>NC_137219.1:21785436-22985436 GCF_949987685.1 Ammodytes marinus
AAGCAAGACTTTAAACTCTCATCGGGACACACACTGGAGTCACTGCACTGAGGATGAACTACAGATGTAGGAGTGTACTGTACATGCTGCAAGTATTGCACCCAGTATTGAACAGGACAACACATCCAGGCCTGAGACACACTGGTTATCTATAGACATTCACACACTGTTAGACTCAAATATTCAGGGTAATTGGTTTAAAAATCCCAAGTGTTTATTTTACTACACTTTGTCTGGTTGTGTCTGTATATTTCTCCTATATGACCATCTTTAGCTGCCTTTTCTTTTGCTCAATACTTTGAACCAACAATCTCAACTTCTAAAGCACTAACATCAGCTAAACTTTCAATACTCATTATTAGCACTATTCTGAAGGTTATTACAGAAAGACTTGTTAATAAGTTTTTCTTTTGGCATTTTTATGCTTTATTCATAGAGTAGAGACAGAGTTGAAAATGGGGCAGAGAGGGGAGTGACATGCAGAGAACGACCGCGGGCTGGAATCGAACCCGGGTCCGCTGCTGGCCGAGGCCCATGGGGGGGACGCCCTACCAACTGAGCTAAGGGCAGCCCCGTTCATATGTTTTTTAAAAGGAAAAAAAGTTGATCTGTTCTGTAAAAACTTTGGACGCTAATATGTTGTAAAATTGTACAACAATAACACATCTACAGTATATACACACTTTACAGAGCCTCCAAAAGGGCCATTTTATCAGAACAATGTTAATGATGTCATAAGAGCCACCTGATGAGGGGCAGCTCTGTCTGGTAGCCTTGGTTGGTGAATGAAGTCTTCTCCAGGAGAGACCGCGGCCTGCTATCGGTCGCCAGCTGCACTCTCCCTCTTCAAAAGAGCAGTAGCTGCCATTGAGAAAGTGTCCTGGAGAGATAGAGGACAGAGAAAACATCATGGATACGTTCCAATACTGATACTTCCCTGCTATATAGTAGGGTAGAAGAGATTTAGGATGTGCCAATACATGTGGTCAAATGGAGCATGCTGACAAAAAGCCCAGATGCTCTTCTCTACTACATCTGGTCGTGATTCTTTTAGTTTGGAAATCAGCATGCTTTTTATGGTTATGCGGACCCACAATCCTCTGCACGCCGGAAGTTAGCCTATGTCACATCGACAGAAAGCCAACATGTGAAAACCACCAGCGAATTGAATTGGATGAATCTAATAATAAATGGATGCAGATATATAAGCAAGAGGCAAGTTCAAGACACAATGTTATGATGAAAGAAATAAGTACACGTATGTCCCTATTGTATGCCTACTGCATGCTAAATACATACTTTTATGATCAACGGAAGTATGCATGAAAATGAGGGCTGAGATGTGTTGGGGCGCTCAGAGTGACTCTAAAAACAGAAAGGCCTTAAGTGTCTAAAGAGGGAGATAGAGGAGGTGGTGACATTATGTGTTTTGGAGGTGGCAATCAGCTTGAAATCACTTCACAGAATGGCACGAGTCTCAGATGCATTAGGCTGTAGAGCAACAAAACAGTGGAAACATGGTTAATTGGATTGTGTAGTGCTTGTGAAACGAAAAATCAAAAAAGGCATTTATGTGTGTGTACAGTCTGGCATCCAATTTCCACACTGTGGCTTACTGACAGAGTGCTTTCTCCTTTAATTATAGGTTAATTAACTGACAGAATAAGAATGTTTTTGTGAAAGGGACACGTAGGGTCTGTAAACTACATTTTAAAAACTTCAAATGAGGGCATACATTTAATTGTTTATACATATTTTTATGATTTAGTTTTCCCAGAGTTTTAAATTAATTTCAGCTGTACAACTTCAGTAATTTATGCCTAACACACACTAGAGGACTCTTAAAAGACTTTGAAAAGACTAAAGACTGACACTCTCTCACATCTAAAGACAATCAACTAGATACAAGAATACTTCATCATTCAGTAAATTAGAACTAAATTGACAATTGTAATATGCCTTTTTCCATCCAACATCGATGCCAATGGTGATAGGACTATGGTCTGAGATTAATATACTATGGAATTTTGGTGAAGGGATTGCTGATGCCAATTTAGGATCCACTAAAAAGTAGTCTATTCTTCTATAGGCAAGGCAAGGCAAGTTTATTTATATAACAAAATTCAGACACAAGGCCACTCAAAGTGCTTTAAGGGCTATGAACCTCCGAAACTAATGGGTAAGCTGAAAAGGTTGACTAAGTTTGTCCTATCCAATTGCATTTCAATTTCAGGGCATCTACATGTTTGATATGAGTCTCTTCTTGTAAAAACATAGTATCAGTATGAAGGCTTTGCAAACGCGAGAATACCTTGAGTCTTTTAGCTGGGTTATTTAAACCTCTTACATTCCAAGACACTAGATTGATGAAGCTATTTCTATTTGAAGTGTTAGTAGGACCACTCATGACACCTCCACATTGCAACAATCCTGGAAACCATAATAAACCGATGGAATGGTGTGAGTGGCGCACACAAAAGTAAAAAAAAATTAACCAACCCCTACCATCCCCATTTCCCTTTTCCAAATTAGAAAATAAAAACCCCATTATAGTGGATCTGCTGGGAAATGGGCCTACACATAAGCCTAGTAAACAACTAAACCAGACTCTAAACTTCGGTTCCACACCATTCTGAGATAGAGCTAAGTATTACATCGCTCTGATTACAACAATTTAACAACAGTTAAAAGTAAAGTGCTGGTGGGAAAAACCAGCGTTTAACAGCACAGACAGTGGGCCACTTTGGACCCATGCGGGTTAGTTTTAAGCAGCAACAAAACAAAACAAAAAACTGTATACAGGTGAAACTCGAAAAATTTGAAAAAGTTCATTTATTTCTGTATTTGAACTTAAAAGTTGAGACTAATATACAGTCATATGAAAAAGTTTGGGAACCCCTCTCAGCCGGCATTATAATTGACTCTGCTTTCACACAAAAAAGATAAAAGTGGTATGTCTTTCATTTACCAGGAACAGCTAAGTACTGGGATGTTTTCCAAACATTTTTTTTTAAAGCAGTATTTAGTTTTATGAAATAAAATAAAATGTGAAAAACTAGCTGTGCAAAAATATGGGAACCCTTGTGGTCTTGCTGATTTTAATGCATGTAACAGCATGTAAAACTGAGGACTTTAAACACAAAATTGGTTGGATTATGTTGTTAAGCCTTGAACCTCATATAAAGGTCTGTTTAATCATGATAAAAGGTATTTTAGGTGCCTAAATGCAAGTTCCACTTCTCTTTGACTCTCTGCAGAAGTGAGACAGAATGCGATCATCAAAACAGCTCCCAAAAGATCTTAAAAACAAAGATTATTCATTGTCATGGTTTAGCGGAAGGCTACAAGAAGCTTTCCCAAAGGTTTCAATTGTCAATTTCGACTGTAAGGAACGTTGTCAGGGAATGGAAGGACACAGGCACAGTTGCAGTTAAACCCAGGTCTAGCAGACCAAGAAAAGTACAAGAGCGGCATATGCGGCGGATTGTGAGAATGGTTGCACACAACCCAAAGATCACCTCCAAAGACCTGCAAGAACATCTGGCTGCAGATTGTGTATCTGTACATGGTTCTACAATTCAGTGCAATTTGCCTGAAACGGCAGACTCCATTTTCGGGTAGTCGGACCGGTGTGTCCTGGCCTTAATCCTAACCAAGTAAATATAACCAAGTATATGCCCTTATCACGTAAATGTCATGCCTGATTACGTTAAAAATTGCTTAGCAATTGTGATTATTGAATGAAAAAAAGTTAATTCAACATTGTAGAGCCAAGCGGGGAACATCTAACTCATAACCCTTAATGTGACGGTAAATTGTTAAGGTTCCGCAGTTGTCAGCATGGTTCTTCAGCCGAGTCTGCCAGGTAAACGTGTCCGAAAAAAGTACCTCACAGGCGAACACAGGTCGCGACTAATGCCGCTCCTCCTGTGTCGTGTTCGGTGCTGGAGAGAGCGCACCCATTGGTGTTCACGTCATGTAACTAACCTATTTGCATGAGCCAACCCTAAAGACTCATGATAATATAAACATGTTAGGATTTGCCTGAACGTCAAGACAGGAAGAAGACTGACTGAAATCGGGTCGGATGACCACCTCACACCAAACGACTGAGATTACGGGCGAGCGCCACAACTCGAGCAACACTCTCCCGATTTCGGTACGACATTGTAAATTTGTCTGCGACTGTGAGTTTGCTATATTTTCCTTTTATCCCAAACTACTGTGAGTACATGCCCATTATCCATAGGAATCAGTGAGGGCTCTGATTACAGTATGCTCTTAGGAAATGCCATCATCCCGATAATAGGACTGAAACTAGGCCTAGCAAAAAGCAAAACGCAGACAGGAAGAATAGCTTTTGCCCACTGCGACCCGACCTCGGATAAATGGATGAAGATGAGCGAAGATTTTCCTTTTTGTATTTTTTCTTTAAAGGGTACATTGATGTGTTTCTGTGTTGTCTTTTCTCAAGCAAAGGAAAGCTTCTCTAGGCCTATTTGGTCCTTTGGTCTCTGATGACATTTTGTGTCACTCTGTTGGTTACATAAACCATTTAGTGTCACTTAAACGTTCTCCGTGCAAAGCAAAGAAGAGATTCTAAGTCAAATCGTATGATTGCCACTCATGACATAAATGACGAAGTATGCCTTTGTGCCATAGGCTACCCAGCTATATTTCATAACTGTTTGCCATTAGGTCTAGCCTTTGTGTGAGTACTGTAATGCATTTTGTCCTTTGTGTTGTCTGGAAATGTTCAACAGTTGCTGTTGCTTGTCTTGGAAAAGGGAGTCTTGATCTCAATGGTACTTAAACTGGTTAAATAATGGTTAAATGAATAAAATAAACCAATGTTTCAGAAGTGATCAGTTGCCATTGTAGGGCTGTCTTGAGAAAAATGTACAGGAAGTGATGTGGTCAATCTAAGAGGGACTGGCTATAAGCATCAGCAGGAATAGTTACCATAGTACAAACAGTCTGAGAATGCCATCGCAGCACTGAACTGTGTGCAATAAGTGATCTTTGGTAAGAGCAATGCTCTCTGATGCAAATTGCTACTTTAAATTCCGGCTTGCATTGAGCTTTGATGCAAGCAGCAATTTTCTCTGTAGATGCAGGGAAACTGTAGTGTTGGAAAAACAGTGTGTAGCATTTTAGACCGACCTAGATCAAGATGGGATTCTATAAGAGTGGAGAACGTGATGATGCATAATTATGCTATAGGATGGGATGTTTGTGTGTGTGTGTGTGTGGGGGGGGGGGTCTTCAGGGACTCAATTTCCCTCAAATGTCAGGAATCTATGTGATTGACACGAGCTAAGTTTGTTCCTCCTGCCTTTTCTGTTAATGAACCTTGGCACTGCTTATGAAGGATTTAAGTAGATCAAATCAGAAGGAAGATAACTGTGTGGATAGATCACAGAGAATAGGGTATCAGAGAGGGAACACTGTGTGATTTGGGGGTAATTGAGAGATGAAAATTAAAAAAAAAAATACAGTCAGTGGTGGACCGGTTGACAGCCATAGAAAAGAGACACATATATGAGAGTATCAGGGTTAGACTGACGGATGAACTATGGATAGTTTTCCCTTGTCCACATTCAAGAAGCATATAAGGTAATTACTATTTTAAGAAGAGATTGAGAGACAGAGAGCAAAATGACAGCTGGCCTTCATGCCTCAGCGCACTCTCTGCATTATGAGGGCACACAGTGGAAAAGATGTGGGGAGATGTAGGAAAAAAGGTGTCAGATTTGAGCATTACCTAGTCCACTCAAAATAATAATGATAAAATTCTCTGTCTGTAAGACCAAACAGTCTGCTTTAAGTATTATACAAAGCTTTTACTGCTGTTTACTACTAATGGAAATAAACAATTACCAATATTATAATGGTCTTCATAACGCATAAATCAGGGCTATATTCATATGTACATTATAGTCCTTTGCTGTAGATGGCTGCCAATTGAAGTCAATGTGTACGTGTAAAAACTGTCTTTGTGTTATTATTAATGCTCACATTTCCAATTCTGGATTATCCAATCAAAACGTTACACAAACACTTAATACATTCAAATGGAGATTTTTCCCTTGGGTTAGGCCTTAAGGGCAATTAGCCCTGATAAATCTTCCCGTATAGCAAAAGAGAAAACGTGTCTGGCTAGCCATTTTCACCCTCCCATTATACCTGTTATCATAGTTAGCAGACCAACGAGCACAATAGAGAAGCAATCATTTTAATAATCACCACATGGGAGGCGGACCTGCTCTGAGGATATATGAGGAAATTCATTCTGGTTACGGTACTTTAATATGGGTGACGGAAAAAGGAACATGTAAATGATGTAAAAATGCATGCATGCAGGTAGGACAAAAAAAAAGATCTTTGCCATTCCCATGGCACACATGCACGCCCACAAACAAACACAGCAGGGCCCTGGGGGACCTCACTTGTGAATGAGATGTCAGCATTCTGAGCTAGTGTTCTTTGTAGGCCTAGAGTAATGCCGAAAAGAAATGTGCAAAGAAATACAAATAACAACCATGGAATATGTCAAGAGTGAGAAATGCTAGCCAAGCATAGCTATACGCTGCCTTTTTTCTGCCTCATTGCAAGGAACGCTCACACAGAAGGCTGAGTTGTTGCTCCGTTGGGCAGGATGTAACGGGTTCATTAAAGATGTAGGACTAGGGCTGAACAGCTTCATAACACTGTTGCTTCAATCAGGGGATGAATGCAGGGAGGACAGCTGACTTGAGAGATTTCCTATTGCCTGTTCTTATCTAAGCCTGTGCCCCTGTAACTCAGTGTACTCACGACATAGGTTGCCTTCATCATCGCCCAGTGGACAGTCTCTGTTGAAGTCGCACAGTTTGTCCAGAGGGATCCCTGGTCCCTGCTCACAGTGGTATTGGCCCTCCAGCGTTATGTTGGGGCCAGGGGCGGACACTGGACAATGCAGGAAGAAAAAGAAGAAAAACAAAAAAACATTAGTCATTTTACACTATTCGTCACACAGTTATTGTAACAGTGCCTCATGCTAAAAGAAATTACTTGCTTGTTGGCAGCATACAAAGAAACGAAAAAAAAAATGCTTTTGGCGTAGAGAGTAAATAACTCCTGATTACGTTCCAGGTTTACTTGTTGAGTAGCGTTGCTAGATTTATAGGACTGCGTTAGACACAAAACACACATCAGTAGTAGTCAGGGTAAAACAGGAAATTTACAAACAGTGGAAAACGCGCAGTTGATACATAAAAGTTAGTGAGCGACAAAGGCAAATATACTTAAACCCTGACAGTAAACCCTGTATGACATACACAGATTCCCACATGTAGCATCATAAATAAACAGGCTTAATAAGCGTCTGGATTTGAATACAGTACATATCCATATCTTATCAGACAAGGAACCCAAGCAGCAAAAAACAATGACCTAGATACTGTAGCAGGTAGAACAAGGGGACAACACACACACACACACACACACACACACACACACACACACACACACTGATATCAGCCACCTGAGCAACTCAACTGGAGCCTGGGATACATTTGCATATCTATGCAAATCAGAGAGGTGATATCTCCATATTGTAAAAACTGAACTGCTCACCTCCAACCTTAATCGTCAGATGCTGATCACAGAAAAGAGAACAACAACAGTCCTCTGATGGGAAAATAAGGAAGAAGTGATTCTTATCTTGAGGGATAGGCTATGTTCTCCATTTAGGCACACTTGGAGTCAGAAATCTGATAAACTTGTAGCCATGTCAAACAAAGGACAAATGCTGTTAGCTGAGCTGACAGCATAGGCAGCAACTATACACTTAATTATACAGTACACATGGTTTGTAATGAATGTTTTGGCTCTCTAACGTACCAGGACCAGGTCAAATTTCAAACAAAACAACAGAAATGCCAAACCCCATTTATTGGCAATATTACTACTGTGTGATTTTTATTGTGCACATAGGTTGGCAGGCCAGTTATTATTTTCTAAAAGAAGATAAGACAAAACAATATTACTATATTATAAGTGGATTGGAGAAATAACGGCTGATGTCAATAGAGCTGCTCTTATGGATACATGAAAGCATTTAATGATACAGCCATTTTATGTTGCTGCATGCTTTAGTAGGTTTGACACAGATCCAATTTAGGAAGAGTATAATTTCCCTTTCAAAGATGTTTGTGTACAATGTTTAAGTTAATACTTTTTAGGCAAAAATTAATCAGTTCAAACTAAAAGCTAACAGCTAAATGATTTACCTGCTGAGAAAATGTAAAAATTGTATGCACACATTAAGCCACTCGGTTGCAGTAATGACACTCTTGCATGATAATTGCACAGTAATGACTAGTCAAGATGATGCAGTAGAGGGCTGGAATTTTACAGTTGTGGCTGATTTGCAGCACACTTCACTCCTCTTTGTCATTGTAGTCGAGAAACCTTAAGGCCAAGTGCGAAACTGGTTCAGTCAACTGCACAGATTAGAAATATTGGGTGGGATTTTTCACTGGGCAAAAACACATTATGCAATGGCCTCCCACGGTCCACTATCGTGGCACAGCATTAATGGCTGCATACGTAGAGCCCCATTAACATGTCAGTAAGTAATCCAACTTACATTCTTTAGAAAACGCATGAGCCCCAGTAAATGACATTGATAATGACTACCCTTTTTCAGATGTGTGACACACTATAAAACGTCTTTCAGTTATAACTTTAGAAAATAAAAGCTGTGATCTGTGCACATGCATTGCACGTCACACAGACATGACAATTACAGAAGAAGTAAAATATACAGTTTTATAGCATTTGTTTGTTTATTAACTGTATGGGTTTAGATGTGGTTTTGCTATGCGTATTGAGCCATGCTCAACACATGCATTATATATTTTGTTGTGCTCAGTGGCTTCCTCTCTGTATTATGGTGACACCGCAAGCAGAAACGATTTATCAAGAAAAAAGTTATCATGAGTACACCCAAACCTTTGGGAAAGGTATGTAAATGCATTGATTTATCTTGGTTTGATGACAGTGGAATAAAAAAGTATAAAGTGCCGATGGGGCTGAACTTTGAGCTCCTGGGCAGGTATAGGTGCAGCCAGACAGGGCCTGCTGCACTCCTGGCCTACCGCAGTTCTTAAATCACACTTGTCAAATTGTGAAAACAAGTGGGTCAGTGGGGGATGGATTGCCTGTGGGAGTTAGTGAGTTATGTTATGCGTGTGTTCAGGGGGCTGTCTATGTGAAAAAATCCGCACATACTGTAGTTGGCAAACATGCAAATCCAGCTACGTGTTGGATACAGCTATATTGCTAACAATAACCGTCCCTGTATATGGATGTTAACATTCCAACACTGAAAATGCTTAAACTGACAAATAAAGCTGGGTGACTGACTGCAGATACACGGCCCTGGTTTTAGTCCTAACGTAATTAAAACAAGCTTCACTGAAGGTGCACCGTTAATGGCACATTTATATCAAGTTTGAAGCTAATGTACCATATACTGCTGACAACTCTAAAAGGAGTATGGTTTAAAAAAAACACCCCCTACCTTTCATGCAGCAAGAAAACAAACCTTTTCAGAGATCAAAAAAGTATTGACGTATATAAGTATATTTCAGTCATTTAGAAATACATGTGCTAGGTAACAAAGCTTCTTACTGCAACGGTAAAACATTTAGCACTTAACCTAAGACATACTCCACTGTCAATTGAGTAAGTTGCCCTTTTGCGTTTGCTTTTCATTATTTCAAATCTGTATGTCATTCAGATTTAAGCCTTCTAGCTGTGAACAATTTCACTACAAATGAATGAGTGCTCATTCCATTAGAAGTTCAACTGTATAACTGTATTTTCAAGGTCCAAAGGGTTTTAAAGTCAAAGGTCTATACTTTGACATTGACCTTCTGTTGCTAAGCTGAAGAAGCAGGAAGAACACCCTGCTGTTTAAAGCACCACATTCCTCTGAATGTCAAGAAGGAGCCGAGAGAACCAGTGCAATCAGCCATGACATATGTGTAATTTACCAGAATGGATTGTTGACACCTTTCACTGAATAATTGCAAAACAATTAACATATTACCAGAGAAGAGTCAATTAGAACATGTGAATGCTATGAATATACGCTGTAAAAGCTGGTGCTGCCATTGGCGATGGTAGAGAGAAGGTTTTATCTTAAAAAATGACAGCGTTACCTGATGTTAGAGTGTATATATTTCTGCTACATGACATGTTTGAAAATGTGGGTCTTGTGTTGCAATCGAAGAACTTTCACCTAATGACCTAAAGTAGCCTAATCCTTACTTATTTTATTGTCATCTGTGACTTCTATAAGTATACTGTATCTGATAATAGTTTATCAAATTACCAGCCTAAATCTCTCTAGTTTCTCAATATTCCTTCATGCCATCTGCTTACCGAATGAAAATCAAATTTCAATAGTGATTCCTACATTAAGTTGAAGCTTAAGGTGTTGGCTTGAAATGTGTATCCCTCTCATTTACCAACTTATTGTAATAAAGAGAATTTACCATCAAAGACACCCTGACACAGTGTGACAACAGTCCCCATGATGGGGTTGTTTGTCACAATGTTATCTTAATGGGAAAAATCTTAAAAAGAAGGCAATAAACTACAGAACTACATTTGAAAGTTTAATTGCATTGTCAAGTTGACAAATAGGCCTACATAACTTAATGCATCTTAACACAAAATGAGCAGGAAACCCATACAAAACAGGAAACCCATATTAAGACCAGTCAATGTGACAACATAAAGAACAAAATAAATAGGTCTAACAATAATAGCCTACTCAACTAGGCTACACACATTCACTGTCTGAGTTACAGTGAGCCTCACTGTAACTCAGACAGTGAATGTGTGTGAGTGAGGTATGTAGGGTCTGCCCACTCCAACTAAGCTGCGCTTGTGTGCCCACTGGTTGCACATCCAACACTTCTCCCATACCTCCCCTGAATGACTGTTAGAGAACATTTCCATACAAACCAAACAAAAACTATTCTCTTCATCTGATGAAGACTCCTCCTCCTGTCTCTTTCTCTTCTGTTTCTTCTTCCCCAGCTGGGGTGGAGTGCACTGGGGTGCAGTAGCTGGTCTAGATTGGGATGCACTGGGTCGTTTTGATTTCGTAGCCCTTTTTTTCTTTTGCATGCTAGCTGCCTTTTCCTGCTCTATTCTCTCCTTCCCTGGAGTGTCAGTGAGGATACAGCTTGATATTTTCTTTCATTTTGGGTTCCTTTTCTAGCTGCAGCCTTTGGATAACATGTGACAACCAACCCCAAAGAGAAAGTGACGACCAACCCCAACTGGAATTTCTTGCTGGCATCAAGGCTTACAACTATCTAACAACTAGTTTGCTAGCTAACAACAATCAAAACTAAACGTTTCCCTTCACAAACCTATTGTGTAAAAGTGTAGAAGAGAAATACTGAGGAGCTAAATATTTACAATTTGAAACGAACACATAAAGTCCTCTCACCTCAAATTCAGCTGTCTTACTCCAAATAGGACTACGTAGGTGACCTCTGATCCCAATTCTGGACATTTCAATACCAAAATTTCAGAGACAGCGCCTTCTGCTGGCGAGATAAATCAATTGTGACAACCAACCCGTGTGAAAACTAACCCCGTTCTCCCCTATTACAAAAAAATCCATGCACAAGATCATAAGTAGAGGGTGGACTATAGTGGTTGAATATATGTAATGTCAGGGAAAGTGTTTGCCTTGCCAAAAAATTGGGAACAACTGGTGTTATGTGTTGTCTTGTCATTGAAGCAACTTGCCCTTTTTCCTGGCTCAATCCAAGGTAGTGTGGTATCAGGTTAAGCATAAGAACAAAGGGTGGTTCCCCTTTTTTCGCACTTTACGCTAGCTGAAATCAACGCTTAACATTTAAGCATTTTTGCATAACCGCATCATGCATATTGTGTTTTTGAGATTCCACTGACACAGAAGTCTCACTCTCGGGATATCATGAGATAATGCAAAGCAGTTTGTCTCGTCAATTTGAATAAAAACCTTTGCTATGGTTTGGTGGACATTGCTTGCAGATTTGAATACAGACAGACATGTCCTTGTTTAAACCAAGCTGCAAAAATGTAGTCCCAAATCACGGAGAGGGTAGATTCAAACAGAAATTAATGTGGCATTTGTTTTCATACAGATGAGCAAACATGTCAGTCATATCCTGAAATCCCTCTGTGTGCTCCGAAACAACAGTCTGAAGAATTGACTGGCTTTGAAATTTGCTTGCGTGCTTTGAAATTTACTTACACACAAAAAAAGGAAATTTCAAAAGGAAAAAAAGTTGGGCCTGATGCGATCTAGTATACAATGCAGCAGTAGTTATAACTAAATTATTCTATTCTGCTTGTATATTAATCAGTATATTCTCTAATCTCACATGCCTTAATCGGGGACTGTTCTCTGTCATGGGGGAGGGAACTCTCAAGGGGCCGGGAGAGATGGCGGCGCCTCTGTCTTGTCACCACACAAGGCAGAGTGTGGAGACATTCATGGAGATTTACAATGGGCTCGGATGCTGAAGATAGATGTTCCAGAGGTTCCCCCTGGACAGTCAACAGGAGAAGAAATATTCGCTCATGAATTCAATTAACTGCACACAGCCACGCTCGATCGGTCAGAGCTCTGCCCAATTGCTAGCACTATCCGTCATGCTCTCTGCTGGAGAGACAGCAGCGCAACCATAGATAGTACATAAAAGAGCGCAACACAGGAGCGAAGATTTTGTTTGAGATAGAAAATGAAAATATAATACGTTTAATGTCTATGCTTAGTATGCTACATTCCAGAGATGTGACGTGTTTATTTATGGATTAAGTAAGCATATTGTCTATTCCTTTATTGTAGTCATTGTTATTAACATATATCTAGTAATTGAATATCAATTGTTTTAAGCACATGTAACAATTTAAAATCTAACCCATGCAGGGTTAGATATGATATAAATATCTCCTCTGCATTTGATGAAGACATTTAATTGGGACATTTTTAAGTTTATAGAAAGCTATGGACACATACTTAGCAAATTATGGGTTCACTGATTTTAAAGCCTAGTCTCTACATAAAGCACTGAAATAAATAATAATAATAATAATGTTTTTAATGGGCGCAATCAGCATCCCATTGTGTAATCGTACTGATCCATTCTGACCAAACATTTGTAAGATTATTAATTCTATAAAAGCTTGCAAGGAGCAACAAAGCAACAGCACAAACAAACTATAGTATGTTACTAATTAATCACAAAGCATCACATGCTGGCCTTTCTCATTTTGGAGGCACAAAACACAAACCTAAATATACAGAGCAGCTTTGAGATCAAAGCACCTGTCCCACATATCGAGCGGGCGTGGTGATATTGTAGCTTCTGTCTGGTTTATAACCAAAAACATTATACCTGAGGGCTGTGATTCTTCAGATGTTTCATATTTTTTCCGTTTGATTACAAATAATTAGTTTGGAATTCATTCCAAATAAGAAATCGACCTGCATTAAGATTAATGTTCAAATATAAATGGTGGGGAATATACATGTATATGTAATTGATTATTCATCTCTGAGGTAGTAATAATTTAAGCATTTAAAAAATGACAAGATTTATTGTTTTGTTGATTTATGTGACTGAAATATTGTGTCTATGTCAAAAGACAGGGTAGGAACTTTGTCAATCTTGTTGACGTTTGTATGAATTGAAGATCGAAGAAGTAAAAGTCCAATAGTTTGGGAGTCCTCTTTAGAGTTCCCAACAGTGTCCATGACATATATATTTCTAATAAACTTCAGTGACAACAGAAGAACAATAAAATACATTGAAACCATGCTGTGGCTACGTAGTTTATAATGTACCACACAGCAAAACCTGCCATATGAAATAAAAATGGGAAATAGAAGTGACTCAATGGCCAGTTTCATGCCAGAATTCCATGTTAAAATATCCCTTCTACTGAATGAAATAGGATTTATTTATCTTCTTTTTCTTCAATGATGCTTAAGTCCTCCCCCTGCCAGGTCAGAGTGGATTTAGACATCTGTTTAATTTGTTCTATGTAGGCTGGGAACACTCGACTTGGTGCCCTGCTCCATTTAACACTTGCCCAATATCTTTAAATGAAACTGCCTGTGTTGATTGCCTTGGAAAGGTGCCTGCAACAGAAACCCATGCAGTTTGTGTTGAGGGGATGCTGCTCGCTGAAAAAGCCTAAAGCAATAGATTAGAGGTTGGGTGTGATGATGCTTAGTACTGGCAGATAGGGCCTTGTCTTTGCAGGGTATGTCTTCTGTGATTAAGGTTTTTTAGTTGTTTCCTACTTTCTCTTTGGGCCGACAAGGTGTGTCCTCAATTGACCAACAAGTTATCAAGCAATCCAAAAGTATCCTGGGCAATCAAAAGACCCGCAACAAGAAGAGAAACATATTAATTAAATTAATTCTGGTAGGTAGATGAAGAGCGGAGTGTCTCCATTTCACAAACCAATCGCTAATGGGCCTGTGAAAATAAGATGTAATTCGTTTTCAAATTTGTTGTGAAGTTTTCAAATTTCTGTTGTTTTGATCTAGACCAATAGTCAGATAGTAAAATCCACAATAGAGATACTAAAACAAAGACTGGATAAAAACAGTTAATTTTGGTTTGTGTAGAAAGCACTGGCTTGACCTAGAAATGGCAATGAGGTCCAAAGAGCTGCAGTTGTGGATAGTAGTGCATTTACAAATCCTTGAATTTCAATGCATGTTTCGAATGGATCGTAGGTAGCCAATCGACAAAGGACTTGGCATTTCTATTGTATCAAACCAATGATATGATTAATTCTTTAAAACTGGGATGCTATATAAGCTGTATGCTGGATTTGTATCTGCTCTGATACTAACCTCATTAAATATATCAGGAAATGTGAATATCGGCGTTGTACAAATGTGCTCATTAAAAATGGTATGAGCCGAACAAACTTTCCGGTATGTTGCAGACGTTGTTGTATAATCTAATGCAGAAGTTACCTACATTAAACAATTACCCCAAGCCCTATGCCTGCAGACAGCAATGACTGCAGACTCAAAATTTAATTTGATGTTGTATTGTAATTGTCTTAACATTTTTCAGTAACCTTGTCTGTTTTAGGAACTCAATTAGATTTTGTTTCCTAAGGGGCACTCTGACTGCACCATGACCCTGCCCGTTTCATTCAAACGTCTGCTACAATGGGGAATTCAAATATCTAATAGGAACAACATTTGATGTGCAAATGTTCAACACCTATTTGACCAGTGTCAATGATGAAATAAAGGGGCAGATACAAAGGCAGAGGTAAAACACGGCTTTCTGTTAGGCCTCATCAAATCACTGTATTTACAATGTCCTGACAATGATATGATATAAACAAAATAGGCAATATGCCACAAATGCCTACTACATTGAGTACACATACCTCTTAGAACAATTCACACAATTCATATGGTCTACTAAATGCAGCTTCAAAAATACAATGAATCATCAGACATATGTATACTGTAGCTTGATTCAGCAGGTCTTCCAATCCATCGAACACATAAACTTGAAATAACAACGTAGCAGGTTGTGGTTTCAGTAACTTCACTTCAGCACCAAAGATCACTCACATTCCAGATCAGACCATGATTGCTACTTAATCATTAACCATACACACTGTGGTCAACTACAAAACCAAGTGTAATTTCTGATCAAATATTTATTGCATACAGTATCTCACAAAAGTGAGTACACCCCTCACATTTCTTGAAATTTTTCTTTATATCTTTCCATGGGACAACACTGAAGAAATGACACTTTGATACAATGTAAAGTAGTCAGTGTACAGCTTGTATAACAGTGTAAATTTACTGTCCCCTCAAAATAACTCGACACACAGCCATTAATGTCTAAACTGCTGGCAACAAAAGTGAGTACACCCCTTAGAAAAAATTTACAAATTGGGCCCAAAGTGTAAATATTTTGTGTGGCCACCATTATTTTCCAGCACTGCCTTAACCCTCTTGGGCATGTAGTTCACTAGAGCTTCACAGGTTGCAACTGGAACCCTTTTCCACCCATTTATGACAGCATCACAGAGCTGGTGGATATTAAAGACCTTGCGCTCCTCCACCTTCTGTTTGAGGATGCCCCAAAGATGCTCAATAGGGGTTAGGTCTGGAGACATGCTTGGCCAGGCCATAACCTTTACCCTCAGCTTTTTTAGCAAGCCACTGGTCGTCTTGGAGGTGTGTTTGGGGTCGTTATCATGTTGCAATACCACCCTGCGGCCCAGTTTACGAAGGTTGAGTGCACGTGGTCAGCGTCGTACACAGAGGTTGGCTTTGGAAAATAGACGTATGAGTGCTGCCAGCATTGCTGAAGGGCTTGAAGGGGTGGGGGGTCAACCTGTCAGTGCTCAGACCATACGCCGCACTCTGCATCATACTGGTCTGCATGGCTGTCATCCCAGAAGGAAGCCTATTCTAAAGATGATGCACAAGAAACCCCACAAAAAGTTTGCTGAAGACAAACAGACTACGGACATGGATTACTGCAACCATGTCCTGTGGTCTGATGAGACCAAAATACATTTATTTGGTTCAGATGGTGTTAAGAGTGTGGAGCGGCAACCAGGTGAGGAGTACAAAGACAAGTGTGTTTTGCCTAGAGTCAAGCATGGTGGTTGGAGTGTCATGGTCTGGGGCTGCATGAGTGCTGCCAGCACTGGGGATCTACAGTTCATTGAATTCTAACATGTACTGTGACATACTGAAGCAGAGCATGATCCCCTCCCTTCATAAACTGGGCCGCAGGGTAGTACTGCAACATGATAACGACCCCAAACACACCTCCGAACGACCACTGGCTTGCTAAAGAAGCTGAGGGTAAAGGTTATGGACTGGCCAAGCATGTCAACAGTCTTAAACCCTATTGAGCATCTTTGGGGCATCCTCAAACGGGAGATGGAGGAGCGCAAGGACTCTAATATCCACCAGCTCCTTGATGTCGTCATGAATGGGTAGAAGAGGGTTCCAGTTGCAACCTGTGAAGCTCTAGTGAACTACATGCCCAAGAGGGTTAAGGCAGCGCTAGAAAATAATGATGGCAAAACAAAAAATTGACACTTTGGGCCCAATTTGGAAATTTTTTCTTAGGGGTGTACTCACTTTTGTTGCCAACAGTTTAGACATTAATGGCTGCGTGTCGAGTTATTTTGAGGGGACAGTAAATTTACACTGTTATACAAGCTGTACACTGACTACTTGACATTGTATCAAAGTGTCATTTATTCAGTGTTGTCGCATGGAAAGATATAATGAAATATTTGAAGAAATGTTAGGGGTGTACTCACTTTTGTGAGATACTGTACATGATCAAAAACATTAGCTGCACTATTAAATCACAATGGGCGGCCAATCATATGCAAGTCGTACTCTTAGATCCCAAATTCTAACCCAAGCAAGGGTGTGCGGAGACGTCATTATCTGTATCTGTTCATCCAACTTAATTATCCGTATATATATCTGTATTCGGATATGAAACTGGAAGTGGGCGGGGCTTATGTCTGCATTTTTCTTTTCGGCAATTATTGTCCCTTCAGAGCATAACATTTATTTAATATTTGCATATAATTAAAGCATCTACGAGTAACATTTAAATATCTTTTAAACAGCCTCATGTTTCCTCTGATAATCATAATTTACCTTTAACAGCAAACGAGACCATGAGTGCAAAGAAAGACATTTTTATATAGTTTTTATTACTGCGTTTGGTCTGGTCGCACACCAAGTCCGATTTTCGGTTCGCGCGTGCTGCCTTTATGGTCACATATCCGTATTGGTCGCAGATTTCAGTGTGGCACAGCAACGCGATTTGAGAAGCCTATCCCTCCAGGTGAGGGAAGGGGAGCGGGAGCTTTGTTTGAGACAGTTATTTGTCGTCATAATGACTGATAACGGGGCTGAACCATCAAAGAAAAAAAAAGAAAATGCAATGAAGAAAAGCTAAAAGGGAGAGTGGTAGACAGGCGGGAGGGCGTTGCCAAGCAACGTATACACAATTTTACGGTAGCGAACCTAGACTGCAGTGTTTACTCCTAAATGAATGAGCGGTAGCCTACTAAAACAAAGTTTACTTTGCCTCACCAGCATCATCAGGTGACCATTATTAATCTGAAATAGTCATTATTTACAACCACATAACACATTACCTCATTGTGATCCATACTAACTGCTGTCTCTCGTTCATTCGCTTTCTGTGAGGACACGTAATCTTTCAGCTCCGTGAGAGAGAGTAGTTAGGTGACACTGCATCAACTCATTGCAATCAGGTGTGTGTAGCACCGACTGGCATTAGTTGATACTGTGTCACTAACCACTCTCACGGAGCCGAAAAGAGTCCGGTGCCCTCACACTTTCAACACATGGACATGCACTATATTGCTTCCTGATCATTTGAATCTCGCACGCCCGGCACAAGCTAGAAAACAGCGTCACGACAGCTGGCGTCGTAAAAATACTACCGCTTTTGTTCAAAGGGGCCGCCAACAGACAATGTTACTCGTAGGTTTTTTTGCGCATCTTTTGAGCCAGATTTATCTTTGTTCACACACTGATGCTGTATATGTATGTGGAGATTTCAATAGTAGGGTGGGTAATTTGGATGACTACCTTAAAGAGATTGACGACGTTCCATTAAGAGTTGCACTTGATGAGTATGTAAACAAACATGGTGAATCTTTAATTGAATTTCTAAGAGATTCTAAAATGTGTCTTATAAATGGGAGAATATGTCCGTTGGACGATAATTATACTTCTGTGTCAATTAAAGGCAAGGCAGTTGTAGATTATGTACTGGCAGCACATAATTGTTTAGAAAACTGTATTTCATTTAAAGTGCTAACACCAAATAGATTAGTTGAAGCCACAGGTTGCATGGAGCTTATTGGGGAACACAGTAAATTACCTGATCATTCCTTATTAAATTTGACCTTTCATGTAGGGTGTGACATGTCCAAGTCTGATTCTATTGCCGAAGTGGAAAGTAAAATATATTATAAAAGACAGATATGTAGAACACTCCCAAATGATTTCCTTTGTTCAGAGTTGAGACGTTCAGCATTATTGGAGCTTTTGAATAGGTTGGAAGTATGTCACATAAACCAAAAAGAGCTGGACTGCTGGTATGAGGATTTATGCGAACTACTTTATAAGGAAATGGGAAAATACACACAGGATAAATATTCTACTCCGAAGTCAAAGAAAGCTCACAAAATAAGTAAACCTTACTGGAATAAAGAGTTACAAGACATGTGGTATGACATGCACACTTCTGAGCGACTATTTTTAAAATGTAAGGGGAATAGAGCAGATAAACAGCACTTCTTAAATAACTTTAGGATGAGGCAACATGTATTTGATAAAAGATATCGGCTGTTTAAACGTAGATATGAAAGAGGTCAGGTTTTGCTTCTGGAACAGATTCAAACCTCTAATCCCCAAGGATTCTGGAATGAGATTAATAAATTGGGACCTAGGCGGTCAAATAAAATTCCAATGGAGATATGGGGTGAAGATGGACACTTAGTAGATGATTGTGCACAGGTACTTAACAAATGGGGAAAAGATTTTTCAGGATTATTTTCAAATGACACTGGAAGTTTTGATGAACAATTCTATGCTAATGTCTGTGAAATAAAAAGTAGGCTAGAAGCAGAAATGCTTGGGGAAGAATTCCGAGATAATGAGGAGCTCAATGCAGAGATCTCTATATCGGAGGTCCAAAGAGTCATTAACAAGGCTAAACCCGGAAAAGCTACTGGTATAGAGGATCTTCCAAATGAAGTTTTGAAATCTCCCCAGTTGGTCCAAATTTTCCTAATATTATTTAAAAAATGTTTTGAAACCAGTAAATTACCTTCGCTGTGGCAAAAATCTATTATAAATCCTATTCCAAAATCCCAGAAGGATGACCCTAGAGTGCCCCTTAATTACAGAGGTATCAGTCTAATGAGCACAGTCTATAAACTATACTCCACTCTGCTTAATGATAGGTTAACAACTTTTTTGGAGAAAGAAAACTTACTGGTTGAGGAACAGAATGGGTTCCGTAAGGAAAGGGCCTGTATTGATCATATCTACACAGTGTGTACAATAGTACGAAATAGATTGCATGAGAATACGCATACATTTGTTTGTTACATTGATTTTCAGAAAGCTTTTGACTTAATAAATAGAAACCTTCTTGCTTACAGGCTTATACAGAATGGTATAAATGGCAAATTTTATCATGCAATCTGTTCCCTTTACAGTGCACCTGAGTCATGTGTGAGGGTGAATGAATTTCTTACAAACTGGTTTTTCACTTCCTCTGGTGTCAAGCAGGGAGATGCTTTATCGCCTACTCTCTTCGCTGTATATATAAATGATCTAGCCAATACAATTAAATCATTAGGATGTGGGGTACAGTTTGGAGGGGAAAACATTAGTGTACTTTTATATGCAGATGATATTATTTTGATGGCTGACTCAGAAGAAGATCTGCAAAGAATGCTCTCATGTGCAGAAGCTTGGTGCAGTAAATGGAGAATGTCCATCAATGAAAAGAAAACAGAAATAATGCATTTTAGGAATCCTCGTTCAGCTACTAGTACATTTCAATTTCATTTTGGAGAAAAAAAGCTGAACTATACAAAATGTTATAAATATCTAGGATTATACCTGGATGAACATATGCATTTCTCAAAGGGTACTACAGTTCTCTCTGAGTCAGCCAGCAGAGCTCTTGGTGGAGTTATAGGCAAAACTAAGATGCTGAAGGATATTGGTTTTTCTACATACACCAAACTTTTCCAGGCTTGTGTGTGTCCTGTGTTGGACTATGTGGCAGGGGTCTGGGGTTATAAAAACTTTCCCAGGAGTGAAAAAATCCAAAACAGGGCCATCCGATATTTTATGGGTGTTCATAAATTTGCACCAATACCAGCTACAACCGGGGACATGGGGTGGGACTCCTGTAGGGAGCGTTGGAGTCTGTGTATTATGAGGTTGTGGAATAGGCTGTTGAGGATGGATGACAACAGAGTAGCCAAAAAGGTGTTCGAATGTGACATGCATAAAATTGGAGGATGGGCAAGTGAGGTGTATGAATTATATGTGGGTCTGGGTTGTGAGGATGTCTTTACAGACAAAGTGGAAATTAATCTCAAAATAGGAAAAGAATTGCTATCACTTGAAAAGAGAGAGACCTGGATCTCTGAAGTAAGAGGTATGCCTAAACTGCGTACTTTGTGTCAAATTAAACATCTGTTTGGTACAGAGAACTATATTTTGTATAATTTGTCTAAAAGAAAGAGGTCCCTGTGTGCACAAATTAGGTCAGGAATTCTCCCTTTACACATTGAGTCAGGCCGGTGGGTGGGCACTAGCGAAGAGAATAGGCTGTGTACTTTTTGTGAGCTTGAGGAAATTGAAAATGAAATTCATTTCATGTTTTATTGTCCGTTTTACCACGATTTGAGATTAAGTTTATTCAAGAAAGTCGATGTAAAAGAAGTTCATTACATGTGTGATACTGATATGTTAGCTTGGCTGTTCCAATACAGAACCTTTTTAATTGCTGACTTTATTGAAAAGGCGTGGGCAAGGAGGAATATGTCTCTTTATGTTTAGTGTTTTTTTTATTTGTTTTTGTTTTGTTTCATGTTTGTACTACACACTTTGTGTAGTTATAGCGGTGTCTTGTAATCCTGTGTGGGATGGGCCACATGTGTGGCATGACACGAAAATAAAAATATCATTCATTCATTCATTCATTCATCATTCATTCATTCGTAGTTGCTTTAATTATGAGATACATTTCTACCTCATAATGCACTTTTCATCTGTTTCTCTCTCTCATTATAAGTTACATGAACCGTCTGAGCCCCACTACCCCTTTGACTAGGGGACATTGAACATCCAGAATCTGAAACAGAACAGTAGGCTTACACCACAGTAATTAATTAACTTTGTCCGGTTTATTCAATTTTATCATCTCTTTCTCCCTTTTTATTTTTAACTAAACTAAGTTCTACACTAAGTTCTATGATCTATCGATATTAGATCTAATCGATCTATACATGAGTTTTCTTTTGCCCGTCTTATTTCCCTCCTCTCTCTCTCCCTCTTTTTTCTTAAATTTCTAACTTGGTTCAATGCGTTATTACTTTGGACTGGGAAACAGCGCTTTAGTGATCTAAAAGTGATTAATGCACACAAACTATACTTTTTTTCACCAAATCTCTTAGTTAGTTATTAACATATTGTATGAACCAAACAGGCAAAGTGTTTGCAGATTGAATATTTAATGATCGATTTTGTCTATTTTTACATTACACAGCCCGCTGCCTGCCAGTATAGAGAGTTCAATTTTCACGTTCAGAGGTAAAATAAATGAAAGGCAGGAGGGGCTGACAGTGACTCGGGGTGCAGAACATTCCAGCGGAGTGGAGAGAGAACGCGGGTCACAGATGCCCTTACTTTTTAAATCTTTTATTGCAAATGTGTTTGCAAACAAATCAATAATAAGAAAGATCTAGATGTATACATTAATCTCTTTGAAACAATATAAAGATAGTAGTCTTAATACCATGTGGAGCTGTGAACTGGAAGCTGCTTATGTGCTTCACACAACTAAACATGAAAGCTTTTAGTTTCTTTAGCCAAAGGCTTCTAACAGAGAATGTTAATATTAATTAGCAATAAGAAAAAAAGTTTACTTTGTAAGTTTGATCCTGCTACTGTGAACTTCACAAAGCTTCAAGTTGGAAGTCATGTGGGATGTAAATCTTGTTATAGAGCATGTACTGTATATAATGTATTTTGTGTGTCCGAGGAAAATTACATTCACAACAACGGTGAACATAACGCAATACCTGCGATATTTAATTCAGTCTGTACACATCTCTGGGTTGATGAGGATGAATCTTCAAAAGACTGACAGTAAAAAATGAAATCAGTTATACTATTATCACTCATGCTTATGGGCCATGACATCCCTAAGCCCTTATATATTTTCTGCAATTTTGACATTCCTTTGATCTCATAAGCACACTGGGGACGTGGGGATTTCCATTTTGTTGAATATATATGTTTTATATAATACGCATGTGCTTGTTACCCATAACAACAACTCCAATGATGAGTTTATTTTATTCATGCGTCGAAGCAAAATTGTAAATTCAATGAACGACTTATGCTCGAGATGTCGTGCATATATAAAGGCGAGTTTCAGTATCACACTTACATACTGAATGTTTTTTTTCTCTCTACAAAACCACACCAACCATCCATCCATATGTCAACCACTCTGTCCACTTCAACAGCTCTCTCCAAAGCTATGCCTCTCATTGGCTCCACAGGTCAGTGTGTGATTGATGGGCCTGGGGACACCCTCACGCATGCAGTGCACCTAATCGCAGGGTATACTTGCTGTAACGCTCCATTAAGGGCCTGCAGCAGCAAGGTATAGTGGTTAGGGAAATGTGCCAGGGAAGGGAAGGTCACTGGTTCAAAGTCCCAAGGGATTCATCGCTTTGCCTTGTCTTGGCTATTCCACATCCAATTGTAAAAAAAATAAAAATAAAATGGATTGTGACAGTTTTTGAAGGATTATATACGAGTGCAAACACGGATATGCTCTTCAGTGGCCAAACATTGTTATAAACTAAGTGTGAGGGCAGACGCGACCTGGCTTTCCGCACTGGTACGACGTAGGCAAAGTCAAATCCGCTATTGACAGCATTTAATAATGAGCTTGTCAGTCATCACAGTGGTCTCTGTTTACTTCCAGGATGGGGAAACATGTGGGAGGTTAACATAACTGGCTCATTGTCAGGTTGGCTGAGCTTGAATAATTACGTTTTCTAATACAACTATGCCAAACCCCATCAGAGGAATACCAGCAGATGATGGGATTATAAATTCCTGTCAAGGAGGATGAGCTGCGCAAATACAGGCATACAACCACACAAGTCACTTTAGGGGCAACACATTGGATTGCTTGTTGGCCCATTGACTGATGAGTTAATTAAAGTGGAAGGGTACGGAGAGAGGAGTCAGACACCACTCCATTTATTTATCCTGTATTGACTATATCTCCTCGAACTTCACTGGCTTGAGTAATCGCCGCCTTTCTGCTGAAGAAAACAACTAAGAGGGAGGAAATGGAAATTGTTAAATGAGATTCAAGAGATCACAAGGAAGGTTGGTTAAGACACAGTAAGTGGAGGAAAGTTCTGACTTATGACTCTTTGACTGTTGCATGTCACCACCAGTAATAATAAGTAATACAATGCAACACAAGAGGGAAGAAATTAAATAAATCACGTTTTCTTTCACTGATTTGAGAATCCTCTGAATGAATCCTTCTCAATCTATATTTTATTATTACAACATTACTCTAAGAAACTGCTATGCAAACGTAAAAATGGGATACACTTCTCCCTAATGAAAACTTTTAAACCTTTGGAACCAAATTAAAACAATAATTCAAACCCGAGTATCTGGATCAGACTTTGAGTAATCCACCGCAAAAGCCTGACAAAAGGTCATTACTAGGAGTAATTAGCTCTTTTTGAGGGCAGGGTACCTGGAACAAATGAAGCAATCGACTGTCTTTGACAGGAACAGAGTATGTGAGCCTTAATCAAGCATCCTACTTTCATGTTCTGTGCTAATAGTCATTTGAGCCCAGGTTTGTGACAGGTGCTAGAGAAGTAAAGTGGGGGAGGTTTAGAACACCACAAAATGTGGTGAGGCCAAACGGTGCGCGTGCTGAGACGGATTACAGCTTAGTTTGGGAGTGGGCTGTGTGTGTGTGTGTGTGTGTGTGTGTGTGTGTGTGTGTGTGGTGGGTGTTGTGCTGCACGGGGACCCAGGTGGTGCCTTAAGGAGAGTACAACATGTCTGCATGCTTTCTCTCTCTCTTCTAGCCACGGCTTACTTGTTGCCTGGCAAGAGGAACACAGTGAACTCAGAGCTGAGAACAATTAGACACTGTTCAACCGAGGCTGGATTTGCATGAGCAACAGAAACCCACTCTGTGCTCACAGTGTCAGAACAGACAGTTGGACAAAATATATTTGGAGAATCACTGACACTGATGGGGGACAGATATGATTTTATGAGTTATTTGAGTTTATGTTGTGTTGTAGGGGAGACCGGGGTAAGTAGGCACACTTTTTACTCTAGTGAGAATTGCTCATCACCTAAACATCTTTCAATAGTCATTCCTACATTAAATTGAAGCTTAAGGTGTTGGCTTGAAATGTGAACCCCTCACTTTTTCTAACTTATTGTAATAAAGAAGACATTTACCATCAAAGACACTCTAACACATTGTGACAACCAACCCCATCAAAGGGTCGGTTGTCAGTCACACACTATGGGGTTGTTAGTCACAATGTTATCTTTATGGGAAAAATCTTAAAAAGAAGGCAAGAAAGCAGAACTACATTTGAAAGTTTAATTTCATTGTCAAGTTGAAAAATAGGCCTACATAACTTTTTGCATCTTAACACAAAATGAGCAAGGAATTAACAAAAAGGAAATCCATATTAAGACCAACCTACTGTATGTAACAACATAAAGAACAAAACAAATGGGTCTAACAATAATAGCCTACTCAACTAGGATACACACATTCACTATCTGAGTTACAGTGATGGCAAATGTATTGTCTGCTCACTCTAACAAAGCAGAGATTGTGTGCCCACTGGTTGCACATTCAACACCTCTACATTACCTCCCCTGAATGGGTGCTGGAGAACGTTTCCATACAAACCAAACACAAACTATCCTCGTCATCTGATGAAGATTCCTCCTCCTGTCTCTTTCTCTTCTGTTTCTTCTTCCCCAGCTGGGGTGGAGTGCACTGGGGTGCAGTAGCCTTGGCAACTGGTGTAGTTTGGGATGCACTGGGTCGTTTTGATTTTGTTGCCCTTTTTCTCTTTTGCATGCTAGCTGCCTTTCCTGCTCAATTCTCTCCTTCTCTGTGGTGTCAGTGAGTATACAGCTTGACATTTTCTTTTGTTATTGGGTTCCTTTCCTGGCTGCACCCTTTGGATAACATGTGACAACCAACCCTCCAAAAATTGTGACGACCAACCCCAACTGGAATTTATTGCTAGCATCAAGGCCAACAACCATCTGACAACTAATTAGCTTGCTAAAAACAATCTAAACTATAGCTTACCCTTCACACTTGTTTAGGGTAACAAGTGTTTTGTTATAAACCAATTACGTAAAAGCCTAGAAGAAAAATACTGAGTAGCTAAATATTTTCAATTTGACAAGAAAAACACTAACAGTCCTCTTAACTCAAATGCAGCAGTCTAACTCCAAGGAAGACTATGTAGGTGACCTCTGATCCCAGTTGTGGATATTTACATACCAACATTTAACAGACAGCGCCTTCTGGTTCCGAGATATAACAATTGTGACAACCTACCCTTGTGAAAAATTACCCCGTTCTCACCTACTCTCATCCAAGACTTTTCTCCTCATGCAAACGGATTCTGGGGATCATTTGGCCAAGTGACTAATTGTAATGAAATGGGAGAGTTGAATGTTGCTGTTTTGTTAGTGTTGGGCAGCTGTGAGAAACCTAGCTGCATCAAGTGATGAACAGTTCTTTGTAACCAACTGCTCTGACCGGACCTCAAATTCAAACGTCCCATTTCAACCAAATTTCGCGCATTAGAGCCAGACAAATCTCCTCGCTTTGTTCCTCATTTATCCAAAACTAAATATTGACTGAGCATAAAAAGCTATTACATTTTTACGGAGCTCAAAGAGATTCTGGCTCCATGACAGTAGAGGAGATTACATTTGCTGGACTGTGTGCATCTCCCTGAATCCAAATTGAGGCACTTGGGAATAATCACTTTTTTTAATAAGCCATGTAATATTCTATAGAAAAGTACAAGGTGAAGCCCAATTGCAGTGCCTTCTGGTGTGTAGCATAAAAAGTACTGGAATAAAGTGGACAATGCGTTGTGCACAATGCTTGTCCATTTGTCTGTCTTTTGTCCAAGTGTTGTGCCCATGATTCACATAAGCCAAATTCCCAGGTGTCCTACAAACAGGAAAAACAAAGTAATCCAACCTTTTCTGGTTGTTTCATGTTCTCTGTTAAATGACCAGAACATATTTTCGAGACCACAATTATTAATATATGAATAAAATTAAACCCAAACTAGGGCCATATATTATATGTACTAACTGAAGATCTGCATAAACCTGCAGAGCTGGTATCCCGGATTTTTGTTTTGATATTTTTAAGGTTCCATTGAGACATGGGTTGCTTTCCAATGTCAAAGAGGGGTTTTATAATTCATTAATCTTGTTCCCTGTAGTGCAGATGCAAAACACAACACAGAGTGCACTATATCATGAGGTTCTAAAGAGCATGTTTAGAATAACTAAAACTCTAAAATAAGCTGCAAACTAGGAAGCCTTTAATTTATACCTTCTAATCAATATATTCAATGGAAATATCTGCTTAAACATGTAGAGTATATTGTTTACAGGGTAGACCCTGTCAATATATAATTGTAAATACATCACTGTAAATCTAGTTTCAGATTAAATGTATGTTTGTAAGTACAGTGTTGTGTAACAAACTCGTTTCAGTGCTGCTGCCAATTTGTATTTACATATTTAATCCATGATAAGCAGCTACTGGTGGAGCGTTTCTCTTGGACATCCTTTGCTGTTTTATTCCTTTTTATGTTAGTTCATCAGACACTGTTGAGGACTGGTAAACAAGTTTGGGAACTTTTCTCACAGAAGCCTGGATTGAAACATTTTCAAACTAAGTTCATTCAGTCAACATTTAGCCACTTAAAAAATAATGATATAAAATAAATTACATCTTGATATTTTCATACATGTATAGGACATGTCAACAATATGCTCCATTATAACATAACTTGCTTGGTATTACACATTTGTGTCTATTTCAAAACATATGCCTGTTAGAGGGAACAAGGGTTCTATCCATATTTCCTCATTAATGCGCACTAGACATGTTTAAGCAGTAGTTGCTGTGCTGCTGCATTTAACTCAGAGGAAATTGAATCAGTTGTATTAATCCAATTTCAGGAGTTTACTGGGTTGACAGAGAAGGATATTATTTCAGTCTCAAGCAGTCTACGCATTTCATTGCACAACATGATTTAATGAAGTTACAAATGACAGAATGTATCTGTGTTATTTTCAGTTTAACATGTTTGAGCTGCTTTGGGAACTCGGTCACTCTGCAGACATGTGAGACACATTTAGTCCACATACATATCGCACAAACTTTTCTAGGAAACAGAGAAAACTCAATACTCAATAACTCGATATGTTTGCTGCAGTCTCATGAGCATATCAGACCAATCAATGTAGTTTTCCTTGTGATCCAGAAAAGGGCACTTTATAACTTTTCTATCAGTTTGACCTATTGTATAACCTCTTGACCTATCAGTAAACCAAACTAATGTTAATCCAGATGTTAATCTGTTGCTTTGCGACCAACAAAATGGACAATTATAGTGAGCAGTGCCTTCTTGGACGATCACCAAAAAAATTGTACAAATTAGTTTGAGGTTCATTTTTGGAAAAAGTAACAGCCTTATTACCTATTAACTGATTGATATTCTTTAAAATGATAAATTACAACTAAACAGAGCCGAAAGTGCCATCCAATAGTTGGCAACTTTGACAGAAAAACAGGCAATACTGTTTTATTTAATTTTAATAATGACATGCAATTGAATAAAAAACATTCTTGAAGCTGTAGCTGCATGCAACACATGTTGCGGACGCATTTTTAAACCGTTTATTTTTTGACATATTCCTACAAATTCTCTTCAAGGCAATATTGCCCAGTGCACACATGTAAAAAAGAGCAGCATCACCATTCAATCATGTCTGGGTGCAACAACAACATGGACTTGCCAACTTACCCATGGTGCAGTTGGTGGTGAAGTGCGGCTCGATGGTGGCAGTGTCGTCCTGTGGAACGCGCTGGTCGTAGCTGGCCTGGACCCTGAAAGGTGATCCTCCGTGGGTCCCCAGGGTGAGGTGGACCACCGCCCAGCTGCCAAGGAGAGAAAGCAGGAGGAGGGTCAGCACCAGGATCAGACACCACGGCTGACAGAAAAACCCACATCCTGCATGAGGGTCTGGGGTTAGCGTAGCCCGGGCCTGCTCTGTCTGAGAACACACAGTCTCAGAGGAGAGTCCAGGACTGTCCAGGGCTTCAGCAGATGCCGACATGGGGGTTTCCTCACTCCCTTCCACCTTAGGAGCTTCCCTTTCATCCTTTGTTGGTTGATTCATTGCCGCCCCTCCCTCCCTTTGAGCTCACCCAAGACTGCCTGGGTCTAGTGGAGGTTTAGAGGTGGCCAGGTGTGATCTTAAGGCTGATGTGGCGTTAGAAATTATAATTTAAAGCCACTATTACAGCAGGTGTGTGGTCAAGGGACAACAACGCGCTCAGTTCTGCTGTGTTATGGAGCTGCTGTCCTGTGGTGAATGCTGTCCTCCCTCAACCAGCGGCGGGGCTTTGTGTAGTTCTACTGTCCCTAATTGTGTTAAGCAAATTGTGCTGATTTCTCTTTGGCTCCGAGCTCATCAACTATATATCTCTCTCTCCCTCCCTCTCCCACTCTCCCCTCCCACTGTCTTTTGCCAATCCCATCATTTTGACATACAAGTCGAAACACTGCATATAGTGAATGCATTGTGAATACGTACTTCCCTAATGAGAAAACAAATTAATGATTTCCATACCTTGACCACATACACTTCAACCAGCACATCACAACAATAATTACTGATTATAGTAAACACACACACTATATAGAACTTCGTTTTGACATTTTAGATATGCCACTTTTATTTTCATCTAATGTGAAAACGTTTCCACCAACAGTTTTCTGTTTTCCCATACATTACCCATCAGCTGCTCAGATGTAAATCAAAATCCAATTTAAAAATGTGATGTAACAGAACATTACAATGCTCCTACTCTGGCTTAACAGATGCTGTTTTTTTTGCTTATTTATGCCCATTTGGCATCAATGTAATTAGGACAAAGAGAGTTCATTTGGAATTAGATGGTAATATGAAATGTAAAAGGACTCACGCATAGCGTCATAGCCAATGAGAAATAGCAGTAAACCCTTTTTTTATCCTTTATTTATACAGGTAAATCCCATTGAGACCAGAGACTCTTTTTCAAGGGAGACCTGTTCCCGTTTACACTTTACTATTCACACACACATTCGTACACCGATAGCAGGCTAACTGTCGACATTCACACGTCATTCACCCTTCATGTGGACACATGTTTCTAGCCTCTTTCAGTGCATTGTTGTGTTTTTATATTTAATGCATGGTGTAGTTCCACTGCTACAATAAAAGGTGGGGTAAGACATTCTGGACAAAATCGCATTTTTTTAAAAATCAGTGAATATCTCCTCATAATCTGCTTCTTGTCCGTAGAATACTGTGGGTGCGCTGAACAATCTGCTGTTAATGCACAGCCTAGGCTCTGTGAACGGACATGTTTACACGCTACAGTGGGGCTGTGTATTAACACCAGAATATTGGACTTATTCATATAGTGGCCCAAAAATATGACGTTCAGATAATCAGATGATATTGGTAATCTGTGCAACAATTTCATTATATGATAATTTGTCAGAGCTGTAGGTCTGAGCTTGTTGTGGGGTTTCTGCCTCGTCACAAATCTAATAGTCCTAAACATTCTTCACCGAATGTTTCAATAATATTTAACACATTATTCTACTGTCTTCAGGTTGTAGTATGTCCAAGTATTGTTTCACATTGTCTTTACAATTAAAATGTTTTGAAAAATAACAATCTCCGAAACAGGATTTTTGCTATTCAGCCAATTTTGTGTGGTCATGCCATAACTTAGATATATACTGGAAAATGTGAATTATCTGTAAAAATTTAAGGCATTCAGTTCAATATATGAAAAGTAGTCAAATAAACTGTATTCATATTCCCATTTCAACAATATTTTTTCAAATGCCAATAAATTAACCTTGAACCTTATTGCAAACAAATTGCCTTTCCACCCAGGTAACCATCTTTTCTTCTATAGTATTGACTTTGTAATAAGAGCACCAAATTGGAACAAGTCACCAGTCACCTACTATTGGTGATGATATTATTCTCACTGATCTCAGGGCTTTTATTTTCGATTATGACAAGTGCGCTGTGAATAAGGAATCTGTATACAACCGTTCTATGCCTTGTTTTGGTAGAATCGTGCTAGGGGCACAGCACACACACACACAGCCTAGGAGCTTTTCTGATTTCCCCAACGGCCTTGCTCTGACTCAACAGGCTTAGCATTACTACCGTTGCTAGGTTTCCTTTTCTTATGTTTTATATTGCCATCTTGCCCTTCCTCTATCCTCCCCTCTTTTTATTGCCATCACCTCTTTCCAATCCCCTTTTCACTGATCTCTCTCTCTTTCTCTCTCTCTGTCTATCTCTCTCTCCTTCTCCAGACACACTGCTCAGAGTGCAGGAAAAGGTGTTAACCAGACGGGTAGCAATGTTATATCACCACAGTGCACCGTGAGAGGACTGCTTTGCGTTGTGGGACCTGCTCCCTGCCACAGCCCGTAATAGAAAAGAAATGAAGTCCTAAGATAAGGAGACACCGCTGTCTCTTTGATAACCTTGAAAATGATTTGCATACTTGAGTCATATGCATACGGCCGCTTCTGAATTCACCACTGGCTCACTCGGCTGACGACCAAATTTGGAAATTGGCCTTTCTGTTGAATGGGCACTCGCACAGCATAATGACCAAAGGATTGTAATTGTACAGGAATGTTTTGTCTCCTTGTACATCAGATAAACACAAACATGTGCACTCTCACACCACGTGTACTCTTCAACTGGATAAATAGCCATGAATGCACTCTATATTTAAATATGACACACAAACAAGGAATGAGCAAAATCTATTAGTTTGAGATATGCAAAAGTGTAAATAAAGGGAACCTGTGCTTGGCATTGAATATGCTTAATAATGCTGATAATGGAATGGACCGAGCAGTGTGGCATCCAATCTAAGTGATCAATGTAAACCTCAATCTTTATCCACACACCGTGAAAAAGTTATAAACAAGTCGCCTAGACAACGGAATTATTTTCATGTCTTATCATGCTATGTCTGCGCCGGTCACACACAGAGGAGTGATTAACTGAGCAGCGATACAGAGAGCAGAGCTGCCAGAGCACATCACTCAAACACTTAAACCTAATTAATAGTATACCATGCAGGGCACAGCAGTCTTACATATAAATAAATAAAAATAAATAAATTATGAAGAAATCTCCACATGCGGGAATTAGATATACATGACTAATCCGAATGCGGATGCTAATAAAACTCATTATGATCTTTTGTTTTCCTGTAACGGCCTGTTGGTTATTTATAATAACCTGACCTTTGTTCAGACTGCTGTTTGGTTAAGCCCTCTCCGTCATGGCATGTTTTTCTTTTATTGACTACAGGAAAACAAAACTGAACAGCTCAGGCCAACTAATCTTGGCTGCCAATTGACAATTCTCATTTGATAATGCTATTAATTTATGCTCCACAGTGCTCTGCTCTGGCTTATGTAGCTCTTATAATTTTGTATACTGTATGTGTGTGTGTTTTGTTGGTGAGGATGTCGGATGCTTATGTCCTAACCATATTAAGTATTTTTTTTGTGGGTTCTGGTTTGCATTAGCTGCATGTCTCATCCATCAAGACAAACAATATGTGAAGAAGTGTGTTGCATTTTCTTTTCACAGTGGTAATGGTTTTCCGTAATGCTGTGAGACCTGGTTGGACATATTGCCAGACACAGGCCTTAAATGCCTTAAACGTGTATGTAGTAATGTATGTTTGTGTGCTTTTGTCCTCAAAACAGCAACATCTTACATGCTTTCTTTTCCTTACACCCTAATGTGAGAATTAAGATATGGATCACAATTTGGTTGGGACTGAGGTTTTACTTAGGGCTTAGAGAAGAGCTGAATTGATTATAGGTATGGTGTGTGTGTGTGTGTGTGTGTGTGTGTGTGTGTGTGAGAGAGACGGCTGTATTTTACTTGACATTTTTCCTTGTCTCAATATTGCTGCTGAACAGAAATTACAGTTATTCAAAAAATAATAAAATGCATTTTAAGGTTCAGATTAAATGCTAAATCCTCTTTTTGTTTCTGTGTATGTTTGCACAGACACAGAAAACCACATATTTATCATTCTTAGGGGGGAATCCGGTGACTTTGCATAGAGTATATCTCAGAAAACCTCTGCCCACTGTCTATGGGAGCAAGTGGCTTATAAGACAAAATACATTAAAAAACTTTGGACGTTTGCAGGGCCTTTTAATTTAAAAAAATCCCCATACCAAATTACATTTAGTGTTTGCACAACATTAACATGGAACTGGAAGTGGATACTGAGGACATCACATAGCTGTCTTCAGTGTGTGTTCATGGGCATTGCTTCAGTGATTTCCATCACATGTTGTTTGGGTTGGTTGGTTTTTCATCACTGAACTGAAGTCAGGGAACAAATACATACAGCAAATTGAATCAGTGATAAATAGGAAGAAAATAACTGGAAAGAGAAGATTTAAGTTAAGTCAGCCTCGAGGGGGCGCTCTGGTACGTAGAGCAAACTATGGAATTAAGCCAATCCTTAAAGTCAGCAGTTGGCCAGAGGTCAAGGCAAACAGACATACTGTATAAAAGGACATAAGCAATTCAGCCATTGTCGTTCATTTTACTGTTTTCAAGGCTGACAGATTGTGTTTTTTTTATATTTATGGCAGAGCATCTTGATTAGTCGAGTCATGTATAATCACAATGCTCAATATTGATAAACATGGCATGATAGAACAGAAGCTGAGAGTTTTTGTCAGCAATTAGTCAAAATCAAAGAAAATTAACAAAATGCCAAAGCCAATCAGTTGGGACGTGGCAGCGTGACTGTGCCAAAAATGATCAAATACTTCAAACTGGCATGTCCTTGAATCAACCTGTTTTTGTCACCTTGCTGAATAAATACTAATCAAAATAAAGGATAGAGTCAAAATTCAAGATCCACAATGTCTCGTATCAACAAGGCCATTTAACATCCTCATGCCTACCTACATGAGATGGAAAAGGTTTTCAATCTTGCCTGAAATCCATTCAACCTGTTGAATACTTTGGCGATGCAACTTAAAGAAGGGAGGATTGAAATAGAAACTGCTTTACATGTTAATGGAATGTTTACCCCCCTAAGAGACATCACCATAGGTTTAGATCATGCTGGCTGGTTTAAATGGAAGTAGGTTTTTTCATAGCGGGAAAGATGAAATTGATTGAAAATTATGCTGTGTACCAGGGTTGTAGCACACTGGGCCCTACATCAGTATAAGGCCCTTTACTCTACCGATCGATGTTTAAACAATGTATTTCTTCAATTCTGTGCTCCAAGTCATTGTGCCATTCACATGAATCTGTAGTGTTCATTTGGGTAGTCATTAAGAACTGTTCATACCAACCCGCGATCAACTTATAAATATTGTAATATGCTTATAACATGTTTTTCAAAAAGAAAACTTCAAATCAAATTTCAAAATAACCTTTTATACTTTTTGAGCCCCCCCCCAGTCTCTGTATAACTACCTGTAGGTCTGGAAAGAGGCATCAGAGGGTTAAAGAGTTGAGGAGGTGGGCGGGAGAGCGCTGGTGTGAACTCTGCTGGATAAGGATCTCTGCTTAAGCCACTTGATTTTGACTGTCAAATAGCGTATAGTTCACAACAGCCGTGAGCCAATATGTCAAGAGAAGTGCAGATAAGATTGAACGGCCTGACACAGTCGGGCTGAATGAGTGCTGCTTCCCCCAAACTGAACAGGACACATATGAATTCTAATCTGCTGAGAGCTAAATCTGTTTTACCATGATGCAGCTGGAAGGAAAGGGGTTGATGAGGTAAGCTGGGGATACAGGCTTCATTTGCAGAGGGAACATGATTTGGGAAAAATTCTGTGTTTGTTTTTGGAAGTTTTACAGATCTCTTTCCAAAACCTGCCCATTCTTAGTTTTTCAAATATTTGTCACAGTGAAAAATTACTATACACTGTGTTTTCAGAAAACATTAGAGATTGGTGTCGCAACAAATATGCCCCACAGACAATGAACAAATAAAACTATTTCATTATGCCACTTTCTGAACACTATAAACTGTGAAAGAGTGGTTTAGCCGCCAGTAATTGTAAGGCTTTTTACATGAATTTGCTGACTAAAAACTTGTGATGGCACCCAAGGCGAGTATCAGCCATTGTACATTCACATGAGTCACATCTTAATACAGCTATCTTGCATTTCTATGAAATGAACAATCCACCAAGAGCAAATTACAGAGGATGAAAGAAAACCCCGACCAAACAAACAAACCCAAATGCAAAGACAAGTTATTACGGAGTGATTCATGTCAGTGTGTCAATTTCACATGCCCAAAGAACATACACACAAATACTGCATAGTCGAGTTGACCCAGCCACAATTTCTAATGATAAATTGGACTGAAACAAGAACTACACAGTACAGAAGGAATACTGCATTAATGATTACAGTACACACTTAAGATACATCTTACACAGAGCATGCTGTTAACAATGTGTTACATCGCACCTGGGTCAAATGAGGTTGGAATTAAAGTGGCTAGGCATAATAGCTTGGATTGGAAGCTGTAAAATAATTTAAAACATAAATTAAAAAAGGTGAAGGATATGCCAAGACTAAAGGAAACATATGACGGATGTCTTAGTATTATGGACTTGATGGCAATGTGTCAAAAGAATAGCTAACATAAAACCCAACCATTTCCATTTTGTGACCTCCCAACCACAGCTGGCTCTAGAAAAACAGTTACATACTACTCTTTACACACACAACTTTTTCAACATGACTTTGAATGTATCCTGAGAGCAGGGAACTTCGGAGCCATGGTTAATGTCTGAAAAGACTCCAGTCAAGACGACGTCAAGTTTGGCAACCGATGTACATAGTTACCATTGCTATAGAAGATCTTCGGACCGTAGCGCACACTTTTTTGTACTGTAAGCATTGGAAGCATTTATAAACTAATGAAACAACATTTAGGACATAATTTTGCTCCCAATTAATTAATGAATTTAGTTAGTAGCCGTGCAATAATGTAATGTATAGCAAACGGGTCTGGCAAAACCAAAAACAACATAGATAATGATTTCAGTGTTATGAAGAGAGGAAGAATAACGGAGCAGAAAAAAAGCCTGAAAAGCTAATGGAACAAGATCCTGCCTCTAGATGTTCACCGCTGATTGGCAGGTTGCTTCAGTCGACTACCCGTTTTCAATCCCCAAAACCCTTTTGGTACGCTTCAGTAACGACATAAAGGGATCCCTTCATTTTAGAAATACAATATAAGCAGCACTTACATAAAACCTGCCAACAAGACAGAAAAACCTCAAGAACCAGGGGCAGTCTGGCCATCTGGAGAAAGTGGCTCATCAATGTCTGGGCCAGCAATACTGATACAAAAAAACTAAACAATTGTCTCATTCTGTTTGATTCAGAATGGCCAGCTGGTGTCATATAATTGTATGTGTGTGTGTGTGTGTGTGTGTGTGTGTGTTTGGGTGTTCTGCAGCATTACATTCTTGAAATCGTATGATTTACTTTGATACATTCGGATCTCACGCTGAGGTTTAAATAGTACACTGCGCTTACATGTGTTAATAGTGGGGTTGTGTTGGGTATCTGTGGCTCTGGCATGATTGGCATGGCTGGGTAAATTTACAAAGCTTTGCACTGTCTTTTTCAGTCATCTGCTGCTAGCATCTTAAAAGACATCAAGGAGCTTCTGTATCATTACCCAGCAGCCAGCCATCAAGCCAGAGCCCCCTTTCCTCCCATAAGAAAGGGATTGAGTGAGTGTCACTCATCATTAAAGATACACCCCGCTCATGTTATCAGTGAGTGGGGGGTTACAGGATAACTAACCTTAAGGTCTCTCAAACAGTCTTTTCGGTGTCTCACAATGGGGCTAGACTGAAAAACTATTACCAGATAAGCTTATCTGAGGGGCTGGCTGTCAACGCGGGAGATGAAATGTCTCCCACACTCCAGACAGTACGCCAGGGACCACTGACATATCATCAATATTTGAAAAAATAAATAAAATGCCAGTGGAAGAATGTGAAGCCTCGCCTAACCTAACCAGTTGGCTTTTGGGATATTTTCTAATCTGATATGCCCTTACTATCAAAGGCTTTTAAACATTGGCTCTATGCAAGTGTGCCTGAAATAAACCTCTGTGCTTCCTTTTCTTAGATCACAAGATTGCTTGAACCTGTAGAGTTTGCAAACAGGTGAAGCATGGCACACAGCTGTGGTGGTTGTTTAGGAGATTACAGAAGATTGCAGGCAAGAAATTGGCTCAAATAATTAGTGGTGACAGGTGTAAAAGTGACACTTAGGGTGTAGTCACACCTGCCCTATTTAGTTCGGTTGAAACAAACTCAGGTGCACTTCCGCCTTCTGTGCGCATCTTGCAGGCAGGTGGGAATACAGCAATCGCACTCGGGGGCGGACCAAACAAGCGCTCCGAGACCCACTTGAAGAGGTGTCTCAGTGCGCTTCCAAACGTGTTCTGCTGCTGTTCATTTTTGGTGTGAATTCGGCCTGACTCGATCCGACCCAATTGCAGGAAGCACTGCGCCTTTCCTTTCTTTTGTTTTTTAATAAATCGCCGTCAGCTTCACATTATGGGAAAGTGTTGTTGTCGCCATTGTTATGAAGATTAGTTGTGGTTTGACCCCGAGCGAATATATTACATTTGATAAAGGACGCGTAAACATGCTGATGTGTTCAGCGATCAGATGAAGGAGAGGGGAGCGTCTCCCGCACAGGTTCACGCTGCACTTTGCATTAAGTGTGTGTTTTTGTTTTTCTTCCCGTGTTAACAGCAATACTACAGAATCCCCGTCCCGTGTCAGTTTTGAGCTGAGCTGCGCCAAACTGACACCCAGTCTCCAGGTGGCGTCCTTAACCACTGCAACATTTCCTCACCCTGGAGGTATAACACTATGCTTCTGTCTGATGATGCATTCAACACCTTTATATTGTCCTCAATTGATGACTTTATAACTATTAACAAGGATGACTGTCTCTTACTCATTATTATGGGAGTCGCTCAAAGCCTATTTGCGTGGTCAAATTATTTCTTACTCAGCTCATCGCAATAAAACCCATAGGGCCAGGCTAAATGAACTCCTAATTAAAATCCGGGATATTGATGGACAAAATGCTATTAACCCATCCGAGAGTTTAGTGAAACAGAGATATGATCTGCAGGCTGAGTTGGACCTCCTTACAACAAGCGACACTGAGCGACTTTTAGTACGTTCTCGTGCTACTTATAAGCCGAGTAGGCTCCTGGCTCATCAATTGAAATATCAAACTACTTCTCGATTAATTCCACAAATTAAAGATTCCTCTGGCGCACTTGTCTCTGATCCCACTCCTATAAATGACATCTTTAGGGATTTCTATTTCTCCCTTTATGAATCAGAATCATCATCAAACACGACAGAAATGACTTCTTTCCTCAAGAATCTTGATATCCCCAAAGTTGATCCCACTACTGCTAATGAGCTTGACACACCTTTGAATTTGGAAAAAATTAAATCATCCATCAAAGCAATGCAAAACAATAAAACACCCGGCCCCGATGGATTCCCACTCAGTTGAGTTTTTTAAGAAATTGATTAATAAGCTGGCCACTCTCCTCAACTCTGTTTTTAACAAATCCCTAGAATGTGGTTCATTGCCACCCACTCGAACCCAAGCGTCCATATCCCTTCTTTTGAAGAAAGGAAAATACCCTACTTCTTGCGCCTCGTACAGGCCTCTGTCACTTCTTAATGTTGATGTTAAGATTTTAGCTAAAACCTTAGCAACTCGTCTTGAAAAGATTCTTCCTGTCATCATATCAGAAGAACAGAATGGCTTCATCAAAGGGCTCCAGCTGTTTTTCAATGTCCGAACACTTTTAAATGTAATTTTCTCTGGTCATTCCGCCTCAAAGCCCAAAGTTGATATTTCGCTCGATGCTGACAAAGCATTTGATGGGGTAGAATGACATTATCCTTTTGAAGTTCTACAACAGTTTGGCCTAGGGAACAGGTTTATTTATTGGATTCGGCTTCTGTATATCACCCCTCAAGCCAGTGTCCACACGAATAATTCCCGATCTAAATATTTCACTATATCACGCGGTACTAGGCAGGGCTGTCCCCTCTCTCCCCTACTAATCGCTTTGGCCATAGAACCCCTCTCAATTGCTTTAAGATCTCTCCCACACTTTCACGGCATTCCTCGTTCTGGCATCGAATTAAAATGATTTATTTGCTGATGGCCTTCTTTATCGGACCCGCTGACTACTATTCCACCAATTTTATCATTGCTGGAGAGATGTGGCTCTTTCTCAGGCTATAAAGTGAATCTACGTAAAAGTGAATGCTATCCTAAAAACACCTTAGCTTTACAACTTAAACAATCGGATATTCCATTTAAGCTCAGCCCCTCAGGGTTCAAATATTTAGGGATTAATGTGACCCGGACCTTGCCTTCTCTTTATTCTGCCAATTTTGACCCATTGGTTGCCCAGCTTGGATTGGATTTTAAGAGGTGGAACTCTCTCCCTCTGTCATTGATAGGTATGATTAATGTGGTAAAGATGAAGGTCTTGCCAAGATTTATTTTTCTATTTTAGTGCACTCCTTTATTTTTGTCCAAAGGTTTTTTTAAGTCTTTGGATGGTACTATTACTTCCTTCTTGTGGGGAGGTAAGACAGCCAGGATAATAAAGTCATTATTGCAAAAATTTACATCTGACGGCGGCCTTGCCTTACCAAATTTTCTTCTATATTATTGGTCAGCACAAATACATAAATTAACTAACTGGCTTCAATCCCCCGATCTATTATGGTGTAAGCTTGAGACCCAGTCCTGTTTCTCCTCTACACTACCGGCTTTACTCACATCTTCATTGCCCATTAATCCTAATGCTTTCACAAAGAATCCGATTGTGCAAACTACTTTGAGGATTTGGTTCCAATTTAGGCGCCATTTTAAGTTTTCCTCTGCATCCACTCTGATGCCCATAGTGAACAATCACCTATTCCCCCCATCTGTTGGGAATATCTCCTACATATTATGGCAAAATCTAGGCATTAAAGTGTTCAGAGACCTTTATAAAAGACGGTACTTTTGCTACTTTTTCAGACCTGTCCAAAGATTTTAATTTACCTACACCCCATTTATTTATGTACTTTCAAATTAGGCATTGTGCCTCTTCTCTTTTTTCATGTTATCCCTCCCTCGCTATTAACCAACCATGGGACGACCTTCTGACCTTAAAACCTCAGCAGAAATCACTTATACCTAAGATTTATGACAAACTCATGGCTCTTAAACAATTCCGATGTCAAAAGCAAAAATGCTTGGGAGCGTGAGCTTGAGGTAGATTTGACAGATCAATGGTGGGATAAGCCTGTACATAGTATACGCTCATCTTCTCCTTGTGCCAGGCTGCAGCTTATACAGTTTAAAGTGTTACATAGAGTCCATTTTAGCAAATCCAGACTATCGGATATCTATCCAAATGTTGTGGACCAATGTGACAGATGCCATGCCTCCTCTTGTAACTTGTCATATGTTTTTTTTACTGTCCCAGACTAAACAGATTCTGGAATGACTTTTTTATGACCATGACACAGGTTCTAGGAGCCCAAATTAATAAAGACCCCTTTATTGCAATATTTGGAACCCCATCTCAACAACCCCATATCACAGCCTTACATACAGAAACATTAGCCTTTACTTCCCTTCCGGCAAGATGCCGTATTTTACTCATGTGGAAATCCCCCTCAATTCAAATCTGGCTCCAAGATGTTAAGTTTTTTTTTTTTTTTTTTTTTGAGAAAATTAAATTAACAGTGAAAGGCTGTGCTAATAAATTTGCAAAAAAATGGGATTATTTTATAACTTATTTCAATTCTTTATCAACCCTGGCCCAAAACGGAACCCCCCCTTTTTAATTTTTATACTTTCTTTTAACTGTTTATTTGTGTTCCTAACTTTATTTAGTCGATGCTTGTTTTTTTTCCATGTATATTTCTACACATTTGTGTATGAAAGCCTATTATTATTTTTTTTTTATGATGTATTTTGATTTCATTTGAACTCAGAGACAGTTGTTCCTTGTGTTTGTTCTTGTTGTCCTTAGAAATTAAAAATCCAATAAATAAATGAAACAAAAAAAAAAGAATAACGTAACAATATAGGCTTTGTGAAGTCATTATCATAAACATTAGTGGTTGGCATTATCCACTTCACATCTTTCAATGTAACGTAAGCTCGCTATTTATTAGCAGCCGAAGTAAGCTCTCTGTATATCAATGATATTTGCTCATGTTGACATGTGAATAGAATATGGATATCAACAGTGCTGCCAATTCGCTCGCTGACATTAATCAGCGATCACGTTTAGTTTAGCCTGCATTTGACAGCAGGTGGATGGGTATGCGCCGGTATCACTTCGTCACAGGTACAACAGTGGAGGGCAAGGCATATTCATAGTCCATCACAAAACAAACAATGCAATGCAATAAACAACAATATGAGTTCAGCACTAAGCTATGAATGCTAACAGGCTACTTTTCCTTCCACTGGTTTTTGTTGTCTTGCTCTGTCAGGTCCGCCACGTATTTCCACTTAATGGTGGTAACGGCCCTGAATTTGAATATTTGTTCATGTTTACTGAGGTTCAAAATATAACTTAACTTCAATATGTGGTTGTTATTAAAAGGCAATATGTGAGTAGCATTCACTTGGAAACCTTAGGCCTAGAGGATGTGTAAAATAAATGTTTTCCATGTTTAAATAGGAAGCGCAAGGGAATAAGTGTTTGGAAAGAAGAAATCAATGTGAATGCAAAATTATGTGCTTTAACTGAGAAATATAGGATAAACTAAATATGTTAGGTAGGTTAAATAATAGCACAGTGGATTCTTCTATGGTTTTTTCCATGAGTTATGAGTTTCACCACAACATTAATACATAGACCTTATGCCTCATCTAAAAGGTATCAGTCTAAAGAGCTGATCAAACGTCATAACCCAATGTGAATCAAACAGGCTAGGACCCAATAACCTTTAAAAAATGGCTGGGAAGGGGATTTCTGACCGTTCTTAGTAGAAAAAAAGGTTCTGGATTGGTAAATAAAGTAAGTGGCAACAAAGGTAAGTGACAGCATGCATGATGACATTTTAATCCTAAATATAGCAGCTGTATTCATGAATAGGTTATGTTACTGTTGTGAAGCAATTATGCATGGATGAAGAACATCTTACCAATACATCATTACATAATAGATCATCATTAGTTTATGCAACAGTAAATGTTTTCTGGTTTATTCATTCTACTTAACCCTTTCATCTGCACCACATCATTTTTACTTACAAAGAGCGCCAGACTTTAGTTTCTTTAGAGATAATCAATAAATGAAAATAGACATAACTTCACAAGATAATTTGGACTCATTCAAATTCTGACAGAAAAGCAAATCATTTTGAGAATGAAAGTAACAAAAGTGTCTGGCTGTGGTAAAACAAAAACACACTTTGGTTGGCGTATTAAGCTCTGACCTTGTTGCCCCCTGCAGAATACAGTTAAGCTCAACAGAGTGGTCACAGATTTACAAAGTGGAATCAAACCACACTCTGCCTCAGGGGAAACTAAAAGCATAAGCCAGACAAGACGGAGCAATGGTCAATAAGAGTATATTCACACAGGGAAAGTCAGCTAGTTCACTTGCTTTAGTCCAGACCAAATAGAATTTAGTTTGTTTGGAGTGGTCCACTTTCATATTGCCCCTTTTGTAAGTGAACCAGCATTACGAAGCAGAACCACACGTGATATGAGGTCATTCATTAATTGGACAGACATTCTGGGGTGGAGAGAAGCAGGAAGCACAAAGTAAAAACTGCGAATTATATCATTGATATAATATGGGGTTAAAAATTATTAAAAAGGCCTACATCTAGCCTATAAATAAAGAAGAAAAAATCTAATTATTGTTGTTTCATATATGGTTATAATATGAAGCCCTATGACAATGCCACGTTATGTGGCTTGTAGCCTATGATATGAAACATAATTTTAACTGTATTATTGCTGCTGGACGTGCGGCTTGCGGGAAGAATAGGCTCATGCCGACACTCAGCTGATTAAGCTGTGTATCAGCTGGGTGTCAGTTTGGCGCAATTCAGCTCCAAACGGACACAGGGAAGGTCCTGTTCATGGGAAGCAAAATAAAAACACACACTTCTTGCGCAGCGTGAACCTGTTGGCACTGTGCGGGAGACGCTCCCCTCTCCTTCATCTGATCGCTGAACACATTTAGCATTTTTACGTGTCCTCTCGATCAAATGTAATATATTGTTCTGGGCTCCCGGTCAAACCACAACTTATCGTCCCAACAATGGCGACAACAAACACTTTCCCATAATGTGAAGCTGACGGCAATTTATTAAAAAAGAAAAGAAAGAAAAGGCACAGTGCCTCATGCATTTGGGTTGGATCGAGTCACGTCACAAACGAACTGCAGCAGAGTGCGTATGGAAGCACACCGAGACCACCTCTTCAGCTGGGTCGGAGCGCTTGTTTGGTCCGCCCCCGAGTGCGATTGCTGTATTCACACCTGCCTGAAAGATGCGCACCGAAGGCGGAAGTGCATCCGAGTTTGTTTCAACCGAACTAAACACGGCATGTGTAAATACACCCTTAATGAGGTCGGATTTAGATACATTATCTCAAAATATAAAAGGTGTGAATATTTGTATCTGACGTCTTAAAAACCTATTGACTTGAAATGCTGAAAACAGTTGCCTGGTCTACCTTACACTTCCATTTATACTGTGTGATTCTGTGTGACATGATTAATTTTTTGTCTCAAATGAGAAAGTTGCCCGCAGCCAAAAAGAGAGGTACAAGGTCTGGGTAGTCAGTTTGTACACAGAAACATATTGGCTGTACTAATCACAATGAAATTGTTTTAGCAGACTGATAAACCAATCTGCACCTGTTGTTCATAGATAGTCAATAGTCAAGTAGGATGGCAGAATAAATCAACTTTCTGATGGCTAAGATTATTGCCACATGGCTGTGTGCATTGAGACAAAGCCAAAAAAATTATTGCTTGAGTATAACTTTATCCAACCCGACAAAAAAATTATTTATACATTTAACGTACTATATTATTATCTATTAATCAGCTACAAAGTTGGTTGTTACTGCACATATCCTTAATCTGTGCATGTTTATCTTCCAAATTAAAATTGCTAGTACACATCACTGCACACAGAATATGTGTTGACAGGGCTTTTGAAGAACGAGGCATCATCTTCTGTTGACAGCATATTCTGGGGTGCCATGCAAATATTCAGAGAAACATGCATTTTCACGCACACCGGTTCAGACTTGGGAGAAACTACAAGAGTACAAGACTGGCAGTAGAGCATGCAGTGCCAGTAATTTCACTCTGCAGAAGCACAAAGCTACCGAAATGAGGACACTTTAGGGAAATCAATTTTCTACTTTGTAGATTTAAAATGGAAAATGAAAATAATGGTAGATTTTAATGAAATAGGGTGTACTATCGATTTTCTCAAAACACGCTCTAATAGCTCATTACGCAAGCTGTTCATTGCATCTCCATTTCCCCACTTTTTTAATGTGTGCCTTTACCAGCACTTCTAAGGAGCCCTGTTACAAACTGAAGTTTGTAATGACATCAGAAAGAAATGAACTGCGTCAAATAAGAAGACTGGGGATTGTTTATTATTTATTACCCTCCAGTAAGGTTATCTGTTCTCTGCTAATTACAGACTTAAATGGCATTACTTAGTCCCATAGACATGTTTTGTACCCAGTGGAGTTCGGTCTCATTTCCATCACAGAGGCGAGGGGATAAAAAAAGTAATATGATGTGCAACAGTTAGGGGTAAATAGCTCAGTTTGTACCAATACTTGAAGCAATAAAGTTCACATTTAAGTTGAGTAAGGCAATGTGTGCTTGATGTCATATGTGTAAATAATGATGTAGTTGAATTGGAGAATGTTCTGAGACAGAGCAGTAAAAGAGCATTTGAAACATGCTGGATAATTTTTCCATATGTGACCAGCATGAACGCGACCCTCTGCCGTGTTTTATCAAATCACCCTGTGTGTCTGAACCCTCTTTCATTCAAACAAAATAAAACCCATGTTATTTAAATGAAATTAATCTGGGCCAAGATGACTGACGTGTGGCACAGTGAAAAAGAAAGCCTTGCTGTGAATAGGCAGTGAGAACACTGTGCCATGAAAACCTTATGTAACAAGGGGAAGATGAAACAATAACAACTGTAATTCCTTATAGCCTTTGTCATTATAAACAAGCTACTTAGCAGTTTTCTGTCCATCCAATTTGCAAGGTGCGTTTGCAGGACTGGAGGGAAGCTATAAGTTTAACCCCCCAGAGTCCCAGACCTTGTGTGTGTGTGTGTGTGTGTGTGTGTGTGTGTGTGTGTGTGTGGGTGTGTGTGTGTGTGTGTGTGTGTGTGTGTGTGTGTGTGTGTGTGTGTGTGTGTGTGTGTGTGTGTGATCACCTCAAATAATGTAACAATTAGAAATGTAAACCTCTTCAGGGCTTACAAGGTTTAAAAACATATCCTCACAAAAAAGAAAAATAATTCCTCTAGTTTTCTATTTCAAACCCCTAACACATTCAAGGCCATTTTGTTTTAAAAAAATGTCACGAAATATATAAAATATGGGGCTGATAGCTGAAATGATTGCGTTATTAAAATACCCAGAAGAGATAGCATTTTAACCTTGCTGCTGAGAATAAAAACATGTCCTGCAGTTTTAATTAATCCTTTTATGTGTAGACATTTTTACTTCGTCAAACTTGTTCAACCCTTCTGATTATCCTGTATCTGTCTAAAAAAGTTAATCCTCCCTTAAAAAGCACACATGATTAAGTTATTATGTCATATTCTGTATCATTGTCTGTATTTGGTTTTACAATTTTCTTAAAAGTAAGTTTCTACCTTCACATATAAAAGGTCAGGCAGTTAATTCATGGTTGTAATGTGAGCAGTACTAAGACTGAAAACACTTTATAATAGACTATATGGTTCTAGGGGAGCTTTTTATAGTCTGAGAATAATAACCCTGGTGATTTCAGCTTGGGTCATCAGGTCAGCATGGCTATGGAGAAAAGTTTTAAGACAAAATCTTGTTCAAGATGAAAAAGCAATGAGTTAAGGCCTAAAGTCATGGACCTTTACAAAGCAGGGAAGGTGTAAAAAAAGTGGAGAATGTATTTTTTTGTGGTTTATTTGTATCTATACTAAGAAAGATAGCTCTGCATCAGTGCCGGTTTTGCTCTATTTTGAATACCAATATCTCTCTCTACCAAGTCTCCCAACATTATCGAAATGATCTACTTCTGTAAATCACTGGAATACCACTTTAATGACATACAGTGTAGGGGAGAACGGGGTAATTTGTCACATGGGTTGGATGTCACATTCGTTATATCTCGCCACCAGAGCGCGCTAGCTCTGAAATGTTGATATAAAAAAGGTCCAGAATTGGGATCAGAGGTCACATACATAGACTTCCTTGGAGTTAGACTGCTGCATTTCAGGTGAGAGGATGTTTTGTGTTTTTCATGTCAAATTCAAAATATTTTGCTTCTCAGTATTTTTCTTCTAGGCTTTTACACAATGGGTTTATAACAAAACACTTGTTACCCTCAGAAAGTGTGAAGGGTAAACTATAGTTTAGATTGTGGTTAGCAAGCTAATTAGCTGTCAGATGGTTGTTGGCCTTGATGCTAGCAAGAAATTCAAGTTGGGGTTGGACGTCAAATTTTTTGGGGGGTTGGTTGTCACATGTTATCTCAAGGCTGCAGCCAGAAAAGGAACTCAATAACGAAAGAAATTGTCAAGCTGTATCCTCACTGACACCCCAGAGAAGGAAAGAATAGAGCAGGAAAAGGCAGCTAGCAAGCAAAATAAAAAAGGGCAACAAAATCAAAACAACCCAGTGCATACCAAACTAGACCAGCTGCCAAGGCTACAGTAACTTATGTAGGCCTATTTGTCAACTTGACAATGCAATTAAACATTCAAATTTGGTTCTGCCTCCTTGCCTTCTTTTTAAGATTTTTCCCATTAAGATAACATTGTGACAAACAACCCCATAGTGTGTGACAACTGACCCCTTGATGGGGTTGGTTGTCACAATGTGTCAGAGTGTCTTTGATGGTAAATTACTTCTTCATTACAATAAGTTGGAAAAAAAGAGAGACACACATTTCTAGCCAACACCTTAAGCTTCAATTTAATGTAGGAATGGCTATTGACAGATGTTTTGGTGATGAGCAATTCTCACTAGAGTAAATAGTGTGCCTACTTACCCCGTTCTCCCCTACTGCAACACATTTATTGAAAGTATTAACCACAACCACTTTTTAAGAATCCAATATTATGGTAATAGTATGCAATTATAAACTAACGTGTCTTTCTTGAACTATCTTTAACAGCCGTCTTGGCACAAACTGCCTGACGCAATGCTTTTCCCAGCTGGGCTGAATAGACGTCATGGTTAAATAACTTGATGGGCACCAGAAAAACACATGGCTCTCCACAGCGAGCTATTTAAATTCAAGCCCACTGCCGAGGGAACACTCAAGCATAGTTTAGCGGTAAGGACGTGATACCCATAAAACATACTAAGTCCCAGGGAAGAGTTATCATTGACTCTCCTCCCTGCCTCCTGCCTGCAGTAGATTACATGTCAAAACTGGCACAGTGAGCAGATATTTCAGCCAATAAGCACGGGGTGGAGGGGAGAGCAGGGCTCCATCTCAAGAGTGACATTGCACGTTCCTTTGCTGAGAGAGAGCTGCTCAGGATGACCCCTTGATCCTATTGTTCTTAAGAGTGATGGCCGACCATAAACCTGCCCGACATCAGTGAGGTGAAATGTAGGAGCAGGGGAGGCAAAACAGATTACAGGCCTGAGGGATGAAAAGCTCAATCTACAAACACACAGACAAACACACAGACACAAAGACACACACACACACACACACACACACACACACACACACACACACACAAACTCAGATGCAGAGATGGTTTTGATTTTGGTGTATGGTTGGCAGTGCACAGTACTAATGAACCAATGGCAAAAAATGGAAAATACAAATCATCATACAAATCACTGCAGATGTTGATTTAATGGAAACACCTCCCCCGCCTAGCACACTATAAGTATTCAGATCAGGGCTGTAGACCAAGGCAGACTATATGGTCGGGAAAAAAAGAAGGACAAAATATTAAACAAATAATTTCCTCTAAGAATATATAAACTAAATGTTATTGCACCAAACCATGGCCAGACTGCAGCGGAACCACTCTTTGATCAGGATCAAAAGAAATCCTCTTGCAAGCCAACTCTTATATCAACAAAACACAGAAGTCTTTTCAAATATGCCCATTACAAAGTATCAGTTTATGAAATTTTGGACCAGCCCTGACCTTATTATGTAATGATGTAATATTATGGGTGCTGTTGCATGTGTCCTTAAAAACACCTCAGAACCTCATATTCCAAAAGAGAGTTACCCAGTTTCATTAAACATTTGGTAAAGAGCAGTAAACACATTAAACATTCTTACTGCAACTTTATCTTATTTATTTAAAACTTAAACTCTATATTATTTATATATAACTGTTAATTATGCATTAGATTTCAAAATAAGAACCCAAAGGCCAGAATATCAAGTATATGCCTCGTTTCCACCGAGTAGAGCGGGTCGGATCGGAGCGGCTCAGAGCGGGACAGCTCACTTTTAAGAATCTCGGTGTTGTTTCCACCGCCGACCCTACCCTTACTGGTAGGGCGGGGTTTAGGCTGGACTGCGATAGCCGACGCCAGAATGTGGGTCAAACTATCGGGCTGTGGGAACAACTGTGGTCAAGCCAGCGGTCTCTTGTTTTTGCTTGGTCAAACCAGCCGCTTCTTTATTTATTCCCCCCGTGTTGTGAGCACAGAGACGGCTCGGTGCAACTGATAGAGACAGTGAGCGAACAGCACTGGCTGCGGCAGCTACGTGACATCGTAGCAGTGGGACACAGTGTAGCCAACTGATTAATTTAATGACGAGGAAAAACACCACACAATAAACAGTGCCGCGCTCACATTTTCGCCAAAACTCTCTTCACTCTAGCCGAGGTGACTACAAACGGCGGAGATGATTCAAACCAGCCGCTTCTTTATGTATTCCCCCCGTGTTGTTGTGAGCGTGTATTTTACTACTATCTATGGCGTAAACACACAGAGACCGCTCGGCGCAACTCATAGAGACAGTGAGCGAACAGTGCTGGCTGCAGCAGCTACGTGACTATGGGACACAGTGTAACCAACTGATTAATTTATTGACGAGGAAAAACACCACACAATAAACAGAGCTGTGCTCACATTTTCGCCAAAACACAAGACTCTCTTCACTCTTGCCGAGATCTACACATGGCGGAAATGATTCTTTCGACCAATCAAATGACGGCAGTGTGTAGCTCCGCCTTCTCATGCATTTTCGGCCCGCTTTCAGGCCGCTAGTACCCCTACGGAGGAGTACTGAGATCGGGAGCGGCTCAGAGCGGTTAGGTGCGCTTAAACCGTACCCTACCCAACTTTTGGCAAATGAAAAGCCAAACTACCCGGACCGAACCGCTCCGACCCGACCCGCTCTACTCGGTGGAAACGAGGCATTAGTATGAGTTGTTGGCTTTGATTTACAGTCACTCCCAGGGAGGGCTGGTATCAATGGGCTAGTGGGGCTAAGCCCTCCCTATCTTTCATAATAAACATGAGAACATTATTAAAATAATGAAATTATTAAAATATAATAATTACTAATACTTAGAATTGGTTGATTTTGTGCAAAACAAGAAGCAACAGCACCAAATAATCACATAATGCAGGATACATATCTGTCTGGGCTGACTTTTCTAAGCCCACACATATCAAAATCAGTGTACAATCGGTGTCGTCCAATCGTGATTAACAGGTATCATGACATACCCCCTCGATTTAGAGACCATTTGGGCTAAATTAATCTAGCCCATACCATCGACTTTCCACCAATCACAGTAGCCTACAGTGACTTTAGGCCTGCCTCCAACAGTGACAGTGACTCTCACTGGTGACTGTCACTGTTGGAGGCGGGAGATAGAGTGTTGATCAACAATGGCCAGTGCTAACCGGTGCTAATATACATAATGAGGAGAACTATCTACTGTCTCAGCCGTTTTAGTTGATGATTTTGGAAGAAAATAAATATATAAAGAGATTAGGGGCACATCACCCAAACGCTGCCAAATAAAACAAAAGGACACATGATAATCATTCATTTAGCGTGTCTTAGTTTGAAAGGAAGGACTGGCTAACAGCTAGCGTAGATAAAAGCACACTTCTCTGTTTCCCGTGCTTGCTGCTGTTTGGAGGAGACACAGCGCTTGAACCCAAAAAGGGGTTATGGATTTAAAACATGTATCGTCTAAAATCAAGATACATAATAGAAACGGAATACAGTGCAAGTCACATTGGGAACTGTGTGAAGCTGTCGATGTTGGACAAAGTTAATATTGCCTGTCAACTGGATGACGGCCGCCACATCTCTATACAGAGACACAACGAGCAGGTAAAGAAAAAAGACTGTCAAGGATTGTGGACTGTATTATGTTATGTGGGGCAGACTAGCTAGCTCTGAGGGACTGATGAATCTGCAACTTCTCTCCAGCGGGGTGGTGTTTCGTTAAGCAGTTCTCTTTTTTAGATAGCCAGTTAGCCGATCACCTGTCAAACACACAGGTTGCCAAGTAGGCTACACGTCAAACGAGTTGCTTGATTGTATGTTAGCTGTGTATGAATAGAAACTGGCTGATGAAGTATCATAGTACCATTGTTGCTGTGCAGTCCGACGGTGTGTGTGTGTGTGTGTGTGTGTGTGTGTGAACTTTTGGCATCAGAACATGTGTGTAGCCCACTTTTCTCATTTGTTGTAGAGCATTATTACTTGCTGTAACTTGGTGCTGTATCTCTGGACTGTACCTCGGATGTGATTTTGTTGTTGCTGCAGCATGGATGTTTATAGGCCCTACTACGCTTAATGCATTTGTTAACCCCCCCTCCCAATATCACCACCAGCTGCTACTGGTCACTCCTATGACTGTCGGTGTAGGATGTGGCAGCAAAAACTGAATAAAAATGTTAATTGTTGCAGACCTGTAGACAAACAAAACTGTAGGGACAAATAATCAACTCATACAGCTTTCTTCTTCCATCACCTCTGTTTTATGAGGTTCCTAAAATTATAAAGCAGTGTCCAGGTGCAGTGCCTACAGTGCTTTAGTTGGCTCTGCTTTGGGAGCAGTATCAACGCTGCAGTTGTTTATTCTGTTATCCTGAGGAAATCATTTGACTTGTCAATTATCATCAAAAGGAAGAGGGCTCCATCCACAAAGGAGCCTCTGAAAAGCAGTGCTGACTCATGCGTTTGATGTGTAGTGACAAGGCTATAGTTACAGTATTTCTTCTGCTCCCTGAAGCCCTCATGGATACATGCAGCCTGTCACTTTACAGTGAAGGAGGTGGGCCATAGCCATATAACCTTTATGAGGCTCTGCTGACTCTTCTGTGTAGATGGAGTTAGTGTTTTGAAAGGTTTAATCGGAGCCGTTCCACAGCTGGCAAATTTGGATGTGCATTTTCCTTCAACAACTTGATTTGATATTAAGAGATTGTGTTCTTTAAAAAAAAAGATAGTTTTGCCAACCGCACTAAACTATCACTTTTTAGAATCTCCTGTATTTTAAAAAGTGTACCCAAAATTTAGCCTGGTCTCACCTAGTTCTTACCTATGTTGAGTCGTTAAGGTCTTATTGTGGATCTTGAAGAAGACCATTTATTTATATCAACAGCCTTTACAGATTGAAGGGTGCACACGTATACAATATACATTCTAAATTAACATTTTATAAAATGAGTGTTTGGGTTTTTTAAATTAGAGACTGGTAACAAATTAAAAGAAAAACCTGAATGAATGCATGGAAAAAATATACCAAATGCAGAAGTTCAACACAGGTGCACTGCACGGTACAATCAACCAGTTAACATCCCATGATGCTCTTTAGCATGTATACAAATGTTAAGAAGGCCAAGTTCATTCTGATTTTGTATCAAGATGGCAAGAGGAACATATCTAAATGCGGGTCATTGTTGGAGCACAATGACAGCTTAACCCGCCATTGTTTCTCCATATGAACAGTGACAAAAGTGAAATCTGCATTTAGATCTATGGGAAAGACTTCAGCGAATAGGGTCAGAAACTTTAGTCGACAGTGTACGTGTGATGATTGTGATGCATATGCATGACTGGGATAAGTTAAAGAATAGGTTAGGTCAGGTAAATGAGAATTTGAATTCAGGCTGTGATCAGACAAGAAAGAACAGTGCGTACATAGGTAGGTATATTATAGTAGGGCTAAAGGGCATACACTCCTCGTTACAAAGATGACTGAACATTTGAGAGTTAAGTGATGAAGAAAACTGTCACTTGTCTACAGAAGTGTGGAAGACACCAAGAGAACAATAGAGGACTAAACGCTTGACCCTGTTGTACTGTTATGCTGTGGGCGACATTTTGCTGGCATGGTTTTAGTCCACTTGTCACCTCGGAGGGAAAGGTCACAGTAAATCAATACAAAAAAGTTCTGAACGATCACCTTTATCCCATGATGAAACATCGATATACTGGTAAGAGTGCTCTGTTTCAGAAAGGCAATGATGCCATTCATAGGGCACAATGATGATTATGGAAAAAATGTGAATAATATTGTTTGGCCTTCGCAGTCACCTGATCTTAACCCATTTAAGAGCATTGGGAGATTTTTTTATCGACGTGTTATACAGTACACCATCAAAACACCAAATGAGGAAATACCTTTTTGCAAGAATGGTGACATATCTGAAGTACTTTAAATATCAATTCCTTGGTAGGAAGTGAATAATGTCAGGGTGTGTAGTGCTTGGATGAAATAGAAATGTAAGCAGTTTGCAGTAGCAGCAAAAGGTCGGTCCGTGTTATGACATTGTATTGTTCTTGAGGATCATTCAATATCATTTTATAGCCTACATTAATCTGCAGATTGCTTGCATCTGTGCTTGCAACCTAGGATGTGACTGTATTTCAATGGCCGAAACTCTTAATATTTTGCACCAAATTTTGTCATTTGTATGTTCTTCCTAACACCCATAGAAGTTGCATGATAATGGCACTTTCACCCACATGAAAAATATGGCAATCATTTGTCACATTTATACAATATATTTATAGACCCATTAGACTAATGTGTTTCAGCATAAGCCTTCATTCACACTGCTAATGGAGCCCGTTTGTTGTTTTTGGCAGAGCACCAGGCCGCAAGGTCATCCAGAAGGGTGTACCAGGCATAACTCCTTCATCTCTTTTATGTGGATGATCCTACTTTAAACATTATGAAGATTATACTCAGATTCATCTTCATAAGGCTATTGTTAACAAAAGGAATGATGCCCAGAGGCAACAAAAATAATTTGTCCTTTTTACCATACACATGTGTAACTCCAAACAACCATGGCTTGATAGTGTTAACCTGTGTATATAAAAATATTTGTAACACTTTAATATAAGGGTACATTAATTAACTGTTAGTTAATGCTTTTTAAGCATCAACTAAGCAATAAGTAGCCGTTGATAACTGCTTAGTTAATGCTTAAAGAGGACCTATTATACTACTTTTCTGGTCTTAATTTCTTGTTTTACACTGCTATAGAGCAACCTGACACGAATCACATCACAAAAAACTATGTAGATTTTCGGGAAGCTCTTTCTCTTATTTTGGCGATCCAGCACGTCCTGTCAACACTTGAGTGTGTGTGCTTCGGCAATCTCCGCTCCCTCTGCCTGTGATCGGACATCTCCGCTCCCCTCCCCCCCCTCCTGCAAACCCCACTCCGTTGTGATTGGTTACCTTCCTTCCGGAACACTTCCAGTGGCGGGAAGCGCGAGCATGGACCTATAAGGGCGCGAGGCAGACGCGAGCAGGGAAGTGACAGCATTACCATACATGGAAATATCCGCGTGGTGACTTCACAAAGTTACATGCGACGTCACAAAGTTACGGAAGGGTAGACCGCTTTGAACACGTGACTTCTCGACTGGCTAGAATAGTGTTTAGTGCTCTGCACAGACACCCCAGACGGTCAGCAGGGAATACGTCGAAATGCATGTAAGTCATTATTTCATAATTTAGTATGGTTAAGCATGACTATGAATCATCATAACAACGTTTATAGGTCATAAAAGTCAAAAAGCATCATAGGTCCGCTTTAATACAACATTCGGTAACTAAAAATAGTTCCTGCTTAAAGAGGCCCTATTATGCTTTTTCAACTTTTATGACCTATAAACATTGTTATAATGATTTATAGTCTGGGGTGGCTGTGCAGAGCGCTAAACACTAGGGCACCTAAACACTTGGGCAGCCGGTCGCGATTCACTTGTTCAAATTTCCGGGATTCCTTACGTAGAGATTCCAGATTTTTCCATACAAATAAAATGCATAACAAACAGAATACTGCTTCAATTCTCTAAAAAAGAAAGTATTGCTGCAGCTCTCTTAAGCTCTGAAGTTCTCTTACAAATATAAAAAATGTCAAATAAAAGTGCAAGTGCAGCATTAAAAACCGTATTGGTCCGAATATAAGACGACCCTGATTATAAGACGACCCCCCGTTTTTCAAAACTCATATTTGGAAAAAAGATTTGAAGACCAGATCTTGTTTTTATAAGAAAATGTATTTTATTTATTAAAATAATATATGAAAATAAAAACGCATTGAATAAAACACTTCTCTTCGTTGCAAATGAACAGTTAATAGACCGAACTCTGATGTGTTCACCACAGACTTCCTCTGCCCCGCTGTGATCGTTCTCATCTCTCCTATGCTCTGGTTCGGTCGTGGCATAGCGAGTCATCCTCGTTGCTGTCCTCGGCATTTGAGACGCAGCATTCATTTAATGCTCATAGTTAACCACCTACACTAGTGCTGAAACGAAAGCTATCAACACCGTGGTTTAAGGCTGACAGGATAACCGGGGCACGTTAACGTTGTCGAGGGGAAGGCTTCCGCGATCTCCGTTAGTTTCAGTTTACAGCCGACAAAGTTACAATCACAACGACCGCATGGACAGCGTTTAAATTAAACCTCTCATTCTTATTATCATTAGGGCCTTGATGCAAATGATGCAGCTAAAAAGCCACACTGCTAACTAATATGGATGCAAACGGAACACTTTTAGATAAAAAGTCGGCAGAGGGGTCTGAAAAGTCGCTAACTATAGCGACAAAGTCGCTAAGTTGGCAACACTGCACCCCTATGCTCACCATGGAGATACAATACTCTCAATCGCTGGCTGCTACTGCGCACGTGCGAGCCGAGTAGGAGGCTAAATAGTCCAGGGGGAACTCCGACGACAAGTTTTAAGTTCCACAACGCAAAACAAGTCTGTACATTCGCCATATATTAACGCTATGTTCGCCACATACGGACCGCGGTCAACCCCTCTAACCACCCAGAACTGCCTGTACCGTAACGGTATGGTACAAATACGTGTATCGTTACACCCCTAATGGTAATGCTGCAACGTGCTCAGGCACGCTCCGTCCATGCCCCCACCTGCCAGCTCAAATCTGCCCGCAACGGAGTGGGGTTTGCAGGAGGGGGGCGTGGGGGCAGAGAAGCACAAAGCCGAGTGTGGACAACGAATGCTGAAATCGCTGAGATGAGAGGAAGAGCTTCCCGAAAATGTTTTGTGCTGTGATTCGTGTCAGGTTGCTCTATAGGAGTCACCAGAAAAGTAGTATAATAGGAGATCTTTATCCAAGCATTAACCAACCATATCTAACTAAGCATAAACAGTTACTTAATGCAGTGTTTCCCCTAGAATTGTTTTTAGGCCCGGTGGTAAAAGCTGATAAAGAGTATGCGCGCGGCGTGCGTACCAAATTTGTAGTAGAAATTGACCAAAACTAACTGTATTATGGATGAGCCTCTTTTGACAGCCCGCTACAAATCAGGGCATAGGGTTATGCCTTCACATTCGGTACGTTTGTACATTTTGTGTTTCCCTCAGGATTTTTTGAGACTGCTGGGGGAGAATGGACCTTCTAGTGGGGTCTTGGGGCATGCCCCTGCGGAAGAAAACCTTTACCTTTTTAAAGTTAAATGCATCAAACTGGTGCACTTTGAGAAGCTAAATCTGATTTTATTTTTTTTGCTCTGTAAACAGCTGTCATATGTCCTGCCTAAAACAATTTTATGGAATAATTTGGAGACACAAGCCATATAAACTATTGAAGAAAAACACATAGATATGAAAATAAAATACAATAAACTCGAAGACCTAATATAGACAGGTATATCCTGTCTAGTATTAATTTCTGGAATAATCTGGATCATGAAACATTTTCTTTAATTTATCAAATATTAATTTAAAATAAATGAATTAACCTAGGCTACACATCATGATTAGCCTATCAATCAAAATGTGTGCAAAATAAGCAACATTTTGTATTCTGACCCATTATATTTCATGTAGCCTAGTTCTCAATTTAAAACATAAAAATAAAGTAGCATTGAAAATACCAAAAAATAAAGCTTGTAGGGCTACTATAGCCTGCTGTTTTCAAGATAACTTGCTGCGCTGTCTCAGCTGTTGATACAGATTGGTTGCCATGGCGACGTAGCAACTTTAACTTTCTAAGTTTTGCTCATCACTTTTTCCTGTTCAACTCCCTGTTACTGAGTCCTAAATATCTCCAGTGTAGCCTATGCCATGGACCTATAAAGGAAGGTTCTTTCTCGTCAGTTTCCCTGTTTGACATGTGCGCTCCGAATGCACACGTGCATCGCGCGGCGTAGCGCAGACAAAAAAAAAAAAAAAAAAAAAAAAGATTAATATTTTTTTTACTTTTTTTTTTTTTTTGGGGCAGCTGTTGGCCTGGCGGGGGGTCCCGTTGGCCTGGCGGGTCCGCCAGGCCTGTATAATGGTTGGGGAAACACTGTAATGCTTAATAAGCATTTACTCACCATTAATATAATTAAATAAGCATTAACTAAGAGTTCATTAATGTACCCTTATTGGAAAGTGTTACCAACATCTTTGATTCATGTAACTTTAGTTTTGATAACAATCCAATAACAAGATTTATATTCTCATATGCAAGTCTCTTTATTGTGCAATGTTCCCTCGTACAGCTTTGGAATAGATATAAACTCAGGAGGACACATCACATTTATCTCTCTGCCACCAGGCTAGGCTGTTGTTTGTTCCTCAAGGTCATACTGCAACTTACTGTTAGTCTTACACAAAGTTACACAAACCAACCAAAAACTCCAAAAAGGTTTCTTTGGCTGAATTCAGGTTTTCTTGTAATTCTCCTTGCCATCAACATTCGCCCTCCAGCATCATTCTTGAAACACTGACAACTGATTGTCTTTGTCCTCACACAGACTGGGCCCCGCATCAATGCACCAGATCAGCTGCTGAGAGCCCGTCACAGCTGAGTGATCGGCCTGGATCCCTCACTGACCACAAGCTTTTCTCCTCCTCCATTCTCTTTATCCCTATGTATCATCCCATACCTCTCCCTGTCTCTCTTTCTACCTTTTCGGTTACCAACTTGTCTTTCGCACATGTCTTCAATGTCTTTCTCTCCACTCAGTACAATACCCAGAAATCTGTGTTGGTGTACAGCTCTAGCGGTGTAAGCCAGTCTCAAGTTACATCAGCAGCACAATCAATCACACAGCCTGTCCTGCCGCCTTTCAATCTCCTGAAGAGCAACTGACATGACTTATTCCGTCAACTCACTGCCATTCACCCAAACACCCAGAGAAATGTAAGGTCTGCAAAGGTCTTTAGTCTAGAGCACAGATCATTTTGTTTTTCGAAGAAACTCCCATGCCTAATGCAGAGATATTTATAATAATTAAGCTAAGTTTGTTTGCTTATAATTCATTAAGATGTAATGGAATGGAACGACACTTGTTCAGTCGTTCAAATGTGAATGTGTTCAAACTAGGGCTGACAAACGATTACAATTTCTAATCAGATAAATCACAGGATTCTGTGGATTAATCACAATTAATCACGATTAATTTTACCATTCGAAATATGCCGGAAAAATTTAAATTTCTCTGTATATTGTTGCATGAACGGAAAGATAAAGGACAGAAGGTGGATATGTACATTTAAAATTTGTATTTTTATTAATCGAAAATCCAAATGATGGTTTTAATACTGAAAATACATTTAAATCAAACTAAAATTTATACCTACCACACCATAATTCAATTGGTCTGTCTCTTTACTATGTCTTTGGGCAAATATAGGCTGTAAGAGCCATTTTTGGGTATCTATATGTTGTCATGTCATGTGTTGTCCACCAGGTGTCACTGCCCTATTTCCTGGGGCACAGGTATAAAAGGTGTATCACTTGATTGTTTGTTTGTTGTTTGACCCCGGAAGGACATACGGTTTTTGACCGCTAAAAGCTCAAACGTTACATGTTGTTGTTATCACTGAGGATCTATACGAACGTATTCCGTATTCACATGTACAGTAGGCCTAATTGGTGTCATGGTGAGCAAATAAACAGGCTGCAAACCGGAGACGATCGCTTGTTTCATTCATTGCTTCACGCAGCGACATGGTACAAACATTGGGACATAACAACACAGCGCGTCAACCAGGTCACCCGGGAGTCAAACCTCATGAAGCATACTTACAGAATGGAAATGGCTTCTATATGCTATATAATGGCATTTATTTGGTGAATCTATAGGTTGTGCATTCTTGAATACAACTTGATTACAGTCCGAAGTGTGTGTGTGTGTGTGTGTGTGTGTGTGTGTGTCCTAGGGGACTGTTCATTTGTGCCAGGAAGCCGACGGTATGTTGATGTCTAATCACACACCTCTGAAAACTGCAGACGTTTGTGTCCTCGCGGGCTCTGAACAGAGCAGACACTGTTTCTCCTCCTGTTGCTCCCGACATCAACTGTCACCCGCGACAGTTAATTTTATATAGGCCTACTATCTATGCCCGCGATACAGACGTGACCGTTAGCAGTTTAAAACACGGCATGGGCTAGCGTGCTGTTGTGTTTGGCTGCGCGCAGCTACTGATCCTGGGTCAGCCAGCCATAACGTTAGAGTGACTGTAGTACAGAGCCGGTGGGATGCATGGGGCGGATCATTCTGTACATGCTTTAATTGCGTTAAAAAAATGTACGCATTAATTCCAGAAATGAATCACCATGCGTTAACGCGTTGATTTTGACAGCCCTAGTTCAAACATAATGTCAAAGTGAGCAGACAATGCAGTAAGCACAGCGATATTTAAAATGTACTTAATGCCTCTTATTACCTAGTCAATCTGTTCAGGAAGGTGAGATTTCACTAGAAGAGCTTATGACACCCATCAACACGTATTGGGACGCTGCATAAGCCAATGTTCTGTTTTCTGAGTTTGGTTGCTTCATTATTGATTGACTGACCGAAGACAAAAAAGCTATGTAAGCTAAGCTAAGTCTAAAGGGAAACCTTATTCTGAATACTCATTCATAAGAGAAATAACACATTAATTCATGGGATTTATACAGTATGTCCACATCACTGGAAAATCAATATATGATTTTCACATAGCAGGGGCAATAGCAACCAGCTGCTTATAAATGAATTGATGCTGCTGTGGCCTCGGTAAAAGTTTATATGACATAAACGTGCAGATTTTCATGATGAATCAAACAAACACAAGGGCGAGTGTTCGACTGTCATTGGTTTATAAATGCGAGACTGTCTAGGTGTTTTGCCACATTGTAAAACAACAGAAAAAATGTACCATGAAAATAATTATCATTTGATGCTCTTACAGGCAGCTTCAAATGCAATACAACTGATAAAGTATAAACACATGGTAATGATAACACTTTTTCCCCCCAGTGAGATGTTAGTATAGCTTGAATTTAGAGTATGATCATACAAGAAAAGCTGCTAGAAATTCAAGTAATAAGTTCATATTACATTCAACGAAGTGTCAGCACCAGTGGGGTCTTTACCATTGTTCCCCCAATTTAAATACATGGACTGGTGCTGCTGCTCCTACCGACTCTACCTTCATTTGCCCTTTATTTTAAATAAAGTAGTAAACAATTCAGCGTAATACAGACAACTGCTTCAGTACACACTAAGCTGTGGTTGTGTACTGACCCAAAAGTCTGGAATAGCTATTCAGGACCAATATGCCCCTTACCTCTTAGGGGCACACAGATCTTCAAAGTGATTCACAGACATTGAATTGCTTACATTGTGTCTGTTGAATCATGGTATATACAATAGATGCTTCACAGCTATTTCCCTCATTAGCCCCTTTTACACAGCCAGTGAAAGCCGGGAATATGCCGGCCTTTCGGCCCTCCGCCCTGCTGTATAAATGCGACAGTTGCGGAACGAGGGAAGAAAGGTGCGAGTGATCGTTCCGGGAATTTTACTACCTCGGGGGGTAGTAAGATTCCCGACACGATCAGTTCCGCATCTCTGTTTAAATGCTCCAGCTTGTTGTTGCGGAACAGGGGGGCGTTTGACGTTCCATAGTCTACGTTCTAAACATGCGACCATGTTAGCAGTTGAAGGATGTGTGTTTAACATTAACCACGGCGGCCTGATGTCCCGTAAAAATCACCAAATAAAAGGAACGGTGTATAATCTAGCTGATCATAAGGTCCGTTGCTCAATCCAAACCCCCGCGCTTCATTTTGCAGAGTGTATGAGTCTATTTCTGCCCAGGAGAAGTTGTACAATGGAAAGCTAGGCTAGGCTAAGTAAGGGATAAAGTATAGCGAACGGGTCACTTGCTAGAAATAAAGACCGACAAGCTGAAGCAGGAGCCCGACGCGCAGCGGAGGGCTCTTGTTCAGCTTGAAGGTCGACCTAGTAACGGGGGAATAGTCTGCTCACCCCGCTAGACTGTCTGCTTCAGCTGACTGAAGGCTCCGGCTCAGCTGTTAGCCACAGAGCTACTGTTTTGCTAACACATTCCGCCGCCGCTATTATTATCCTAAGTCTGAGCGTATATCCACACTTTATTTCTGTCTACAGTAACGTGACTTCACACACTGTGTGTATGTGTATGTGTATGTCTGATTGGCAGATCGCTGCCCTCACAAAGAGACTCGCTCACAACCAACCTGTCACACACACACACACACACACACACACACACACACACACACAGGTGAAGCGGTCGGATTGATTTAGTCAGTTTGGTTAACTGTCCCAGTGATGTTGGACTCAGTGCGTAGCGAGATCAACTGGCACATCGTGGGGACAGTAAAATACGGCCCTCTTACTGCAAGCTCCAGCACTTCTGCTCTCAATTCACCGGCCGTTGTTGTTGTAAAGCAGCTGACCAGCGCGGCGCTAAATGTTTACGTCACACCTGACGCTGTTTACAAGCACCTCTTTCATTCCGGAGCGCTGTGTAAAAGGGACTACTGATGCGCCAGCCAGCCGGCGTTGCTTGGTTCTGTGTAAATAACACAGAAGCAAGCAAAGCCGGCATATTGGAGTGATGTTGTTCCGTCAATATGCCGCAATCTCTGTGTAAAAGGGGCTATTGGTAGACAGGTGTCTGAAAGGCCTACACTTTTTTCTTCTTTTTTTCTAACTTTAAGTCCCACCTTCTGACCAGTCACCCAGATGAATACATGTGGAGACTAAATTACATCAAAATACAAAATGTTGATGCTTGTGGAGATAATATGTTCCAGCTACAAGGGACACACCACAATAAAAACAGATGATTGCTCTCCACTGTTATACAATGGCCAAGAGATATCTGGTTATTTTAAAGCAAATTGCTTTAAACAGTTGCACCCAATGGTGCACATACCGTTCCTTCAGGAGTACAGTACAAGCTATTAAGCCCATTTATATTCTTGGAGCAATAAGGAGCCATAGTTCAACAACAAGCATTCAACAACAAGCCATGGTGTGTGTGCTCGCTATTTGGAATCAAGTCTCAGGTTTGAAAACATAAGCATTACCAACCTTTTGTCATCTTTCAGGAACAGTTTGACTTGATTGATTATTTAGTGTTATTATATAATGAAATACTTAACATGCAGTTAAATGTGTTCTACCCACTCAACACAGAGGGTGACAGGTGGCAGGTAGCAGTTTTCAGCTGTTGCTTTTGAGGCCTCTGTATGTGACTATAGTAACTGTAAATATTTCTGATGCAATTCATTCCAGTTTGTAGGAAAATGACAAAAACCCTGGTGAGAATTAATGCCGTCTATGTGTTGCCTTGAAGTTGTTTATTTTTAAGAGTCCTTTGTTAATATTACCAGTAGGAGTCGCCACAGTCAGAAATATACGTGTTTAAATCCAACACATTGGGCATTACTAATGGTGGACAGCTAATAAAAGCTATAGTACAATGGGAATAGGTTTTCTTTCCAATTATTCCTCTGCCTCCGAGTCCTAAAATGGAAGTAATACATTATTGAGTGCAGGGTCTAATAGTAAAACTCAGTCAGGTCAGCTCATTTTTAAATGAATTGGGAAACGGGCTGAGAGTTTTAGCACAATTGTAATTAATCAGAGCCTGTCATGGTGAGAATCTGTGGTGAATAGGTTTTATAAGCAGCTGTATAGAATGTTATTTTACTAATTACCTAGGGGGCAAAACCCCTTTTTTTTGAAAAACAGACATGGAGCGTTGTAAAAGGTTGTTCACCAGAAATGATATCCAGGACCTTCCACGATCACAACCTGGGTGGACAACCTTGTCAACAAGCTGCTGGAAAGCTACAGCGGGCCGACATAGAGCAAATCAGAACCACTGTTTAAGCGAATGGGGGTGGGCTAATAGGGAATTTTTTAAACTTATATATATCATTATGAAACTTTGCAAGTTGATTACTGACATTAAAACAACAACTTTTTGTATTACAGTATTTTCCAAAAGGTTTGAATAAATATGAAAAATCATCAATATCTTACTAATGATGCGTAAATTTGCATATCTGCAAAGCCCCAAAATCTAGATGTTGGACAAAAACAAAGTCAATTTATTTTAAAATTTTTAAAACAAAACAAGTGTCCAACTGCCTGAAGCCTTTCCTAATCACAGTTCAAATTTGATCAATAACCCATAGAAAATGAATTTTTTTACACTGTTTTTTCCAAGGGAATGTCTAGCCGTTTCCTAAAATACCAGCTGGAGACTCCAAAAGGACACTTTTGGTCCATGGCACATGAAATGTAACTGTGTAAAAAATGTATTTTCTATGGGTTATTGATCAAATTTGAACTGTGATTAGGAAAGGCTTCAGGCAGTTGGACACTTGTTTTGTTTTCAACATTTAAAAACAAATTGACTTGGTTTTCTTCCAACATCTAGATTTTGGGGCTTTGCAGATATGCAAATTTTCGCATCATTAGTAAGATATTGATGATTTTTCATATTTTTTAAATTTTTTGGAAAATACTGTAATACAAAAAGTTTTTGTTTTAATGTCAGTAATCAACTGGCAAAGTCTCATAATGATATCTATAAGTTTAAAAAATTCCCCATTAGCCCATCCCCATTCACCCCCATTCACTTAAACAGTGGTTCTGATTTGCTATGTCGGCCCACTGTAGCTTACCAGCAGCTTGTTGACAAGGTTGTCCACCCAGGTTGTGATCGTGGAAGGTCCTAGATGTCATTTTTGGTGAACAACCTTTTACAACGCTCCATGTCCATAAAATCACTTTGCCCCCTGGGTAAATGTTAAAAACGTTTGGGGGCCGCTTGTGGTGTAGCGTTAAGAGCAAGAGAACAATGCTGAAACTGCAGATTGCCAAAGTTCAGTCATTGCATTTATCACTCACTCATTCACAATACCTGGAGAAGATATTTCTAGTCGCTAACTGTAATTTCATTTGGTCTGTATCCTGTTGCTACTACAGTAACAGGGTCTATTTGAACGTACACAATTGCTATGAATGGCCTCCTTCACCAAAAAAACTGAAAATTTATCATAATCTCTATTAATCTTCCTCGCCCCTGGCCTCTGTGTGTTACACAATTTACATTATATGCTGTTTCTTTAGTTTTTTCCGTAAACATCTGTGTTTTAGGAATAGTTATCCACTCTGTTCCCATTATTTAAACTGTTAACTGGAGACATTGTTGTAAACACGTGAACCTGATCAGGTGTGAGTTAACATTCACGTGGCATGGCTGGGTGAGAGCTTCTAATTCTGCTTCATATGAAATGTGTAAAAAAGTGTCAAAGTAAGAATGCCACAAATCAGCATAATATTCAGAGTAATCCCTTACACATCTCTCAGCAATCATTTGAAGTGATAAAACATCCATCATGAAGAATAGAAAGTCAACTCTGATCAGAAGAATCTGTAAAATGTATTTTAAGTGAAATACAATGATCAAAATAAACCCAAAAAAACTCCTGCAACAGTATTACTATATGTTTTGGAGTGTCTTTCTGGCTTAACATAAAATGCGCTCAATGTCAGAGGAAGACAAAAGTATGTGATTCTCCAAGAGGATGGAACTATGAGTATTATAAATTATTTGATGGAAATGTAATATTACTGTTGGGTAGTTAATGGCGAAGTCATTCTAAGTTATATGGATAAAGGCCAGTTAAAGATTAATTTCTTATTGCTATCTGAATTGTATATTTATTTGCTTTGTGTATAAATACACTTTGTTCTGTGTGAAACAGTAATTTTTCACTCCTTGTGCATGTCAAAATCTCATGTGATTTATAAAAGGTATTACAATTCTGAGGTTGGGAAAGCAGTCTGGCAGTAACTAAACATCACGTACCATTTTGGACAGTAAACTAATTATTTATAATTGCTTCATCAGATCTTCATATACTGTGCAAATGGAGGTTTTTATTCCTACTTATTTCTAATTTGAAGCCTCAAGGAAGACTGAAAAATGTGCTGATGGCCAGTTCTGGTCTAATAACCATATCTTTTTGAATGAAAGATACCAATATTAGTGTGCGTAACAGCATGAATATATTTTTTTATGAATGAACAATTCTCATACAGAGGCTTTTTGTGTTAATGTGTAATTCATTAACTGCAATCAGTAGGGAACCTCAAGGTTACAGTTCTTCAAGGTACAATACAATCGTGGGAATGCAGAAGCAAAGACATAGGAAGCCACAGGAGATGTGTAATTTACACAGCAATAAACAGTCCAGTAGGAATGTCTACCATCTGCTGCCTGATAATGCAGGGACTATGCAGGGTGAACTGTTGTCCTGTTTAAAGACAAGTTAGCTAGCAAAAGTGCTCGTGGCAATTTGATCTTTTCAAAATCAGACCAATGCTTGAAACAGCTTCACCTGTGATGATCCCAGGCATGCCTCACAGCATGAATACTGAGAAGGCTTCAAAAGAGCATTTGATGAAGCTACAAAGACATCCACCAAGGGAGACATCCAGTTGCCAAATAATGGAGGACAGGTGCATCTGCTTTGCCGAAGCACTGTGCTGTGAGTAAACAAAGCCATGACAAAGAGAGGGAGGGAGGGTGTGTGTGTGTGTGTGTGTGTGGGGGGGGGGGGGTGAGAGGAACACAATGGATACAAAAAGTACATAGATAAATAGTGAGATTGTGTGTGTGTGTGTGTGTGTGCATGGCATCCCGTGGCGTGGAGAAGAAAAATGTCTGTTCATTCAGGTACAGCTGTTGCTAAGGATTTGACAGTTGGGGAAGACAGGTCCCTGGTCATTTCACACAGCACTGGTGTTTCTTTAGCCATAAGCAATGGTCATAATTGAAAATAGGTCAGACTTTGAAGATTCCAACAAGAGGTCTGTCTCTCAGATGGCAGGCTACCAGGGGGAAGTGAATGAGAAATATGCCAGAAACATGTTAGTGAACGCTGCATCATTTGCGATCCTCCCAAAGGAATCTCCCAGACTCTGGACGATACAAATGAACAGTGAAAGGTCCCTGTGGTTGGAGTTATAAATGTGGAGAGGAAGATTTAGATTCCCTTGCCGGAGTCTGGCTATGGAGGCTTTTGGCTGACCAGACCTGTCGGCTCCTAATGAGGAAAAAGGTGGTGGGGTTGTATGTGTGTGCAAATTGTACATGATGAGTTCCCCCTGTCTCTTGAAACCTCTCCGTCAGAGGAATTACACATGCCTGTAATCTAATCGAGGTAATAACAAAAACAACTCTGACAAAAGACAGTATTTACTCCATGCGTCATTATGTGTCCGAGGCTGGAGAAAGGTCCATTTATCGTGCGCCAGGCAGCACCTTGCACTGATATTACGAATCCTGGTGCTTAATCAACTTATTCTTGTTTTAGTTCATGTGACTGCAGACAAAGCTGGTTATTCCACTATGTTAATTGCCCATCTGCCAAACTAAATGAAGGAGAAGCTTATTGTGAAGTTGCACCAAGGACTCACATTTATTCACTTCCCCAACCCTTTAACAAAAAAAAAAGTATTTGCTTGTGTTCAAGCTGCTTCTTAAGGACTCATCCTACAAGCCAGGGGCTAACTGTGTTTTGAGACGACCAGTCCTTTAAAGGGAGTATGCATACGACAGTTAGACAAGTTGCCCCAAGACCCAGCTCCTTGAAATGTATTTGAGGTAAGAAATAACTCTGAGTACATGTTTACATTTGTATAGTTGCGTTTGGCTTCGCTTTAAGATTGTCATAGTAAATAGTATTTGTTTTATTTGCCATACTGTTACTGAACAGAAGTATATTGATGTGACCAGTGCTAACAAATTGAGCTCATATGATCTATAACAATATGTTCTTGTTTTTTAAGCTACTTTTTAAATCCAGTCAAATGAAATACTGTATACAATGTAGTAGAAAGTACGAGGACCGGCTTCAACCACTTTCAACCACTTTCACAGACACACTACTCTTAAAAGATTAATTTGGTTTCAACAGAACGTGTCTGCTTCTCCCACTTGGTTATTGTATTTCATCTGATTTGACAGTGCAAGTGAAATCAGACGTTTCCTAGGAGAAGTTATCAGCTATGAGCGGCCGGCACACAAAGAAAATTGGAGTTGAGCATTGGAAGTGGGTGATATATGTTCAGATTTAACAAAGTGAATATATTGTTGTTTTCATCCAAACCTGATGCATAGATGCATACACACAAGGCAATTATTAATATACAGTACAGTATATAGTGTGTGCAGGCTAACCATTGGGAGCAATCAGGGTCCAGTGTCTTTCCCATGGACATTTCGAGGAGTTAAGAGCACCTATTTAGGCTAATTATTGTAATGGAGCCCTGATCAAGCAGCTGGATATTTATTTTGTATGCACTATTAATTACCAAAAGCTAAGGCTATTTTGTATTAGGACCTTGTCTCCAATTGCGAAGTTCAAGTACTCGTTAAACTATCATTAATTTTAAAAGCCTCAAACTGTAAGAAATAAGTCCAACATGTTTATCTCATAGCAGTTTCCATTAATCTAATGCGAACTATATAAAATGTAATATGTTTACTAAGTACATGTGGCTATGTCTGTTTGCTTGTAGACCAAATACTATGGCAAGCACTCTGCCCACACAAGGACTGTGGACAGATGTTTTAGCAGCGTATCATTATGAAATGATAGAGTAACTATCTGGTATTATTATCAGATATCTGTTTGTTTTGCATAAACCGGGCTTCATAAGTAGAAAAGAGGTCACATCTGTTTCATAGAACAAAGGTGGTCATGCAAGAGCTTGGAAGTAAACAGCCAGCCTGCCAATTCTCTCACCACAAAGCCAAAAAGTGGAAGACTATCTATGCACCCTAATTTACTATGCGAAACCTCTACAGTATGCTATAAACAAACTCACCAGCCTAAAGGCATGTTGAAACAGAAACCAACAACCTCATTATTATGCTTTAAGTTAAATACAAAAAATAAAGCAGGCTGTGTTTAGGTGCAATATATTCTATATGTTTTGCATCAAATACTATTTCGTATTAAACATGGATTTATTTTCTGCTAGTGACACTGCCAGTAATTGCATACCCTTTTTTAAATCCCCAACACTGGTGATAGGATTTTTTTTATTTTTTTTATCATACATTATTATGTCCAGACACCCTCTTCTGTTAACATTTCACAATTTAAAACCTTAACGGAGACATGCAGACAAAAGCGCAAGGTGTTTTAGGTCTCTATAGTTATACATTCTATATTCTAACATTGTTAACTATATTTATTATATGATGAATGGCCTGTGTATTATGCACAATAGCAAATAAAGAAGACTGTCTGCTGGTTTATTTTTGGCTTTGAGAGAGACCTCATTAAAGTTGCACAGACGAGTTGTCTGAACTTCGCTTTGAATACCTCAACACCAGCAGCTCTGAACCCATGTTTCATAATCACAAGTCCCCTTTGAGAGTTTGTTCCTGAGAAATATTTAAACAGGATGTACCCTTCATTTTAATTCCCCCAGACACATTCCTCGTTGTATGTTTGTACTGCGTGTCATTTTGTCTACATTGCTTGATAGACAATGAGAAAAACCCTTGAGAGGCACATGCTCTCTGTTAGTGACATCATTTTGAGCAGAAATGCCTCCGCTGGTTCTCCAGTCTGACAAGTACATGGAAACTGTCCTCTACCACAGCACATCTATAATAGTTTCCTGAAGCAAACTGTCCACAGCGAGGTCTCTTGAGTAACTGGGACATGGTTTCTGAGAAGATAAACTGCTCTTACACAATCATTTATTATTTATTTGAATGCTATGAGCGCAACTAAACCAAATTCCATCTACCCCCATGCCATTGAAGCCATGGCAGACATACAATTTAAATATTTGCATGATAATATATACTTGTGAAAGTATAGTGTACTGTATATAATACAAATATATATATAATTAATTAAAATTATACTATTAGATCAATTCACATGTGTCTATAGAGTGTCATGTTGACACTCTCTGACATAAAGGGTTATTTTTGTAATGCTATACATTAGGGCTGGGCGATATATCGAATATATTCGATATATCGCGAGATGTGCTCCAGGGGATGTATAAAATGACCCTATCGCGACCATCGAATACAAACTGGCACGTAATGTGTTTTTTTTAGCCGCCGCCGCCACCGGCAAACTTGCTGGTGTTCGCTTCTATCGCTCTTTCCTGTGGCTCTCTGCCCCTCTGCCTCACAGAACATGCATTGGCAACTCACTCACTCACCCCTCCCAACCAGAGTCTCCTGGGCCCGCACCTGTGACGTAGTCTGTGCCCTGTGAGTGTTTACTTTTATCGCCATGTGAAAACAACGACGAGAGGGGGAGAAAAAAAGACGAGGGCTCTGCTCTTATGACAGCCGAACGAGCGGGTGGAGGGGGCGCGAAAGACGGCGAAGGCGGCTGTCGTTCATAGCATGGACCTTTTTTGTAGACGGACGCTTGACAGCATAAGGGGCCGCTGTACAGAGCCTGGTCCTTATGAGAGGAAAGCGAACGAGCGCCGGGGGAGTTTTTGGTCCAACGTCACACAACCACGGCATCCCATTTGATTCTCAGCCGTATTTATTTAAATCCTCTGATTGTCTTCCAGTTTTATTTTCATTAACTAAATACAGGAGAATTAAACAATAAGGCAGGTAACAGAGGGACGATGAGCCACCTGCTGTTTGCGCTTGCATGAATCTCTCTCTCGGACTAACAGGCAGAAAACGAAACTTAACTTAGACAGGGAGCAACTGCTCTTAAAGCGACAGTAACCATTATACATGTCAGAGCCTTTTATACACATAGACTACTATTATGGATCAAAACCTGTTCTGCATTTAAAGTGTGGCTGCTATCTTCAGGGGGTTAGTGGTGATAAACAATTAGTAAGTGGTTGTAATGAGTCATAATTAGTGTTCTCAGTTTACAGATTAACAGAAGATGGAAAAAACTGTTTCCAAATAAAATAATGCTGGATCCATTGTATGGGAGTGGAAGGATGTGGAATAATCAATACAATGTGCAAACTCTTTGCCATGTGCAAGTTTCAAATTGTTTCAATAGAAAGCACTAAAGAATATAAACATGTTTCATGTAGCCTAATGCATTGTTAGTGCAGGCACATTTTGCAGGGACTATTTAAATCATATTACTGGTGTGATGTTATGCAAAAAATAAATTAAATTGAGCATTTAGGATGTGCTCTAGAGGAGATTTGAAATATATCGAGATATATATCGTGTATCGAGATATAGTAAAAAAATATCGAGATATTGATTTTGGCCCATATCGCCCAGCCCTACTATACATAACATGGAGTAATGTATTGAAAACAGGCATTAAACTTTGACCCGACATCCCCTCTACCACCGATCTATATTGAATGAGTTCCGACTGTGAATGAATGTTATAGGATGATACCTATTTTTTTGAGTTAAGAGACTGTGTCGCTACAGTTACACTCTAACGGGTACTTTTCATAAACATGTTGAAAGAAGCAATATGTCCTGCTGAAAGAGTTATTAGTTGATACCGACACTTAATTTTCTACAGATCAAATCCTGTATGGAAATAAACAACCTCCAAAAGGCTTGCTGGTGTCTAATCTCACTTGCGTCTTCTAAAATAATAGCCTTGTTTGCTGGAATATCAGATTAAAGTAGATCCCTGCATGATCCCTCCACTTTGTTCAAAGTCAATTGGACAGAAACTGAGCAAGCGTGAGCACATTTTACACAACAAAAGAATTAGCCGCTGAGCTGCATCTGCCTAAACCAACACTTTGACATACCTAGTGAAGGTAGCGATAAGACTTTAACAAAATCCCTTTGAAGGAAAATAAATAAAGTATGCATGGCAGAGTCATGAACTTGCCATCTTTCCATGTCTTGCTTGTCCCCAATAACTATGATGAACAAAAGGACTAGAAAAGGATGCAGTGAATGAGTCCCAATTTGCAAAATGAGGATTTCTGCGGTTTATCAATATTCATAGATCACCTCTAGTTAGTCAGTAATGCAGATGAAACCAAACTTGGTTGTACTTTTTTCATTTAAAGTTGAAGCCCAGCAGCATATGGAATTTAAAATAAAGTGGCAACACCGTGGTTGAAAACAGTACATGTCCTCACTCTTTAACTCATATTTATTTTCAGTTATGTATACATGAATAGACATGGCTATTCATTTCCTTGATTATAAAAATGTTTTGGTTTGAAATCTAAAGCAACTGCAGCAATCATCTTAACTTCTGATATCCTACATTACATGTTTTCAGAGTGACAGAAATGACCCAAGACTGCCCAAAGGATTATGGTGACCATTGTACCAAACTAATTAGATCTAATAAAAAAAGTCTAAATCTTGGCTGGCTTTTCACTGTATCGGAAAGCATTATCCATTTGGGAATTTTACCAAAAACAGGAGGAACTATTTGCAATTTGAATACAGAGAGGTCTGAGTAGAGAAATTAGAGCATTGGACATATATTAGAAAGTTTCTGTTGTGTATACGTACAATTATCGTATTAGGTGCTATGGTTTAAACTTTGGTTTCTTTTGAACTGGCCCTTTTCATCTCTGACTAGCAGTAAGCCTACTGAGATATCTGTGTAGATCCAGCAGATGTACAGCCCACGTACACTGTCTCCATAGCTTAGTCTTAACCCCCTAATGTACTTAAAGAGTTCAGGCTGTGGGCTCCCTTTCCTTCATCATCTTGGCAAGGGCAAAGTACGTACATCACACAACTCAGCAGAGGTTCAGTACTTCAGAGAGAAACCAAACCTCCTCCATCAAGCTGCTGCTCCAGAGTCAGTAGACAAAACATTTCTCTTCTACACACTAACCTGAAGGCCTCCTAAACGTGGAGTCTGCAATTCTGGAGAAAGCTTGATGTCAAAATCACGTTTTGTTGAAATCAGTGAACATCACCTGATTATCCTTTAAGTGTCTGTACTGTGTGCACTGAAAACAAATCTAGTGTTATTTCACAGCCTAAAGTCTCTGCCAACAGGCATGTTGCATGCTACAGTTGGCCCCCTTTGTTTACATACCAGTTTACAGAGCTTGGCTGTGTACTAACACCAAATTTTGTTTCAGGAAAGGAGTGGGCAGCATGGATGCCAGAGGACATGCAGTGGACGGGCAATTGAGTGCTTGGAGATAATGAACGTATGCAAGAGTGCAACCCAAGTGGAAACTACTTGTGGGGAAGCGACCCTCAGGAAGACGGGGCCATAACAACCATCTGCTACTCGTCCAGATATGAGTTGGTGTGAGAATTTATCAATGAAAATATCCCTAGACTCTGAGTAGTGACAGCTGTGCATTTAGTTCGGTCATGGGAGATCCTTAATAAGTAGACCAAATGTGCCGAAAAATATGAACTTACATTGAGCGGAGAGTTTTTCTAATAAAACCACATATTCACAGACTTTGCTCTTTAGGAATTGTGTTAAAGCAATGAACTTTGCACCATGCCTGGTTGCTACAGCAAGACAATTATATAGCAACTAATGCTGGGCTTACACTACACGACTTTTCACGCGATTTGACAGTCGCAGACCATCTTCCAATGTCGGACTGAAATCACAGAAGTCGTGCTGGAGTTGTTGCTTGCGTCCATTATCTCAGTCGTTAGGTGTAATGTGGTCATCCGACCCGATATCAGCCAGTCTTCTTCCCGTCTTGACATTCCGACATTATCAAACATGTTTGATATTATCGTTAGTCTTAAGGGGTTGGCTCAAGCGAAATGACGTAAACACTGTCACACTCTCGCATGCACCAAGCACGACACAGGAGGAGCGGCATTAGTCGCGACCTGTGTCCGCCTGTGCAGGCACTTATTTCGGACACTTTTTCCTTGAAGCCTCGGCGGGAGAACCAGGCTGACAGCCGCGCAACCTTAACACTTTACCGTCAAATACAGGGTTAGGAGTTAAAGTTATTGGGGGACGAGATCAGCAAATAAAGATGGTCAAATAACTAAATGAAGTCCCCCGCTCGGAATATTGAATTAACTTTTTTTTTATTAAATAATCACTATCGCGTTTGCGGAAATAATATTAATCTCAAAAGGAATCTAGTTGTAGTCTTGCAATATGAGACCCCCTGTCTTTTCAAAATCTCACTCTGTGACTAATGACTAGTTGTCTTCAGGTGTGAGTTGATTGTCTTTAGATGTAAGAGGGTTTCAGTCTTTTCAAAGTCTTTTTAAAAGTCCCCTAGTGTAAACCCAGCATAAGATAAACCTCCATGAGTCATATACAATATAAGCAATATAATACCACACCAACACTGCACACACCATTCTAAAAGTTACATTACTGTAGTTATACCAGATGAATTACCTGATTGTCCTGCAAAGACACTTTCTCTGGGAACTCCAGTCCCATTCTGTAAATGTAGGTTTTCAAGGTTCTGGAAAGCGAGCCCTCATCTGCCTTCAAGAAGCCCTCTGAGGCACATCAATTAGCTAAGTATCAACCAACCAGATGGTGAAGCTGACTTGAGGATGGCCTCATTGCAGGTGATTATACATCTGGAATCGTCCAACAAACATGGGGATTAAACTCCCGGCGGCTGCAGAAAAAGGCTTTTTCTGAATTACTTAACAACAACCTGGTTGATCAACCTGCCCCCACCTCCCTGCTGTCCTCTGATCTGTAATGGCCTGTGCATTTACGAGCAGCAAACATTTTTACAGGTGTCAAGGGAGGGGACAATAACAAAAGTGTAAGTTTATTTTTAATTCACCCTTTACTCTATGAAAATGTGGACTTTGAAGCTAAAGGCATTGTACTTTAAACTACAATAAGCGTAAATATAAGATGAAATAAAAGTATTAGATGTCACATTTACATTTTAATTGACTTTATTTTTTGTTATATTAATAATTTTGAAGTCACCAGAATGCGGGAAACAATGTCTTTAAGGCTCAGGACCAAGTCTGAAGAAGTTGGGAAATTATATGCGTATATTTAACTGCAGTTTTTACTGTAGTTATTAAAAAATCTGCACAACGCAATTTCACTGTTTAGCACTGTCAGCTCTGACACATGGCTGACTGTCTCTAATTGAATTGTTGGCTATAGAGGGCAATACATGGTTATTTGACTTAGCCAAATTTCGGGTCACTAGCCCCTGCAGGGGAAAACTCATAAAAAGACACAAGCAAATCCTGTGAAGTCATTCCACATTCGAATTAGGAATAAAAACGTCATGGTTACTGGTCAAAGCCCTTGTTCTGGTGTGTTATGTTTTAATGGGAACCTTAAAAAGATGGGCAACCACATTCCTCACTACAATCTTTACCATTTTTGAGACTTTGTACAAATAAACTAGCCTGGAAATCCAGACCTGCAGCTGGCAAATTTAAATTTGCTCAGCCTGTTGGTCTGGACACGATCCATTGGAGCTCATTAACTATGTTGGAAAATTCGGAGTTGCCAATCAAATAATTTTTACTGAAATAAGCGGGCCAGAGCCCTATGTATGGGGCTCTGGGCGGACATAGCAGGATGACGACAGTGCTGTGCATGCACCGTCGTAGCCTTGATAGTAAACAACAAAGATGGCTAGGGATACGTTGTTGGAGTTTGAAACGGCTTTGGCCTCAACAGTTACCGATTTGGAAGAATGCACTCAAATCTTTAATTAGCAAGTAAGAGGAATTTCAGTTTTTAATCGACAACCACGGCAACTGTTTAACTTAATAGTTAACCCCGCTGTTCGCTAAATGAACGGGGCTTAATATGTCACCTTGTGTATTGCTCTGATTGGTCGTAGTGCTATCCAATTGTGTGTAGTAGTATTTGAAATGCATGCTTTGGTGCTGCCCCTTGAGTTGGGAAGGTCTATTGATCGTGGGCGGTTCCTATATCGTTCTAGATGTGGGTGTGGATTTCCAGGCTACAAAGAAACATAACAGCTGAAAATCCTTCTACAAATCAGACAAGTTTTTAAATACAAATGCTTGATCTGTACACAATAGAAAACACTCTTCCTGTCATGTAAAATAAATAATTTCCACTTTATATACTTATACTTCACATATTTGTTATAAGACCTGCCTTTTTTGTGGTAAGGTAACACTGCATACCCACCATATACCTCAGAGACATGCTCATTATAACACAAGCCGCAGGGAAGGTGAGGGCAGGACAGGAATAAAGGAACATTGAGTCTACCTCAGCATTTGCTTTGATGCAAAAATGTGCATCACAGCAAAAGGCTTTTGTGATTTTGGCGCTAGACTTTTAATGGCTGCGGCTTGAAATCTTCCCAGTGTTATTTGCCACAGGTGAAAAACTGAAATACATGGTTGACACTAGATTTGGGCCTTTGTTGCTTTTCCCCAAATCTATCCACCTTCTAACACATGTGTAACACTTAGCAGTGGGGAATCTACAAGTTTGGGTGAAAATGTTAGGCGATTCTTTAGATGAGATGGAAGACCTATGAACACAGTGGGGGAAAGGGTGGGTATAAAAAGTGCAGTGCCTTAAGTAACGTGTCTGTGGAGTAGATAAATAGGATGTGCAAGAGGAAGAGGGTTATGGAGTATGCAAGTCGGGGATGACAAGATATAACTCATCTGTGGATATAGGCTGCCTAAATCAGGTTCAAATGTTCTGAAGCTGTTGATGAAGTCCCACTGGGAGCTGCCACCATAAAGCCACTGAGACGCTGTAATAATATTTTGCGGAGACAGGAAATTGTGTGTGTGTGTGTGTTTGTGTGTGTGTGTGTGTTTGTGTGTCAGGGACGAACCTCATCGGATTCTCAATAAATAGGTAAAAAAAAAATGTAGCACAATGTTTCAGTTATTGCTTTCGGATTTTAAAATCTGATAATATGCGTGTACAATTCGTTTTTTTTTCTGTTCCCACTGAAATGTTGATCCTGTAGTCATAGCAGATGGAGTGTTTTCCAACAGAATGTCTGAAATACAAAGTAACTCGATGTCATAGACAAGCACTGAAGCACAGGGGAACTGCAACAGATTCATGATCTACCTTCTGAACAGTTGGTTAAATATTTAACAAATATAATAGGCGAGTGGTTAAGGGAGACCGTGCCTTGATGGTAGCAGCTCCAAAGCTGTGGAATAGCCTTCTGCTACCAATCAAGTGCTCCCCCTCTATTGACACTTTTAAGACAATACTCAGGACGTAATTTTTTTCAATGGATTGCTTATAGTTGTTTCTGTATTTTTTATGTATACTGTATTTATTCTAATCTTTTTACTTTTTAAGGACTCTTCTACCTCTTACATGTTCTTGTTTTGCACAACTGCAAATTTTTTCTGGCTTTGATGAGCACCTGTAGTGTCTATGGCTTTATTTGTTACAGGTTCAATTAATAGATACAAATTAGTCATAAGTACTAATTTAAAAACAAAGGCAAATACATCACAATGAAATGTAAACCTTCATTTCAGGCATTATGTGTCTTCATTCTAATTGCACGACAGAGTAATAATACAGCAGAAGAGTGTTGGACAATGTTAGTCATGTGCTGCCTCTGAATGAGATAAGTTGAGAAAAATCTGTGACACAAAAGGCAAAAAAATCTAATTGAATCCTTAAATAAATTCCCTGGCTTCCAAACTTGTACCAGTCAGCTCCGGTTCGAATGGATTACTAGAAATGCTGTCGGATAAAATAAAATAAAATGTATACGACAAACAATATAATTAAAGAACACTTTAGCAGACAAGGACATTCTTCAGCAGAAGCTTTGAGACCTTGATTTCTCAGGACCAATTTTCAAGGGCTGGAGGTCAGCTTTGGCGAACACTAAATCGAGGAGCTGTTAAGGCCTGCCAGGCATGAATGCACCACTTTGCCAGTGACAGGGCCTTATGGTTACCCATTTCTCTTATTCTAGTTTAGCTTCACACACTGACGTGACTTGGCTGTGTTTACAGTGTAGTATTAGAAAAACTGGTTTCACTTGGGTCATTGTATACCAACTGGATATTACACACTACTTTAAATAATGATGTGGCATGATTGCTACTTGTTGTATGTGGGCTTAGACAGAACCCAATAATTTATACAGATGCATCATGATTGTACCTCAGAGAAATGTTTTAAGAACAATACCACCAAAATGCATTTTTAGACTTAAAATAAACTTTTCCCATCAGATAATCAAAAAATTATAAATCACCAGTGTTGCACTGATGGAGGCACTACATGTGCACGTTACCATAAACTGCAATCAAGACCTGACCAAATAATGTGTTATAACGTGTTAATATTATTATGACAAACATTGAAACTTTGGACATTTGACTAGTGGGACTTAAACGCAATTGTCCTTATTATAACATGCCTGATTTACACTTTATATTAATTTCTTTATTTTAATTTAGCAGCTATGTAATTCAGCAACTGACAATTCTTCATCTTGCTAAGTGTGTTTGCTGCGAATATACAGACGCATATGATGTCAGTGTTGAGGATGCTTTTGATTCCATTTACAGGACTGTTATTTGGTTTATTATTTGGTTAGTGGCAAGAATAATCATTCTTTCTAACAAGGATAAGAGCTGGTTAAATTTGAAAGAAAAATGCAGCCTTGCTTTTGTCTCCAGCCAACTGTCTTCATTGTGTTGGACAGCTTTGTTCATTACCATGACTGTAAACATTAAAAACCTTGAGTTGTCCATGTAAAATAAATAACTGCATCTAACATTAAGCCTTTTTTTGGTTTACTATTTTTACCTAAACAAAAGTATTTTACAATCCATTGATTAATATACAGCAAATCTCATTTTAGTTTTTTTTAAGCGTAAGTGATGTTCCTGTATTTCTTTTTCACTCTACGTCTCTACTACTTTAATCTGCAGGTTTATGTAGAGGAGAATGTGCAGCGCAGCTTATATTATATTATACATCACTTCCCATAATGTTCCTTCTGTATGTCAAAATGTGGCATTAACACTCGCCTCCTTTGATGATCCTTCTCCCCCGCAGTATAGATCAGGTTTAAGATGATAGCGCTATAATGCAGTGCTTTAAATGACATCCAGCAACTTCCACACTAATAGAATACGCATGCCTGTAATTTTGTCACACTAGGTGGATCCGCTACCTTCATTCATTGCAGGCATTACATTTATGCACCCTGCAATTGTGGCCATTTGGTGCATACAGTATTAATGCAAAGTAGATCAGTCCATAAGCATATACCATGTGTAATGCTATCCTGTGTGTGAATGTGAATGTGTGAATATCACAAGAACACATACAGTAGAGTTAATCCACTGTATGAGTACATTTTACTAATATTTAACACGTGATTGGAACAGGACAGGTAAAAAAAATAAATGGGAGCGGACGGGACTGGGAATCATAATTAACAACTGGTCTCTTAGATGGCCGAAGCGCAGTGTTGACAGAGCATGCTGAATCGCCCAGATGAGAGGAAGCGTTTCCCGAAAATCTAAATAGTTTTTTGTGATGTGATTCATGTCAGGTTGCTCTATAGCAGTTTTTAACAAGAAATTAAGACCAGAAAAGTAGTATGATAGGAGATCTTTAAGTTTGATATTTTGGTTTGAAAACAGGAGCAGAGCATCCAGCCTAGGTTTTATAAGGTGAATGATGTGACTTGCACAACTGCAAGATTGAGTGGGCAGCTTCCAAAGACGGGTGTCTGTTGAAGTTTAAAACTATTGGATCTAGCCGGGTGGTGCCAGGCTAGCATCCGACTACAAATGAGAGCACATTTGCTAAAGCTAATCCATCACACATGTAACGAGCACGTTCCTGCTATGCTCCCATAAGATGACACACAGGGTTTGACACACTGACACACACACACACACACACACACACACACACACACACACACACACACACACACACACACACACACACACACACACACACACACACACACACACACACACACACACACACACACACACACACACACACACACACACACACACACACAGGGAGAGGGGAGATGCATGGAGCATGACATTCACATGATGCCAATGCCCTTCAGAGATAACACACACACAATCAGCATGAACCATGTCCGGAAAAAGCAGCAGGCTCTGACAAACTCTTTGTATTCCAACTTTCAACACATAAATACACATTGACACGACCACACATATTAAGTACTTGGTGGAGAAACTTTTGAACTGGCCTCTGTCACCCTGTTGCTCTCAGTGCGAGACACAGATCTCAGATGAAAAGCCACAACGAGAGGAGCACAGACCTGGTGTTAATTGGAGATTGGCCACACAGGAAGGCTATATGAATGCAATAATTGCTGATTGGTGGCTGCAAAGGCAATTTACAATATCTCCGCCTCTAATGGAACACATGTACCATGGGTACTGGTTCTCACACCAAAAGTGGCATCCAAGTACACAAATATACTGCATATGATTTAGACTCAGTTAACCTGGACATGGTGCTTAGGAATCCCACAAACACAGCCGGTAGAACATGCTTAGGAAAAAGGTACTGGTTGATAAGTTAGGAACATCAGGTGTTGTTTACAAGGGCTGTGCTAAAAAATCGTTGCGAAAATATATTGTGATAATTACTTTCATGATATCTTTGTGTCGTCAGCTCCAAAAATAGTTATTATGTAAAACAACAAAGAAAAGAAGAGTTTTAAACAGGTAGTGAATAGGGGTGTAACGGTACACTAAAGTCACGGTTCGGTACGTACCTCGGTTTTGAAGTCACGGTACGGTACAGTACGGTACGGTTCATAGTTAACGGAGAATGAACAGCTTTAGCTGTCAGTAACTAGCTGACAGTAACATATATTTATTTTGAATTGTTTTAGTTTTACAGTCTCTAGTGTTTTCTCTCTGATGATGGCGTTTCCTCAGCGCAGTTTCCTTCCTGTTTTTAATGAATTTCTTATTTTGGGGTATGGATGGGTGGGAGGGGGAATGTGTTTGCATGTATGTATATCTCTGGGTGGGGTGTGTGGGGGGGGGAGTTGTATTAAGCACTTTGTGTTACATTTGATTCTATGAAAAGTGCTATATAAATAAAGTTTGATTGATTGATTGATTGATTGATATAAATAAAATGCATAACAAATATAAAAATACTGCTGCAATTCTCCAATAAATAAAATACTTATTAAATACTAGTGAATGTGCAGCATAAACTAAAATTGCAATGAAAAAATATAGTGTTAATGCTCAGCAGGCTCTGTAAGCTGGTGTAAACAAAGGGTATGTCTTCTTTAAGGGTCTTTTTGAAAAAAATAAAATATTGCTGCAGCTCTCTTAAACTCTAAAGTGCTCTTATAAATATAAAAATTATCAAATAAAAGTGCTACTGCAGCATTAATTAAATGACAGCTTGTTTATTCAGTATAAAAAAGAAAATAATGTCTGGGTTTTGCCCAGCTCGTCTTTCTTCACAGTAATGGTGAGAGTAGCCAAACACCTGATGGTGCCTTTTCAAATGCGTACATGTTCGACGTGTTGCCTCCTACATAAGCGATCGCGGTGAAACAATAACCTGTGTGCCGACATTGTTCCACACGTCTATCACTGTTTTCATGATTCACCTGGAATCCGAAATTATCCCTCAAACGGGATTTGAATGACAGGGGGACGCCTGCAAGCTCCGGTTTCCTGTTGTCTTTCGCCATGCAATTCGCTCTCTGTTCGAAAGCACTGTATAACATTTTGATTTGCACTACTCATAGACTGTAAAAGAGGGGGGGAACGCTGCTACTACAACTGCTAATAGTGATGCAAACGGAACACTAGAGCGGAGAGGTGTGTATCTCCTGCTCTGACCGCAGCTGGGAGGGACTGCTGCGTGAGGACTCGGCCGCCTGTCAGTGCTGTGGGACCGGGGGGAGTGGCGGTGGAGCACCCGCTGGCCGCTGTTCGTTTAGAAGTGTTAAGAGCGATACATGCTTTAGCGACAGCACAGGGTCTCCAAAAGTCACCAATAACACCAGAAAAAGTAGCTAGATTGGTCGCTGGTGGCTTTTAAATAAAAAGAGTCGCCAGAGCGGTCTGAAAAGTCGTTGAATATAGCGGCTAAGTTGCTAACACTGCCTGACCCTCATGCTCACCATGGAGATAATAGACTCAATCGCTGGCTGCTACTGCGCACGTGCGAGCCGAGCCGCAGGCTAAATGGTCCGGGGGGAACTCCGACCACAAGTTTTAAGTTCCACACAGCAAAACAAGCCTGTACATTCGCCATATAATAACGTTATGTACGCCACGAACGGACCGCGGTCCACCTCTGTAACACCAAATACGTGCCTGTACCGTCACGGTACGGTACAAATACGTGTACCGTTACACCCCTAGTAGTGAACTACAACCGCGACTCCAGTATATGTCGCAGCACGGCTAGTTGTCTTGAATTGCCGGTTTTTGAATTTGAATGAAATAGTTCTTACTTAATTTGTCCGCTGAGTTTTCAATATAATGCAATCTAATTAATTATGACCCCCCACAGCGTACGCAGCAACATGTATTTCAGGTCTGTTGTTTACATCTTCAGTTAGGGCTGTGCGATATGACGAGATATATCGTCTGACGAAACATAAACGTCTATTGTTTCATTTTATGCAATGTCGTTTATTTCGTTGTGTCACAAATCACACTCTTTACGACACAAACTACTGATGTAGCTCGCAGTTAAGTTACTGTTAATTCAAACTGAACATTTCCTGCAGCTACGCTTCACATTAAAAGCATTTAAATTGAGAAACGTGAGTTGACTTTTATTTTGAAGCGCACACACAGGAAGGCAGCGCTTGCTAGCCCTGCTGCACTTCCGTCACTGGTACCATGTCTTCCGTGTGGGACTATTCCTCGGTGATAGAACAGAAAAGAAAGCAATCATTTGCAATAGCTACTTGTTACCCTGCGCTCACACCAAAAGCTTCATGAACGTTAGTGGCAGACCCCAGTCATTCATTTTAACTTTCATTTTCGCTACGAAGGGCGACTGGAGCCTCGCCTGCAGCAGTGCCATAGCAACCACCCGGCACACAGGCGTACAGTCTGAAATAAGCCGTGGAGGAAGGACTCCCAAAACATTTACATTGAGGGCTATTTGCACTGAATTGGAAATTATGATATTTTAGAAAAAAAATTAAAATACACTGAATTACAAGGTGTAGAGAACAGTGCGGTATTGCAGACTTAAATAGCCTACTAAGGTTGTAAGTAGGCCTACAGTATTAAGTTGGACGGTCAGATAACATGAGCATTTAGGCCTACTTTGTTGCATGCTTGAAAATTTGAGTTTGAATAAAAGGAACAAATAATCCAAAAGCTGTAAATACTTTTTATTTGTCCAGTATATAATTCAAAATGTAATATGAGAAAGGCCTTATTTCAATGTGTCATTTATATTACATTTTTATTACGTTCATTTACAGAAAATATGCTATATCGTGAAATGTATCGTTATCGGGATATGAAATGACCTATATCGGGATATGAGATTTTGGTCATATCGCCCAGCCCTATCTTCAGTGAACTATGTGGAATATCGCAATATGCATCTTATCGCAATGTATCCCGATATATCATAACATGTATCGTGATGGATATCCTCATCTGGAAGGCCTTGCTAATATACCTAGCTCTAGGGTGGACAGGAACAGTAACATCCTGGTTGCTTAATTTCTTTACCTCAAATTAACGTGTAGAAAACAAATGCTTACCCTGTGATGTGTGGCAGTGTGTCAGTGGAGAAGAGGGCCAGTGGTGGTTTGTCCCGCTCTATGAGCCATATTGTGTATTGCCCACTTTGCTTAGGGTGGAGGAACACAGCCATGTCCAGGCTACACGAACCCTGCTCCCCCCAAAGCCAGGGACTCAGCACCCAAGGACCCCCATAGGCTGAACTGTTCACCCAGTAGAACTGACCTGAGGGAGAGAGAAACAACTTTAGAACAAGAACAGTGCCACAAACAGGGTGAGGAATATAGAAAGACAATCGGTTTGAGAGTGATTCTTAGATCTTGCTAAATGCAAAAGAAACAAGAATGCTTTAGAAATTATAATCTCGTGAACATGATTGTTTGTTGCTGCATGTACAGAAACGAGATGTGTGATGGGCTATGATTTAAAAAAGGTTTGCGTCAATGTCGGAAAGCAGCACTTGATTAAAATGCATGAAATAAAGCTTCTTTGCAAAAAGAGCAGTCAATGACATCCCTCGCACATAAAAAAAGAGTGGGTTGTGGGTGAAATATCAAAGTATACTTTTTTCTAGCTCTGATATTAACTATCTTTTTTACTTCCCAACCTTTTGCTCTTGTTTATGCACGAAATTCCCTTGAGGCAAAGAGTTGCGTATGTTTGTGTGTCTGTGTGTGTGCGGGGGGTATTTGTTGAAAGTTGAAAAAAGGAAACTGCATTTTTAATATGCTCAGGAGGAGTTGTGTTGATGGTTGCCCATCATTCCAAGAACTATTCAAGGTAAGCCTGTCCTGATGACACCGTTTACTTTGCTCCTCAGTGTAGGGGGGTCCTGAGGTGTGCTTCCTGTTGCTTTAAGAGTTTCAGAAATGTACTGTATATATAAATATTATTTAACACAGAGTAGATATTCATATATTTTCTTTTATACTTTCTCTCCATTTCCAGACTGCACTCTTGCCTCTAGATAATGGTAACAACACTCAGCCCGCACTCAAACACCCATTTGCCATTAGCTAGGTATGTAAAGTAGTCTGTATGTTGGTACCAATCAGACAGAGGAAGGCTAAAAGAGAAAGACTGAAAACAAGACTTCAGTACATTTATGCCATACATCAGTAGTGTGATGCATGGCACAAATGTACTGAAGTCTTGTTTTCAGTCTTTAATAACATTACATTGTGTCAATATAATGTATCATTAGGGTCAGTCAATCCGTTACAAGAACTTTGAATGTGGGCAAAGAAACACCAGGAATGGTATGACAAGAAGCATGTTGGCGGTGGTGTGGTGGTATGGGGGTGCTCTGCTGACAATGTTGCAGATGTATTCAAAATTCAAGGCACACTTAACCAGCATGGCTACCACAGAATTCTGCAGCGACATGCCATCCCATTGGTTAGTTTAGCTAAGTGGGACTATCATTTGTTTTTCAACAGGACAATGACCCCAAACACACCTCCAGGCTATATAAGGGCTATTGTCTCCGCAATCACCTGACCTAAACCCAATTGAGATGGTTTGGGATGAGGTGGACCGCTGAGTGAAGGCAAAGCTCAGCACCTATGGGAACTGCTTCAAAACTGTTGGAAAACCGTTTCAGGTGGCTACCTCATGAAGCTGATTTAGAGAATGCCAAGAGTGTGCAAAGTTCTCATCAAAGCAAAAGGTGGCTACTTTGAATAATCTAAAATAGAAAAACATATTCTGGTTTATTAAACACTTTTTGACTACGAAATAATTCCATATGTGTTCCTTTATAGTCTGGATGTCTTCAATATTAATCTACAATGTAGAGAAAAAAGGTAAAAAATAAAAACCATTGATTAAGAAGGTGTGTCCAAACGTTTGACTGGTACTGTGTGTGTGTGTGTGTGTATATATATATTATTATAGATTATTTCCTACGTTTCTTAACTGCCTTGCAAGACTTAAATGTTTAAGCAGCTTAAAGGGTAAAGATAAAAGACAAGTTAATTTGGCATTTCATTTGAAATAAGAGCCAACAGTGGTCTTCATAATAGACATACTGTATGCAGAAGGGCCTTGAGTAACTTTTTCTCCTGCCTTTTATCTTTCCTTGATATCCAATGCATTCCCTGACCCCCTGAGGTTGCTGTAGAACTAGTGAATTTGGAGGCCTTCAAATTGGAGTACTCCAGTTAAGCCTTATTTGTTCTCCCTTCCACATTTGCATGCTCCTCACACAGAGGGTCCAGACAATTTGGCAAGGACAGTCCAAGTGCTTACAACAAGTTTGCTGGCAATACAGACTGCACACATTTTCTACACACCCAGCAGCACTTTGATATAAAGGCTTTAGACTCAGCTTGGAAGGGCTTTGGGCCTGAAGGCAAAGACCTATTAACCATTGTTTACCAGTCCAAATGAGATGAAGAAATACCTGCTTGGGAGCAATTATCGTCAGGGTATACATTCTAACTGCAAGCTAGATAGGACCTTTAATTCCATTTGCAGGTTTCCGTCTCAGCTTCACCTGTGAATACTGCTGCCTAACAGAGCCTGATGCCCTCATTTACTGCATCAAAAGACCTGGTGCAAATGACTGTCTGCTCCTATCTGTACAGTGCAACATGATCATTGATTTGGGTTTCAAGCAGTACAGACAGAGAGGATGACTCACATTGAAACCAGGTTTGCATAAGAAAATGACAAAAATGTACTTTAATACAAGACATGTAAATGCACAATGACACATGTCTTTTAGATTAGTTTCTTTAAAAGTTAATATATCTATTCTGTTTCATCCTAGACACCAGGACTGAATTAACAAATTAGCTGAATTACTACACTTACTGGGAGAGGTTTTAACTTAAAACAGTTGTATGACACTCTTGCTGGAAGGAACCGTACCAAAAATAAATAAATAATATTTTTAAGCCACAACAATCTTTTCGTTAATGGACTTTGTTTGGAGGGAATTTGTCATTTGTATGTGATATTTAGCAGAAACCTTTCAGTCCAAAGTGATAGTTTTCTGTATCATAAGACAGTATTTTCCGTAAGCGCCGGCCGCCAGCTCGGTGATGTTGTCTTGAATGGGTGACTGTGGCTCAGTTGGTAGAGCGGGTCGGCCGATGATCAAAGGGTTGGAGGTTCGATTCCCACCCTGCCACCTGTGTCATAGTTGTTGTGTCCTTGGGCAAGACACTTCACCCACCTTGCCTCGTGTGAATGTCGATAGTTAGCCTGCTATCGGTGTATGAATGTGTGTGTAAATGGTAACGTGTAAATGGGAATAGGTCTCCCTTGCAAAAGAGTCTCCGAACTCAATGGGATATACCTGTCCCATTGGTTAAAAAGGTTAAAAAAAAATAAAAAATAAAAAAGAGGATTCCAGTGGCAACCAGTGAAACTCTGGTAAATTCCATGCCCAAGAGGGTTAAGGCAGTGCTGGAAAATAATGCTGGCCACACAAAATATTGACACTTTGGGTCCAATTTGGACATTTTCACTTAGGGGTGTACTCACTTTTGTTGCCAGCACTTTAGACATTAATGGCTGTGTGTTGAGTTATTTTGAGGGGACAGTACATTTACACTGGCATACAAGCTTTACACTGACTACTTTACATTGTATCAAAGTGTCATTTCTTCATTGTTGTCCCATGAAAAGATATAATGAAATATTTGAAGAAATGTGAGGGTACTCACTTTTGTGAGATACTGTATTTATTTGATTTGTACTTGCTCCTACAGTATGTATTTTATGTAAGAGCACTTTATAAACCATTGTTTTTAAATGTGCTATATAAATACATATATTATTATAGTGTGTTCTTGTAAAGCTTATACGGTACTCCATTCAGCCTGATGCTGATCTTGCACGCTATACTGTATTCTCTGCTTCCTTCCATTTTGGGGGGCCAGTCTCCAGGTGGAATTCAGGAGATTGAATAGGTGGGATTTCATGTGGGATAACTAGCTGTTCATGCCATTTTGTGTCTGAGTGGACCTTTTCCAAATGTTCTTCCAGTTCCTGCTTTGGAGTTTTCAGGATTCCGCTTTTTTCCTTAGCGAAGAGGTCTTTGACAAATTTGAAGGGGTTTTATAGAACTTTGTTCTTGTGTGTTCCTTACAAAGTTTCCTGAAGTTCTCTGCTCTTCGCAAGTTTGCCAACCGGCACCTTATATTCACTCCAAGGCGTTCTTCTTCGTAGTGGTAGATGATGTTGCCCATCCTTTCCAGCTTTTTCTCTGCTGTGCCCACTTGTTGCTCCAGGATTTCTTTTTAGGTCGTGGTTGAATGTTTCCCACTCACTCTTTGTCTCTGTCAAATATCCAATATCAAGCTGGAGAGTGAGGCTAAAGCTAAAAATATTTAACTATTCCTTTCAATATCATAAATGATAAAGATTAGGATAACAGCTCTCTGCAATACATTTGCCTTATTTAACCTGTTTAATCTTGAATAACAGCATTTTCTATATAGAGTTCCTCTCAATCTTCCAAGCCCACCTTATCAAATTGAAGCCATGCCGATCATCACATTTGATTCAATACAATGATGTGATTTATGTTATTTCCACAGGCTTACAACACAATATAACGTTTTTAAGCTGCAGCATTTGTTGTTTTCTTAGTATGACCAATGGACTGTGGCAAATTTGAAAATCATGTTCATGTTTGATTGATTTACTTCAGTTTTTTGTTGTCAGAGACTGAACAGCTTGAAGATCCTATGCTGTGCATGCCATGCTGTGTACTGACAAAAAGACCCTGATGGCAACAGCGACAACATTGCAAAAGAGCAGGAGAATGGAGGACACAGAGCACCAGGGTATTCCCAGCAAAAAAATAAATAAATAAGAGAAAAAAATTTAAAGTTGTTGCTGTGCATGACTCAAGATCAGGTGTGAAGACGCCACTAACACAATCTACAAAACCAAAGCTTAGTAATAAAAGGATAATAATTCTATAACAACTTCTTTTAAAATCAGTGTTTGGTAGTACATTTGCTGATCAACCAACAAGGGAACTTGCGTCTTTTTTACTTCATCAAACCCATGCCTTCATTACATTTAGTTGATCAATTAGGTAGTAGTAGTAACAAACGTAGTAAAAAAAACTGAGTGCAATATTACAGTCATCCTCTTAATTACTAGCCTGGTGCTACCAGACCATCGTACTTCATTTCATTTGTACAGAAGGTCTGGCAGTGCTGTAATTGGCAAACGTTCACTCATGGAGGCGGGTGTCTGTTAAAGTTTAAAACTAATGGATCTGCCCAGTGCCACTCTGGATTAGCCAACCAATCGCATAACGTTTGGTCGTCACGTGTGTCATGAGCCGGCTTCTGGCAATTGAAACTGGAGCGCGACTTCGACGTCATCGTTCTCAGCCACTCGCTCTGTTCGCTGATTGGACCGGCTGTCGAATCTCCGGCAAAACTGGGAAATGGGCTGTACTCCCAGACTGACTACTGAAGGGAAAATACAATTTGGCCGGAAGTAGGCGGGCGGGAGGCGCCAGGCTACTTAATTACAGTAGTGTATTGTTATACATTTAATAATGTGTAATAACGTGTCTCTAGAAGAGATTGAGGTTTTTCTTTTGAAAATTATATAACTGCCATTTATCTATAACTAGCTGTTACAATTAAATATTGAACAAAAGTGATTTAAGATACAGATGTTTAACATTTGTTAAACACATTTTCAATAAAGACAAAAATACATTGTATAATCAACAGTGTTATTAAAAAGACTGCACTGAGTTAGACATATTGATTATTTCGCTCTCACCTTCAAAGACACTGATATTTGATAGTTAAATTCCATGTCAATGGATAAAAAAAATTTCAATTAACCACCAAAACATTTTTCACAGCAACCGTATCAATCCTTCAGTTTATGCCTTTATTGCATGCAGTGTTTCCCACACGTTCATATAGCAGCAGCCATATTTAAAAAATGTAAATCTTTATTTATTTATTTTTGCCGCATGCCGAAACGGCAGACTCCATATTCGGACGACGGTCTGTAGTCGGACCGGTGTGTCCTGGCCTTAAGGGAGACTAGGGGCAATTGGAACATCTCAAATTGTACCAATCAGAAACCGGAAAAAAGAACCATGAAATTAATTATGAAAATGGCCTCGTATGATCCCTCTCTGCTGCCAAAGGACAAACTGATGTCTCACACTTATAACGTTTATAAAGACCTATTCAGGTATCTCAATTTTTTTTATATTAACAGAATTTTCCTGCCTTAACCTGTCTATTATCTGTCTAGTTCAGGGGTCGGCAACCTTTTCTACTCAAAGAGCTATTTGGGACCGCCTCCCAATAAAAAAAAAGCACCCGGAGCCACAACCCATTTTGACATCATAAATACGTGTATATATATACATATAACCTGTATGCTATGCACAAAAAACTATAGGGACTATGTTGCATTTATGAAATCAACGAACTGCTGCAGAGAACACAGCATTTTATTTCTGCATGTAACAAAAAGCATTTTACACTTGGTTGATGCTTAATTTCAAATAAAATACCCGGTGTCTATTTGAGTCCTCGTATTTAAGAAATACAAATATAAACTTATCCAAATATTATCCACCGGCATTGAACGAACAAGGCAAACCGAAAAATGCGCAGTCTGCTTCTGTGTTCCATCGCGTGTACTGGAGTGTGCAGTCAGTTGGAGATCAGAATACGCGCTGTCCACCTCGTTTAGTAATGCGCGGAACTGACGATGATTTAAACCTTTTGCCATTATTTTGTTGACAATCTGAATGACAACATCCATTACTTCTGTGCATTCCGGAGGAAATGTTTGCGCACACAGTGCTTCTTGATGCAAGATGCAATGGAATGTCAGCAGCTTTCTATCCAGTGACTTCTGCAGTAAAGTCACAAAGCCCTTATGAGCTCCTGTCATACACGGTGCCCCAGTAGCCACTGACACCAGGTGGGTGGTCTTTATTTCTTTGGTTCTTAAACAATCCAAGACAGCCTCACAGATGTCCTCCCCCCGTGTTTGGCCTTTTAGCGGTATTAAGTCAATAATTTCTTCCTGTGGCCCGGCAGCGCTCACGTATCGGCAGAACAGCGCTATTTGTTCAATGTCATTTTTGTCTTTGGACGCATATTTTGGGCGCTAAAATTTTTAAAAACGTTTTATTTTAATGTTACAAGTTTACCATAATCTTCAAATTCAGAATTATATTTTAAAATGAACAAACTAAAATAAAATGTAATTTTAATAAAATACTCATTATTTATTTTCCAAAGTCACAGGGAGCCACAACAGAAGGATGAAAGAGCCACACGTGACTCCGGAGCCACGGGTTGCCGACCCCTGGTCTAGTTAAAGGTGAAGTAAGCGATTTATTTATGTTAATATAAGTGTTAAATCGCTCTTTATTCATACAGTGATCACTTACATAATGTGCGCGTTTCATAAAGCCGATCTTTCAGTCAGCTGCTCTGCATGTAATCGGCAAATAAACTTATTGGAGGATACCGAAATTTATATCCAATCACAAGAGAGAACGCTACAAACCAACACCCGTCTCACTCATAGACTCACTGCCGGTGCACGCCAGAGCGACAGATGGGTGAATGTTTATGCGCCTACAATGGCGGAGCAGGTAAAAATCCTTCCCAATGTCTGTTTTGATGGTTTTTATCATGTATGATCACACTTATGGATCTGAGATGATGCTAGATAACTCGCTGCTTGAAGACCGCAGTGCATTAATGTGGTGACCTAGGGACGAGCGAGGGGACTGCCAACTGCAGTAACTGACAGGAAGTTAGCTAAAAGAACCATTCTGCTTACAGCACCTTTAAGATAACCATTTTGAGTCTAACATTTGAAATATTTGTAAAGCTGTCTTACAATTGAGCCTGTCTCCACTCTAATCAGTAAGAGCTTTGTTTCAATATTATTCATTATAAATGAACGGTTGAAGGCGCTGCCTGCAGCTTGCTTGTGTCTCTGTGAGACATCAGGAGATACCCGTTCCCATTTTAAACAAGGAAAAAAGTGTACAGTTCTTTGTTTTCAGAAGAAAACACTTTCCAATGAAAACTTTCCGTAGCAAGGACTAGCTGCTGCTCAAAATAAATACAAAGCATAAACATACAAATGCTTCACAATTTCATAAAGACGCAGATCGTGATCTTGCATATTATTGCTTTCCAAAGACTCAAAAAGCTGCCTTCATAATGCCTGCAGTGGGCTTTTGACAATATTTATGTTGATGCAATGCAGTTAGACAGACACAGGGATGGGGAGTTGAGACAGTGGCTTGTTAACACTGTGTAATGGTGCCAGTGCCAAGCAAAGCAAACAAGCGAGTCAACAGAGTGTCTTTGTGGTGATTTAAAGACGGTTAGCGTTGACTTCAGCCTGAGGCACAAAGTGTTTGGGCCCAGAAAGCTAACTGATTGAATGGCATTGTTTATAGATAGAGGTGATACAACAGCGGCAACTAGTGAATTATGCCACGATCCATGCACTGGGCTGTCAGCCACTGCTTGGCTGTTCAATCACAACAGGTGCACAGAAGAAGTCAACATAAGTGAGGATTTGTCAACACTGCCAATTGTATTGTGTATAATAATACAATTACTCTTTTTTCCTTGCCCTATTATTTCCTACGAGAAATCGTCACTTGCAAAATTGACCAAAGTCAGAAGGCTTGCTTTATCTTGAGTCAATTTACATAATCCATGAACAGTTTGCGAAGACAAGTTGCTGCCTTGAAAAAAATATTTTCGCATAAAACATGTATTGTATACTTTTTAGGGGTGGGAATCTCTTGGCACCTCACGATTCGATTCGATTCGGATTCAGGGGTCAACAATTCAATTCAAAATCGATTCTCAATGCATCCCGATGCAATTGTTTTTAAGTACATACCCTTGTGTGATTTTCAAAAATATATTCATATACGCACCTGTGTGTAAAAACTAAACCGATTCAATTGAATTTTCTTTATACTCTTGTAAATCATGTTTTTATAGGATTTCTGTTCTATTATTTTCTATGTCATTTCAACACATTGTGCAAAAAGTATGGCTTGGAAGTCAGCTCTCATACAAAAACGTAAACAGAAATAAAGCCAGGTATGGGTTTGCTGCTCTCAACCCTTTTGTGACCACTTTTGTTAAAAACTCGCAAGTGTATGGTGTGCATGCGCAGTGGCGCAGGAAGTACTAGTATTCACAAATCGGATTTAATTTATTTAATTTTTTTATTTTATTCCGATTATTAATTTATCTGAATTGATTAAGAATCGTTCGAGAGAGAATCGCGATGCATCGAATAATCGATTTTTTTCTAATACTTTTACTACGAATGTCATTAGGCACTGAAGAATGCAGTTACCTCGAAATACCCATTTTAATTTTCTTCAACAATTTTCTTCATGATCAATGCAGATCAACTTTCAATATGTAATAATTGCAACAGGAACGATTGTAAAATAATAGTTACATATAATGCCAAAAAGCAAAACACTTGCCCAGCGCTGCGGAGACATGAGTTGACCTACAGCAGCTTAGTTCAGCATTCAAGGCAGCAAGTCGGAAGCCACTGAAGCTCCTCGCTAGCACTTGAAAAGAAATGGCTCGCCGTGTGTGTGTGTGTAGAACACAGTACAGGTTACTCTGTAGATCTGAGCAAAGTACCGGAGAAGAGGGCTACAGACAGCAGACCTGTCACACATTTATATATGCACACTGAGCAATACCAGTTTGCCACTTACAAATACAGGCAAACTTTGTTTTGCACGTCTATATTTGGTCTTAAAACCAACATACATCCTTGCCATAAGCCCACTCCTATATCTTCTATGCAAGTAGCTGTATTTGGCTTCATTTTCAACAGCACTGTATCTTATGTTCCATACAAACTGAATTAATCTTGTGCCATGTTATAGTGCAAGTTATCAGAAAGGCTGTACTGTTGTTAACCACAAAGCAATTGAGTTAGTCTTTGAACACAGCAATAGACAACACACACACTGAAACAAGGGATTAGATAGGATTTGATGTTAAAGGAAAAGGGTGCAAAGAATTAAATCTGACACTGTGAGAAAGACAATTCTTGTCACAGTAGTGTTTAACTTGTTTCCCAGAATTATGTTTTGCACAAGACAAAAACTTATCGTATATTGATTATAAGCACTGTGTAAATACCCTGATCTGTATCACTGATTGCACAAATAACACCATCGATAGCAGTAAAGACAACACATTTCCCTAATAATAAAAGTAGACAAAGTAAACTTGAAATGCTAAATCAAGGCAATAACCATACATATTCCTGAGTTTAGTTGCTAACTTAATCATTGCATTGTTGTTTTGATTGGTTGTGTGAAGTTGGTATTTTTGAGCAGTCAGAGACGACCTATTCACAGTCAAAAGTCCCACAAGATTATCGCTACCTTTTGGGTCTGACAAGTACCCTTGTCTATGTTGAAAAAATTATACAGTTTACAAGCACTGCTGTACTTCCAAACAGTGTGCTCCTATAGAAAGTCAAACAGTAAACAATTTCAATAGGAAGGTCATCAAAGCGCTCCGATAACCTCTCACTCACCCGGGAATGACTCAGAACAAACTTAAAGTATGTCATAATAGTATGGCCAAAAAAACACTGATTAAAGTAATGTACTTAAAGGGTCACATACTGACTAGACAGTGACAACAAAAAAGATCTTCAGAGGCACCTTCATGGTATGGGGCGGGATTGGTTTTGCACAAGTTACAGTCTCGCCTGGCAATTGGGCTCAAGATCCAAGGGGTGAGGGAAATATATAAAGAACTGGGACACATAGTGCCTTTGTAGCCGAGACAAAAAGGAATTAATACATAAATTAGTAGATCCTTCGAGCGGAAAAAGCACCGGAGTGTAAATGGGGAAAAAAAGAATCCCTCCAGGCAGCAGATATCCATCCAGTTAAAGTAGCATTCATGAAGTCTGCGGGAAGGTAGATAAGATAAGCTTGCGATTACTCCCCAAGCAGATGCCGATAGTATAAATCTTGGACTGTACTCCCTTAAGGCTAGACTATTGTTTGATTATGGAACATTAGACAGATGCTTGTAATACATTCCATTAGGGACTTTTTACCATTATTTTCTTGCACCCTTGTCTTTTCCCTCTTTATACTTTTCTTTTCTATTTTCCTGGAGAAACAGAGAAAATTCTTGTGTGTGCATGCTCTGAAAAAAGCGGGCAGTCTGCATTTTTGTGTGAATGTTTAATTAATTTACCCTGATAAGAATGAATGTGTTTTGTATGCATGAGAGTGCCACAGCTCTACCTGAAGGCAGTTTTTTGTGCCTCAGTTGTTGGTTTATGAGTATGTGTTATGGTGCAGGAGAGCTGACGAGGGACCAGCTATACTAAGGGTCAGCCAGCCGGGTGGCCGGCCGGCAGCCTCTCACATTTGTAAAGGGAGTTGATTGATCACACTCCACTGGGGAAAGTCAACACTTCCTTTCCCCCATGCCAACATCTCCTGCCTGGCCCGCTTGCAGTGAGCAATCTCATAGCGCTCCTTAACAAGAAGCCTGGAAGCACAACGGCAGGAACCACAGCCAGGACCCACAATGAGCAAACCAGGTAGACTGTCTATGAGATTGCATTTGCTGTGCGTAACAGGCTGAACTTATGTTACTCTTATGTTCAAATGATTGAATGTGTGTCTTCTAATTGTGTGCATAGAAAGTGCAATGCATTTAGATAAAAAAGCACAAAATAATATTGGTTAATTACTGAAGAAGTGTGCAAATATTTAAAATGTGCTATGCCCATTCTGTTGTCTCATTTGCTGTATTGTAGGGTTTAGTGATGGGGCAAACCTTTCCTAATGGCAGTAGTTGTTTGGGGATAGATAGAGAGTAGTTGAAAGTTAAGATAGTAAAAAAAACACAAAAACATGATAAAAAGTACATTCTCGAAATATTGTAGAGAAGCATGTTTAATTATTCTAATGTTATATAGAGAACCAATTATGAAGAGGTCAACATTCTTTCACATATGTGCAAACATTTCATCATAAAGCTTGACGCATAAAGATGTTCATTATTGTAGGTGGTGCACTGGTCTAACATTTAATAAGTCAAACTTACTTTTTCCCCCTTCTTCCTTATTGTTCTTGTTATATTATACATTTGGACAAAGTTGTTACATTCTGCACCAACCAACTATACTAAGCAGTATTTGCCTTAGCGTGAACATGCCGATGTGTATGTTGAACGGTAAATTTAAGCTCTGCCTGCAAAAAAAACTTACACAGACTCTAAAACCACCATAGGTTGCAGTTGTTACATGCATAATACATGGTGGGCCAGTGGTGGACTAACAGTAAGGGTAAATATGAGTCATGAGCACTTATGTGGCGAAGTGGGTAGGGCGGCCGTCCACTGGATTGCAGGGTCGGAGGTTCGATCCCCCGCCACCCGCCACACTGAACCCCACATTGTTCCCGATGGTTCAGAGAGCACCTGCAGCTAATGCCATCGGTGTATGAGTGTCTGTGTGAATGGGTGAAGGTGATAAGAAATGTAAAGTCAGAAAATCGGCTAAAAAGCGTTTTATAAGTCAAGTCCATCCATTTACCATCAAATATGTGGAGCTATGTAAGTTAAAGTAAGGGAAGTATATGTTAAGACAGTAGTAGACAGTTATTCAACAGTAATTCCACAGGGAAACAGCTGAAAACGTGACAAGAATCCATTTAATCTTTTGTCTCAGTCAAAAAAGGTTAGAAACTGATGCCAGGTGCAACCGAGCAAACAAACACAGACAAATACGGCCCTAATGTGACACTTCTTAAAATATCTAATAAGCCCAATTTCCACTGTGTCAGCTTTGCACAATACATTAATTTAAGTTGATGCGATTGAAATTATGGGTTCCACAATATTATCCTGGAATTTTGGTCAAATAAATGTAGATATATATTTCTTTCTTCTGGCACTGGTGTCTTTAACACAGTCAATGCTCTCATTCCACAACACGCTGATACCATAGAGACTCCTGCATGCACCTGCTGGTGCTGAGGTAGTCGGTGAGGACTGAGGAGTCTGGCGTAATTTAAAACTATCCTGTCACAGAATGAAATCAAGTGCATGATCACTCAGTCATGCTCAACAAGTCCCTCTGTTTATCAGATGGCACCCATCGCTTCATGCTACGGGTGACAAACACTCACACATACAAACAATTTGGGTGGCATGCTGAGAGAGGCGTGTGGGTTTACGGCATGCATGAACAGGCAAACATTAACACTCACGCTCTAACACAAATCACCCACTTTTTCTCACACTTGATTTATATTCAAGTCAATTTCTTGAACCCAAAGATATATTTTCCAGGAGGAGTAAACAGTAAACACTCTCGTGTGCATTGCTCACAGCCTCAGCTCCTAGGAGATTGGTGGACTGGTCAAGAGGTCGTGTGGGTGTGCTTGTGTTTGCAAAACACAGATTGCTTGTGGTGATGTCCTGTATTGATGCAGTCACTGAATTATTTAAGCGCTGGATGGTCACAAAATACAGTAGGCCTACAGACAAAAACAACTCCACATCAACAGATTCAGTGAGCCCCTTCTCAACTGAAATAAAATGAAAGGCTCTTAAAAAGAAATTCATACATAAACACATTCCCTTCAAAAATGCATTTCCAACCATTTGTACATGCATGGAGCACAAAGCAGCATTTGCGAAACACACGCACGCACTCACACACACCAAAAGCTAATTTAATTAGCTATCCTGCCAAACAGGCGCTTCTTTTAATTACTTGCAGCAACGTCTCTCACAGCTTGCAGAATATGAAACTCACTATGGATTTCCTTAACTAATGACAGTGTCACATACTGTATGATGACTATAATGGATTATAGAGAATAGAACCAGTCAAAACCTGCATATGTATTTCCAGACAATTCGCTCCTAGAGATATAAAACACAGCGTACAAATCCACCACTCCCTCTGAAGCAAGCCAAGTCAGACCATATTCACTTAACATGCTGTAATGTACAGTTTTTAGTGAGCTAACTCTTTTGTTAAAAGATAAAAGATCAGAATAGCTGATATTACAAATGCAACCCTGTCTCAGGGCCGGCGGTAGCCAGGGGCCACCCAATCAATTTTTTTTTTTTTTTTAGGTGGAAGTCCAGACCCGCTATCGGACGGACCTGTTCATTCGCTGTCCAAGAAAATGTCAAATAACATTTAGAAAATTAATTAATACTAAAGAATATACCATTACCATGCATTGCTTCTAATTGTATTATTGGGTGGGCAGGACAGCCTGCCTCCAAGTTACCCACCCGCTTATTGTGGTCACTGGTCAGCAGAGCCGGCCCGAGGCATAAGCAAAATGAGCGGTTGCTTAGGGTCCCGACTGCCAGGGGGGCCCCCCCAATTTTTTTTTTTTATTGTGTGTTTGATATCAACATCATATTATGTAAATGTAAATTATCATACAATAAAAGGAATACAATGTTTTGGTAGATAGTTAATATCTTAATAATGTAATCAGTTCATCTGGGAGGTAATCCGAGGTTATCTGATCACGTCACGTTCAAGTCCATGGCATGCACTGTGTGTATTGAGTTTATTTAAAAATATTTGAAAATGGGGCTGCCCTCAGTTGCCCATGCACTGTGTATAGTCTTTAGTCTATTTCAGCCTCGTCTGTGGAAAAAAAGATAACTGGACAACAGAGTTCTTCTGCTCCGTTCCTCTCACTGCATTTAAATGAATTCATTATATTACAGAAAAATAGGTCCCGTAAAAGAAAAAGAGCACCAAGCCCATCCCAGAGGACCCTGCATAATATTTTATTTCAAATGTATATTTCTATGGAAAATCCATGTGTCTTTCTTCAATAGCTTCTAATTCATCTGACCCAGTATCTCCAAATTATTTGTTCACACAAAATTCCTCAGATTTTGCCCAGTCCCAAAGCTTTCTCTTCAATCAGCTCAGGCTGCCTGCAATTAATACTGCAATTAAAAAAAAGATACATTATGTTGTATATAATGTATATTATATGTTATTCATAAACATTTTTGAAAAAAAAATATGCAAGAATCAAATCTCCCACACAGCAACACTCACAGTTTATTTGCATATTGTGTTCTACACAATTCACAGAAAATGTGCAAAACAGCAGACGCAGAGATCTTACAGGGGCAAAAAAATTCTGCTCGCTCGCTCTGCGCGCGCTCGCATCTTCGGTCTCTCTGCCCAGTGTGCCCACCTAAAATTTCTACAGGCCCACCCTAATTTAACTGTCTAGAACCAGGCCTGCCCTGTCTGATCAAAATTACGTTCCCAGAGAACTATTCGGCATTCTCAATTACGTTTGGCTGACAAACGTATTTTGTCCTTGATTACGTTTTAATGAACATATTATAACACCCTACAGGGGTTGACACTAAGGTTTCAAAAGCACTTGCCCATAGGGCAAGTACAGGTAATGTTTTACTTGCCCGAATGTCATGTTCACTTGCCCAAAAAAACTGTTAAACAATGATATATATAGGCTAATTAAATTATACATTTTAGCGAACCGTATCTCTTAAATTTGCAAACACAGCTTACTAGTCTCATCCTGACCACATACAACCAACAACAATTCATATAAGCCTAGATATCATGACATCACACTACACCAAGCGCTTGGTCCTGCTGCAGCATCGTAAAAGGGCCTCTTTTTGCCATGCACCTGGCCTGGTTTTGGCTCAGAAAACTCAGTCTAGCTCAGAGTCAAGCTGAATGTTAGCTTCCACACAAAAGTATTCAGAAAAATGTAACTTATTTTACTTATTTAAAACGGTCACATTGTGCGAAAAAGTGATAGTCTGCCATAAAATTATTAAAGTCCACCATGTTAAAGCTATTGCCCAGTTATACTGTAAGTAGGGAGGGGGATCATTTCTATTCATATTGATACCATTATAAAGACTCCACAATCCAAATCTTTATTGATACTTTTCTATTATTTTGTTAAAAGAGAAGAGCTAAGGATAGGACTTTAAACAGGTCATAATTCCATATTTAGGCCAACTAATAATGTTATATTGCTGGGGAAACAAGTTTTTCACCCAAACTGTATTATTCAAGCTTCTCACGAAAAACTTAAATTTCTTTTTTTCTTGATGTTACATTTGAACACATCATGATGTCATTTTATTGACCTGTGCCTAATAATCATTTTACTGAGCCGACCTGAACACATCACATTTGAACCGTTTGCGATTTTTTTTTAAAGCCAACTAGTTCTTATCCTGCAGATTTTAATATGGATTTAAAAACTATCACATTTTTTAACTGCGGGACTTGCTACACAGTCTCTCGTTTGCGTTTGTTGATCACCGCTGCTTTGAATGAATGATGAGACAGTGCCGAGCCCGTCTGCAGCGACAGCGACTCAGCGGACGGATTTTTATTTTTTTTTTGGAGACAGAGTTGAAGCGGGTTGAAGGAGTTTCTTCAATCAAGACAGTCGAAGGTACAACACTTTTACGGTCTATAATGCTGACCAGTGATGGAATAATTCGCCAAAGTAGGCCTAATTAGTTGAAGATGACCCGACTCTAGTCGATATTTAAAATTACATCATGTGACCTACTGGACTCCATAGCGGTATCGATAAGCTCAAACGTTATTGATTTCTGGGGTTTGAATATAGCGGAACCAGGTCCGTAGCCTAATAGAGCCAGCTTTCGAAACGTAGACAGCGAAACTGCCCGCACACAGGCTGTTGTGTGTGTGTGTGTGTGTGTGTGTGTGTGTGTGTGTGTGTGTGTGTGTGTGTGTGAGAGAGAGAGAGAGAGCGAGCGAGCGAGAGAGAGAGCGTGATGCTGCTGGCTGCCGCGCGCAGCTGCTCAATAGTAAATATAGCCGATCTATTTTGTGTGAGTTAGCGGGGGAAAAAATTGTTTTACGGACTCTAAAACACATGAATAAATAGCTTAGACTACTGACAACTCATCTAAAATCCACTTGCCCGGTCGGGCAACCAAAAAGCAATATCAACTTGCCCGAACATTATTTTCACTTGCCCCGGGCAAGCGGGCAAGCGATAGTGTCAACCACTGCCCTACTTTATGTCATTTATTTACCTGTCGGATTATGTTTGGTTGAAATTTCAATGTCAACATACAACACATTATTGTCATTAAGGCATATTTACCTTTGTTGTAGTTTTCCTGCTTATTTAACTGTAAAGGCCGCCTACAACACCCTATTCGTGATAACCATCAAACTACATCGTGCACATTTACTGAGTGACGATTGTGTTTCATTTCTCACAAACAACAATCATCTCACAACGATTTATGCTCTTCGTAGCTCAGGGCTGCAGCTATAGGCTCGTTTCGCGTCACATGACATTCCTCGACATTGATTGGTTTGTAGAGGGGCGTGTGCGTCTGACGTCACCAGTTTGAATGAAGGAGAACAATTTTTTTCCTGCAGCGCTGTGCAGTTCAGTAGTTTAACGTTATCTAGCTGACAGAGTTGTTGTTAAGGTTGTTGTTGGTTAAATTTTAACTAATTTACCTCTGATCATTTTCTTTGTGCTGTTTTGGACCGCAATTGTGCACGTGCGGTTTGTTTTCCCCCAAAAGGGGGCGGGGCCATCATGTCAGAACATCGATCGCCGACCTCATCATTTATTAGGCTATACTATCTATGCATGGAACCCGATGTAGGCTGAATGAATGAAGTAAAATATGAACAGATTCATTTCCTGCAGCGTTGTGTAGTTCAGGCAGCCGCCCAGACAACGCACACCTCCCGCTCTGACAACAGTTGGATATAAAAATAAAAATAAATCGCCCGTCTCCCGTCACCAACCCCTATTTGCAATATGTTCAATAAAACGTAATCACGGACAAAATACGTTTGTTAGCCAGATGTAATTGAGAATGCCGAATAGTTCTCTGGGAACGTAATTTTGATGAGACAGGGTTGTACAAATAAGACAGCAGTGGTGGGTGCTAGCAGAAATAAAAGAAAAAAAACATCAGTTTTGTCATATGGCATTGTAACACAAGCTGGGTCAATTACAGACACAAACAGGTTCAACATGATATGCCAGAACGAACAATGATTGCAGTTCGACTGGTGTAATGACGGTTATACTGGTAGACTATATTGATTCCCCCTTTTTCTTGTCAGGGCCAGCCACTGCTGCACTTAGTGTGACTGAGTGGCTGCAGCTTGTAGCAGCACACACACAAAAGCCCATTTGTACAGTTTAGATAGAGTTGAGAGGCTGTTGACTGAAACAAACCCAATACTTAGTGCTGCACAATAATGTATAATTCATGGATGATTTTATATGTGCCGTTTGGAGAGCTGCTATGTTAAGAATGGATAATAGAACAACTGCAGCTTTGGTTTATTGTATACTCTAAATTACATGTTTGTGAATTCAAGCAATCTCCAAAAAAAACTGTTGTTATGAAACATGAAACTCATGACACATAAAGGACCACAGAGAAATCAGCAGAGAAACAAATACAAAGTTATGTATTTGTGGTGAGAGCAGTCTTAATTAAACTCCAAACTGGAGCATGAAGTCTACAGTGACCATGTTTACATGCACAGCATATTCTGATCAAGTTCCATATTCTGGTTAAGACAATAACCCAAATAGGGTGTTTCTATGCTCAGAAGCTACACTTATATTCCTGTTTACATGTCAATCAGCATATTCTGAATAAACCAGCAACCTACATTAGTAGAGGTAGAAGGGTCATGATGTCAGACGCCGGCGCGTTCTTTTCCAGCAATGATTCCCGTCCTACGCAAGGAAAATAACACTCTTTATGTCCCTATTGTTTTGTCAGCCAGCAACTCTTCTTTCAAGGAGGTTTACACAATGGTTTACACACACTAGTTTAACAGCAGTAAACCAGAGCAGGCGTCGCAAACAAATACTGAAAAATGCTGCAAAAACTATGGTGGGAATATTTTGGGTGATTAAGGTGAATAGTTGCCTGAAAAATGCAATGAAGAATGGAATATTCCAGCTGTCTTAATGCGATTATGGCTTTCTCCGATTATGACCTCACTAGTCCTTACCCGTAGATATGTGCAGTGCAACTACATGTCAATGTTTGGATGCGCGTTTGGTCAGAATTTTGTGAAGATAAATGGCAAATGTTTATAAGCAATCTTGTCCATGTACAACATTTCAGGAGTTGCATGTGGCTAGCAAAGGTAAATCAAGAGCGAAAAGTGTACAAATAGTGCAAGATAAAATGATTACTATTGGAATTGAAAAGGTGGGAGGTAGACATTTTCATATCTAACAGCATACAACAAAGATGTCCCATTGCTTGCAGGGGGAATATCAGTACAGAAATTAGTGGTAAAACACATTATGGAACATTTTGCATGTAGTTGGGGCATGAAATAGAAGACAAGCATTTCACCAACCTTAAATGAGTCAGTCCAGTTGCGCATGCGCATACTTCTAATAGCAATCGCGGTGTCAATGTGTGTGTTTGTGGTAAATCAGCCCCACTTTTTTGTGTGTCCCGTCTATGTTTGTGTATACCGGGTTAATATCGGAGTAGTGCGGTGCATGTCACCTTGGGTTCACTAATGGCATATTTATCTTCTATCGCAATAAAAGGCACAACCTCAAATTTTGCATTCATCGTTTAAAACATCATTAGTTAAAATGGATTGGTAAATATGCAGCCATAATGAATATGGCATGTGTATACAATATAGGACGGGGGTGGAGAAAACAACTGCCCAGAGCTCCAAAGAGATCATCAACACGGCTCATAAACAAGGCACTGGCCTTTTTTGTAATAAATTCCATCTTTACAGGGGGCTATATATTTCCTTATATACTAGCAGTGAGCCAAGCCTAACCCTGGAGGCCTGAATCCATCTGTGTTGCTTTCGGTTTTAATGTGCTCCTTTGAAAGCCCCTCATCCCTCTCTGCATCTTTTTGCTGCTGTCGGTTCATTCCTGTCGGAGGGAAAGGGAGGATGTGATTGCCATGGTAACCAAGCCTACTTCCACTGACATGGACTCTGTTGGGTTGCAATCTGCAATAACAATTCAACCCATCTAAAGTCCAGAGTGCACTGAATGGCAAAGGTCAGATTGCGTGGTAAGAGGGGACTGGATCAACTGCACATTTGATCGTTGGAAGATGGCCGACAGCTCTGCTACCTGTGCAGCTCGTCTGAGCTGTTTAACTAAAGATTGGAGTTCAAAAGTACTTCTTTAAGATAATAATTATTTTAAAGAAGAATGCCCCCAAAAAAGCAAAAGAAGAGATGGATGAAATTAAGCAATCTCTCAGCAACATCCAACAAGAGATTGGCAAAATTGCCACACAGCAAACACAGATACTCAAGCTGATTGAAAAGGTAGACGGCCTCAAAAGGCAACTAGTCAGTCTTAAAAATGAGAACAAAGAAAAGGATCGGGAAATAAAAAACCTGAATGGAAGAGTGGATGAATTGGAGCGGTGCTCGCGCATGGATGATGTGGTGGTCACCGGTCTGAGGACCAGACACCGCTCCTATGCAAGCGTCGTAGCCTCGACTGCACCCGGGGTGAATTCCCCGCAGGCCGAGTTGGAGACGCTGGAGACCCAGGTTGTTCGGTTCCTCAGTGGCAAGGACCTGCCCATTCAACAACAACACATCGGGGCGTGTCACCTTCTCCCCCGCAAACTAACCAACATGCAGCAGCCTCCGGCGATCTTAATACGATTTGTGAGTAGTAAACATGGTCAAGAAATTGTAAAGTCTTTGTTAGACTTAATGGAGCCTCACCGGAGGAAGAAAAGGTGCTTGTCATAACAGAGATCAATGAACTGGAGCACTTAAAGGACGGCTTGTCTGTCACTGCAGCTGGCCTTCTCCCGAGATCACCTAAGGATCCATTATATTTTATTTAAATGTTATGGACCGTGTCTTCATCAGTGTCTGGCCAAAAGTTTCCTTGTTACTCAAGAGACCCGCCCCACAGGTATGAAACTTTGGTAACACTTTATAATAACTATCCGTTGTAACTTGTTAATAGATCATTAGTAAACTCTTAATTAATGATTATTAATGATTTGTTAAGTGTTTGTTAGCAGTTTGTTAAGGATTTATAACAATGGTAGATAGTTAATAGCTTAATAATTGAATCAGTTCATCTGGGAGGTAATCCGAGATTAACTGATCACGTCACGTTCAAGTCCATGGCATGCACAGTGTGTATTGAGTTTATTTAAAAATATTTGAAAATGGGGCTGCCCTCAGTTGCCCATGCACTGTGTATAGTCTATAGCCTATTTCAGCCTCGTCGGTATCTCGGATTACCTCCCAGATGAACTGATTAAATTATTAAACTATTAACTATCTACCATTGTTATAAATCCTTAACAAACTGCTAACAAACACTTAACAAATCATTAATAATCATTAATTAAGAGTTTACTAATGATCTATTAACGAGTTACAACGGATAGTTATTATAAAGTGTTACCAAAACTTTTCCTACTCTATGTCCTCTACTGACTTAATCCCTTTAAACGCCGCAACAGTCTCTCATGCATTCAACCCATTTGAGCTCAATACGGACAATGATGGAATTTATGAGACTTTCTTTAATCCCGATATGATTTATAATGCCTCAAACACTGCCAAACTGTTGTGTGATTATTTCACTGAATTACAGCTCAATAATATGTTTCATGAGGGGGATAAATATTTATTTTCTACTCTTCATTTGAATATCCGCAGTCTGTCTAAAAACTATGATTGTTTGAAAGTATATCTATCAACATTGTCACACTCATTTTCTGTTTTAGCTTTTTCTGAAACATGGTTAAACGATGAAATTGTCAGTCTTTATCCTTTGATGAACTATAATTCCACTCACTCCTGCAGAAACAACAGAACAGGAGGAGTTTCTTTGTATGTCTCAAATGCTTATAATTTCATCACAAGAAAGGATTTGAGTGTTGAGTTTGATACGACACTTGTGGAAACTGTATTTATTGACATTGCATTAGGTAAAAACAGCATTATAGTCGGCTGTATTTATAGACCACCTGATTCAGATATAAATACGTTTAATGACGCATTGTATTCTTCTTTAGAAATCCTTAACAAGGAAAATAAATTGTGTGCATTATTGGGTGATTTCAATATTAACTTGCTCAGAGATGATCTGGTATCCACGACAGTCTTTCTGAACACACTTTACTCTGTAAATTTCTATCCTTTAATTACCAAGCCATCTCGTATTACTAGATCATCAGAATCTTTAAATCAACAACATTCTTTTTAATTCTCTTGATTATGAAATCACTTCGGGTTTATTGATGTGTGATATTTCAGATCATCTTCCTGTATTCCAGATTGTTCATGCTATTGATCCTCCTAACTCTAAAGGTATCGATTCCACTTGTGGCCAATTTAAATTTCGTAAATTCACTAGAAATAATCTGGAATCTTTCAAAACAGCCATCAAGTATGTCTCCTGGGATGAGGTTCTTGGGCTAAATGATGTTGTTGCAGCATACCACCTATTCATAGTACTTATTAATTCTGCTCTAGAATCATCTTTTCCTTTGATGAGCCCTAAATCTAAAACTGATTATTCTAAAGGGAGACCTTGGATTACTGAAGATCTGAAGAAACGCTCCCGTAAAAAAAATAAACTCTATAGGAAAGCTATTACGAACTCCTCCCCTTCTAGCATAGAAATGTATAAGAAATATAAAAACAAATTTATAGCTGATATAAGGAAAGCAAAAAAAAAATATTATGCAGTAAAATTCACTCAAGCTTCAAACGATATGAAGTCAACCTGGAACCTCATTAATCATTTGTTAAATCACAAGAAATCACAAGAAATCAGAAGCAACTGCACCTGTAGAGATGTGTGGGAAAGAGAGAATTCTCTCAAACCCTAACGAAATAACTGATGGCTTTAATACTTTTTTTGTTAATGTTGGCTGTGATCTGGCATCAAGTATCTTGGGTACAAATGAGAACCCTTGTAACTTGATTAAGGGGCAATATCCTCCTCTCAATACCTTTGTACCTCCAACTACACAGGAGGTCCATAATATCATCATGGAATTAAAGAATTCAGCCCCAGGTCATGATGGCATAAAGAGCATTTTGTTAAAAGAAACCACTGATCATTTAATTCAACCGCTAACCCATATTCTTTCTTTATCACTCCAATCTGTAATTATTCCCCTCCATCTTAAAATTGCTAAAGTTATCCCTATTTTCAAAACAGGTGCTACTGATGATTTTGGGAACTATAGACCTATATCAATCCTGCCTTGCATCTCTAAATTATTGGAGAAATTAGTTTATGCAAGAATATCCAAGCACTTAACTGATAATAAGATCCTATATGCTCACCAGTATGGATTCCGTAAAAAACATTCAACAGAGCATGCATTACTCCAGATAACTAACATAATTTCAACTGCTATGGACAATGGTGAGTTTGCCATTGGGATATTTTTGGACCTAAGCAAAGCGTTCGATACTGTTAACCACAGTATTCTGATATGCAAATTAAATAGATATGGAGTGGAGGACATTGCCCTGAACTGGTTTAAGAATTACTTAACTAACAGAGAACAATATGTGTCGCTTAATGGCTATTCTTCTACCAAGTCCAGAATTATACATGGGGTGCCACAGGGCTCAATACTGGGCCCTTTATTATTTTTGATCTATATAAACGATTTAGCCATGTCTTGCAAACATCTTTTTCCTGTATTATTTGCTGATGACACTAATCTCATAGCAACTCATAATGACTTTAATTATTTGATTGACTGTGTGAATGATGAATTATGCTCTATTGCCAAATGGTTTCAATTTAATAAATTAACAGTTAATGTGAAGAAATGTAACTTTGTGATCTTTTGCAACATAAACAAGTCTTAGCCCAAAGAACAAGCAAAAGTACTTATTAACGGATCAGAAATTATGCAAGTAAAGGGTACCAAATTTTTGGGAATTCTAGTTGACGAAAGACTTAACTGGTCAAATCACATAGACCTGGTTTGCAAAAGGTCCACGAAGATGATGGGCATATTAAGGAAAGTTTGTCCTTTAATTCATCCTTCTGCCCATTTAACTTTATACTATAGCTTTTTGTTTCCTTTCCTGAACTACTGTAATCTGGTCTGGGCAGCTTCATATCCCAACCATCTAAAAAAATTATGTATTATTCAGAAGCGATTTTTAAGATTCATCTCACATTCAAACAGATATGCTCCGTCAGCACCACTTTTTATACATTTTTATATATTTCCAATTCACAAATTGAATATCTATCACACATGTTTATTCATTCACAAGTTTATTTACAGAAACAAAGATCTCCCGGAAAGCTTTCAGACTTTGTTTACTTATTCATTTAACGTACATTCACATCGCACTAGACAGAGCAACAATAACAACTTATCTTTACCCTTTTCCCGCACATCACATCATCAATTTAGTATATATTATAGAGGCCCGGCTTTATGGAATGTCTTACTTCCCCTTTTAAGATCCATATCATCCCACTCACTCTTTAAAAAGCAGCTTAAAAAACATCTTATCTTTTTGTGAATCTTCTAATCACCTCCTGTCTTCTCCATTGCTTTTTTCTTTTTCTTTCTAATTTTTTCATTATCTTTGACATGTATTTATCAATTTTTTTTCCATCTATTTTTGATTATTTTGAGTATTTATGTACCTTGACTCCTTAATTTCTAGAGTTTATTTGTTAGCCTGAATATGATTTTATTGTGATTATTGATAGGGGTGGAACTCTGTACAAGCCCATTGGGCTTCGTTCCCTCCTTGCACCATTAATTGTTAATGTGTGCTGAGTAAATAAACTAAACTAAGTATCATTCTAAAAACATTATTTTGACCTCCAAGTCCTGATGCAAAACAGTAGGGGCAAAAGCATCTAGCTGAGCAAATACTGAGAACATAAAGCCATTTATGAAAATCAAGAAATGAAAAGTAGTATTCCCCCCAGAGGTTGAAGTGTGGCGTGTGCATTGGTGGACCACTTTTTCTATTACTTTGTTTGCCATGTACAGTAGAGACAGATAGTAATTTATTTGAATTACACAAACCCATAAAGAATCAAAACAGTAACTCTTTTCAATGCCCGGTTCCCTTACCTAAGGGATCTGTCTCAATTTCGTACTTGCTGTGGAGCTTAGGTGAGGATTGGGTTGAACATGTTGGACCCTTGAAGAACCTAAAAGGGTCATAACAAAATAGCTGAGGCTTGCATTTCAAAAAGTGTTTTTTAAAATCACAGCTTTAGTAATGCACATAAAAATAAATTGATAGTTTGGAGGTACTACATGACTTCACTGTTCAAAAAGGCAAGTCTGTTGGTTTTCAATCAAATCTTCTGTGGAACAGTTCTGTATTCTTGATTGCAGGCAATATTACACCTTTGGCTTGGGGCAGATGCTCAGTTTGGCTAAAGCTATACATACTGGCAAAAGAGATGCAACTAGCAGAGCATAGATCTATCCTCCCTGTTTGGCATCCAAGCCAGTGCTATTTCCAAACAGTTACACTGACAGTCTGGCATTTAGCACAGCAGTTGCTAATAGGGGCCACCATTACCCAAAAGAGAACTCAAGTCAGCAACTATGTGATCAGTTGCTTGCCTGATCAAGGGGTGTCTATTTACATGCCAGGAGGATTCATGAGGTCCTGAGGTAGACCTTGTAGTATAACTGAAAAATGTTGCAGTAAATAGGCTGGTACAGACGTCACAACTGCATTGTAAAGTTTTGAAATGGTTGGTACAGACAGACTGATGTGTAGAAGCTCCTGGCAACCTGAAATGGACAAACTTGCTACGCTACCTCAGCTACAGTAAAGTGATAGTTTCAAAAAGCTTCAAATTCTGTTAATAGCTCATACTCTTGCAAACTGCATCATTGTGTGCAATGGCCCTTATATTTCTGTAGGAGGCTGATGGGGTAGTTGATCAATACCAGTGACTCTTTTTTCATTGATTTCTTGGCCATTTGCTGAGATTTGTGGCTCAATGAGCCGTCTCCTGTCCCCAAAACTCCACACCAATTGAAAACTTAATTGAAAGATTGATTCACGGTAAACTTATGCAAGCCCAAGATCAAGACAGCTTGTGCAGCTTTCTAATCAATCATTACAGAAGTCTGAATGAATGATGAATATCCCTTCAAATAGAAAGGAGGATATAATCAGTGTAAGAGTCAGTGCCCCTGCTATCTCAACCTACATGATCAGCAGAAAGAAAGTTTATGAGATTTACTTACACCACATACACTATGTGCTCCAAATGCTCCACTCTGCATTTCTTACAAAACAGTATCTTGTCTCTATATTTTTAGCTACCCACATCAGAACTGACATGACCTGAGTCTTTGTTCTTAAATACTTAGATTGACTTTTTAATGAACCTTTAGTAATCTAAGTGTAATTTTTACCCAGACATCGACTCCTCAACAACATCTAGTAACATTTTGGAATGTTGAGATGGAGATGATCGTTATCCTTTGTAGAAAATAATAAAAATGTTCTCTCTTTGCTAAGCAAGAAATCTCTAGATTGCTTTCAAGAGGTCCAGAATAGTGCTGCAAAACCTTATCACAAGGTCCAATAAAAGGTCTCGTATCAAAACCAATACTGATGTCTCCACTAGGGATGGGCATTTTAAGAAATTTCATTGATCGATCATCGCTAGAATTATCGATCAATTATCGATTAATCATTAACTTTTTCTATAGGCTATATTAAAATTCCCGTTGGTAGAAAATACAAAATGCAGCATGTTTTTAAAAATGAAATCTTTATTCCAACAATAATGTATAGGCCAACAATAATACAAGACATTTAACTTGAATACCTACAACTGTTTAACAGTTTTAAAATAATAAATACAGGCATTATAGGTTATAGGCCTATGGTAAAGGCCGAACAATGCGCCTACAGGCACTCTTAAAGGTTTGGAAACGATTCAACAAGAAACTAAATCGTTATTCCAATTACAATAAGTAGACTACTTATCAGCCAACAATAATCAAACAAGGCAGTAAAAGTGGGCATTAAACTGTATAACTGTTTTGAAAAAAAAGGGAAAAAAGGCCGACATATAGCTATGCCTATAGGCTGCAGCTGGCGCTCGGAAAAGGCTCGCAACAAAAAGATGAGCCACACATTTAGAAACAATTGCATGAACTAGCCTATCTAAAAGCAATACCTTAGTGAACATAATAAGGCTGAACTTGTTGCTAAAAATGTCACAGTTTTGACAAAATGTAACGACTCCAAGAGGCACCAAGCCGAAAGAAAAGCAGAGCGAGAGACAACATACGGTGGTGACTGTCCCCACTGTCCATAGCATACAGTAACTCCAGCCTACAGATTTTTGTTTAGGAATATAGGGGTGTAGCATGTACACTAAAGTCACGGTTTGATACGTACCTCGGTTTTGAAGTCACGGTACGGTACAGTACGGTACGGTTCATAGTTAAGGGAGAATGAACAGTTTTAGCTGTCAGTAACTAGCTAACATACAAATAAAATGCATAACAAACCTAAAAAGAATACTGCTGCAATTCTCCAATAAATAAAATACTTATTAAATACTAGTGAATGTGCAGCAGAAACTAAAATTGCAGTGAAAAAAAGCCAGTGTTAATGCTCAGCAGGCTCTGTAAGCTGGTATGTAAAAAAAGGTTATTTCATCTTTAAGGATATTTTTTACTTTAAAAAAATAAAATATTACTGCAGCTCTCTGAAGCTCTGAAGTGCTCTTATAAATATAACAATTATCAAATAAAAGTGCAACTGCAGCATTAAAGCTGCAGTTGAGAGTTTCAGCCGTTGGGATCCCAATGCTCTACCTGCTGTTAGTTCCTCCCTCCGAACGACAGCTATGCGCGTTCATGTGAATTCAGTTACATTGACAGGAGACAAACACCATGTCCGATTCCGAGGTGATTAAACATTAGTAATGATAACTACATACGTACATATTGAGCATCTTAATTTTAATCACAGACAGACCATGTATGTTAGCTTAAAATCATTGTAAGTGTGCTGGTAGGCCTAACAAAAGTAGCTGTAACAGCCAGGCAAGATAGCAAACTAATTGTAACAGAGCGGAGAGGTGTGTGTGTATCTCCTACTATCTATGCTCCTGCTCTGACCGCAGCTGGGAGGGGCTGCTCGGGTTTGCATCACATTGACAATCATTAGCTTGGCACAAGAAGACTTCTATGTACTTATTTAAGCACATAGTTAATACGTATATTACACTCGTAATACTTGCTTGCTTTTTCTATCAAAGTTCATTTTGGTGTCATGCACAGTTTTAACAAATTGTGCATCGTGCTCTGCTTCCTTAAATACCTACTTCACCGATGGGAATATGAAGGTATATTGAACTCTGAGATCCTATGTAGCATAAATGTGCAAATTTTTTTGAAATCGGTTCATCCTAGGCTGAGAAAAGGCAGAAAGATTGTTTTTTGGTCCTACTGTCTAACCCTACATTTTACCAGACAATATAATCTTGTGTCTTTAGTCTCTATAGAGAATGAGATGCTTTATTTTACAAATATTGTAAATATGCCGCAGGGTTTTAGTAATGTGTCTACTTTATAACCAACTAGCTTAATACAATAACGATAACGCCTGCAGGGCATGATACGTTTAAGCGTTACCATTATAGTGCCCAGGGCAATATAAATATACATTAATCATACATATAGAAAATATGATTGCAGATACAATTTCCTAGACACATTCCAAATTATACATGAATTAATTCATATTTATATTTCTATGAATAAAGAAATATTGCCACGAAAATTTGCTTCCATCATGCTTTTAGAGCCACACAAATAAGCTTGGGTAGAACCTGTGCAAATAATGGAAGATTAATATTTTCAGCAAATTATTTGTGTTGTTAAGTTTCATATGGATGAAATATTAATGTCCTGAAGTATAAATACATAGTAAGATGATTGGCCTTATTCTACAGAGCCTATTGAAGTCTGAGTTATCAGCAAAACAGAAAGGTTGGAGAAATATAATTTCACAGAGGTCTTTGGATAATAAAACACACTAAAATTTAAGGTAAAGTTTGAACCATAGTCATAATGTGTTATGTGATGTATGCTTGAGCAGGTCTTTGGAGACTGTACTGATTTCCAAATGATTTATTAGTAAGGTTTATGTACATAAACTACATTAGATGGGAGTGTCCCAGTCTAAAAAGTATCATTAGCCTTGTTTGAGAAGGAGCCGTCTTGCTAAGACCTGCGCAATTATGACGCTCGTCTTGCTGAGCGCACAGCATTATGGTTAGACTTTTTGTCCGACTTGCAACTGCGGCTGGCTGCGGCTCGGCTGCATGAGACTTTGAAGATCAAGACGGACACAGACACTGGAGCAAGTCGCTGCAGTTTCTCCCCACAGGCTGCGGGAGCGAAATGTTTGATGGGAAACGTCTTGCTGACAGGCGGAGCTGAGCGCTAATTGGTAGTTTAAACCCTGTGCCTTTGATGAGTTTCCCCAATTGGTTACGCAAAAGTCTGACATCACCTCTCAAAATTAAATTACGATCTATTATTTTTATTTTTAATTTATGTTTAATCATTAGGCCTACTGTATGCATTACATTTAAGCAGAGATACATTTAATCAGAGTTAAACCTCCACTGATCTGAACCCTTGACAGAAATAATTTGGAAAGCAATAATTAGCATGCAGGTTTAACTATCCTGTATAGATTTATTAAGAAAACACAAACTTGAGTCACATTAATTTGTGTTGAAGTGATATCTTTATAACATTAAGATTAAATCATAGCCTTATTTCCAGTGATCTTAATGGTCCGGGAATTGAATGTTATATGTTACACATCATAATAAAGTTAATAATAAAGCCATCTCTACATTAATAATAAGGGATCTTTTATTAGACCTTTAACTGTCTTTAGGCCGATCATATTCGTTATGTGAAGGGAGAAATACTAAACCTCCTTTATTTGGATTTGTAAATTATTTTTATCGCTTAAAAGTAGGTTTTCTAGTAAAATAACAAGAAAGATAAAGATGTGTGAGGAATGGGGATATATCTCGTTTCTTGTTTTGAAAATGTCCCTCGCTTTTGAAGTGTTTACTCCTTAATCAAGGGAGAAAGAGACTCAGGCATGAATACAAACTGTATGTTTGTACAAAATGTTTTAATAAAAAACATTTCCAACCTGAGTCTACAGATACAGTATATTCAACCCTGCTGCTTGGATCATTTCAACTGAAAATCCTCAGGCACAGAGATGCATTTGAACGTTTGGTGTGGGGATGAAGTAGTGAATATATTGTTTGGGAACGCATCAAGGCTAAGAACACAAAGTCACACATAATCTTGAACAAAAAACAAAAAAAGATGATATAGTGCAAGCCTCTTTTGTTCAAGGATGTCACACTGCAAAATCACTTATGTTATTAAGCCATAAAATTGAGCTAACTGATTGGACAAGGGCAACACAGACTTCATCAGACAGTGTTTTCCGTAAGCGCCGGCCGAATGGTCGTGCATGAAAGCATTTCCAGCTGGCTACTCGTCCACCTCACCTCCACCCCAAAAAAAACAACAACTTTACGCCTACGTCTGTCGCATAAACGGTAAACTGTGTTTAGTTTAACTAATGCTGGGCTTACACTACACGACTTTTCACGCGATTTGACAGTCGCAGACAATCTTTCAATGTCGGACTGAAATCACGGGAGTCTTGCTGGAGTTGTGGCGCGTGCCCATAATCTAAGTCGTTTGGTGTATGGTGGTCTTCCGACCCGATTTTAGCCAGTCTTCTCCCCGTTTTGACGTTTCGACATTATCAAACATGTTTGATATTATCGTTAGTCTTAAGGGGTTGGCTCAAGCGAAATGACGTGAACACTGTCACACTCTCTTCAGCCCCAAACACGACACAGAAGGAGCGGCATTAGTCGCGACCTGTGTCCAGCTTCGAGGCACTTTTTCCGGACACTTTCACGTAACAGCCTCGGGTGGCGAACCAGGTTGTCACGCGCAACCTTAACACTTTACCGTCAAATACAGGGTTAGGAGTGAGAGTTATTTGGGGAAGATATCAGCATATTCATTTGGTCAAATAACTACAGGATGTCCCAAGTTCGGAATATTTAATTAACTTTTTTTTTATTAAATATCACAAACATGTTTGCAGTTTTAAACGTGATCATGCATGACACAAAGCCTACGTGATAAGGGCATACAGTTGTTTATACACCCAGTCCATTTTATCTGCTAAAAAAAACTTTTTATTTCACTGAAATCACTTTTAATCCCCCATAGCAGGATTGGAAATTATATTAATTTCAAAAGGAATCTAGTTGTAGTCTTGCAATATGAGAGCCCTGTTTTTTCAAAACCTCAGTCTGTGACTGAGAAATAATGACTAATTTTCTTCAGGTGTAAGTTGATTGTCTTTAGATGTGAGAGGGTGTCAGTCTTCAGTCTTTTCAAAGTCTTTTAAAAGTTGTCTAGTGTAAACCCAGCATAAGAGAGTTCAAGATTTTAGCAGACCCCTGCCCCACACCCTCGCGTCTGAGGAATCTGCCTGCTCCACGCGGCGCTGTGTGTGTCTCTCAGCAGTGAACAAATACACAAACACAAGCATGCACTCTCGGTGCATCACTCACGGAGGACGAGTGTTTCGGTGAAATACGCTTATAACGTGACTTGACGTGAATTACGCCCGTTGTTACTGCAATCAAGTGAAATAAAACACAAGTTTTAAGCCCAGCATTGTCAAATCAGTAGGATACACCTGTTCATCCTGCATAAAACGTGAACACGAGATCTTTTAATCTGTTCTGTCGGCCCAGAGAAGCACAGCACTATAGCTCAGCAGTTAACTAGCTAAAAAAATAAAGCTGTCGGTCATCTAATCATTCAGTTTAGCTAGCAACGAATCATAAAATAACGCATACGTATAGCGCTGCTGACTGAGACTAGTGTAGCAGCCCCTCCTCCCTATAGCAGTGACATACAGACAGAGGAGAGGAGGAATACTGAACCATGCTTTGCACTATTTTAAACTTTCCAAATGTATTCTGATGTCAGAAATAGAACATAATCTATTGAGACATTAGCCTATTTCAGCCTCATCTGTGGATGTTTATTTGCATAATATTCTATTTTATATTAATATTTTTATGGAAAATTCAATAGCTTCTAATTCATCCGACTCAGTGTCTCCACATTTTTCCAAAAATAAGTAGGCCTACTACACAGGAAACAGTTGTTCACACAAAATTCCTCAGATTTAGCCTCTTAATGTACCTCTCAAAGTGCACCAGATTCATGCATTTCACTTTAAAAAGGCGATTTTTTTTAATAAAATGTGGTCATAGCAAAGTAAGAACAGCTTTATTGCTTAAAAAAATAACTATGAAGGTCAAAGCAGTAAACTATGGCCATTTACTGTGGTATTTCAGTAAAGCTGCTTTCTCTCTTCCTCTACACTAAGTCAATTCATGCTGCCTGTCCTTTCACATAAGCATTATTGGATTTCATCTCATCTCAGCGGGTCGGTACTGTTTCTGTATGTGGTGGTGATAAAGGGAGTGACAGTAACAGCTAATAAAGTAGGAGGCCACCAGTCTTTATCAAACCATTTGACACTGATGCCATTAGTTGGGATGCAGAGCTATGTGAGTTCATGAAATTAGGAGCTAGGGCCCCGAGGCTGAGCTAGCACAAACGGTAACGCTCCCATCCACTAGAGAGTGTGATGAAATTAGCATGGTGCACGAAGCGCCGACAGGCCTCATAATTTCATATTAGTATCAGCAGGATGGCCCCACGGAGAGAAAAACCATACCACTCTTGCAGGCTCAGTGTGTGTGTGTGTGTGTGTGTGTGTGTGTGTGTGTGTGTGTGTGTGTGTGTGTGTGTGTGTGTGTGTGTGTGTGAGTGAGTAAGTAAGTAGGCCAGTAAGTACAGGAGAAAAAGAGAGGCAGCATGACTGATAGTGGGCAGAATCAGGCCGTGTGTGTGTGTGTTGAAACCGATAAAACCTATCAACAATCAACGAATGACCTAGCTCATGTACTGATCACAGCAGACAGGCTTAGAACGTGTTCTGGGGAGAGCAGACGTTGGGACTGACAGCGGTGTTCAGGCCAGCTTTATCATTGTGGGACTAGTATGACCTTGTACAAGCAAAGCACATTAATAGGTAGTAGAGGACAGGAAAAGAGCTGCCTCTAGCTAAGGCAAAATAAAGGACCCTGCTGCTTCCTGTTGAAGGCTGACGTCGAAGGCTGCACCACAACAGTAGACCAACACAGCTTTACCCACAGAAAGATATGTACTGTACAGTCCGAAAACAAATCTTCTTTTGCTATCTGGTAAAGTCCATGACAACTGAAACTTCACAAAGGTTGAAAGGCACCCCGCCCCCCCACCCCCCCATCTACAAATACATGCCATACTACATCAAAACAAATTAAGTTACAGAGGTTACGAGCAGCCTTCAGCGGCAAGCAATGCAAATGTTAAATAATCATATTGTTAACAGTTGAAAACAGTGCCTATTTAAAAAGCACTTTGTATTAATAAGTCGTGAAAACATTTAAAGGTACATTAAGAAAAGATCAAATTGTAGCCTGGAAATTAAAACAGGCTGGAGTAAAATAATTACTGTTAATAAAATAGTAACTGTTCAAACTTTGACTTGTCTGGATAAATATGCACAACAACCTTGTCTGAAAAGCAAACTACAAAGTCTCCAGTGGGCTATGGGGAAATCTCCCTCACTAAAAGAAACTTCTCCCAAGACCGAATTTTATTACAATTTTCAATGTGTAAATGCCTGAAAGATCCATGGGATTGCTATTCCATTCGATAGACACATAAAGAACATTTTTCTTCCTCAACAAAACTTTATTTTTATTTGAAACACCTCTAGAATCAAGAGAAATAACAGAGAGATCAAGACGAAGCAAACACATCGAGAACATTTAGGCCCAGAACTTTTCAAATTGAAGGTTTATTAATAATTGATCCCTGGACAGGGGAGCTGTAATGAAATATCCATCCTCAAAGGGGACATACAAACACACCTTTTATAATACATGGCCAAATGAATGTGACCTTTCAACCGGCTTCAACAGACAAAGGAGGATTCTAGAGGAGAATATTTTCTTCAGCTTTTTAAGATTAAGAAGAAGGACTGACTAAACTGGTGATGTCATTTTTGAATAGTGCAATATATCTGGATTAAGTGCAAAAACAAAATAAAGAACCATTATTCTTAGTTGGATAGGCTATTACCTCAATAGTTTGCCAGGCTATGCTTTCAGTTGTTAGACGAGAGAGCAAAAAGCTTCCGTTTGTAATGGCCTCATTAGCTCAGTAATCTTCAACACAGATGTTTCTTGAGAAGCATTAGTTCTTCTAGCCAAACTGAGGACTGACTGAACCCGCCGAACCATGTGCCAGCGTCTATCACTCAGTCAGTTGGTGTCTGGTTGTTACAAGTAAACAAGCAAACAAAAGCACAACAATTCTGCCTACAAACTCATTTATTTTATGCATCAATCTAAACCGATTTAGTTGACTGTGGAGCTGGCGCCGCTTTCTTTCACACACAATACATGCCGTTTGGTAGTCCTATCCCACCCCTCTTCCTTAAATCCATTTGTTTTCTGCCTCATAAATTTCACTGACTGTCTGAAATCGACTTACCGGGCCTGGAAAACGGTCCCTCCAAGAGAGGAAAGTAATATTACCTTACAGAGAAAAAGGGCAGAATCTGTCATTAAGCTCTCCTAGAAAGAAAAGAGGCCACCATTATCCATCTTTCTCAGTACTCCTTTCTACCGACAAAATTGAGTTATCTACATTTACTTTATATATTTACTTATCTCCTCCATGGATATACGTCATCTTCTTAAATGAGGACAAACACAATTTATTCAAGCTATTTTACTCCCCTAATGACTGACAAACAAATGAAAGAATAAAGTAGCATCCCTCCTCACTCAAGACTAGAAACAAATACAGATGGGTTTAAGTAAATGAAATTCAAAAGTGGGTCCTTACTAGGGCTTTGATTGATGTTTAAGCCTACTTGTTCTGTCAGGTCAGCAGCTTGTTTTGGGGAGAAAACAATCCCCATGTGTTTAGCTGGGTTACGGCCTGCTAGACAGGTGTGGAGTTAGTCGATAAGCCAGTAGCAGGTTGACCTCTGCTTGTTATTGGAAGAACAGAAAGTAGAACTACTTTACTGGGGATACACATGAGGCTTATCAAACGCCAGGCACAATTTTTCTGTCATATCCTCGGGCTACCAGTATCAGAGACAATCTCTTTCATCTCCATTTCTCTTTTGCTCCCCATCTGGTCTAGGCTAGTCCTCTGAAGCCGACTCAGGCCCGTCATACAGTATCTCTTGGCTTTTCCTCCAATGCTCCCTGCATTACCCCCCTAATCCTATTTCCCTGACTTATCTTACTCAGTCTTTGACAGTGTCTATGTTTATCTTATTTTAATATTATTTTATTATCTTTTCAGGATTCTTGCTCCTTCAACTCCTTCCCGTTGCCCTTTTCAGATCCATCATTTTCCATCACTTTGATCGCAGTGCCATCATGAATAATGAAAAAAAAAAGCTCCCAAAGCATTGATGGCATATTTCCTCTGGGTGAACTGAACTGAATATTTGTCATTTTATCATCAAAGGATTTTGACCCAGGCACAACAATCCGCAGCAGAAAACAAAGAACAATATGACTTATTGATTTTGTTTATTAAGCTTCAATTCGTAAATATGAATTAATGTGTGTAGCTTGTCTATGCGAGTCATTACGTAAACGCTCGCAGGCATTTGGATATCGCCTACTGCCTGCATCAGAGCTCACTATCACTGTGGAATAAGCTTGCTTTTCTGATCCAACCAGATTAGCTGTGATCTTCACAGATCCTGTCTGATCCATGCTGCACAGTGGTCTATAAACATGCTCCTATCTCCCTTTTAACACCAATTCAAAGAGTAGCTTCGACGGCAGCTGACAGGCTCTTCATAAATAATGCAACACCCTAAGCATGAAAGAATACTAATAAGGTATAATCTTTAGGAAATATCTTAGGAAATATCTTATCAGATTTTGTTGATCCTAGAAGAATATTACAAAGATCCATTACTAAGATTTTTAAAGCATGTATGGTTAACCAGAACCACTTCAGCCTTTTTGTCCCCGTTCTATCTATCTATCTATCTATCTATCTATCTATCTATCTATCTATCTATCTATCTATCTATCTATCTATCTATCTATCTATCTATCTATCTATCTTATTTAGTTAGAATCTTGGCTTTTTGGTATGCTCATCAGTCTATGTATGTGAAATGGGGTAACTCTATGTCTGCCCCATTCAATGTAAGTAACGGAGTTAGGCAGGGAAGCATTTTATCTCCCTTTCTTTCTAATATTTATTTGGATGATCTTTCAAAGCTGCTAAATAACTGTGGAACAGGCTGTATGATCGGGAACACCATTATCAACCACCTGATGTACGCAGATGATCTGGTGATTCTTTGTCCATACAGTGCTGGCCTCCAACAGCTGCTAAGGGTCTGCTCCCAATATGGTGCAGACTTTGATATTAAGTACAACTCCAAAAAGAGCAATATCATGATCGCTAGAAGCAGGGAGGACAATAAACTGTTGGTTCCTGATTTTCTTCTGTCCGGTGCTGTCCTTAAAGTATGTGAGGAGGTCAAATACTTAGGGCACTTTATAACTGCTGACCTGTCTGACGACAGGGACATCCGCAGACAGTACTGTATGATGTAATGCACAAGCTAATATGTTGAAGCGCAAGTTTAGTATGTGTTCATTGTCTGTGAAGACCACTCTTTTTAAAGCTTTTTGCACCCCAATGTATACTGCCCACTTGTGGCGACGCTATAAGAAAAGCAGTATGCAGAAACTCAATGTAGCATATAATGATGGCATGAGGCTGCTGCTTCATATGCCACGTTGGAGCAGTGCAAGCCAAATGTTTGTCAGTGTTAATGTGCCCACCTGTCCTGCTGTGCTCAGGAATCTTATGTACAGATGTATGTGTAGACTATCGGAGTCATGTAATGGCATAATCACAACTCTAGTGAACCCTACAATGAGTGCGGTTAGGTTCACTTCCACATTATGGAACCATTGGCGCTTTAGCCTATATGCTAATATCTGAACACTCTTTGTGTAGTGTGGAACTGACAGCTGGAGTCTTTTTTAGTCTTTTTTATTGTTGTTTGTCTTTTTACTGTTTTTGTATTGTATTATGGACCGTTTTTCTCTGTGTCTGGAATAAAATTAAATCAATCAAATCTATCTAAAGCAAGGAGTGTCTCTGTGCCCTAATTTTTCTCCTCAACGGCTTCACCAATCACCCTGAAATGTCACATGGCCCTTCAGTGTGTATACATGGCCAGAGACTGACGGAGCCATTTTTCTCATTTGCCATTGGGAACGTTGACAAAAAAGCGTGATTTTTTTTATTTCTATGGAGCATTTGTGCTGCGATCGCTGACGAAAATCCGCACATGCGCAACTGGCACGACTCATTTCACCGGTCCGTATCGCTTCAGTGCTGACGGGAGCAACAGGAGGAGCGATTTTTCTCCGTTGTTTTGTGCAAGGTAGGAAACAATCTCCTGCATGTCTACACATATGTTAAGAAGCAGAAATAAGTAAAGTAATGGCTGGCAACAATTTGGGCGACAGTAAGATCCGTGAGCTCCTTTAAAATCAGATCTGAGGGCGAGATCAATTCAAATTTTGGTCACCAATAGTTTTTCAGAAGCATGTTCATTCCAGATACAAGGTTCTTTCAAAGTCTGTCCCAGTTGGTGAAGCTTCTGTTTTAAATGCAAAGAATGAGATCCAAGGCTCCCAAAGTCTGCCTAAACTCCAAACATAACCACTGTCGGATAAGAACATTAGCTTCTGTAAGCCAAAGCTCGTTCTAGATTTTTTTTCTGAATCCAGATAACTCCCTGGGTTGGCAGATGAATATATTGTATTGGAGCAGAATACAAGATCTGTATTGGAGCAGAATCAACTGCTCCAATACAGTGTCCTACTGAATATCTCATCCTGCCAGTCAGCTCCGAGCTCCAACTCATTTTGAGAGTGAGAAATCAATGTGTAATCATATTCTCACGGTCTCTGGCAGGAGACATTGGTGGCAGACACAGAATTGAAATGGCCTACTCTGCACAGAAAGGGCAAAAGAGGAGCCAAATACATTCAAATAATTTTCTGTCTTTGCTTCTGTTTCTACAACATTGTCCTGATATAAAATATATTTTAATTGTCCTGAACAGAGGTAAGTCATTTTAAATCAACATGATTAGCGTCATGGGAGAAGTGGTTGGTGTTGAAGAATTCTATTTGCATGATTTGATTGAGTGAATGTGAAGTCTGGAGCACTACAGCATTCCAAAGTTAGTGCTGAATATCAATACAGGTCTGTTAGCCTGCCACTGTGGACAAAAACTGTGCCCTCTCACAAAACAAAGAGCTAATGTGTCAAACAAATCCAAGATTACAGCTAGGATTTTTTTTTATCTAAGCATTGTATTGTATGCTAATTGCCTTGCCAAGGGCACCATTGCCTCATGCTGTTCTAATTACTTATTTAGAACACTAATGTGTCTAACCGCCACCACATATCAGCCGTAGGGGAGGAGCAGGGTGGACTGTGTGCTGCAGCCAGATGCCGTTGATGGCAAGGGACATCTTACTACTAGCAGGCGGATTTATCAAAATGTGAATCACAGCCAAAGCTCAGTGCGATCTAGAGGAAAGGGAGTGGATTGGATCATATATTTTGCTATATCTTGTTCCTTACACTATACAGGACATTCATTATTCAATAGTGGGCTTCATCATATAAAGTATAGATGTGTCCATAGTAAGCCTCTGTTTATAGTAGCCAGACCTATGCTTGATCTGGGTAAACTCAGTTATTTGTCAGCTTGTGACTGCACAACCTAAAACTAACTGCAGCATCTCTTGATAAAGGAATTACTGTTAACAAGCCCTGAAGTTGAACATCTTACAGCAGATGAGTTAGAAACTGTAGTCAACAGCTCAAGCAATTCCACAGATCACAGCCATTAAGTATTCATCCCTTAGTTCCATCCCTTTTTTAAAATGTAAGCACCACTGCACTATGTGGAGAAAGCAGCCCTCCCAGCTCAATTATTCAAAACACGCCAACTGTATTGTGGCTAACTGAGGGCCTGAATGTGATTATGCACATATATTTCCTTTGTACTCTGCATCACCTACCTTCAAGGCAAGTGAAAATAATGTTCGGGCAAGTTGATATTGCTTTTTGGTTGCCCGACCGGGCAAGTGGATTTTAGATGAGTTGTCAGTAGTCTAAGCTATTTATTCATGTGTTTTAGAGTCCGTAAAACAATTTGTTCCCCCGCTAACTCACACAAAATAGATCGGCTATATTTACTATTGAGCAGCTGCACGCGGCAGCCAGCAGCATCACACTCACTCACTCACTCACTCACTCACACACACACACACACACACACACACACACACACACACACACACACACACACACACACACACACACACACACACACACACACACACACACACACACACACACACACACACACACACACACACACACACACACACACACACACACACACACACACACACACACACACAGCCTGTGTGCGTGCAGTTTCGCTGTCTACGTTCCGAAAGCCGGCTCTATTAGGCTACGGACCTGGTTCCGCTATATTCAAACCCCGTTTCAATAACGTTTAAGCTTATCGATACCGCTATGGAGTCCAGTACATGAAGTAATTTTAAATATCGACTAGAGTCGGGTCATCTTCAACTAATTAGGCCTACTTTGGCGAATTATTCCATCACTGGTCAGCATTATAGACTGCAAAAGTGTTGTACCTTCGACTGTCTTGAAGAAACTCCTTCAACCCGCTTCAACTCTGTCTCCAAAAAAAAAAAAAATCCGTCCGCTGAGTCGCTGCCGCTGCAGACGGGCTCGGCACTGTCTCATCATTCATTCAAAGCAGCGGTGATCAACAAACGCAAACGAGAGACTGTGTAGCAAGTCCCGCAGTTAAAAAATGTGATAGTTTTTAAATCCATATTAAAATTTGCAGGATAAGAAGTAGTTGGCTTTAAAAAAAAATCGCAAACGGTTCAAATGTGATGTGTTCAGGTCGGCTCAGTAAAAAGATTATTAGGCACAGGTCAATAAAATGACATCATGATGTGTTCAAATGTAACATGTGTAAAAATGTAAAAAAAGAAATTTAAGTTTTTCGTGAGAAGCTTGAATAATACAGTTTGGGTGAAAAACTTGTTTCCCCAGCAATACAACATTATTAGTAGGGGTGTAACGATCCATCGATGTAGATCGATCCATCGATTGATTTGCGAACGATCCAACTGAATCGATACAACGTCCAAACATCGATACAAATCGATGTTGTAAATGCTTTTATTTTGACAATGTCCTTGCCCGGATGTTTGTGACCCATTTCCGCCCGACCGCAGCAGGCTTTTCACGCTTGTTATGATTATCAAAGTTCATTTCGGACACTGAAACCATCGGTAACAGACCTGTCGGTGTTTGCACCATGGGCAGAGGATCATATATCCCCGCTGACAGAGCAGTCGAGCCGGCGCTTACCGGGGCAGCGCGCCGCTCGACAGGCTCGCGGGGTTAGCAGCTGAGCTAGCGGGGCATTCGGCTGTTATCCCCGCGGGCTGTCCAGCACAGCGCTGCCCGGCTCGCAGTGTAAAGTTCCAAGAATGCGCGGCTCGGCTGCTCTCTCAGCGGTGAGAAGCTCCTGCGCTCCCCGGGGCGGTCACCCTCTCCCCGGGGTGAATTTACAAGCCACCGCAGCCTCAGTTAAAGAGGATAGCTCTATTAGGCTAATGAGCTAAGCTTACGAGGAATCCACCAATTCAGTCCTGTGCCCTGAAACCCTACACGGCCCAAAACTACTCAAATGTCACTCCAATCATTGTTTACTGCCACTACACCTTAAGATATGAATAATAGTAAGAGATTGAAATATATTAATCTTATGAAAGATAGGCTATTAATCTTATGAATGATATTAAGCTTATGAAAGATAATTCAATCAAATAATTCAAGCTAATATTTTTTAGCTGTATTTTACATAGATAGAGGTAGGGCTGGGCGATATGGGCCAAAATCAATATCTCGATATTTTTTTACTATATCTCGATACACGATATATATCTCGATATATTTCAAATCTCCTCTAGAGCACATCCTAAATGCTCAATTTAATTTATTTTTTGCATAACATCACACCAGTAATATGATTTAAATAGTCCCTGCAAAATGTGTCTGCACTAACAATACATTAGGCTACATGAAACATGTTTATATTCTTTAGTGCTTTCTATTGAAACAATTTGAAACTTGCACATGGCAAAGAGTTTGCACATTGTATTGATTATTCCACATCCTTCCACTCCCATACAATGTATCCAGCATTATTTTATTTGGAAACAGTTTTTTCCATCTTCTGTTAATCTGTAAACTGAGAACACTAATTATGACTCATTACAACCACTTACTAATTGTTTATCACCACTAACCCCCTGAAGATAGCAGCCACACTTTAAATGCAGAACAGGTTTTGATCCATAATAGTAGTCTATGTGTATAAAAGGCTCTGACATGTATAATGGTTACTGTCGCTTTAAGAGCAGTTGCTCCCTGTCTAAGTTAAGTTTCGTTTTCTGCCTGTTAGTCCGAGAGAGAGATTCATGCAAGCGCAAACAGCAGGTGGCTCATCGTCCCTCTGTTACCTGCCTTATTGTTTAATTCTCCTGTATTTAGTTAATGAAAATAAAACTGGAAGACAATCAGAGGATTTAAATAAATACGGCTGAGAATTAAATGGGATGCCGTGGTTGTGTGACGTTGGACCAAAAACTCCCCCGGCGCTCGTTCGCTTTCCTCTCATAAGGACCAGGCTCTGTACAGCGGCCGCTTATGCTATCAAGCGCCCGTCTACAAAAAAGGTCCATGCTATGAACGACAGCCGCCTTCGCCGTCTTTCGCGCCCCCTCCACCCGCTCGTTCGGCTGTCATAAGAGCAGAGCCCTCGTCTTTTTTTCTCCCCCTCTCGTCGTTGTTTTCACATGGCGATAAAAGTAAACACTCACAGGGCACAGACTACGTCACAGGTGCGCGCCCAGGAGACTCTGGTTGGGAGGGGTGAGTGAGTGTGTTGCCAATGCATGTGAGTCTGGCAGAGGGGCAGAGAGCCACAGGAAAGAGCGAGAGAAGCGAACACCAGCGAGTTTGCCGGTGGCGGCGGCGGCTAAAAAAAAACACATTACGTGCCAATTTGTATTCGATGGTCGCGATAGGGTCATTTTATACATCCCCTGGAGCACATCTCGCGATATATCGAATATATTTGATATATCGCCCAGCCCTAGATAGAGGTATTTTATAAGGAAGTCCCCTTGACATTAAATAAAATGTCATCAAAAAGAGGGAAATAGCAGAAGGTAGCAGCTTAAATTTGTTGTTTATCCTGTTAATTTCAAGATCTTTAGTGTTCAGAATGCATACAATGGATTAAAATTATACAAACAATTAAGAAGGCTATTCTATTATCAACATGTATTGTTAGATAACGAGATAGGCCATCTTGTGTTAAATGGGCATATAATATCGTCTCATATCGATCGCAGGCCCCTGAATCGAATCGAAATCGTATCGCAGCAGATTTTAGATATCGGCAAATATCATATCGTTGTCTAATGAATCGATTTAATATCGTATCGTGATGACAGCAGCGATTTACACCCCTAATTATTAGTAGGCCTAAATATGGAATTATGACCTGTTTAAAGTCCTATCCTTAGCTCTTCTAATCTTATAAGCAATTAAAGCAATAATACCAGTTCTCTTTTAACAAAATAATAGAAAAGTATCAATAAAGATTTGGATTGTGGAGTCTTTATAATGGTATCAATATGAATAGAAATGAATGATCCCCCTCTCTACTTACAGTATAACTGGGCAATAGCTTTAACATGGTGGACTTTAATCATTTTATGGCAGACTATCACTTTTTCGCACAATGTGACTGTTTTAAATAAGTAAAATAAGTTACATTTTTCTGAACACTTTTGTGTGGAAGCTAACATTCAGCTTGACTCTGAGCTAGACTGAGTTTTCTGAGCCAAAACCAGGCCAGGTGCATGGCAAAAAGAGGCCCTTTTACGATGCTGCAGCAGGACCAAGCGCTTGGTGTAGTGTGATGTCATGATATCTAGGCTTATATGAATTGTTGTTGGTTGTATGTGGTCAGGATGAGACTAGTAAGCTGTGTTTGCATTTAAGAGATACGGTTCGCTAAAATGTATAGTTTAATTAGCCTATATATATCATTGTTTAACAGTTTTTTTGGGCAAGTGAACACGACATTCGGGCAAGTAAAACATTACCTGTACTTGCCCTATGGGCAAGTGCTTTTGAAACCTTAGTGTCAACCCCTGCATTGCGTCATAGATAATCTCTTTAATATGTGTTTATATCATATGCTTTTCCTTCTGGTCTTGGGGATTTATCATCCTAAAGATTAACTGAATAAAACATATAAGAAACAGAATTTTAAACCCATTTTGTTGGTCATTTTGCATTTTATCTGGGGACTAAACTGGGTTGGAATGGAATATTTTATGTTCGTATCATATCAAAGAGTTAAAAGATATATTTCCAAAGCCTGTATGAAAATCTAATCATCAAGGATTATTTATGAATAAAAGACTTAAAGGTGACAGAACGAAGACATATTTTACTGAAAGCTGTTTTCCTCTTATATTAGTCTGGACATATTGTACACTTTGCAAGCATAGACAAATATACCCTACATTTTATGACATAATTATTATAAGTTATGTGGCATATGTGGAAAACAATAATTATTCTTAATTAAAAATGGTGACTAAGAAATCAAAATCATTTCTCATTTGTTGTGCCGCTGTGTGTCAAACAGTTTCTATTTTTACCACAGTATCTTAAATCAAATAAACCCAAATGGTTTAGTCTTAGCCGCTGAGCTGTGCAAGCGAGGGAGTGGGAGCATGCACGCACACGTGGATATGGAAGACAAAGAGCAGGGACCAACAGGATGTTGTAATCTACTGGCTCAGCAAACTATATTCAGCTTCTTACCTGATACATCTTTATGAAAAGGAATATAACAACAGCAAACATGCCATACCGCTACATCTTTTGATAACCAAATTCAAGGTTGGCTTAAAGTGATCAAACCTTTTGAGTTTGCATTGACATAATGAAGTTGGTTGCTTAAAGTGAACAGAGAGAAAGGCACATCAGCGAAAGAGCTTGCCACAACAAAAATCGCAATTAGTTTAAAGTGTTCAAGAAGCACGATGCCTTCTGTATAAAGTACAACATGAGCAGAGAATATCAAAGTGGGAGTAGTGGTAAAGTGAGGAGGTTTGTGGAAAAATGAAATTCCCCTGCAATGGGGGGAAACATGATACCTTCATCCTTACCTTCCTCCCACCCCTGGGGACTGCCTGCCTTCTTTTGGGTTCTATCGTTCCTTTCCTCCCGCAGGTCCCCAGCTGCCACTATGCTCCATGTGAACTCTGGGTTTCCCTCCAAGTGCTGGTCACATGTTCTGCTTCTGCCAGGGCATCTGGGATCTGGTTAAATAAGAGTTATTATTTACACATGGAGTCATCTTTGGCTGGTATATTGCTCATATTTACCCAAAGAATATCATAAAGAATAAGAATCAATAGAGAATCTCAAACAATAATTCAAAACCAGTTTTGACATAGTACATTCCAATATTAACATACTGCAATGACTTAACAGCACTCAGTGAATGTTAAAATCCCACTTTCTTAGAATCGTATTAATCCAAACCCATTGGGAAAGAAAACTGAATGCACATGCAGAATATTTGTACAAGTGCTTAAATAATTTCAGGCAAAATATGATTGCAAATGAAATACAGCAAAAGGATTTTGAAACACGTGCTTCAGTCTGATTAGAAAATGAAACTTTCAATTAAATACACTGCCAGGGGAAAAGAGGTGTTCAAATGAAACTGTCTGAATGTTAGTGCAGCACTTCTTTTTTTTTAGAAAGTCCACAGTTTCAGTAAACACGGTTTAGACTTCTTCATCAACAGTCCAAACATACTCTGTAGTTTTCATATTGTAGTAAAATATAAAATGTCATTCCACATTTGACTACATAATTAAAGGACCAGTCAAAAATGTAAAAACCAGTCTCAGGGAGGAAGAACCCTGTCTGTTGAAAATGTTGTATTTTCAGATTGAATGGCCTCATACTTTCTGCTGCAGAAAAGTTTGTTGCTTCAAACCAACAAGCAAAAACAGCCTACTTCTACAATGGGGGGAGTTGTACTAATGTAATGTTAATGTACAAACTGCTGCTGTCAAGAACAGGACTGGGTGCAATAATCCCTAATATTTTTCTCATAGTGGAAATTAGGGACAGCGCTCCTCCCACTCATCCTCTGTCTATCTTTCCCTCCATCCGTCCTCGCGCTCTGTGCAAAGACCTCATGTAGATGCAAATTTGCCATGCCACAGGGATGCAGGCTGTTTGCGGGGGCTTGGCCACTTTCAAATGACTTCTCACACTAGGCTCTGGTGATGCTTGATCATTTTTCAATGTCTACTGTATCTGCCAGTTTCTGCCACAATTTTTGCAATTACAAAATAAAGTGTTGAGAACCAGGTTGGGTGGAGACTACATTGGATCAAGAACTACCATAACAACAAGGACGTCATCAGTCATTACATGTAACTAGTATTTAATTAATTAGGACATTAAAGATATGAGCACTGCATTGCATGCAACTTCTACATTTGGCTGATAGTTGGTACAAAGCCCACCACGATTGACATATCAACATGTTTGCATCAAGTAAATGTGCATGGGCACACATAGTGTGGCTTAATACATCAATTATACACCAGAAGGTTCACAGAGTTAAGCAAATGCAATATTCCTTAAGGCGGTGCGACTACATCTAAACATATTACAGCTTCTTAATTATTCAATGTGAATTTACCCATGCATAAACAAAAAAAATAAGGAAAGAAAGCTGACCAATGACCCCTAATTCTTACTTCTTGTAATTTGTAGGACTACATTTTTAGCCATTGTCAGCTTTCTCTGCAAAATTAGTACAAGTTAAATGTATAAGTGACATCTGTTTGTATTTTCAAAGCTGGGAAAACTGCATCGGGTGATTGTGTTATAGGTGCAGATCCATGTTTGTGGTATTGGCCCTTTTAGTTATTAAGGTTTCCCAACAAATGCAACATTACGGCTCGCACAGGTTAATTGGTTCACCCCAGTCGTTCGGTTTGAAACCAAAGTGCTCCCACAGCTGTCACGTTTGGCTTTGATACCAATTCCATCTTTTTATTCTTCCAAATAGTTTTCTCTGGCTCTCCTCCTCAAGGGGCTCTCATGCTGTGTAACGCCAAAGGACTGCCTCCCTACGCAGAGACGATGATACACTTGATTTACACGTGACGAGGGGGTTAAATCGTTGTGCCCCCAACTTAGCCTTCAAGGCATCGCTGGCTGGAAGCTACTCTCCGCCCCCTTACTAACCTTAACCATCACCAACAGAATGCCTAACTGTAACCCTGCGCGCTGCCTTGAAGGCTCCAGTTGGGGCACAAAACACCATGCAGGCGAGAGGGCCGGAGTAAAAACTCTTGTCATCCAGTCTCTTTGATAGAGAGAGACATGAGGAAAATAAAAAAAACGTGCAAATGGAAATTATCGCTCATTTTAATTTATCATGCAATTAATTGATTTATTGCTGGTCGCAACAGGCCTACCAAAGGCAGCACATCACTGTAAACAAGGTCTTCAAACGGTGTTGCCCATTCAATGGATGTGCTCGGGTGCTTTACAGGGAATTCAGTCATAGTCAGGGTTTTTCCTGGCTCAGAATGGGCCTTTGGGGGGGGGGGTCAGTACGATGATCGACTTTTTTGTGGTCACGACTTTTTTGTGGTCGCAACAGTAAAGGCAAAAAGTTTGTGTATTTTAAGAGGGATGTGGGGTTGGGAGAGGGGAGTTTCTTTCCAGATAAAGAGCATTTCAGTCAGCCTGTCAATCGCTGCGTTACCATTAGCTCACTGACTCTGATAAAATAACAATAAAGAACCTGTAGATATGAAATCAAAATACTAATAATGATAACCTGTTTAATAATGTAATTGTTTCTAATTGATCTAAACCAGGGGTCCCCAAACTTTTTTCACTGAGGGCCACATACAGAAAAATCTACGAAGGGCCGGGCCACTTTGCAAAAATAACACATTTATCAGGACATGTAGCTGCTCTGATGTTTAGTTTCATAGTGTCTTCGTAAATTGTAATCCTTCTTCACGGCAACACTTTCCTTGCACATTAAACAGACACATTCCCCCTCTTGTTTATATGCCAATGATACACCCAGTGTTTTCTGCCTTTGCGTCCAATGTCCAGCAGGGTGAAAATAGTATCCAGCCGAGGTCCCGACCCTCCTAGGGGGGTCCGGGGGTATGCCCCCCTGGGAGATTTTTTTAAGTTTTTAAAGCGAAATGCATGAATTTGGTGCACTTTGAGAGGGAAATTAAGAGGCTAAATCTGAAGAATTTTGTATGAAAAAAAAATGGAGACACTGTGTCAGATGAATTAGAAGCTATTGGAGAAGGACACATAGATTTTCCATAATAATATTAATTTAAAATAAAATATTATGCAGGGTCCTCTGGGATGGGCTTGTTGCTCATTTTCTTTTATGGGACATATTTGTCTGTAATATAATGAGTGCATTTAAATTATTTAAAAGCGCCATATTACATTATATTTTTAAAATGTGCCACGGGCCAATCAATCAGTGTTTGACACCCCTGCACTAGTGGGTTAACTAAGAAATGCAAAAAAAAAAAAAATAATAATAATAATAAAAAAAAAATAAAAAATAAAAAATATTACATTATCTTTTTAAAATCGGCCGCGGGCCAATAAAAAGCGGGCCGTAGTTTGGGGACCCCTGATCTAAACCATGGAAATTGCAAGAAGTTAGGGCTGCTTAATTATGAAAAAATAATAAGCAAGATTATTTCGATGGACATTGTGTAATCACGATTATTCAAGACAGTTAATCATTGATTATAGTCATCATGCATTCATTTAACTTTAAACAAGGTTGTTTCTATTAACACCATGACTTTGGACTTTAATCATAGGCCTAATTGAACTGAAAACAATAGAAATAGGCTTAATTAGTTAAACATGTTTTTATAATTGAAAAAAATAAATATGTCAACATAAAAATAACCCGTTGCAAATGGTGTTGATAGGGCACGTATTTTGTAGCAGGAATGTGAGGGCATCATTTATTTATGTCTCAAAAAGCTGGCTGGATATTGTACAGTGTTGACTGTTGTGGTGGCAGGAGTCAAGGACCTTTAAACTCCTGTGTTTTTAATTCATTTATTGCTTGGTCATTGACCACTATGATTCTACTTAAAGTGAATATAGAAATTGGTCGAGATGTTTTGAGGTACATACATGGTCGCATATCCCTTTTTCTCTCTCTCTCTCTCGCGGTCGCGTATGTCACGTGACTCTCGTTTCCGTGCGTGACATATCTTGCACATTATTTTAGTCTGTTGTGAGTCTGAAGTGTTTTCAGACAACACAATAAGTTTTACCTTTTATTTTCGACCAAAGGCTGACTTACTGCCGTCCTTCGGAGTTTTTCAAAAAACCCGGCAATGCGCAACATTTCCCTCCTACGCTCTGAACCAGTTAAAAGCTAAACTATCAGGTGAGGGAGGGGCTGAGCGGAGCTCACGGCTGAAAGGGTTCGCTGCATTTAAAAGCCTGCATGCCCCGGCGTACGGAACAATGATAGTTTAATTACGATTATTTTGTTTTCATGATAGAGGGAAGCCGTAATTGAAAATCAAGTTATTGCCTAGCCCTACAAGAAGGATGACTTAAATTGGGCTGAATTTGGAGAGGTTTTCAATGGCTACATTTATTCTCAATTTTTATCATTTTGATGCTGGTGATTTTCCTTTGGCGTTCGGTAAATCCTCTTTGGGGGGCGCCGAAAATTACCTATGCAGGAAAAACCCTGATAGTTAAACACCTTTAAATTTGAGTCTTGATAGAAATAAGGCAGGGCATTTACAGAGTCGCCGGGAATGTGTTAACACAAGTGTGTGATTTGTTAATGAGCATATTATGACACTATGACCCTGACCTCATTTATCAAACAGTGCAGGGATTGAGCTACGTGTCATGTAACACAGCCAAAGGTCTTTGAGATGCGAGCTGTCTAAGTAAATAAATGAACTATTCAATTCCCAGTAGTGCACAGCTATGTGATTAAACGTTTAAAAAAATGGAGATGCTGTATTTGCACAGGAGTGATTTTGACATTAAGTAAATAACATATAACAATGTATGACTTTGTTGATCGAGAGTCAAAACTGTACTGACAAGTTTCCCAATGAAAGCCATTTAACTAAGATGATGAATATGTTATCTCCTGATTGCAGTGAGATTGTGCCTGGGCGGCGGAGGTTATTTATGTATCCATTACTTTTTATGGCCAAGGTATTCCAGGCAAATTAATTTCCGCTCGAGGGAGCTGGAGCTGTCCTTTCAAATACAAACAGATGAATAGGAGAGTGACAAGTGATTTTTTACACCATCAGCGATGGTGTAAATTTTTTTTTAAATGTACAACAATTCAAACACTGACACAAATGTCTAGGTACATAAATGAATTAGGAATTGTTTATATCATTGCTTGTTTTTCTTTACCCAATATGGGTTGATATCAATCATTTATGCTCCCCTTTTGCTTGTGTTCTCGCTTCTCTAGTTTTGAGATTAAGGTAAAAATTACGGGAAATTTCTAAATTGGAAGCTTTCCATGGGAGTTAATGGGAATTTATGGGAATTAACAGGCATTTTGGGAATAGACGGGAATTTACTAAATTTAAGGTTTGGCCCTTAAAGGCCCTGGCAACCCAAATCTACTAAATCGTTCTAACTATGTTATTTCAGTCCTGGCAAATGTTCTAGACAGTAAATTTGTGTACCTTAAACAGCAATATTTTATCAGCAAAAAACTATATTTATGGCGCTTTTCCACTGCGTGGTATAAGCTCAACTCGACGCAACTCGCATTTTTGGGACAGCCCGAGTGTGCACACAACAAGCCAGGGTTGGAATGGCGGGACGATATGACTCCTGCAGGATGCCATATGCACCTGCACCACTGCTCTATCTTTGAGACCGCCCCGCCTTTTACAAATGTGTTTTATTCCACTGCTGTCTCCTTACACAAGAACAGCACTACCAGCTGAGTGAGGCAGATTTTCTATTGTAGAGCAAGGCAACTCCTGAAGTGGCTAGCATCCATCCGAGTGCCACTGTTACAGCTGGCGGCCACAGCTGAACTAGGACTATCCATCTCCATGAAAAGAAAGGGTCTGGAATGAGAATTGTGGTGTATTAGAAGGGTTTTTGCTTAACAGGCTGCCCTACTGCTATTTCCCAGGGGAGGTTAGCACCCTGTGGATGGTAAGCAGTGAAGATTAAAGGTCAAAGGTTCTGTCATTACAGAGATCAATGACATCACATGTTGCACGGTGGCACCTAAGTCAGCTCTCCAGCACTCAAATGCCAACAAGGAAGTTGGCTTAGCCTGTAGGGCCTGCAGCTAAAGGCTGCTAATGAAGGCAGGAGGGAGGGAGAGAAAGCATGTGGGCGGCTGATGGTGAGTGTCCAGTTGGTCTGTGTTGGCTTTTGTGGTAGGTAATACATGCCGGCTGACAGCAGATCCTTTGGTCAAAGCTGAGATATATCACCACATCCCAAAGCAATGTACACCATGCCATGTTTTGAGACCTCTTACCATCAAACCTTTTTCCCAGCATCCTCTAAAGCTGTCCTATGTAACACAACGCAACCTTTCAAAAAGGTAGGCAGCAGCTAAATTTCCTCACCCTGAATGAATTTTATCATCTTGGCCTGGGAAAATGTTGGGTCCCAGTATGTATAGAAATATAAAGCTCAAATATGCCCAAAAGTACAATCAGTTATACCATTGGAGAAACATGTTGTAAACAAATAAATAATATGAATGGAGAGGGTAATTTTATGTTGAATCAACATTTTGGCAAACACACCATTTGTGGTAATAACAATTTGACTTGGTTTACTAAACAGCACTACTTTCATTTGGAGCATTTGTAGTTATCTAGGTTTTACTGCTCCAGGCACATCATGGTCAAATTGCTAATCACCATGCAGGAAAGTATCTCTTCTGGTTTACAAACATGTTAAAGGGCAGAGGTCAATGTTGACATTGTAAGAAATAATAGAATATGTAGTCTGCTGTGGGCATTACTGATTGATTGATTGATTGATTGATTGATTTAAAAATCATTCTCTAACTGACACCAATAACAGTCCACTGGAGGCTGTCACAACTTCAGACAGCTGAAGGAACGTCCCAGGGTTCCACCGTCAAGGATGTGTTTTATATACAGTTGTGTGACAGAGTGGTGCTGGAGGGACTGTGAATCATCATTTAAAAGAATTACCTCCCACTCTTTGAGAGGTTGGAGGGACAAGAAGAAATTTTGCTGGAGCTGTCAAAGCCAAATGATGTGAATGTGAATGATGTGATGTGATGTAGATGCACACATGCTCCTCTGGGCTCTGGGTTTATGCAGATGCTCATAAACAGGACTGTTACATTGGGATCTTGTCTTTGGGTCACTTTTCTTATTATGTCAAACTGCCATGCTTCAGCCATTGCTGGTCTTTTTCTATACCTATTCTAGAAACTAGCTGTACCTAGTTAGTTATAATCTCCTACTTCCTATTTATTAAATAGTCAGACCCTAAGCATAAGGGATCAGTTTACAAAGAGTGAGTGACAAAGCAAAAAACGGATGACAGCAAAGAGCCCTAGCTGACGAGAAAAGGATTCATTTATGAGAGTCAGTAGTCTGCCTGCTCCTTGGTTAGGTTCTGGTTCTTATTTTGTGATGTAAATCCTAAGAATTTTGATGAATGGTGCAAATCGTAACCCATCAGCACAATCCCTGTTTCAAAGTCTTGAAAACTGACACTTATATTATCTAGATAATGTGTAAAACAAAATGGAACTGAATGTGGAGCAGAGCAAAAGGAGTTACAAATGATTTGCTTTACAAACAGCAGTTAAGTGTTTGGGATTGTATCTGTGACATATGGCTGCACCAATGGCTGACAGTCAATTCAGATTAGTGAATTGTGAGAGAATATCTAAGATAATCACATAGCAGCCACCCACAAACAGAGATCTATTTTAAGCATTAAATTGGCTTTTAGACTTTATATTCTGTTAACAAAATACATGATGCACATTTGGGGTGCAATTCATAGATGCTATCAATTATTCAGGAATCCATTATAAAAAAAGAAATAAACTCAGAATATTGTCATTTCAAATACCAGTAAATCTATAATGATTCCATTGAAAGGGAGCTGCATCCCACACAATGTTAAATTGAAAAAGTGGACGATTAATATGCTCTCTCTCTCTCTCGATTATGTTTTCCTTTTAAAGTAGCTACAAGGAACTTTGAGTTTCGGTTGAGTTTAGCTGCACCTTTGGATAAAAGTAGTTGACACCAGCGCCCAAGCACGTGCCAGTAGCATGTGTATTTTTTTAGAAAGAGAGTGAATAAGTCCATAAAGAGAGACCGCAGATGCGGTAATATATTTCTATGTGACTTTGCAAAATAAATAATGGTAATATGACAATGGTGTAGCAGATAAAACTTTGATTTAGTATGTTCAGGAAACTCAGGCAGGTCCGGTCTGCCTGCCGAAATCATTCCTTGGAGAAATTGGGCCTGTGAAAATGCCTGAATAGTAAGTATATACTATATAGCATTGTTTTCGCTGATGGTCTCGTTTGCTGTTCCAGGTATTTTATGATCAGAGGAAAATGTGCACTGTTCAAACATTTGAAAGTTCCTAGTAGGAGGTTTACAGTTGATTAAATAAACATAATCTGCTCTTGTGTTTCTCACAAATTCCTTGTACTGAATTTATTTGCAACTTTAAAAACGGTTAACAATTGAAAAATGCCTGGATTATTTGAAATGATTCAAGAAGAAAAAAGAACAATGGTTCACTAAAATGAATTATTATCTTACATTTTGGCCAAACTTTGCCACAATTTTACATGCTTACCTTAAAATATTTAATTTTTTATCTGAAAGTTACCTAATGAAAAGTGTTTTTTCAACATATGTTAATGGCTAAATCTATGTGCACCAATCAGGTTCCAGATGTGTATGCAATGAGTACTAGGTATTTACTGTATGTGGGTCCCTTCAGCTGGTCACAGGCAGGCTGAACAACAGACACTGAGTGTTGTGATGCCAGTGCGGGGCAGCGGAGACAGAGAGGTTTATGTGTGCTGATGGAGAGCTGATGCAAGTTGTTGTGGCCAATTGGGAGCAGGATCCTTAGAGGACAGAAGTGCCTCAGCCTTTCCATCTGTCTGAGGAGGGCTGACAATGTCTTACTCACCTGACATGGGCACAGAGTCGTTGGGAAAGCTCAGGTCATCCTCGGCTACCCAGGAGAAGCTCCAGTACTCTCCAGGAATGCCAGCAGCAGTCCAACCAGCCGATGGTTCATCTGCAACAACAGCAAATCCACATCTTATTTTCAGAGCACATGTCACAGACGTAAGGTGAGAAACACATCATCAAAATGGTAAGGCAGTCACTCAAATAATGATTACTCCATGCAGTGTTTATTTGGGCTGGTCGGTTGAAATTAATTTGGCATTCATGCTGAGGTCCAGTTTATTTGCTGGTCAAACTCACTTTTGGCACCACTGTCCTCATATTCATCTGCAAATGTTATAATGCCATTTTACATATTAAAACCAGCCATTATAACACAACACCTCTTATCAGTGGATTGACAAGCTAATAGACAAAGAGAAAACCCTTGGATACCTTGGCAGGGCTACAATTATATGCAGTCATGACTCATATTTGAAAATGGACCAGGACCATAGCACATAAAGTACACTCCTGTGCACACAGTAAGCAAGTAATGTACAATGCACCACTGCAGAAGAGAGTTATCTCAGCTCAGTGAACACACAGTCTAATTCTGTCCCACCCCCACGCTCAAATCCTTTGAATGCTCAGTGGATTAATCAATAAGGGTTGACTCAACCTGTCACTTGGACATGGTTATTGAAGAACATACATCTCTCTTAGTCTTGTACATCTTCCAGTATAATTTTTGACTCACAATCCCTCAAATGCTCACAATGATCAAGTTCAAATCTTTTGTTAGGAGAGATTAAAGTAGATACTGCCAAAGGCCTTTAAAAGACACAGAACGGGTCACATAGTAGGAGAGGAATTTACACTTTTAAGCAGGCATGCAAACTCATAAGCCATTAAAAAGGTGACATGCCCAAAAATCATCCCCCCCCAGTAAGTGATTTGAACATGTAAAAGAGTCAATTTGGTGTATTCTGGTGAACAGAATTAATGAAAAATAAAACTTTTATTTCAGTTCCGATGAATAGTAAATTGAGCAAAAATGCCAGGAAAAGTGTGTAGGTGTATTTTCCAAGAAAAATGTTAAAAACATCTTAGAAAAACGGTAAAATGGCATAAACCAGCTTGTTGACAAAACATGTTTTGAAAGTGAGAGAAAATACGTTAAAAAAGACAGAAAATAACATGGGGCCTCAAATCAATCACACCAAATTCCCTTACAATAAACTATTAAGATTGTGGCGGACAGGATTTTCATAATCATTGCTACAAAACCATGAATCAAACATATAAAAATACACTCTATAGTCATCCATAGTTTCTCTTGTGCTCACAGACACACACACAGCTGGCCATCAGACCACCCCATCCCCCCCACCCCCCAGCGGATCTCTGCACCAATTTTGTTTACAAAAGGGCGAATTTTGCCGAAAGGTGACTTGTTTGCAATGCATGCCTGTTTTGAGGGAAGGTAATGTAGGTGGTGCTTCAGAGCTTTGATTCATAATAGTGCACTAATCTACAAATTAAGCCAAATGTGAACAGGTAGTGGATGCTTAGGTCTACTCAAGACCTGGTGGCAGGTTTGGTTTAGCTTCGAATCATATGGATTCTGAAATATTTCTACTCAAATTGAACAGATGTTTCTAATGTGGTGTCATATATATTTGCTCTGTTCTAAGGAACCTTGTTAGGATGAGAAAATCAGGCTTAATAAAGACACTTCGAAATGTAACAAAACAACTGGGAGTATCAAGCATTTCCAGCTAATTGAAAGGGAAATGCCGTTTGATTTTCATACTCCTTGGCCTTCTGTGTCACAATTGTCCCCTTCTTTTGCCCTTTAATTAAAGATTTACCTTGCGATACATACATTACTGCCTAAATAAATTGATTACCTGTCTGGACCAGTGACGCATCAATAAATGCTTGTCTAAGTCTGCCAACATCACTTCAGGCAGCTGAGGTCTGGGATTGGCTGCTATATCTCTCTGCTACAAAAGGCTGCATTGATTTCCATCAGAGGAGCCCTCATGTCCACTAAGCACTCCAACCTTCATTAAGACCTTCGCAGAATTCCACACAAGTTGTTCCCCTTCCCTAAACAAGAATATGTGTATACAGTCATTCGCAAGAACAGCATTCACCTGATCACACTTATCACTGAAGACCTCTAACAACAGAGCCAAGGTACCAAACACTTCCCTAATTAAACAGTCTTCAAACAAGAATACGGTGGCTTTAAATAATTCATAAATGTCTCGTCTACATTAATAGAGGTGTCAAGCTTTTCGAAAGGCTTAAGACTCACTCTAACACCTAGCATCCTAATTTAAAAAGGAGAAGGTACATGTAAAGTTATCATGTTAAATACCTACAATGCTATATTATATATATTTTATGCAATATTAAAATCATGACACATTTAAATAGTGATTGTTTTGTTATAATGTTGATCCTATTGAAAAGCACTCGTTAAAGTCATACTATGCTAAAAGTTATGAAAAAATGAATTAGTCACACAAAAAGTATCCCACTAAATGATCACTTCTGCCCCACTAGAATATGTGGTGGTGTGTTTATCGGCACTGTCTGGCTGTATTTTACATAGTAGCATTTGTTGGTATTGTTTGCTAGCAAGGAAGCATCTCCGTCACTCGGGGGAAATTAGCTGAAGTGAGGACACTTTCCAGTTAGACATAGGCCTTCAGTATCATTCAGTATTCAATATCAGTGTGTTAACAACTGAGCTAACCCCAGTCAGGGAAGTAAGGAGAGGCTCAGTGCTCTGCTGTGGGAGAGCTCGACGAGCGTCTAGTCATTCGGCTGCAGTGAGCAGGAAGCGTCATTGCGTTGTTATTGGTTGAGGGAACACTCTCCAGGTGCACTGCTCAATCGATTGACGCCTAGAAACATCCCGACGGAGCAAAATAAACCAAAACAAAGCAAATACAGCCAATGGGGGGTGATTGCAGGTAACATTGACAGTTTCCCCTGCAACCAATAGCAGAGGCATTGGTCATCTCTTGACTGTTAATGACTTGCAGTGAGATAAAAAATACTTAATGTCTGAGTTTAAAAAAGCCCCAGGTCACTTTATAATTTTTTGGCATTTTCTTCTTTTTTATTAGATAGTTAGGAGAGACAGAGATGAAATGGGGCAGAGAAGGGAATGACATGCAGAGATCAACTATGGGCTGGACTTGAATCCGCGGTCTACTGCAACTGATGACTGAGCCTCAGTGGGGGCGTTCTAACCACTACACCACAAGCACCCCTGCCACTTTAGACGTAATTGTAACACTTAATTTTTTTTAGACAATGCATATTACAATAAAGAAAGTTCCTGTACACATTTTTTACCAAGCATTTATATATCTATATTTAAGGGTTCAAAAAAGTAGTTTTCTAATGTGGTTTCTGTCCAATTCACTTGCTGCACACAGAAAAATATAGACATCACTGAAACCATTGGTGCTGCATAAGCGGGGAGCGTTGCGTGGCTCGTCTGATGCAGCCGGTCAGATATGTTAAGATGGGTGCCAAAGTGAAACTGCCTGAGCTTTCAAGCGCTTTGCGGCACTTAAGGGCGCCCAGTGTGTTTCCAGCGTTAGACAGGATTTTGCAGGGTACATGTTTTCCACTCATCACATTGTGTCAGTACTCGCCTTCAGTATAACATTTGTCATGATACAGCCCATCATAAAAATGGCAAGAAACTGCAATGGTATGTCTTATTACATTAACTTTGTATTTACAAAGGAATTTTGAATCAAAAAGGTATTGCGCACACGTTACTACTTTACTCTAAAAATAGAAATTTAAACATAATTATCTTGTCTTTGCAATACAGAAGGGAAAAGAATCACACACACACACACACACACACACACACACACACACCCTTTAAAAGTTCACAAATTACAAATACAAATTGATTTCAAACATTGGCATGTGTTTGACATGGTCCACAGCTATTTGAAACATCGAGTTTTAAGAAACAAATTTGACAAGCATTATATAATTATTATTTTTTTAATTGAATGTCTCCTGTGTGTTTTCAGTGCTGCAGACAGCCTTCAGACCACTTGGTCCTGCCATGGAACAGCTTCCTTATTACTGAAAAAGAATGTTTAGATTTCTCTCACTCTCAGAGCCTCACTCTGTCATATCTGCCCATCTGACTGATGTCACTCAGAGCAAAGAGCAATGCAATGTGCTCAGGATGAAGTTGTGGGGAGACAGGTTGACTCCACTCCATTTTGTCTGCATCAAGATAAAATGAGCCGCCCATACATCCTCCAATTTGAGGACAATATGCCAAAACAGCACTCAACTCTTAGTGGTTTGAAATCCTGCTCAAACTGGAGATGGTAGAGTCAGGAAAAGAACACAGCCTTAAGGATGGATTCATTTTTAAGGATGTCATGGGTGCAAGCTATCCTCCCACACTGATTTTCCAGAACACGTAATGTGCATTCAACACAGCCATGACGACAATTGAGACGCTCTCTCTCCTTGTTATTGTGGAACCGCGCGTCATACTCGAGGAGCTTGGATGACTCATCATTGGACCCAAGGCAATTTGGGGGAAAAAAAACTAAAAATTAAAGCCTTCAGCATTGGCTTGCTGGGTGGGTAGAAGCGTGACATCTTCCACTGAGCATTCAACGACTGTCTCGGCCACAGCAGCATAAACAATCCAGGAAACAGTTTACCTTCCAACTCGATAACAAGTGGCAAGGTATCTGTTGAAAACAAATAAATGGATTTAAAGAAGCAAAGCAATTTGATGTCTGAATTCAGTGTTCATTATTTTTCACTTCAGTTGCCCTCAATGTTATATTTTTTAGCATATCATATTAGTCTGTTGCTTGCTGACTCAGCTGCTTTAAACCACACCACTGTCACTTTACCTTTCTCTCCAAATGCTTCTGTATAGTCTTTACCTTTTATTCTATTCTTATTTAATTTGAAATGCTTCCTTGAAATACCACCTTCTCCCACTAATATACATATATAGTTGCTTCTCTTTTTATATTGTATTGCTGTGTTACATGTCATAAGGATGGGATTTAAATTTGACTAAATAACAACATACTACATACTGTAGACTATAATTGTACTAACAAGCGTTCCAACCAAACCAAGGAAATGGGTTTAAAAGAGAAATAAATAAGCATCATGCTGCAAAAATTCAAGGACAATAATGATGAATCGTGGAAAAAAAGCTACATTTGGATAGTCCATTAATACTTAAACGATATGATAGTTAGCATGATATGATAGCAAGGCGTTCTGAGAGACTCCTCAAGGACCAACCTTGGAAGAAAGGCTCCTCAAAATGAGCTGCATCAAACAGACTGAAATACTTCTTGAACGTGGCTTTTTCCAGTCGGGGCTACGAAAAGAGAACCGTCTTCCTGTTCCTTTCGGGTTTGAAAGAAACACACTGAGGGCTGCCTACATTGTGACAGAAATATCTCTCCCGTATCTGATTCAGGGCCGTTTTTCGTGAAACTACTAGGTTTTGGACTGTCGTCCAGCCTAGTTATTACAGGCTGGCTCTCTCTCTCTCTCTCTCTCTCTCTCTCTCTCTCTCTCTCTCTCTCTCTCTCTCTCTCTCTCTCTCTCTCTCTCTCTCTCTCTCTCTCTCTCTCTCTCTCTCTCTCTCTCTCTCTCTCTCTCTCTCTCTCTCTCTCTCTCTCTCATCACAGGTGCATTTAAAAAAAAAATAATATCATGGAAAAGTCCATTCAAAACTTTAGTTCTCATATTCTAGATTCATTACACGACATGAAATATGGCAGGCCCTGCTTATGTTTTAATCGATTGACAAAGGCTTAGAGCTCATGGAATAAAAAATCCAGTACCTCAAAATATTAATATAGGCAACACAAAACCAAAAAAAAATTAATAATTATGTATTTCACATTGTTTAAGGAATCTAGTAACATCGGCAGGAGGTAGCTATGCAGCTTATTCATTTCCGACTATGATGACCAACTATCTGTGCAAATTAATTCACCGCAGCATACACTGTCTAAATCATAAAATTAACAACCCAAATAGTTTTAAGGGGCATTAACATGGAACTTGTTTTACACACAGCAAGGGCCACCCACAAACATTAGTTCACTAACTTCATCGCTTACGCTAGCTAGCTGATGTATCCTTCTTGCTAGGTGCTGGCTCAGCTCCTCTCTCACTGGCTGAAGACGACAGAACAATATATTCCGGTTCTTTGGAAACTTCTCGCATCAAAATTCACCTTTCGACTCTTCTTTTCATAGTATCACATTATTTCTTTTGAATAGCGGTGAAATGCGGTGTTACTAACAAACAAGTTTCTTCCTGTCCAGGCTGTTAGCTAACATGCCCATACGCACCTGAAAGCCGAACCAATTAATAAATGTGGCGGTTGGGCTGTTTGATGCCTGTCACGAGCTCTTCGGAGATTCATTGTTTACATACGTCACAACCAAAGCTGAAAGATATGATGCAAAACTACAGTAATCCTAACTGCAAAAACTATTTATACGTCCTCAGTTTTATTTTATTGTAGTAGGCCTACAGCAATATATTATGTAATTTTGTTCTGTTACATTTAGCCTAGCCTATTTATTTTAATTTTGAAAACAATTTAAATAAAAAATTCCAACACAGTCTAACCTGCATAAAAAAAGTGTAGGCTAATAATTATAGACAAAGCATTTGCCTGATAAGGGTCTAAGACTGAATGTTGCTATAGCCTATATTAAGAAAAAATTAAAAAAGTAAGACAGTGTACGGGAATATACCTTGTTGGACCTAATCTTCCCTCTCCTACGCATACTTAAAACAAAATGTATTATATCATATTTAACTGTATTTTACCCAGGCTAAATAAAGCCTATAAATGTGGGCTATCTTGAAATGTTTCTTCAAACTACTTGAATCAGCATTTTTGGTTTTTGATATATAAATAACAGGAACTTGCTTACCTATAGGCCTACTACAATATTTAGCTCACTTGTGTCAAAAATATTCATCTTCCCAATCTTCCCCACAAATCAACAGGCCCCTTTTTACATCCCATTTCATATAATCAGCTTCACTGCTAATGAGCTCCTGCGTTAATTTCAATTCTTGGTGGTTAAGTGGGGCTATTTGCTCAATTTCAGACCAATGTTTGTGTCTGCATGGCCATTAAATGAAACCCAGAATGGCATGTACAAGAACATCTCTCAGAGAAAATAGCACAATTAACACGGCACATCTCACAGTACTGAAGTCCCCAGAAACATTACACTGCCACATTCTAGGAAACGCTTCCTTTGTCAGGGTTAATTCAGTCTTTACAATTATATATTTCCCATTACCCAGAGTTGTGTGTATGATATTTCATATGGATGTTTGTGTGTGTGTGTGTGTGTGTGTGTGTGTGTGTGTGTGTGTGTGTGTGTGTGTGTGTGTGTGTGTGTGTGTGTGTGTGTGTGTGTGTGTGTGCGTGTGTTTGTCCGTTTCGCCATATAGCAATCCTATTATTGATCAATTCTGCGGCCTCCCTCACCATGGTTCTCGTATTAACACTGACTGAATATGCAGCTAAAATTATAGAGCTGCCACTGCTGGCAGGGTGTCTTCCCCTGCGCAAACTCACCATTAGTGTCAAGTGCCATCAAACATTAATATGAGGTAATTTCCCTGGCACAGAATCCTGACCACAGCAGAGTAGGGGGAAAAGAAACAATAGACTTATCTGTTAAAGGTGGAGTCAGCAATTCTGTAGATTGCTTGTTGTCAAAATCACTTTTTGTAAAAATCTGTGAATATCTCCTCATAATCCACTACCCGTTCTAGAGTGAATTGAAGATTTGTTGGGGTAAAATTGGCATTTCTTAATTGAGGCAGAAAGTTAGTCACATATACAGTGAGCTTAAGCCAAATCTCAACATTTGACAAGAACCAGGCTGTGGTACAGACAATCTGCCCCATACACGTACAATTGATGGAAAACATTTTCTCATGTGTACACAACAACTAAATAACTCACGCCGCTCTAAGAAAATGGCTAAATCAGTGCTTCTAGGCCTTGTGAACAACAGGATGCTCCCAAACTATCCATTCCTTCCCAGACACACGGTGATGTTTAAATGCTATCCTGCTACTCTGTATTTTTACACAAACACACAAGCAGCCGCTCAGCTCATCTGAAAACATTCTCACACACACACACACGTACACACACACACACACACGCACGCACACAGCGCATTATTACCTTTGCGGAAGCCACTAACTTCCAATGTTTGCCTCTTCTCCCTCTCTCCGCCCTGTCAGCTTCCAGAGTTAGAGCATCAACCCATTGTCATTACAATCATGCTGACCCCACTCCCAAGCAATACACACCACCCGTGTGTCCTTTTTAGACAACCCCATCATCAACATTGCACAAATCACTGCACCTGCATCATGGTTGCTGGTATTGTAGAGGCAGAGGGCTGTAAACCATGAATAAAACCAGGGCTGAGCATGTTTGTTTAAACCAATATCAGAGTGTATTCGGTCTAAAAGAGAGACCTTGTCCAACACCTGCAATGCCAAGTTATGGAATGTAGTAGTTGACCTTAAATTGCTTCTACTTGATTTTTTCTGGACATTTTCTTATACAGATTCTTTTTATTTTGACAGTATTTAGAAATGGTGAAAAGTAAACATAATGATGATGGATTGGATTTATATAGCACTTTTCTAGGCACTCAAAGTGCGTTATAGGGTTCCAGGTTCCATTCATTCACACCGGTGGAGGAAGAGTGGCTGCCATTTTGCGCCTCCGACCACCACAAACTTACAGCAGTCATACACATTCACACAAGGCAAGGTGGGTAAAGTGTCTTGCCCAAGGACACAACGACCATGACATAAGCGGCAGGGCGGGAATCGAACCTCCAACCCTCTGATCATTGGCCAACCCGCTCTACCAACTGAGCCACGGTCGCCCCTACTGTCCTACTGTCTGAGCCCTTCTGCTGTGTCCAATTAGTAAAACAAATTGCTTTATGCTAAAAAAACAGTCTCAACTTAAGAACAATACCCCTTTTTTCACAAGAGGCTTGATTGATTCAAGCAAAGCAACATAGAATTTTAAGTTTCCACAGTTTATGGAGAGCGGTGTGGCATTCCGGAATGGCCTCGCTCAAACAAAAATCCCTTCCGTTCAGCATGCATGTGCACTGCTGTAATTAAATCATCATTCATGCCTACTTGTTATTGCTTTGCAGGTCATTAAAAAAGGCAGATGGTGTGCAGTATTTAATTGTTATATCACCAATGAAAAGTCACCTTAAAGCAGGAAATATGGCCTTCGATAACCTGACTTTTGGAAGTTCACCCAAACTATTGGATTATCTAAAAAGTCAGCATCTACCTACAGATCCCCAAGAAAAACTTCACATGTCCTGCTCTTAACAGAAAACTAAAGTGTAATTTTCAGCCAAGTCTTTTAGAAGTGTACAATTTAGACTTAAAAACTCATTCAAGTGTGATATTACATTATGCATCAGTCACCAGTTTTTACTTCTCTGTGTTCAAGTTAGGACATATTTCAGTAAGGCACATTTATCAGCCAAACTCCATTATTTTGTGAATGAAACAGATGATACGGCGGGAGAGTAATCTTTTGATCAATATCTTCACATAACCAATGATTGTGGTTATTTTCAGAAGACATATTGCCCATGATCAAACGTGTATGGATGCATGTGTCTATGTTTGTGTGAGTCTACTGCGTGTGTGTGAGTGAGTGAGTGAGTGAGTGAGTGAGTGAGTGAGTGAGTGAGTGAGTGAGTGAGTGAGTGAGTGAGTGAGTGAGTGAGTGAGTGAGTGAGTGAGTGAGTGAGTGAGTGAGTGAGTGAGTGAGTGAGAGGGAGAGAGAAAGAGAGAAAGAGAGAAAGAGATTAGGCCTGTATACGTGTGTCTTAGGTGTAAGCACAAGTGACCTAATACATCAATCTCACACTGACAATAGCAATACTGACAGTCAGAGACAAATCCAGAGGGATTCCTGCTCATCCCCAAAGCGCAGTCAGTGAATGCGACAGTGGGCTGAGATTGAGGAGTTGGAGAGGTGGGGGGAGATAAGTGTAAAATCACCTTGCCCAAGGGTACGGCCTGCACAGATCAATATCTGTAAGAATGAATGCCAAACAGTAGCGGTTGAGGTGAATGTATGGGTGTGCACTGAGCGTGAGCAGCGGCTCCCCCTGTTGGATAGAAACAACTGCTGAAGTGAATGAGATCAGGGCCTCAAACTGGGATGCTGGTGAAGGATTACCTCATCTGCTTATCATAGACATACACTTGGGCCTGAATTACCAGTTGCAAAACACAAGCTGACACACACTTGTTTCTGCAATTCTAAATGGACAGTTTGGAAATATGCTCTACATAGCACACTTTTACCTGTGTGGTGGCAGAAATATTCCAATCATTAAGCTAAGTAGAACCACCACAATGTGAAAATACGTACAAGCAAAAAGGTAGAGAAAGTTAATCAGCAAAATGAAGTAAATCTGCTAATTATGCAGAATAGGTAATAATATGGATTATCATGACTAATGCATTCATGCGAAAGGACCTTTTTTTTATTAATCGATTGGAGTAAAAACAGCAATATGTGCTGAGATGCAGTGGAGTGTATGAAAATGTAGAAAGCATTAAAGGAAATACACAAGAACACAGAACTTGAGTACTTTAGTGAAACTTTTCAACTCTGAAAAATGAAAACAGGTCCAGCTTTATCACCTAATCTTAACGGCCTGTCTTGAAGCGGGTGTCCCTGTTAGAGGGCTTTACTGTTCCTCTCCATTCTGAAGAGCTGAGTTATGAACCTGAGCTGCATTGAATCCAAAATAGGTTTTACTGCTATACCAGTCTCTTGTCTGTATGTCTATATGTATAATATCTGAGGATATTTGAACATATTCAGCTCTGATCACATGGTATGAACTTAACTTTGTTATCACCCAGTGTGCTACACAATGTTTTGTTGCAGGATTCCAAAATGGGGTGTTAATTTATTTCTATAAATGAGTCTTTGAAGCCAATAAACAATTTGTTTTGGAAGCCTTTAGGTTAAATAAAGAAGCATGATAACTTGAGAAGACGGCAGGAGCATTTTAGAAAGACAATCACCTTGCGTGGATTTGATTCCATAGTTGGTGTTAAGGCGATGATGTGCTGCCTTCAGAACTTATTTTTAGATTTAGTTTCCATGACGTTACATTGGATTTTTGGAATATTATTCTTACATTTCTGCTCTCTTCAAGGGGGACTGCTGTTATTCCCAGCTAAGAAAAACTCTGCACGCATTGCACAGATAGTGAGAACGGTGGTGGGGGGATTACTATGGGCCTGGAGGCTTGTTTTTGTCGCTGCAGGGCACCCCAGCAGGTTAATCCAGCAATGTGTGTATGTGATGTCTGGTTTGTGTACAGCATGTTGACAAATGTACCGCTTTAAAGAGAATGATTCAATGAGCATTTTCTCCTTTTTTGGATTCATATGAAAAACATGACACACCCAGACAGAATTTGGCTCCAAAGCATTTACATGTATTTGTATGTGTTTTTTTTTGTTACCCCCCTCCTAGCAGACATCTTTCCACCAGTGAAATCCAGCAAGTATTTATGTTTGGCAGCAGTCATAAAACCTCCACCCTGTCCTTGCACACCTTGGACCCATTGATGCGTTTGATAAGGGCTGCCTTCGGTCTGACATTATTTGGCAAATTTTTCATCTTTTTCACTCTCGTCTCGTGTGTGTGTGTGTGTTTGTGTATGTGTGAATGTCAGTCAATGTCAACAAGGGTTTAGTAGATGCCATGGTGTGTGTATTCATACTTGTACATTTAACTATGTGTAAGCAAAATAAGGGAGAAATATTTCACCCCATGTAAACGGTCTGATAGAGTGACATGTGTCCTTCCCTGCCTGAGGGAGACAGTTCCTCTGTGGCAGAATGTATAAAGTGTCCAATGCTATCTTAAAAAACAAAAACAATGCTGCGAGTCCTGCCATCGTACCAGTGAATTTAACACTCAGCGGCCCTCACTGTGTGGAGTGCCTCATCCTTAGCTCCTCTCCTCAGGTGGCAATTTTCATCAGGTTGCAGCAAACAAAAGGAAAAGGTTCTCGGCAATCACATGTGTGTGTGTTTGCCGGATGGGCCAATGGCTGTAGCACAATTGAAAGAAGAGCAAATTGAAAGCTTGTAATCAAGTACATTAGTAGTCTTTTTCCCCCGCAACTCGCAACCGAAAGACAGAAAAGTGGACCAATGGAGTGTAGTGCAGGGGATATTATAATAAGAGGTGTTGTCCCTCCCTGTGCCATTCATCTAATATGGGCCTGTCCCACAGTGGAGACCACTTTACAGCTGAACTACTTTATTTGTTCCTGTACTGTTCTTGACTCCTTTATTCAAGCTGTAATATCTGCTACCTCAATACTTTTCTCCCTGAGTTCTGCATTCATCCTCCATCTGTCCTCATGAGTCTGTCAATGTTGACCATTACATCAAATATTACTGTAAATTATTTCAATGCACAGTGTGGTTCACAGCTTTGCATTTGTAATACATTTGTAGGCTATAGAAAAAGTTTAGCTTAAGTCAGGAGTAATAGCAAGTTATATTAAAGCTATAGGGCGTAACTTCTGTTGCCCCCATGAGGAATTCTGAGTAATTACAACAACACTGTCGACAAGTCTACACGAGGTAAGCCTTCTGTGAGTACGCATGGATTTTATACCTTCTGCTGCACGTCAAGGTTTCAGAAATAGAAATAGGGTTTTTTTATTTATTCATTTATTATTTGTAAATTATTTGTTTGTAAAAATTTCTACTTGCTCTTTAGACAGTAACATTTTTTCACGACGTTCACGTTATAATTGTCCTTAATGCGACCTTGAACCTCAGCGCAGTGATTAAGTCCACATTGACAACTGAATCAATTCCTGATTGGCTGGCACGGTGGGGTTGGGTTGGTCGCGGTTACCGTTCCCTCTCATAGAGAAAGCAATTCCCCTTAAAGATTTCCCTGCTCATTATTTCCTCACTTCTTCTCTTTCACCTTTGAATTATATGTCTTTCTTTGTCTTTCTATATATCTTTCTTTCTTTCCGTATTTTACGACAGCACCCTTCTCCAGGCGTGAGCTCATTTCCCCCAACCAAAGGGCACCGAAGGTTGAGTCATATAATTCCACATTTATCTTAGAAACAGAGGCAGAGACAGAGCATGAATCACTTTTTACGGCCCATGTCGTGCGCCAACCGTCGTGGCTAGTGCTACAGCTGCTATAATATCTTGTCATTCACACAACGCTGAATGCCGGTGCATACTGCTGCCACTTTTTCTGTTGCTGTGAGAGCTTCAATGTTCCGAAGGGGGAAGCAAATGATGGCATCCCTCTCCTCACAGTATAATGATAAGATTTGGAACCCAGGCCACGGGGGGAAAGGCTGGGTAAGAGACTGTCAGGCTGGCAGCTCTTTGTCAGTCAGCCTCTGTCACAGAGAGTGGGGCAAATGCCAGGACGTTTGAAAGCCCCTCGCTGCATGCTGCGCTGTGTGTCTGACAGCTGCCAGCACTTCCCCCAGAGCAGGGGAAGGATTCTAGAGGGAGAAGTGATGGGACCACGGCTCTTTTAGGACAGTTTCCTCAGCAAGGCCCGGCTAGGGGGACGAGGTGGGTGATGAACATTGAATGAATGAATTGAACATCGATAGACTCGAACAATAGAAAAGGCTGTAAACTAGGGCTGCACAATTCATCGAAAAATATTTTTTTGGTTAGCAATTTTTATTGATTTGTCATTAAACTAGGTGTCATTTTCTACAGAATATATTGGACCAAACATAAACAAATATAGTATAGCTGTATTATTCAAATATTAACACGTGAAAGATACCCACCCACCCACCCCAACGCACCCACCCATCCAGGCTTGTCCCATTAAGTTCAGATCTTTGCAAGAATGATTGTCAATACATCGGAAATGTATCGTTATAGCGATATCAATATCCGAGTATCCACATCACAAAGACTGCTCGAACTGCAATAAATGGTAGCCTATTTTATGTAGTATGCATTCACGCTCTGCATGTCTATAAAGTAAATGTAGTGAAAGTACAACTGAGATGTTCTGATTATGATCAATAAACAATGAATGTTCAAAAAAAGAATGGAAAATATATATATAGGCTATATAGATTCTTGAATTGTATGCTATTTCTTTACTATGTGGGGAAATCTGAGGCTAGCACAGACACACACATGTTCATAATCAAAGACACCACGATCAAAGTGCGATCACTCTGTCATAACATCGGCTCAACTTCCCCAGCCGAGGAGCCAAAGCTCATTCCTTAAAGCCTGCTTCAATTACCAGGCTGCCAGAGGATAAACACTGTCCCTATTACTGTGGTGGGAACATTGAACCTCCCTAATGCCCTGAACGGCAAAGGGTAAAGAGTTGAAGCCAGGGTGTCAAACAGTCTCTTAGGGATCCTTTCAAACTCACTAGAGCGCCTTTAAAGCCAATCAAAATCAATATTATCTGATCTATAGGCAGGACTTCAAGTAGAAAAGTATAAAAAAAAAAAAAGAAAAAAAAAGCTACATCAGAAGATGCATTGCCTTTGTGAACAGGCTTAACCAAATAAAAATATCTATTTAAGCGCCGGGAAACATTGCAGACTGTCAACAGATACTTCACAAAAACCGTCTTTGATTCATTTTCATAATGCATCCAGAGTGGTCTCTAAAGGCTAAAACACACATTTCTCAAAGTAGTTGATGAAGGGACTATTTAGATTATGTTATTCCTCTGAGCCCCCAACAGAGATATATTATTATGGAAATGAACTACGTTGTGGAAAAGGAAAGAAAAACACTTGTATGACACTATACGGGAAAGTATAACCATCAACAATCTGGAGATTGTAGACAGCACATAATACAGAATCCACTAATCCATCCACGGTTTCAATCAACAACACTTTTACCCTGCAGCAGCAAATCCATGCATCGATTTTGTGCTTTAAATTTTGCATAAAAAAGTACTGCTCAGCCAGGTGAGGCATTATAAAAACACCCAGATTTCCTTATGTGAGGCAATATATATTTTTCTCCCTTCGCTTCCGCCATCATTTTATCTCACCGTGTTTTTCAGGGTGCATTACTTCCACTCTGAAATGTGTGCATGTTAAGCTTTCACTGCAGACAAGAATGTGTGAGTGTATTCTGGTGAGATTGCATTATATTAGTAGCAGGGAAATTGTTGATATTGATTGAGGATGTCCATGCTACAAACTCGAAATTAAATCCCTAGCCTTAGGTATTCACATTCAGATTCCATATACAACAGGGCTATTCAATAGGCGGCCCGCGGAAGGAATATTTACTGGCCCCCGCCTTGACTACAGACCGACCCAAAAAAAAATTAAAAAATTGTGGTGCACAATTAATGTACTAACACGCGCAATGTGTGCTTTTGCATGGTCATAACTGCGCGAAAAGACGAGATCTGCAGTAAATAAATGTGCACATGTGTCTCCAAGCGTTTCTCTATCAGCTGCTCTGTGTATGCAGCTTTGCGCGCGCGATTGCACCGCAGTGTAAGTGTATGGTCCATTATTTGTATTTAGTGTGTCTGCATGATATTGCACCAGTAGAACTTTGCTTTGTACTGTCTGCATGTTTGCACAACATTTGTACCTTCACATAGCAAACAAAATTGCACAACTGTAAAGTCAGTGTCTGTAGTTGTTTTGTATTCAAATAAGCAGTTGTTTATTTCTGTACTGTGCATTGGCATCTTTGAGCAAAATACAGCCAAAAATGTTTGACCCTGGACAGTGACCCCTTGACAAACAAATGTTTTGGGGGAAACACTGTAAGGTGTTGCACTTAGAGTAGCCTACATTTATTTCTATGTTTTTTGACAAGCTGTTGCACTCTTAGTAAACCTAGACCTACCTGTATTTTGATAAGCTGTTGCACTAAGGGAACATTTATTTCTATGTATTTTGATAAACTGTTGCACTTAGAGTACATTTATTTCTATGTATTTTGATGAGCTGTTGAAGAGTTAACCTATTGTGTTTTCCTGAACTGATAAGATTGTTAAACACTTAAACAACAGGCAGCCTATGTTAATCAAATAGGGATTTTTTTTTGATAAGCTGGTGAACTCTATTTGATAAAATAAAGACAATATATACACTCCTGTGTCGTTGTAGTGTTTTACAGTATATGTAGCTATTTGATGTGATGCTCGTCAATTTTAGGCATTTTTTTCTGGCCCCTCATTTTGGATCATTTCCACCAACCGGCCCCCATTCAAAACTAATTGAATAGCCCTGCCATACAATGTGTACTAGATTGCTCATTTACCGTAACTGTTTAACGGTAATGGACATTAATCTTATCAAATTCAATATAGCTTAAGCCATCTATCAATATTTTGACACAAGCCAGGCAGATGCAATTTTCATAAACTTTTAATATTGACTGGAAGTTGATGGGAAATGCTAAAATAGTTGTTCCCAATGTTGGAATCAACAGCTCAATGAAAGGAATGAATCACCCACATTTGTTCCAGTAAGTGTTTGGTACATGATTTACATTCTGAATCTGTTATCAAGGAAACGAGCACATCTTAGAGTTATGCGTGTTTGCAAAGCTGGCTGTTTACTTACCATAGGCAAGAAATATGAAGTAAACAACATGTAGATGTCTGGCTTTAGAAAATTGGCTAAACTGATAATCTACACAATCACACGTCTACTCACAAACCAACGATCTTCCTCAATTTATCAGGAGCGCCAAACACACACACAGACACACACACATGCACACGCACACACGCAGACACACACACACACACACACGGCAAACGTTAACAGAATGCTCATTCAGCTATCTATGTAATGACGCTAATAAAAGACAGTGAACAAAGCAGTGACACAATAAAACAATCACATATTCTTTGTTCTGTTTGAATACAGATCCTCCAGATCAACACACCACACTCCTGCCTTTGTTAAAGGTGTAGCCAGCGATTCTGAGGAACACTTGTTATCAAAATGACTTGAGCTCAAAACCAGTGAATATCTCACAATCGGGATCAGCTGCCTGTCTGTACTGTGTGGGCTGAAAAAGAAATGGTGATAAAACATAGCCTAGGCTCTGTAAACAGGCATGTTGCTAGTTACGGTTGGCCACCTTTGTTTGCATATCCGTTGTATACAGTGTACAGAGCCTAGGCTGTGTAGTAACACCATTTTTGTTTTCCGCACACACACAGTAGGCCTACATGTAGGAGATATCACTGAATTGGACAAAAACAGCTTTTGACAACAATTAATTCTACAGAATCACTGACAGCACCTTTAATCCTTTGTTGGAGAGTCAGGACGTCCTTCTGCCCCTTCTCACCAGACGCAAACTATTTGACTTGTCAACCAAAGCAGCTGTTCCTCACATCTGCCTGCTGAGCTGAGATCTTGCACACTGCTGCTGCCACCACAGAGCCCCCAGTCCCTCCCCCTCACTGCTGTGTCTCTACTCAGACAGCATACGCACGGCCATACGCGCTGCACCTGACAGTGGGGAGCCTCCCCGACACACCATGCAACATGTGTGCAACACAGAACTATAGTTTCCAATCAGTGGGGGGATGTGACACAATCTGCCGCTATTCATCTGAATACAAATATCACACTGACATGCCGTACTGTAATTTATGATGGAGAATGATACACTTTGGGGTCTGCTATGATTCGGCTTCATACTGCTTTGTTTCATGCCTTTTACGACAAATTGTCTGTAGCAACACAAAATGAGGGGGTTGTTGACGAGAAAGGGAACTAGTGTATTTGAGAGAATTCACAAGGCCAGATAGACAATAGGAGTCGAAAAACAATTGATTATATACTGTACTCCTTTTTTCCCGCAGTGGATCAAAATGTGTTGACAGGGATGACAGAGAAAGGGCAACGAGCATGCTGAGGGAAACGATATTAAGTCAAGCTAGAAAAAGGACCTATTTTTTCTTTCCTTCTATAAACGGCTCAGACATAAACAATGTGATGGAGAGAGCCTCAAAGCATACAGGCAGCTTCTTGTTCTGGCACACTGACTCTAATGTGTGGTCCAAATGAGTCCCAGCCAGCATTTCATTGATCCACTTAATGAGGTCCCCAAAGGATGGTATAGATGGATGATAATCCATGATAGCACTACGCCACCCTAAAGATAATCGTCTGTCTATTTACTGAACACTTCCACTATAGTGCCCTGTTTTCCTGCTGTTTTTCAATTGACTCTCTCTCTCTCTCTTTTTCTAATCCCATCTGATCCCCAATCCCCCATCTATATGGTTGCTATTTGATTCTCAATTCTTTTTTACCAAAACTTATATCTCTTTTTCATGGCCTCCAGTCCTCATTCCCATCTCTCCATGTTTCCTTGTTTTGCTCTAGCTTCATCTCATCCTTCCATACATTCATTCAAATGCGGAGAGTCAGACATCCCCCTTTTTTTGACTTCAAGAAGGCAATCGTTGAACTGTCTTGGTCTGAACTGCAATGGCTTTTGGCGTAGACTGGTTACTGTGAGACACAGGTGCTTAATGCTTAGTGGTGTTTCACATGGCAGGCTGTAGGACAGAGGGGAGATTCCACCCAGACCATTTAATGGGTCTCAGCTGGGCCTGAGTAATGATGAGCTAAATATCTTCTGGCAGGAGGGATCCACTAAGCAGGGCCCCTATTGCTCAACAAAATACCTTTACTGCAGGTGCTCTTATGTGCATTGTAATGTATCATAGTGCTTTTATATTAGTAAGGTGTGATCTTCATGTGTTGTGGGATTTGAAACGTTTTCCTCAGGCTTGATAACAACAACCCCAGTCTTGAATGAGTCTTGCAAATATTGTATTCAAAAACATTTAAATTTGAGTTGTGGTAAAAGCAGGAAACCAAACAACTGAGGTCTATTCAAATATTTGACTGAAGACAACAAGTTGCCAGAGCTACATGTGTCTCTGCTACAACTGGATTGTTTTTTTCCAATTACACAGACAAGACTCATCAGATGTGCAGACCCAATTGTGCAACCTCTTAAAATAATTTAATGTGCTTTTTAAATCAACATTCAATTATTGTGTGGCAACTTATGGACAGTTCAACGAGCATTCAAATATAATAGTGAACCTGTTAACAACTGGTCTGTCCACACTGTGGATGGCAGGTAGTGTACACTGATAGTAAACCAAAACTTTGAACCACAAAACCTCAAAAAAAATTCTGAAAATTGCCAACATGCTAATTGTAGATAGACTGAACTGTTTGATAATTGTCTGTGGGTCCATCACTGTTAGTGACCACTTCTATATTACATAGTCATTTGAGCCATTGTTGATGTACAAATACATGTGGTTTGTTGCTGACCACTAGATTGGACCAGATATAGATGTCAGGGATGGAGATGTTCAAAACATTTTTGGAGGATAGATATCAAGCAGGGGCTCCTTGTGTAAACACTTAAAAGTATCCATGCCTTTATTCGTATAGCTCACATCATGCAGTGAGGCAGCCCCAACTTGCTTGACAAGATCACATGGTAAAATAAACAATAACAAGTGGCCAAATGATAGCATTCATAAGAAAAACAAATACAAAGAAAGAAAGAAGCAAACAAAGTAACACAAACCGTTTCATCACAATCCAATAATGATTAATATTTCTTACCAAATTAAAAGCCAAATGAAAAAGATGGGCCTTTCATTTATTTTTAAAAATGACAAAGGGAGGTGCTGTTTCACAAGTTATGGCCATAACAAAACAGAAAACAGCCTGACCATATTTCTTGTGGGACACTTTATGAACTTCTTAACTTGTGAAAAACTCTCTCTGAAATTGAAAGTATTCCCAGCGCCCTCGTAAGCACACATTGTGTCTTCATGGTTTTTTGGAGCTTGGGCCAACTCCGCGCGGACACGGGTCAGTAAGCCTCCAAGTGATTTTTCACTTTTACGTTGAGGGCAATACATGATGAATGGGTAAGGGAGGAGGCGCTGGGCCAGAAACACAGAGAGACAACTTGCAATGACCTGGCATACGGAACATGCTCTTATCCATAATTGGTTGTTCCCGGTAACTCTAATGATGTTTAACCCCTTGCCCCGCTCTAATGCTGAAAGGTAGTCGCCCCCTGAAAATGTGAAAAATAAAATCGACTGACCAACTACATTTAACATAAGCCTTCCTTAGAAGCAATTTGCTCATTTTCAGTAATGGACACACAGATACAAAAAAATAAAAAATTAATCAAAGCCAGAACGTTAAGTATGACTCAGAAACATCAAGGCCTCCAACTGCCTGTTAGTTCTGGACCATGAAGTCTGACCACATCAAGTGGTTTAAAAGATCAAATTGTTGTACTGAAGCAGAATAACACTGATTATCTATGGGTCTGCTTCTCAAGAAAAAGTAAAGAGTCTTTGCGATGTAACAATTTAACTTCTGTCATGTATCTCTTGGCAGAGAAATATCCCCATCACCTTTAGCTTGTACAGCGTCGCTGTTGTTATGAAATATTTTAAGTGGCATAGATGGGGTGCAAGTCAACACCCATTAAATTGAACATTTTACTGTCCCACTGTGAAAATTTAAGTTATTTTTTTTCTTTCATTGCATTCCTCCAATCATTTATTTTAGACACAAGGGATCAACACTGTCTCAGCCTGCCGTTGGTATCCTTCTCATTTTCCAAAATCTTCAGTCTTTGTCAGCACTGTTTTGGTTCATCACTGTGCTGGGTGTAGAAAATGGCAGCTCTCGTGGGCGCTGGCTTTGTAACATAAATTATGGGCCCTGTCTCTAAGCATAGCCGTCAAAGAATGCATTCGACCCGGGCTTTACTTTTCTCATCATTCTCTCTTTTCATGCCTGTCACACCTAACTTAGCGCCCCACTATTTACTATGATCTTCTGTTTCTCTTTAACTCCTCTATCTAGAGCACTTTACCATCTTCTATCTGCTGCTTAAAATCAGGACTGACAACCACAAACTGGCCAAGGGGGAAACAGATAAGATTTAAGAATAGCAAGAGAGGTTCAAACACGCCACTGTCTGACAAACCACTGTGGATCAGTGAACCGTGCGTGTCTTAATAGCCCAATCCCCAGAACAAAACCTGTCCATATCAACCATTTGTTTGTTATTTGACAGTATCAAACTCCCCCTCAACAAATCAAGGAGTTAAAGATCTGTGTTAAAATGATACTTTCTATGTGTGTGTGTGTGTGTGTGTGTGTGTGTGTGAACCGTCAGTGTTTGATGTAAGCTGCCTTGGGGAATGAATAGTTTTCCACTGTCATTCAGGGTTATTTTTTATAGACTCGCTGTTGTTAGCTGTAAACCGGTAGGAAGTCACTGATGAGAAAAATTACAACCTTGGATCTTGGATGCAAACAATGAATATATCAGCAGAGTCAGCAGCGCCATCGTAGAGTATTTCTTCTCACGGTGAAAAATACTTTCAGAATATGAATGACGCTGGGATGCTCAATAATTGCTGAACACACGTAACTTAACATGTAGCTAATGGACGTTATATACGTTTCAGTTAGGACATTTATATATTTTCCTCACAGCCCCTCGTCCTGTGAATTTCTTAGATTGTTTTCTTTTGAACACATCACTGTTCAGTCTTCAGGCATCTAAGGAGACAACAGGTGGGACAAGGAGTCTGAAGTGATAGTTATTTTTCTTATTAACCAATGCTCCAGTCCTGAAGTGCTCATGGATCTAAATAGTGAAGCCATCAAGTGTTATTGGTCATGTGATCAGGTGCAGTAGAGATTAGCAGTGCGACAATGTACAGCTTTTAAGGTATTGGAGTATCCCTTACATCTAGGAGGAATGCCCACTCTGTTTTATTATGGCTGTTGCAACATTTGAGGAGAGCTTTCATAAAGTACCATCTGGTTTAGTATGTGGTAAGTCTGGTTTATCTTGTAGATTCAGGATTGTTGTCACTGCAAATTAGAGTTAGGGGAGACTTTGTGATTCTGGGATTGCCAATATGATAGAGTCAGCTGGTTATCATCACGCTGACATGGTGGAACAGAACTCTCTAGCAGTTGTGTGTTGCGATGGCCAATTATCACCAGAAAAGCAGCAACGAGCAAAGTCACTCATGGACTGTTTTAATATCATCCAATGGGAGCTAAGACAATTTAGATTTTGGTGTTTTCACAGTTTTTATGAAGCGCTCCCTGTGGGCGGAGAATACACATTGAAACAAGACGAGGCTATTGTGTCTCACACACTCTCCCCTGCTGTAGCATCACTGCCAGCATAGTAAATATTTGCAGGGAAAACAAATTACAAAGTTTGTTGTTTTACGTGGTATGCTATTACTACACTTCTCTTTAATTGAGCACTGCATTATAACTTAGAATTGCCCAATTGAAGAACCACATGCTTCACAATGAAACTCCCTGACTAACAGCATAGTCATTCCTCATCGATTCTTGTCGATTACATTGAAGGTGGAGTCAGTGTTTCTGGAGAACGCTTGTTGACAATATAACTTTTTGTCAAAATCAGTGAGTATCTCCTCACAATCCGCTACCTGTAGGTGCTGTGTGTGCGCTGAAAAACAAATATGGTGTTAATACACAGCGGAAGCTCTGTAAACGGGTATGTACACAAAGGGTATGTAAACAAAAGGGCCACCGTAGCTAGCAACCTGACAGTTGACAGAGCCTAGGCTGTCTATTAACACTGGAGTTTCTTTCAGCGCACACAGAAAACAAACAGGTAGCGGATCGTGAGGAGATATTCACTGATTGTGACAAAAAGTGATTTTGACAACAAGCATTCTCCATAATCGCTGACTCCACCTTTAATCTAGCAAAAAACTAACTTGTAGATTGCTATCACGATCCCTGAGCGATTTATGTCCCCTACAAAAGGAGGCGATGTGCTATTCACGACATATACAGTCTGTCATGTGCAAAGCAGATGAAGTTTGACCATTGCCACCTTCCGTACCTGTCAAGGAGAGTGACATGGGTTAATGGGAAACTAAACTGCAGTGCCAGGGAGCGACTTGTACAGGTTCATGGGCAGGATAATAAGTCAAGGTTTCTGTCACATAACCAGAATAATGTTCACCCAGTAATGATGTGTTATTACGGAATCCTCTGCATGTGACACACACGCTATCACACACACACACAGTCTCTCTCTCTCTCTCTCTCTCTCTCTCTCTCTCTCTCTCACACACACACATACACACACTCAGAAATTCCAATGTCAGGACTAACAATAGGCAACGATAATCCAATCATACCTCATCAAAGGTAGTTTACATACCCTGCTGTCATTTTAATCACTCGTGTGTCTCGTTGCAAATATTGACATCTATCTTTAGGTCTCCTCAAACTGTTTAAAGCAAACCAGGGTAAATCTGCCTTCAGCAGGAGCGCAGGGAAGACATTTGTTATCTCTAATAAAGGTTTAACAACGTTCAGAAGGCTTTATGCAAGATAATAAATGACTGTGCATAGGAAGGAGTCAATCAAAATGAGATTGTACCGACCATATGTGGCTTAGGGTTATATGGGAGTCTGAACCATGTGGAGAGACAGGGGTGTGCAGTGAGAGAGTTATCAACCAACTCTGCTGCTCCTGTCAGCTCTGTCTGAGTGTTTTAGCAATCCCAGCTCCTTGTTTTGGTTAAACGACTTGCAACTTGACTGATTTGATTCAGTGCTGAAAGGTTCACCGTATGAACCTAAAAGGTTAAACTCTATGTCAGTTTCATGATCAAACAGTCTTTTGGCTTCAATCAGGGGGCCAGCAATGTGTTTTCTTTAGTAAGCAAAGTTTAAAGCTGCATGACATTATTTAATATTTATCCTACTGCCGATTAATTTAATGAAATAAACCCAAACCAAAAATGCTTTAGACTGTGTTCCTACTGAAGACAGGCACCTTAACAGAAACTGCTGGATAATGTTGTTTTAATCAAAGTGATTCAAACAGCAGTAAATAGTGCAGTTGTTGGGGACTATTCTCATTAGTGGATTAATGCAAATGTGGTGTGTTAGGGATGGGGGCAGGATGATCTATGGGGGATTGAGTTTAAAATAAACTTCAGTGCCATGCTCATGGTAATGAACCCAGTTCAACAGTGTGGCTCGCTGCTGGTGTGTTTTTAATAGATTTTGGACGACAATGGAGCTCAATGCCACAGAGGAATAGGATATATTGTGTAGCTTTGGGTACACTGATCATTATTATAGGGATATTTAATTTGGGACTTTTCATGAAATTGGTTTACAGAAAAGAACTGAGTATCCCTTATCCTTTAACCCCTTACGTTTTATTCACACCATTGTCTACTCTCATTTTACAGTTTATATAGTTTTTGCTTTATTTACTTGCAAAATAAATGGTTCACTTTTGAAAAGACTAACACAAAGCATCAAGCATAAATAGCAATGGCCTTATTTTAGTCCCTTTATTTTCATCATTGATCATGGTGTCTGTTCTGGTAATTATTTGTGATTAACCTAAGGGGACTGTGACCTATAGGACAACTCAATACATCCAGTTGTTGGTGCCATTCAGCAATGCCCTTAACATATCCTCTTTCTGTCTATGTAATGGCTACACTATTGGTAAAGGATTGCACTATTTCCTTTACTGTCATCTGGAGGGGTGTTTTTGTAAATGGTTGTCATGTCCCCTTCACTTTTACTCCCTCTTTCTGTTTCTCTTGCATATTTTCATGCACACAGAAATGCATGGCTGTGTGGATATGCCAGTATACACACCCAGCATTATTGACCATTTTGAAGTCATCTAATTTGTCACTCTCCTCTCCTTCTCTATACCGAGGCATTCCAGAGAACTTTGCTTTTCTCTTTTAGTGCTCTCATGGCATCCTGCAAACCTGTTTGTTTTTGTCAGCAGAGATTTTGTCTCTCCCCCTGCTCTCTGTTTTACCTTAGAAAAACAAGGATTACTCGTTTGTCAGTGTTCCCCTTATCTGTAGCCACACTGTGTTCTCAAAGACCTCTCTACACTTCAGGTTACTTGCGTGGGTGGAGTGGAAGTTTGTAGGGGTTGGGAGGGGGGTATGTGTGCTTGTGATACAGGACTCAAATACCAATGAAAAGCCATCTTCCCACCACCACCACTGTCCAGTTATCCCAGAAAGCTCTTCCTTCAGACATCACATTTCTCTATGGCAGACATCCTGCAAGTTTTTCACATTGATATTTCTTCCTTATAGGTGGCATCAGCAATTCAGGAGAACGCCTGTATTCCAAATAACTTTTTTTTTCTCCAAATCAGTGAGTATCTCCTCACCATCCACTACTTGTCTGTACTGTGTGTGTGCCGAAAATAAATCTAGTGTTTATGTAATACAGAAACAGCTATGTCAAAAAAGGGGGCCCACCGTAGCAAGCAACATACCCGTTTACAGAGCCTCTGCTGTGTATTAACACTGGACATTTTTTCAGCGAACACTAAGTATGGACAGGTAGCAGATCGTGAGGAGATATTTACTGATTTTGACAAAAAAAGTCTCTCCTGAATCGCTGCCTCCGCCTTTAAATCATACATATTCAAGATGGAAAACAATATGTATATTACATTACCCGCACTAACAACAATGTGTACACTGTATTTTATAGCACCACCAAACCTTTCACTGTCAAACAATAGGGTGTCCTGGAGGGATCTACAGTACAGGAGGCTACCTGAGCATGAATCATGCAGCCTTCAGATCCAGAGAGTGTAATCTTATCCAACTTGTAATGGAGGTCCAACAGCCAAGCCATATGAATCAAACCTGTTCTCCTTGTGGGAGAAAAGTCTCTTTGAAGGTGATTGGCCTCAGTGACCATGGAAGTGCTTCTCTCTTCTAACACCACAGGCAGTCTCACACTAACATCATGTCAGCTGACCTTTGTGTGGGATGTGATGGTTGATCATTGTATCAGCTTTACATCATGGCACTGTTTGTTTCCTATGGATATGAATAGGGATAGCAAGGGAGAGATATGGTTGGCTCTGGGGTGCAATATATATATATATATTAATGTCATGTAATGCATTGATGTATAGGGCATGATTTACTGGGTTTTCTGGGTGTTTGGCATTACAAGCTATCAGTAAAGAGCACAAAAAAAGGAATGGCTAAAGCTCTCTCCATCCATCATGTCATTCTTGTCTTCAGCTCAAAGAGTATCTGTCAATGTATGGCCAATGCTTGAAGGATGTGGATGACGCAGGCAGAGGAAAGGTGCCCCACAGGAAAACACAACACCCAGCCTATTTGATGGATTGACATGACATCTTGTACAAACATTTATGGTGTTGTGTCCAACAATTTAAGCCTTGCGACTTTGATGATCCCCTGACATACTAGCCCTAAATAAAAACAAAGTACTTCATTTTAGTTGAAGTATTCTGTAAACCCTTGGCTAAGCATCTACCAAAAGTATTAAAATCTTGACCGAGTGTTGACACACAAGCGTGACAGCTTCTAATCCCACCCTGACCTTCCTGTGGCTCCTCATTCTCAGAGTTGAGTGTCAGTTCAGCAAAAGTCTTGTACTGGATGTTGGAATTTTTTCTTCGTATATATGAACCAGCCAAAAGCCTCCTCTGGTCTGAATGCTAATTAGCCGCTGCCAGACATAATAGACTAGTGGGCATCACAGAGTCTGGCTGATGCAAAAGCTGAAATCCTTCTCTAGCAGGATCGACACCTTAAAAACATGTCAGGATGAAAAGAGGGAAGAATAAAGGCCTCAACAAAAAGGAGAGAGACTGGATTGTGAAAGGTGACATTTGCACTTTTCCACACACGTATAAACAGCATGTTGTATGCAGGCCAAGCTCCCAGGTACCAACATGATCAGACAGAGAGAGAGAGAGACAGAGTGGCAGAAATGTGAGAAAAATGCTCTCATTCACCCAGTCCAATGCAGGACGGTCTCCCAGCAGCAGCCAGTGTAATCCGGCTATCATTTACACCCACACATTCATAGCTGGCCGGTGGACACATTACGGCTTTACATGGAGGATTAGGTGATGATAGTTTCTGGGAGAGGATGATGAGAACTATGCAAACTGACAGATGAGGAGACTGTTATCACAATATATTGATAGTGGTACGATGTATGTCCATTACCTATTTATCAGTTTTTACATTGTATCAATGCAGCAACTTGTGGTCATAATATGAATCTAATAAAATTACTTGTTTATTTATAGATTCAGGCCAATATAAAAGGTATTAATCACTGTGTTAAGAATGCTTAAAGGCACATAAAGGAGACAAATATTCACATCCTTAAGTTAAAGGTGAAGTGAACGATATATTTATGTTAATATACATGATAAATCGCTCTATATTCATACAGTGATCACATATATAGTGTGCGTGTTTCATACCTCCGATCTCTCAGTCACCCGCTCTGCATGTAATCGGCAAATTGCATTTTTCGGGGATCCCGAAAAAGGTATCCAATCAGAAGAGAGAACACAACAAACCGGCACCCGTCTCACTGCCGGTGCACCCGCAGAGCAACAGATGGGTGAATGTTTATGCGCCTACAATGGCGGAACAGGTAAAAATCCTTCCCAATGTCTGTTTTGATGTTTTTATCATGTTTTATCACACTTATGGATCTGAGATGATGCTAGATAACTCGCTGCTTGAAGACCGCAGTGCATTAATGTGGTGACGTAGGGACGAGGGACGGGACTGCTAACTGCAGTCACTGACAGGAAGTTAGCTAAAAGAACCATTCCACTAACAGCACCTTTAAGAAGCACCAATACTTTGCAGCAGGGAAAAGTCCTTAATTCAAAATTTAAATATAACGCAAATGAAAAAATAACGCATAGAAAGTAAATGGCACCCATTCCTTACGGCGGTTCAAATACAAAAAGAAAAAAAACAGTTATCGTCACACACATGCACAGCCTACATATAAACAAATATCACACACACACACACACACACACACACACACACACACACACACACACACACACACACACACACACACACACTGTCATGATCCCGCTTGGGCCCCTTGGCCTTGTGTTGTGTTTTCCCTTTTACCCTTGTCTTTGTGCTGGGCTAATTGCAGGGTTGGAGCGAGGTGTGCTGGAGTCAATTACCAGCATTCACAGCTGCCATCAATCATCATCAACTGCTCTACATATACCCGGGCCTACCTTCCAGACACTGCCAGATTGTAGCTTCTGTTTCCACACAGTCAGTTCTCTCTCTAGCTCACCTGTTTACAGCTCTGCTTTTTTGCATTTTTTCCTGTCTAACTCCTGTTTTCTCTGCCACAGTTCTCCCGGCCTGACTCCAGCCACCAGCTCCAGCCCTCGCCCACCAGCACTACCCCCCGGACCCCTCCTGCCTGCCTGCTCTAGCCTGCTTCCACTCAGCCCCCTGGACTTGCCCCGTTGCTCTCTCCCTGGACCCCCATGCCAGCCAGTTTTCCTCCCCGGATCACGGTCCTAACACCCTGCTGGTTTCTCCTAAAATAAATCTTCTTTTTTACTTATACTGTCTCCGCGCCTGTGTCCTCCAGACCCAACCGTTACACACACCCTTCTTTTATATAACAAATGTTAGTCCAGTGGGGAAATTTTGTCTGCATTATACCAGGCTGCAGCTGCCTTCATGGAGGTTCACTATAGGGAGCAGATCATGTGTGTATCATATATGTGTAAAATGTGTTGTAACAGGCCTGAAAGTGTGCCTCGGGTTAGAGAGTGTGAGAGAGAGAGAGAGAGAGAGAGAGAGAGAGAGAGAGAAAGAAAAATACAGTAGATAGAGAGAGAGGAGTATGGGGGCGTGGGAGACGAAGTGTGTTGGTGGAGAGAGAGGTGGAGTGGACAGCTGTTTCATATACCAAGAGTGATTAAAACAGCGCCTCAGGTCAGAAGAGGATTGGGACGATAGTAAGAATGAAGACAGCCAATCAGCATCTGGCAAACAGTGTGCTGACTTTGCCCTGCAAAGTAGTTAAGGAGACACTCCTATACAGTCCTCCCTGGGGATATGTGTGGCAGAGTGTGGTTCACATTTCTAGACACTTCTACTGACACAAAATGCCACTCACACACCCTGAGGTACACAGCTCTGAGAGCGTCACTGTGTGGTATTCGTAGAGCAAGCCTCTCTGCTAATCACAAGTATTGTGAGCCAGTGATATCCAGGAATTTTCCCCAAGGGGATACATAGAGTATCTATCTATCTATCTATCTATCTATCTATCTATCTATCTATCTATCTATCTATCTATCTATCTATCTATCTATCTATCTATCTATCTATCTATGGGGATAAATAAAGTATCTATCCATCCATCCACCCATCCATCCATCCATCCATCCATGTTTGTAAATGAGTGAACACTTGCTAGTCCTATACTTATTTCTTAGAAGATGTTGCCACTTCAAACCAATTAAGGAGTTTAGGTATTAAGTTTTAGAATTCAATCCCAGTGTACTATCTAATGATGAAAGGGTCCTCACGTGGAGTTAGATTAGTGTGTTTATGTGTATATTTTTTTGAGTTAACATATGCAAATAGCTTTCACGCTGCTAACGTGGGGTGGGTGGGGGGGCAAAAAAATGAGATCTTAAGGCTGTATTAATCAATCAGAATATTTAATCAAAGAATAGAGGCTTCATGTTCCTTGGTCCTTAGAAATGAAGGTCCATTCTGACCTCAGCAGCACGTATGCTGTCAGGGTGAAGAATGGCAAAGATCAGAAGCCAAGTCACATACTTTATACTTTTACAACAATACATCCAGTTTACCACAAACAACAATGCAGTGTGTTTCGATTGGCCAGTCATGTGAGGGGAGAAGGGGGATAGTCTGAAGACAATAGGCTGGGTGTAACCTGTCTGGAATACACATTTGTCCTGTGGGGAGGGGGATGGTGGAGTTGTTCGAAATGCAGACAGTATCAAGAACAGGAATCTAATATTTCAGAATAGTATTATGCAGTATTATGACATACAATATGCAAAATTTCTCATTACATGGCCTTTTCCTGCTGCACACAGTGACCCTGGGAACACAATGGGGTTTACAGTATGTCTGAAATGTTGTTTTTTCAGATGAGGCAAATTATGATTAATAATCCATTGGTAGAAGACGTGCCTGCGTTGCATTGTACAGGCAGCTGACGAGCTGCATGAGCACAATAAGGTTCGGCAGAACACATTGAGGGGAGGAGAGGCTGAGTGCATGATGTGTTTGCTGCAGCAAATTTGATCTTAGTTGGTCCCTCAACGGGAGATATCCATAAAACAGCAGAAAATACACATTTTCTCAGCAAAAAAAGTAAATAGGATTAAAAAAGTCTCTTTTGTGAACAAACAAAAACTCTCTGTGGAAACTGCCAGCAGAACGTTCTGCTTGAGTGGCTGACTACGAGATCATCTGATTAAATGCCAACATTGATGGACAGATTCTGGTCTGGAAACAAACAATAGCAAAGCAATAATGACCAGAGAACAGTTAAGAGAAACTGCACATTTAATACAACCAAGAACCAATGTATGTAATGGCCCTGAAAGTACAAACAGTACAGTTGATACATGTAGACTTTAACTAGGTGAGAAACAAACACCAGTGTTGTTCCAAGAGGACCTGGCATGCCAACCATTTCATACCAGAGACAGTGACATGTAGTTATCACCTGTAATAAAGCCATGCAGAGAGAGAGAGAGAGACACAGAGAGAGAGAGAGAGAGAGAGAGAGAGAGAGAGAGAGAGAGAGAGAGAGAGAGAGAGAGAGAGAGAGAGAGAGAGAGAGAGAGAGAGAGAGAGAGAGAGAGAGAGAGAGAGAGAGAGAGAGAGAGAGAGAGAGAGAGCTGGGGCCAATCCCAGCATGCACTAGGAGGCAGATTGACAGTCTATCATCACTGGGCAAACAGGAATAAACAGCCCAATCCCTCATTATTACATTATTAATATCTACAACATTAAAGGGTTCTAATTATAGCTTGATTCCGCCATCTAAAAAGCTTCAATGTTTGGGAGTATAACAATGCCAGCACAGGAAGCCAATACACCTACATGGCTGTTATTAATAATTCAACCTTGCTGAATGTAAATTATTCAAGAATGAATGCACAAAACAGAAGCAAAAAGTAAACATTTGGAGATTGTGCAGTAACAAAGCTGAGAGTTGCAGCAACCTTGGCAGTTTATCAGTAGGCAGAGCCTGTGTTTCAGCACCACGGACAGCTACACTGCTGTGTGCTGCCTTCAAGACAGGAGGCAGTGTACACACCAGCCACGACACAACAGCTTTAATCAGGTTCATAACCAAAAACCAGAGCACATAAAAGTCCATTTAAAAATAGTACAACTAATAAAAATCTTAATAAATAAAATGGATCCATTCCTGCATCAAGGACAGTGACGAACATGTTGCCCATTGACTATTTTTCCCGTGACTACACCAGTCACACCAGATAAATACTTCTCTATTTGTCACAGCTTATCACACATAAACCCAGAGTCTACTTGTAGTGGTTGCTTTGCAGTCGTGACGCGTTCCACAGAAAGTGGTGAATAATGATTTAGAAGGATCAGACAGTTCATTCAGGTGACCTGGTGCTGTGATAAAGTAAGCCCATTGTACAAATTGTCCCCGAAGACAAAGCTAAATAGTGTGTTCCAGCCCTTCGGTGTCCTAATGGACCATTTACCTGTTTCCTATTATAATTTTCTACTGAAAGACGACCGTTAATGGCAGATAAAACACCTGGCTGGGTAATGGTTTTCAGATTGGCTTAGTTCTGTTTGCACTTCTCAGTCTGCTCATCAAGAGAAAAATAATATTGTTAGGGATGTGTGGACGTACAGTATTGATGGTGGAGTCATTGATTCTGGTGAACGCTTGATCACTTTTTCTAAATCAGTGAATATCTTCTCACGATCCTCTATCCGTCCGTGCTGTGTGTACACTGGTGTTAATACACATCCTAGGCTTTGTAAGCTGGTATGTAGGGTATGTAAAATATGGTGAGGAGATATTCACTGATTTTGACAAAAGTGATTTTGACAACAGGTATTCTCCAGAATGGCTGACTCCACCTTTATGTGCGTGAACCTGTACCTTTTAACTACTTCAATGAATGTATGATAAGTCGTGTTTTTGTTTATTATGAGAGTTGAGGAGAAAACTGTTTTCATTGAAAGGGAAGAAGAATATGGCTGCAGTTGTCTTTCTCTTTTAAAGCAGGCTGCTCTCTCAGCTCTGGAGGGCTTGGGCTGCAGTATTATTTGAGGGGGCACAGTAAAAGGCGAGGTCTGAATTCTGTCCACAAAGCAGCACAGGTCTGTGAGACCCTGGCAGTGATATTGATTGAACTTCTGAGACGGCACTTCCTAAAACGTGAGGGACATGCCAAGAGCCGCAAGGTATGTGGGAGAGGAGATAAGTAAGAGTGTGTTTTTGATGAAAAGAGAGAGAAACAAAGAGAACGCAGGGCACAGGATGAGATCTGAGAGGGAATGTGAATGGGGGTGGATTCAGAAATCAGAAAGTGGATATGGTAAAATGCATGCATGGAGAGGTTCAGTGTGAAAAACAAATGAGTATAGATCGGAAGGAAATGAAAGTTAGGAGGTTGCAAAAATGCTGATTATATAAAACATTACACATGCCAGTGGTCCATGAAACTGAAATCTCTATATCAGTGGGAGCCGCAATATACAAACATGCATGTACACAGAGGGAAGGTCGGACTGGTGATGGGAATAGGGAATGAAGAAAACATGAAGAAAACAAAGACAATCTCACAACATAAACATCCACGTATGGGCAAAATCCAGGCTGAAATTCAAACTGAGAATCAGAGGAGGCAATATAAACGGTACAGGTACACAGATTTGTGTTTATTTGTCTAAGGCTACGGAAAAGTAACTTAGTCTCATACTGGGCTCCATTTTGCCAGATCAAGTGGGAAATAAAAATGCAAAGGCAATACAGAGGAGAAAAGGTAAGTCAATGAGCAATAAAATGTAGAGCAAAGACTGGAGTTTTAGCGGCGGGGAAACATGTAAGTGTAGTAACCCGAGAAATCAATGTAGCTACATTGATTTCGTTTTCTTTATTTTATTTTATACCATCCATTACAGAAAACACCTTTCACACAGGGTCTATTTTATTCTCAAGGTGGAAACTGGAATCTGCAAAAGTGAGAGCAGGTGTGTGCATATATATAACGGACGTATATATCACGGAATGTAATCTGTGCTGTCACATTGGGCGCACCCACATAATGTGGTCTAATTATGATACCATTAACTATTGATTCCACAGTAGTTGTCTTCCTGTGATCGTGCTGCGCTGCACTGTCTACCACTCTTCTTCTGTGTGCTACATGCCCACAGCGTGAGTGAGTTCTATGAGCAACAACTAAAGATGAACCTTTGCCCTTTATTTTCTAAATCTCTCCTCAGGATGGCTTCACCCGAGTCATCAGTCAGTCAAGCAGTCAAGTGCATCAGACAGCAAGAGCAAGGTAACCTGGAGCAGATGTCTTTTCTTCAAGAGGAACAGCAAGGGGGCCAGAAGCATAAAGCTCTGTGTAGATTGAAGACTTAAAGTGAATGCACCAAGACAGAATCACGCACAGGCATTATGTTTTGATCATATTTATAAAGCCACATGGAAATGGATGAACCTCAGTCCCACTCACACAGTTAGCATATGCATACAGTACGTGTTCCACCCCACCACTCAGTCATTAGAACCTGTCATTGTGAGGAACGGCACATTCACCGACTGTGTCACATCGACGGTGAAGGTTCTCTAAACGGCACCAGAACATCTGTCATTATGCACAGCGGGAGCTATTTATAGTACTGGCTGTACCACTATTAATCACATGCACCTGTGAGCCAGCACACTGATATCTCCGTCATCATTATTAAATCAATGATTCATAGAGCTCAGGTTTAAACAGAGGTGGGCTCCACAATACAATTAAAACATGAATAACAAAGGAAAAAATTATTCAAATGCAAATAAACAAATGATACAATGCATTACTGACGTTCCTTTGATTTACATTTGACCGAAGACTGCAAACATTTTGTTATACTGTAATCACGGATATTGGTAAACATCCTAAACAATGTTTCGCTCTTGGGTGACATCTCTCACCTTATATTTCATGTCCACCTCATCAGCTATTTCTAGAAAACTGTGTATACGCACTTTCACGTTCTTCTTTAATTATCAGTATGTACAAACTGTATGGTAAATAAGGAGTGGGTTTGGTTTTTCCAGCACAACATCCACTCTTTCTTCCCACTCTCGATTGTTAGAGATCCTTTTTTTGTTAGTAAAGCTGTCTTGTGTCAACTAATTAGATAGTGACAAATACAATATACCTGAAAATGGTACTTTCAGTTCCGAGTTTCTTTCTCAAAACTAATATTTACTAATATAAAAGTTGGAAGAGATCAGATATTGTTAAGTGAACCAAGTGAAGTGTTATATACAAACAAGCACAGCCTGAGCAGCTAATGTTGTTAGAATTAGTAGAGCAGAGCAGCTGGTTTTATCTATTGATATTTCAGCAAAACACATTTTTAGTTTTAATAAAGGAGTCTGTCAATAATAATTGCTCCACAGTCTGATGTCATGCTGCACTTGGCAGCAGTATCTCTCCACACAGCAGCAGGGAGTTGGTTACCTGCAGCATAAACAGCTAACATCTAACAACTCACTGTGGCTACTCCTACTCCTACTCAATACCTTCAATATGTTTTGTAACTGCATTTCTAATGAATGTTTGCAGTTGGCACTAACAAACATCACGTTTCCCTGTGGCAGTTGAATGCTTTAAATGTGAACTGGCAGCAGTAGAGAATGCTGGGTTTGGCATTCGTAGTAATCTCAAATAGCTTTGATATGACTGTAAGCGGAGTATTAAGTAAACAATGAGGTTTATCTATCATTAAGATAAAATCGCAACCCACGGTAGGATTCACAGCGGGTTGGCAGACTCCGCCAGTAGAATTGAAAAGAGGGGAGATTACTCTATGTCAGTGCATTAAATAATCATACAATGTATCAAAACAGGGTTTGTATATAACTTGAATGTTCAGAGTAGGCACACAACATTTGAAAGGGCACCTCATCCATGGTGTGGGGTGAATAGTAGTTTTGGCTGAATTACGAGACACACACACACAACCAATCAAATGGCTCTTTGGTTCCAACATGGCGACATTTCAGATAAAATAAAAGGTAGGGGCGGGTTTGTGACTATGATGACTCTATAGTAGTAAAAAAAAGCCCTAAAGTCACACCAATGCAGTACCTGAATCGCTCAAATGCCCCTTCGTACAACGTTAGTGCAAGTGTGAAAGTCCCGTTAGCCAGGTTAAACAGGATGAATACATGGATTGCAGCCCCTTTTACACACCACTGCTCCAATCATTTCCCTATACAACATTCTGTGTGGCTAGCGGTTCACTGATGTAGCCAGCCGCAGAAGTCTGAAGAGGGAAGATATTTGGAACACTGAAACATCTTAGAATTTGTAATAGAGCATTACAACTCGATTTACAATATAAAACCGCATTTATTGCCTGATTGCCTATCCAAATGTAATGCTGCCACCGTTCCTTTGTGCTGTAAATGGAGAACAAACTGAGATTATCCCCCATAGTCCATAGTCCTGTCTTGCATTACGAAATAAATTCTTGGAAAACAATTGTATTACAGTTTGGGAACAATCCAGTGTATCTTGCCATTGGTCTTCCTAGCATGCAAAGAAAATGGTTTCCTCTTATGAGATCCTACAGGATCTACTGTACAGATCCCACCATCTCATAGAGCCATAGGTCAAGATGACAAGGCAGCACTGCATGCGCTCATACATTTCAAGGCATATCTTTAATAATAAATGTGCACACAATCTCTAAATATGTCATTGTGAATGTACCTCCCATTTTACGAAGGTGCTTGCTGTTGCGTTGGACAGCTGACTCTCAAAGCGATATATAAAAGGCTGAGATAGGCTTGTTGACATATCATTTATTGTCTATGTGCTGAAAATGAAAAGTATTAAGTTGTATTGTTACAGATTGCTATTCCCTCTGTTAGTGAAAAGTAGAACATTTAATATCTAAAAAAAATGATTCAATCAGTTTCTGAACATGAACAAAACAATGCTGTGCTTCTGTTATTGAACGTTCAAAATGTAATGAACACATTTGAAAAGAAAACCAATCATGTATTTTTGAACATGCACAAAATAAAACTTTTTAATTTGTTTTCTACGTGTCAGTTACCGAATTCAAGCAACAGCTACATGTTTGAATTTTAAAAATGATTCACACAGAGGCACATTTTATTTCTCATATTATGTTATTTTTGCTTGGGGTAATAAAGTTATGACCCAAAAAAATACTGTGAAATTACCATACATCTAAACTAAGGCTGAGACTGAAAGATAAGGCATGTGTTTTGGTTATACAACTCAGTTGATGAAATCAAGATATTTTGGTAGGTTGAAATGCTTTTTCTCTGAGATGATATCTTATATACGACTGTGTGGAAAGCCAGAATTAAAAATGTAATAAAAGGTTAAAGCATTCTCTTTTTGACTTGCTTTACAGCTATAATACGTATCTTCTGTCTCCCCCATGAGGAACTCTGAGTAATAACAACAACTCTGTCGGCACATCTACTTTAGGTAAGCCTTCGTTAACCGCACATCTCCAGGTTGTTTCATAGCAGTAGAATCAACAACTGAAACATTTCTATGGTTCTTCCTGGGAATTTTCTGAGCACCTGCACCAGTGTAAGGGAGTGACACAAGTTTGTAAACGCTGCCACACTGACAAATACAGAGAGAGCTTTGTGGAGCTGATAGGCTCGATCAACTTTGGGTTGACTCATTTGGCAATGGATGAATGTAAATAACATTCATTTATATGAAAAAGTTCTGCACTATAGCGTTAACCGAATTAATAACTGCAATGTCTTTAGTTGTCTCTCTCTCTATATTATTACTAGGGCCATCTTTTATCCCTCCCACATATTTCTTTCTTTCTTTCCCCAGAGGTTCAAAGAGCCTTGAATTTCACATTCTGCAGCCCTTATAAGCTGCTTCACTTGGATTCACTCCCCATGTCTCCTTCTCCTCTGTATGTGTTGTATGTTTTTCCTTATCAGTCTCTCCTTCTTGTATTCCATTTGTCTGTCTCCCTGTTGGCATGTGGGCGTGGCGGTACTCCTGGGCAGACTGCTCCAGGTGAGGATCGTTGGCTAATCAGACCTCTCTACTTAAGCCTGTGGACCCCAGTCATTCGGCGCCAGAGTGTACTACGTACCAGAGTGGTAAATTACTAGCCTGGCATTTCCAGACCTGCCACTAGGCGCTGGCAAATTAAATTTGCTGCGCCTGTTGGTCTGGACACTCTCCATTGAAGCTTTTTCAAAAAGTCCAGAAATCCGGACTCACGTTTCAAATGGTTCTATCTAATATGGGCGGGCCAGAGCCCTTTGTATGCTGCTCTGGGGCGGACGTAACCGGATGACGAAGTGCTGGGCATGCGCCGTCGAAGCCCGTGATAGTAAACATCAAAGATAGCTGTGGATATTTAGAGACGGCTTTGGCCTCGACACTTAACGATTTGGAAGAAGGCACTCAACTCTTTCATTAACAAGTAAGAGGAATGTTCTGTTTAATTTAACAGTTAACCCGCTGTTCGCTAAACGAACGGGGCTTAATACGTCACCTTGCTCATTGCTCTGATTGGTTGTAGTGCTATCCAATTGTGTGCAGTGGCATTTGAAATGCACAAGTAGGAGCCGTCCCTTGAGTTGAGAATTACTATTGATCGTGGCCAGACCCTCTATCGTTCAAGATATCAGGGTCTGGATTTCCAGGCTAGTAAATTACCTGAGATCAGGATTTTCTATGTTTGTTGTTTTCTTTCAAATCTCAGTTGGAGTTAGTTGTAACTCTGCTCTTCTTTTCTTCCATGCCAGTTGCCTCCGCTGTTCACCTTTCCTGCTCGCCTGCCTGCGGGTTCCGGATATCCACTAGCCTCTGCTCGCCACGCCATTCAGCCGTCCAGTGTCCTGCCAGCCTGCCTGAAATAAATATTGTTCTAAACTGACTACCTGGGTTTCTGTTTGCGTTTGGGTCATCCCGAGCTATCATAACACCCCATCCCTTTTCCTCCCCTTCCTACTAATCCTTCTCCCTGATAGCCTGTGCTTACCATGAGGAAGGAGGACACATGGAAAATAAAAGTATCCAAAGTGGGTCATTATTTCCCCCACTGAGCTCCACTGACTTATTTACATCGCACAAATTGAGGAAAACATCCGTATATTGCGGCCTAATCAGACATATCTGAAGGATTGACAGGGCATCGGTCAACAGGGGAGATGAGTGTCACTTTGATTGATCTGTTCATTTCCTCTGCACTATGATTCCTTGCCCAGTTTGATATATGAACTTCTCTTTTTAAATCTGTTAGATTTATATAGTAAGGGGGGGGGGAGCCACCACAGAGAAAGGGTGCCACCCCTTGGCTTGAATTCCAGGCCATCAAATTTCCTTCTCAAGGATCGATAAAGCTTTCTCTCGACTCCCTCCACTGCTCTGGCGCCCTGTGAGAAGCTCAGAGCACAACGCTTGACTTTTCATCTCCTGTTCTTAGAGCCAATCCCTTAGCCTGGAAGTGCTGAAGCTTCTCCTTTGTATCGCCACTAGAGGTAAATATGCAGGTCGTTGTGTTTCGCCTCAAATGTTTGCTTTGCTCTGAAGAGAACTGACAACTCCCTCCCCCTAGGTTACTGTTGCAGTGATGAAAGGGAAACAAATGCAAGAATAGGGAGTCTAGGTTAGAGGAGTTGTTCAGATTAGTTTGCCAAGGGGGGACGTTTGAGAAAAAAGGCGTATATGGCACACAAACAAGAGTTGAATACAGAGATATGATCTTATTATGGTGACATAGTAAAAACGATACATTAACACTCCCTGTAACCACAAGAGCTGACTATTTAAACATTGCTAGCATCATGGCTCTGGGATTTACAATGGTGAAGGGTCCACCACGGTAGTTTAGACTGACATATGTCAACAACTGTTGGATGGATTTTTGGTATAGACAATTATGGTTCCCAGATGTTGTATGTTACTGACTTTGGTGATCCTCCAACATTTTGACATGATAGCATCAGTGAAAAGTAATTTAGTTCATGACAAAATATGTGCTACTGCCTCAGCTGTACTTACTTACTTTATGCCTTATAAACTTTAGAATAAAACAATATATACTGTCCACCATCTAATTTGAGTGTCTGAATTCAGAGTGTGACGTTTCTGCTCTATTATTTAAAATGCCCAAAGAAATTGCCACAATGCCATGAAAAGTAACACCCATGTCCTGTAACATACTACCATCCATCCCATAACGCAACACCTCACATTTATTTTGCAACCATGCACGCTTCAGTATACGTCAGTGATGACGGCCTTTGCTGTGTCACTTATTATTGAATCGCAATCCTGTTGTGTTTGTGCCTATCACTAATAAACACTTCGGCAGTGCTCACTCTCCCATAAATAGTTTTCTCTAGGGTGCTATTTTAATTACTGTATAAAACCCATTGGACACTTTATTCAATCTTACATATATTGTTTCTCAGATCCCAAATTACACAAAACACAGCAATAATAGCGCATAGGTCGTGTTTTTTCCTCACAACTGCTGTCAGAAACTGGGCGCCCTCATAACAGTCAGCTCCGGTTTCAAAAGCCACCCGGCTCTCTCTAACATGTCAATTACCATTTGTAAAAACTGGGTCATACAAAAATGTTCACACATGACACACTTTAAAAAAAACAATCTCATTTGCATCTACCTCCTGGAGTCAGACTCTGCTGTTAACAGTGTCAAACTGCCAATATTACCGTGTGCTCACAGCGGTGCTACAGAGAAGAAAACACATGCGGGCACAGTTGGTGGAGGTTTGCCTATTAAACCCAGGCTCCTTCCTACTGTATACTGACTTCCTCGCCTAAAGGAGTAGCCAGCCAGAGGAAAGGCATGCTGGGAGGGAATGGCACCATGTGCTGGCTCATGGCTAAGTTTATTAATGTACATCTAGCTTGGGCACGGACACTCACAGACAGAGACAGAGTTTGGGGGATATAAGCCCAAAATGTTCCTGGTTTATGTAAGGGGACATGATGCTGGCATACATGTCTGGAGATATATCCAGGGCAGCTCCTCTTTATCCACTGCTAGGTTTCCTTAGTAGATAACATCTAGACTGGTTTGCCAACATGGACAGATGGAGACGGAAAGAGGACAACGGATAGAGGAAAAAGATAGAGAGAAGGGAAGAGAGAGGAAGAGAGAGGGAGGGAGACCACTCGTGCGAGGCTGGCTCATGGGGTGACTGCTGTCTGTCCTTACTGGCACACGTTTGTCCTGAGTGGGAGATATGGAAGTATGGCATGGGTCTATAGAACCAAGCCTGTTGGATGTGGTTTGACGAGATAACATGAGAGATCAACAAATGGTTTGATCAGTTTTACAAGGAAAGGATTGTTTGAGAAAAGGCTTATAACTGAAGCACAAGCCAAAACGGCTCATGCCATAATAAAATGTTTAATTTCAGCTTATTTGCCAGCAACACCTGTTAGCATTCTGTTTGTGTAATTGTTTGCTGCAATGAATCTGAGAAACAATCAAGGATTTGTTAGCTTTTATTGTGCAGCAGTTATACTGTAATAAAAGCATTACTTCTGTGAAAAGATGGACTTAAACAACAGAACTCTTGCAGCAGCAACTAAAATGAGATCTGGATCAATGCAAACAAAGGTGTAGTCTTGTTTTGTTTTTACATTGTTGATTTTCTGTTACCAACATTTCAAATTTTGCTTTATAGTCATGTACCTATCACAAAGAGCTCAATAAATGGAGCATATGTATTTCAAATATTTTTAAAGGCAATAAACCATGTAACATTGTGGTAAATGTAACACACATGCTTAAATAAAGCGTATATGTGGTGACAGTGATGAGCTAGACCAACTTCCTCACCTTTTGACCCAGTGGATTGGGATACTGCTAAGACACATCAAACAGTCTTATTACTCTATCAGCTTTATCAGGGCTGAACACCAGTGCAATATTTTCCTCTCAGCTTCCCAATTGTCTGTATCTCATGTTAAATGATCTCCTATTTAGATATATTTCCCTGACAGATGGCAAGCACAGATACACTTTTGCTTCGTTAATATTGTTGTATAGTATAGTTGACCTCTAAAATAGTAGTTTGACATCACTGTGCACTGATATAATTTCTGTGCAGAGGGACCAGTAATGTATAGCTGATTCCTTCAGGCCCTATTTTTATTATATACAGTGTGCTCCCACTAGGTCATGATATTAATAAACACATCTGTTCGCATTCTTATTCAGACAATATACAATACACATTGGCCCTGCACTCCCCCATCTCTACTGCTGTTCAGTGTTTAGATGTTGCACATTTATCTTCAATGAATTATTGCAAATCTGACATTTGAAATGATTGGTGCAATACAATTGATGTTTTTAATATTAACAAACAAACAATAAATAGAGTATATACCCAAATCTAATATGTCTGTCTATAAGCCCATTCTTGATAGAATGTGGTGTCAAAAAGGTTAATTCCTGTTCATCATAAATCCAATCATTCCTAATCTGAATGGTAATAAAATGTGTAAACAAATCCTCTGACAAGAGCAAAACCAACAATGAGCTCATCCTCACAATAACTACATGTTTATCCAAAGCCTGAAGAATCTTTTCATCTCGTGTCATAAAGCTCCATTGCTGTCCCACAACTAGTAAAAAAACATCACTGAGCCACACTGTTGTCCTCAGTGGCATGTTAATTACAATGATAGTTTAATATTTAGTTAACCATACATAAGTGGCAAACTTGGCTGATGTAAAAAAAACAAGGGGTATTATGCAGGGTCCTCTGTTGACAAGAATCGAACAGACGAACGGACAAGCCGGAAATATAATGACTCGAGCCTTTGGCTATCGACGGTTCCCAGCTGTTTTAGGAAATGGCTGAGCCTTTTTATACATGAAATGACATATCCGTCAACACCGACTCATTTTTAAAGTCCTCCGTAGGAACCAGTGCACTTGGGGCTGAGTGTTGAAGACAGCCCAGGAAAGTCAATAAGTATTGAGAGATGCATTATCTTGTCATTTCTCAGTCCAGACATCGCTAAAAAGAAATCAGGAGAGTTAAGAAGCATGCTGAGTCAGACAACCTGAAACCTGAATACTTCTTATAGCAAAGTCCCTGTGCTACCAGATCTCAGTTACTACTTTAGTCAGTACAATCTGATCATAATGGAAACATGTGATGGGCAAAACTAGAAAAATAAACCCTAAGTTAAATAATCAGAGGAACCAAAGCGAAATGTTTCACCTATGTTTGGTACCTCTATAGAAAACGTTGTTTGTTTGAAAGCAGATTGAGGTTCACAGTTGGAGGTCTAGTGAGCGCCTCCAGAACTGGCATTGCATTGTGGGATTTATCTCCCCTGTCCCTGTTCATGTCCTGCTTGGTATAGTGAACAATAAGAAACAGGGATGACTCACACTGACTGATTTCCCTCTGAGCAACAGACACTGTGGAGATCTGAGCCAGCTATGATCTCTCCCCTATGTGTCACTACACTGATCAGCATCTGTAGAAACCTCTCACCAACTTCTGTCAGTCACGTACATACTATCATTAGGTTTTCATCAGTGCCTCTGGCTTCAGGTAGAAAAAACAAAAACACAAAAACGAATAAGTCTGGTTGCATTTGGACGAGTGACAGCCCTATGTGACACATCACATTAAGGATAACTGCTAGGTGACACGCCCGCGCTCCAGATGAAAGGGAATGAGAGGGGAATGGTACTTTTCTCCTGTGGACATTTGGACATCAGATGTCTGACAGGAAGCAAAAAAATCATTAATTCTGGCTCAGTAATCTTTTCCTTCTGCAAGGGCCGCAATTACAATTTTGTTTGTTTGCCATTTTGTTTTAGTTGTATTTAAATGAAAACTTTGGCGGACTTGTAATTGCTGTTGAACAAATCCCCTGATTGAAATATGAAGATGTGACTGTGTTTTTCACGGTTTAGGAGCAGGTTAAACCATGCAAATACACTTGGCAGATGAGTGTTACCTCTTTTAAAAACTAATGGAGAAAACTATCATCTAGGCTTTTTATTGAGTGACACATTTGATATGAGCAATGTGTTCATTTTTAACAGTCCATCGGCAAAAGATTCAATTGACCCATTATTTTCTTTTAAATATTGAATCTGTCAGAATGATGATCCTTTATTGATTTCATCTCTTCGCTTCACTTGTGATTATAAGGTGTACAATAACTTCTTCAAAACACACATCATCGTTGACGTACCATACAGTGAAAACTAGCCATTTGCAAACACAGGGGTTTCTAACTACAGTAATGTATGTCTGTCTTTTATGGTTCTAGTTGTGTTGACAGCAAATGGACAAGCAATTGTCTGAAACAATGTTGAACTTTGTCATCAATGTCTATATCTTGAATTATTGGAATTCAATATGGGGCAAAATAGTAGGGGAGAACGGGGTATTTTGTCACACGGGTAGGTTGTCACAATCGTTATATCTCGTAACCAGAAGGCGCTGTCTGTTAAATGTTGGTATGTAAATATCCACAACTGGGATCAGGGGTCACCTACATAGTCTTCCTTGGAGTTAGACTGTTGCATTTGAGGTGAGAGGACTGTTAGTGTTTTTCATGTCAAATTGAAAATATTTAGCTCCTCAGTATTTTTCTTCTAGGCTTTTACACAATGGGTTTATAACAAAACACTTGTTACCCTAAAAAAGTGTGAAGGGAAAGCTATAGTTTAGATTGTTTTTAACAAGCTAATTAGTTGTCAGATGGTTGTTGGCCTTGATGCTAGCAATAAATTCCAGTTGGGGTTGGTCGGCACAATTTTTTGGGGGTTGGTTGTCACATGTTATCCAAAGGGTGCAACTAGGAAAGGAACCCAATACAAAAATAAAATGTCAAGAGCTGTATCCTCACTGACACCCCAGAGAAGGAGAGAATTGAGCAGGAAAGGCAGCTAACTTGCAAAAGAGAAAAAGGCATCATGGTTAACACAGTATTAAAGGTGCTCATTTATATTGACAAATATAATTTAAAAAACTAGTTTTATGGGGCACCCTTAGCTCAGTTGGTAAGGCTTCCCCCCCGGGCCGGGCCCAGCAGCAGACCCGGGTTCGATTCCCGCCCGCGGTCGTCCTCTGTATGTCACTCCCCTCTCTGCCCCATTTCACCTCTGTCTCTCTGCACTATCAATAAAAAAGCATACAAATGCCCAAACAATATCTTAAAAAAAAAAGTCAATGCAGTCTATTTCCTTTTGGAAAAATTCCATTTGCACATTATTGCCGGAGAAACCCTCTCCAGCTCTGAAACATCAATTCATTCTTTTCTCTGGAGCAGAAAAAGTTATTTTCTCAATCATGGAATGAGTTTTGTTCCGACTGTCAACATTTTCCATTGCTTACTTTCTCTTTCTGAGTTCAGGCATTATATTAATACACGCCCTTTTAGGCTGGGCAAAGATTTGGATGATTGCTTAAAGTGGGGCAATTAATTCTGGAAAACATTCCAGATTTTGATAGCGTATAATGCATTGAGATTGTGAGGCGCATTAAGTATAGTAGAGCTGTGTCATGGTAGGCTCAACTTTATTCTTCTTGATAGAAAGCTAACGTTTTCACAGAACTCAGAAGGATGTCAGAGAAGTATAGAATCATAATATATTCATCTCTCACATATTCTCGTGATTCTGTAGTGTGGTGCTCAAAGAAAAAAATAAGCACTGAAGGAGAAACATGTTGGCTAGTCTTAGAAGTTGACATTATCAAATAACACTACTTTGCAAGTTAGCTAAGGCTTTAGCAAAAAAAAGAGAGCTCAACTTTATGCACTAGCATCTAAGAACAGCTTGCATTTATAGAAGAAAATATGTTTTTTAACAAAGGGAAGATTTTCATTAACATTATTGGCTTTAATTCCCTGGCAAATATATTACCATAAACAGCACTGGTGACATTTGAATCAATAACGTAACATTTTGTGGCCCTATTTATCCCATGATGCTTTTCCCCCTAATGAGAGCAATGTCTCTCTGGGTGACAGTGACACCAATTACCAAATGCAAAACTCCCATGATCAGAATGATCATTAAGCCCGCTTCCATTTACCGAGACATTCTCAAATTCAAAAACCCTGAAAAACAACAACTCCCAAACAGTAAAATAAAGAGAATTCATTATATATTTTCTTTGGCCTTGTTTTTTGTGAGAAGTGCTTTGAAATGTTAATGTCTCAAGTAAAGAGTCACCACATTCCTCCAAAAGCTCCCTCCTGCTCTGTGTGTAAATCTTGTAATTGGCTATTTTCTTCTTTTAAAATGAATGCAGTGGTATTAATGAATTGTGCATAAAAATGTCCCAAACTAAGAAGATTTAGCTTAAAATAGTCTAACATTAGATATTCAGTCTCTGCTTTAATGTATGTAAATCAACCAGTTAAAACACAGAACATATGCCTGTGGCTGGCTTGTAATGAGAGGTGGAGTGAGCAGCTTAACACCTCAGAGAGATTTTACAAACTACTTTGTGTGGGCCCACATTCTGCTCAGGGAAAGATCCTTTTTCAGGGTGAAAAATAATTAATCAGGCTTAACATGTATGGCAACAACATTGCATTTTCATCAGGAGAGAATCTTGAATGCCAATGAGACTCAATATGAGACACACACACACACACACACACACACCGTGGTGTACCAAACAATTCATACACACCCTGAGCTTAGACGTTGTTTTAAATGAGTTACTGTATAAACTGCAGTTAATTCAATAGACAAACTATATCAGAGGATTATTTGCCTAACACGCCACCCAGACACTGGGTATTTAGAGAAACAAATGTGAATACCTTATTCAACTACACAGTGCTTCAATATGTTAAAGAAAAAGAGAAAAACAAACAGTATAGTTAGCAAGAATCGTTTGGATTTTAACAAGAGTGGTGGAAATAAAATCTAATAGCTTGTTCCCAGTCTGCTTTTTCCCCTTTTTGTTGGAGCTCTTCCATTGCTTTGTTTACTCTCCCAAATAGTCCATTATCTCGGAGAAGTTGCGGTTGACACTGCCAGCAGGTTGTCCTTCAACTTCAGATGGGAAATTTTAATCTGAATTTCAACAAATCCCCGAGCACTGAGAAGTGTCTTAGTTATCTTGTAAAAAAAATCAAATCCCAGTAATTTGTCAGAACACTTGGAATCCGCTCAGACACACACTAGCAATTGCCGGTTACCAATTACAGCACAATGTAATTCAGCCCCCTTCACAGACAGTGTGGAGCCCCTCCATGATAAAATATGCATCATCTTCCCACAGCCCAGTCTCATGGATACTAGCCATCAGAAGTGGTCGGGTAACCTCGATACTCTCCAGGGAAATCATTGAGTGGTAGAACTTGGGACTATAGTCACACAGCCTGCTCACTGCTGATAAAGGGGGTCATCCCGTGCCTGGGTCCTGTCCTGCCACCCTCTCCACATCCCTGTTTCAAAAAAACCATCAGCCATACCATGATTAACTCACAGAAGGAGAAAAAAAGATTAAGGGAGAAGAATATCATGAAAGAAAAAGCGATGCAGGGTGTGTGGGGTGTCTATGTAATCACATAAAACGCTGCAGTTTTACTGACTCGGGTATATAATGGCTGCTCTTTGAAGGGCTAGCAACAGGCCGTGGCTTTGATGTAGGACTTACCATATAGTAGAACTTTTTCAGTATATCTTACCTGCCTGCAAGTCCCTTCAGCCTAGTGCATTCATCACTATATTTATCCTGGAGGATGAGAATAATAAACCAATCCCATTAAAGCATGTGATGCTAAGGCAAGCATCTCAATTTGCACCGTGTTTGAAACTAATTAAGCTTTCCGACATTGTCATGCCAAAGATAGCCTGCTCCATTTGGTCATTCATTAAAAATATGTTGCAATTAGGACGATCCATTATGAGCTTAATTACAGTATTAAAAGAGCTGAGGAAATCCACACAGTGCAGGAAGATAACAAATTGAGCCTCTCTGAAAAATCATGGGAAAAGTCCAAATGTAATGCCGGAGCTGTTGACTGGAGACAACTGATAGTGGGTTAGTCAGGTGTCACACTCCTGTTGCATCAGCACTACATGTGATTTAAATTGTCTCTAATGAAACAGCAACAGTTTGCAGAATAATTCATTACGCAGCCAGTGACAGTAACAGTTAATCTGCCATTATCTATGTGCTGTGCCTGAAATAAAGGTTGTACACGGGATTTGTAATGAACACATTTCCCAAAAGGTGAGGCGGATCATGGCTGCTTGAGAAGACACACACTTTATTATTAAGAAGCAATCTAACCTCCCTGTCGAGGGAGACAGGATGGGGTTACACACATGGATAAGAATCAAGTAGTGGTGGAGTGATTAAACAGTGTGTTAAGTGCCTAGAACTGTTTGCACTCCTTTACTCCCCTACTGATAACTCCCCACAAGGAAATAAGCATTGGTGAGTTTATGCTTTTGTTCTGCCAACACAGGAGTCAATTGTCCATGTGTGTGTTTGCTTTTGAGGTGTTCCAGGGACATGGCCTCGGCAGCAGGAGGAGGAAATGACATAATTATCCATTCAGTTTGATTGCAGTGCAGTAATTAACGTAAGTAACATGAGTGTTTCGACTCTTGTAGAGAGATTGGAATTCTCTGAGTGTGCAGTGGGTGCCATTCAGCAACTCAACAGCATTTAATGATAGCGACCGAAGTGTTTTGACTTTTGGAGCCCTGTCTCAAGGGAGGAGAAACTAACAAGTCAAAGTGAAGCTGTCCCTGTAAGAGTGTAAAATGTATTCATTTTTGCTCATTTCCTTTTTGCGTCAAACCAAGGCTATGTCTTTATGAGGAAAATTGGCACAAGAGACAGTTAAGCCGTCACACTAACAGCAGCTAATGGCCTGTGTATAGTTGGCTAGCTATAGCTGCATCTAGAAAGCGGGTACATTGGGCTGGTTGGAAAAAAAACAAGAGCAAAGACTTCAAAAGCAAAAACGTTTGCTAAAATAACATGAAGTATAAAATAAGCTTTAATATCCCTCTGAATATCACCACACCCTGAAGAAGGCAAAAGCTGAAACTCGTTACTTTAATGTCTTGCCAAATGAATTAAAGGCCTTTTATTTTTGTAACCAACCTTGAGCGCCTGGACTTGGATTTCTGTATGACTGTTTTTGCTCTTCTCTGTTATGACTCTAAATATATTGACACAAGGAGACTTGGGAAATGAAGGGAAATAACATGTGATAATCATGTGATAAACTAATTGTTTAGTGAAAGTTTGACTTAAAATAGGGCATGTGGAGTTTTCTTGTAAACAAACCAAAGTTATATTTACATTCACTATTTGTGTTTGGTGTATCTCTGAGAGCTAAACATGTGTCGAATACATTTCCTTCCTCACATACGATTTTATTTTATTTGTTGCATTGTTTACATCCATGTTTCCATACTGGCAATCTTCTTCTTCCGCTACATTTCTTGTTGCACGCTTGGTGTTCACCGGTGGAATAATGTAAAACCAATGTGCATCTTTGCGAGTGTGCATACATACGAATACAACTTTGCTTCATATCGGCAGCCTACCAGAGGTCGAAAACTCTGCAGAGAACCTTTAAACTTGTTGTGCCTTTTTCCGCTTGGCTGGGTTTGTTGGATAGAATCATGCACAAACATTTTATTTTCTCATCCACTCGCCGTTTGAATAATGAATGAAATCATGTCCTCCTTGCAAGCTAACACTGCACTCCGAGTAGCTGCAACTGAATAATTCTCTGTGGTACAGTTAGAACAGTTGGATGTTGTACCAGTGTAAGACTAACTTTTCAATTCCAATCGGTTATTCAATAATTAAAATAACTGAACACCACAGACTATTATATTAGCCAGAGGATCGGCTGGTGTGTTTACCGCTGATGTTGCCACGCTTCCTGAATGTGTTACTCAGGTGGCAGATATCAGAGTTTACCAAAACATCCCCCCACTTGTTATTACCTCTCTACAGTCTCCCCAGTCGGTAGCTGGTGTTTACAGAATAGACAGCATACAGTGAATGCAACGTTAGGGCACTTGGAGCAAAAATTCAGCTTGGGCTTGTTGATATAACATATCCAATATTGCACTGTGCTCAGCTTCAGGCAATGGATAATTGAAAATCGGTTGAAGCCAGGTCTTATTCTTCTGTGGGTTGTCGATGGAGTTTCTAAAAAGGGTGTAGAGATTAAAGTTGTTGTTAAAATTGTTGCTTTTGGACTCAAAACGTGTATATAGTGTATACTGTAGTTTACCTTTGCACCTCAAACTTTTCTGTATAGTTATATACAACTATAACTTATACTATTAATAAAAAATACCATATACAGAAAAGAAAAAAGGCAGCCACTTTTGTAAGGCCTTGCACATTGATAGATTTGTCTCCTTACAGGCACAGCCATGGAGATTCTGGAAAAGCTTGTTTGAGCCATCCCCTCTAGCTCTCCAAACACTACCATACATAAAGGCAGCACCCAAGGACAGTCACATGAAGAATGGAAACAAGGCCAGATTTCTTCATTACATTTCCAATATGTACTTTTTTCATCTCTTGTAGCCCACGCTACACCCCAGTCACATCCTTCCATGAGGCTCCATCAATCTCTATACCAAGAACTCTTTGCCATGCCAGTCTCAGGCTATTTCACATATTCCTGATTGAATATTTGACATTTTTACTATAAAATATTTACACTGATTGTTGAGTATGAGGGGGAATTTACAAACTTTTGGACCTTATTCTATACTTCCTCATTCCTTATCGAGCCATGAACACTTCCCAAGCTGCTCCTCAAATGCAAATATTTCCAGAAATATTCCAGAGTTTCTGCACGGATACCTTTTAAATATTTAAAAAAGGTCCTCATTTCCTCTAGAGCAGCAAACACATGAAGTTAGACACCAGGCCTCCAGCTACATGAAAAACATTTTACACAAAGGCACACTGCTGATGAAATGCCCGCTGTCGCTTCCAAACACCTAGTGGTGACGTAGCCTACATTAAGTTTGTTCCCCTCACCGCTCCTTGTTGTACATGCATGGAGCATTTGTAATCGGGAGCCTCATGCTTGGCTTCACTGGGAACCCATTGGAGCGGTGAGCTGGAAAAAGCAGACCAAGGTCTTGTATATGGGATGTTCCTCTTGGCCTGCGTGGCCCCATGTGTGTCTGTGAGGAAGGCAGACAACCTAATCACATCAGCCTGGGACTGCAGTGATCATGCAATGGCAGTAGCAAAACACAGAAGCCAAAAAACAAGAAGATTTCATAAGAACCTTTGGAACGGCAAAAATTCTTGTCTCAAGCACGATTCCTAACAAAGCCTCCTATAGTCGTATGTTATCAACATTTGTGTGTGTGTGTGGGGGGGACACAATAAGCATGTGGTCTGGGTGTCCTAGTCCAGAAAATATTGAGCATCAAACACGTAATTTCCTGCATTCTTGTGAATTTGTGCCATAGCTGCACAATCTGGTGGACATTTCTTTATTTACTCATGACTATGCACAAGTTTTAACTAACATGACAGTTAAGATTGGTAATGAAAGCCACCATTGGAAAATGAAAGTGTGCGCTACCAGCTATCTTGCAATTAGCTTAGGTGAGGTTAGGCAAATGTCAGCGATAGCAAGCTTAGTTAGCTAGTTACCCAAACTGTAGTCTGGCATGACCACTTCCGCCAGCGTCTATTCGCTTGCGTCGAAAAGCAACGCAGCCCTGACGCAGCCCCCTCCTTTTCCGGTTGCTGGCTTTCCCCTATTGTGATCCCCCTCAAATTCGGAAACAATTCGCTCACAGTCAACCCGTGTGCTTATGTGCAGCGCTCTCTCACACACACACACACACACACACACAGGGTGTGAGAAGTCACATTACTGTAGACGGAAATAAAGTGTGGCTATACTTCGGGATAATAATATTGGCGGCGGCGGTCCGGGACGCAGCCTAGTTTAGCCTAGCCTAGCTGTCCAACTTCATTGTACAACTACCCCCGGGCAGAAATACCCTCATAAACTCTGGAAAATGAAGCGTGGGGGTTTGAATTGAGCACCGGACCTTATAACCAGCTAGATTAAGATCCGCCGTTCCCTTTCTTTGGTGAGGGACTAAGCAGCGGTGTTTTAGCGACGGGGAAAGATTCCAACGGCTTCCACTATCACCTAGCAACTCTTACGGCTACTTGCTGCAGTTGGTGTAGCGCTCACAACGTCAAAACCCTGTTCTGCCTGTAAACAGACGGACTACGGCTCTGACTACAGCGATAGGAGGTGGTGACATAAGTTCTCGAATGCTAAAAATTCTACTCGACCGCCGTAGCCGTCCTCTCAACCGCCGATGATAATGTTACCAGAGATAACACTACGTGGCTAGTTAACTCCGGTTAAGTTATCCCGTGAGCTCCTCGGGGGCTAAAGTGTATGGTGTCTTGACATGCTGGTTAGAAAGCAACACACTATGTATATTCCTTTTGTCTTTAATAGTTTTTGTGTGGCGTTTGCGGGTTTAGCCATTTCTCTGACAGTCTCTGGACGTGAAGACGTTCCATCAAAATAAGTCCCCCCCCGGCACTATTTTGCAGGACACCGCTGCTGCTTCCCGGGGTTAGCCCCGCCCTAGATGATTGTGATTGGTTTAAACAAATACAAACAGGCTAGTCCAGTTTCCCCCGGTTTCCCCACCCGAATAGACGGCTCTAAACAGAGTGCTTCCAGACCATACTACGTGCTGTAGTTTGGTCTGACTTTGCGAGACTACCCAAACTGTAACTTAAGGCAAAAGTCAGAAACTAGATAACGCTAGCATTGCTCCGTTTGTTGACACTTGACACAATCTAATTCAGACCCTGGAGGTACGAAAGTGAATTCTATTGGGCTAAACAGCTCATTAGAAGGTGGACTTTAGGGCTGTCTGAAATCGTTTTGGAAATTTATAATTACAGGTAAGAAGGATGTATATGTTTAGATCCCCTGAACTGTTAGCTATATTTTATATTTCATATTTTTTTAAGGAGGAAAAATTCACCTCTTCTAAACACACTATGTTTTACAAGTGTGTGTGTTCATAGAGAGGTAAAGTTATTTTGGACGAGGCAGAGAAACAAATTTCAGCAGATGGCGTGATGAGCATTCATTTTGGAGTGCACTGGCCTAAATAACTCCAAAGAACAGCCCACATTTTCATCTGTATGTCTGCTCCCATGTTTTAACAGCAGCTCTTTCTCCTCTATCCCTCGTACCTCTTCTTTCCCTCATGTCGTCTGTCTCGTTTTCTCAGTGACTCAGTGATTTTCTTTTTCTCCACATCGAGAAACTACGCAAAATGAAATCCCTCCAACACAGATGGATCCTCACTCAGATCGTCCTATTTTCTGACCTGATAGCTTTCTGTGTGCTTGAGGGGGATTTAGTGTTCATGAGTGTGAAGGAGTTTTGGTCCGTGTGCAGACTTAGTTTGGCTTCCTGCACAATACTTCTCAATCTCATGAGCCGATACAGAAAATAGCTTAAATTATAATAAAAAAATATATAATTTAAAGTTCTGCGATTTGGACCAGTGGCATTCTAGCATTGTAGAAATGAAAGGATAGGTCAGGTGCCCACATTAACAGTGAACCAAAGTCTTTGCTTGCTGTGATCATTCCTTTTGGTTTTAATTGGCCATCAAGAGACACCTACTGTGCTTCTAGTTTAAGTCAAGACACTGCAGGTGAAAAGGGTCAAATGTTGAACTTACAGATATTATCATGAAAATTTGCCAGTTGATTACCTAAATAAAAACCATGTGTGTTTGTATTATAATTTTTTCAGAAATGTTTGAATCAATATGCAAATTAGGCGACATATTTCCATCTTTAAAAAAATAACTGGACTGGATATAATCCCCTTCCTCTTGAATTGGAGAGATGTTCAGCAGGGATCTCATTGTTGAAAAAAAATAGGAAAATTGTATGTTATAGGAAAATATGTTGTATGATCTGGATGAAAATAGGTATAACAGTTTTACCTTAAATATATAGTACATACATAGTACATTATCAATGGTGCAGCACAGCACACAGCTCAGCCAGGCTCTGTTCCTTACACAGTACACTTACTCTGCACAGTTGTTTGTGTCTCAAATAAAAGTTCCACTAACTAAGGCTTTTGTGGGAAAAAAAGAAGACAAAAATATTTTCTTTCAGTGCAGTTCACAGATTTCAAAAGTGACTATACACTACACACTGCCTCTGCTTGATTTCATTTAAATATATATATATTCCTTTTTATTCAAGTGTGTGGGGAGATGAGTGCATATCAGGAGACGGAAGTACACAGCAGCAGCAGCGCTATTGCACAACATTAACTGTCTTACTAAAATATGAATCCTCTCTTTCAGCCAAACCAATATGCCAGCAACATCAACAGCCAGATGCAGACTTTGAAATGGGGCCGCACTCAGGCTGTGTGTGTAATGATGTTCTGCATGCCCATAAAAAAACACAAATACAGCCCTGCCTTTTGCCAAATGTATGCTGGGATTGGGTAACCCTCCCCATCCCTTCTTTCTCCCACGACCCCCAGAGAAGAATAACAGGTTATAGAGAATGAACAAAAAAAACAATCCAACAATGTTAGCAATAAACGTCTTTGAAAATTGCGTATTAGAAGCATGCCATGTGTCCGTGTTGAGGCAGAGCTGTGCTGCATTATCTCATTGTCTCTATTCTAGCTACATCATCTGACTCCTAGTGTCCTTCAGATTACTGTGCTCATTTCCCATGTTCATGACAGTTTTATGTATTCACCAATGAATTCAGTCCAGACTGTTATTCAATCTGTTTAACTAGTTTTTTTCTTTTTTATTGTTTGAGCGAAGAAGTTGCACAATCAATCATCCACTTGTGTTGCTGAATAAATCTTGTGATCTTGTGTCAGGACTGTTATATGGCAAAACGTGTAAGTCCCAACGAATGTAGTGCAGTTGCAGAACAATATTTTCTTTCTTCTAGTAAAATTCTATTTAAATAATGAATTATTTGATCTTCAATTTTGTGTGGATTTAAAGTCAAATTAGTGGTGTATTTTGCACTGAGGCTTCATCAAAAAATTAAAATTAAAATTAACTCTTGTGGCTGCTTAAGGGAGCAAGAACAGTCTTTAACGGTCATGGCGCCTTTATGCAAACTGTGCAGGCACTATAGCAGGATATTAAATAACGTTAATAAAACAGATAGACAGCTGCTATAAAATAAGATTATAGCTGTCAGGGAACGGAGATGATTCAGAGGGAGGCTGTGTAGAAAGTACTGCAGCAGCTCACAGTAGTGCTGCGCTCAGGAAAGAGGTCTGTCCATGTCTGTGATTTAACAAGCTGGAAAACGTGGAGAATATCAAGGAGAAAATCCAGAGAGAAAAGGGAAAGTCTTTGGTGCGGCAGCAATTAGTAGCAGCCTGCAGAGTCATGCATCTTCATACTGTATGAGTGATGGCTGACACATGGCAGGAAATATAAATTAACCGCCCCCCTGCTGATCTTTATGCAAAATTTATATTTAAGATCACAAGGCTTCCTTTATTGGATTTTTAAAAGATTTATAATTGAATTTACACTTGAGCGAGTGAAAGAAGTTGAGAAGGGTGTGTACTTAAAACAGACATGCACGGAATCTATCAGTACCTACAATTCATATGCAATTGTATAGTCATCATTTGACAAAAAACTGGACTAACGTTTGTGCCGTCACCAGGAAAATGTCTTAGAGGCTGAATTCATGTTCATATTAGTGATGGATGTTCCTCAGTGGTCAGAGGTCAGCTCGGGTGAAAGGAGATCTCAGGAGACAAGGATGAGTTATAAAGCAATATATTTATTACAGGCTTGATCAAGGAGAATATAGATGAAGAGCACACATCACACAGCAGCAGAGTAAGTGCCCTCCATATTCAAGTGAGTGTCCTCTAGACCGAGATCTTTATGGTCCGCGGTCCCTCCCTCTGAAGTTATCTTCACCAACATTTGCAGCAATTGTAAACACTCCTAAAGTTATAAGTACTAAAGTATCTGACAACAAGTTTACAAAATAATTCAATGTAGTAAGTCATATAATCTCAGAAGCTGTCTTCCTGATGCCTAACCCTGAATGCTATGCACCGACATATACGCCCATATCTGAGATATAGTGCTTACCCTATGGAGGATGAGTATTAACAAACCCTTCTGCCCTGGCCTTCTGCTATTATCTCTGGATCTATCTTTGTACAGCTCCAATCTTACTGATGCCTGTAAGAATTACAGGGCCCAGCTGACCATAAGGTACGACCTATATTGAAAACAGTAGGATGACCATACCAAAGGCAATCAATTCTATAACAATGTTATGAATTCAGTTCATCACAAAGGGACAGTTTAGGATGTCTAAAACTTAAGCCAACCATGGGAGAACTTGCAGGTAGACATAAAGAAGGTTTAGCTATTGAATAGGGAATTGAACCATACTGTAAGACGTCATCTTTGGAGATGCTAAACAACCAACCAACCAACCAACAGCAAGCATAAATGATTCACTTCTGCCCATTTTCCAAGCTGGTCCAGGGTTATAAAGATTAACAGATATGTATCTCATTCCAAAAGAAGTATTCAGTGTTTTTTCCACACACATTTTTCAACCTTCACTATAAAGTCAAGATGGAAACATTTCGAAGACAAAAAAAATCCCCCAAACTCCACTGAAGCCTGGCCAGCGAAATGAAGCTCTTCAGCAGATTTATAAGACAGCACAAGCCGTTTCATCTATTTCACAGAAGAAGACAATAGCACTTTAGATAGAGAACTAAACACAATATTGAAATGAACAAATCCAAAGTGCAATCAAAGGAATGTAGTTTCTCAGTGGCTGCGGTTACAAATTAGTTTTTGATTGTCAAAGATGGACTATCAAACTGATCGACAATCAATCGCAGACTTGAACAGGAAATCAAACTAATGACATTCTAGCCACAAGCCTGCTATTCTAACCTTTGGGCTGCAGCCAACCCATCCACCAAAGTGGACAGTGTCCCACACCACACACAGTAACAATAGTGCAATGCATTCAATCAAAATGCCATGACAATAAAAAAATAAATAATAAAGAAGATGTATTGTGCTCGACTTCCATTAAGCAATGCTGTTATGCGGTCTCATATAGAGCCGATTTAAAAAGGTCAACCTAATTTTCTGACCATAGTCGATGAAGAGATGGAACATTTGTAGAAATCATCATAATCTCATGAATACTATTAATGTGTTTTTTCCTGCTGTGTTGTATTTGAACAGGAGGAGATATTTATTTGACCCCGGAGAAATTGGTAAAATCAACAAACATGGGCTTTTTCAATTTGATTCCGCTTTCATGGCAGTCAAATCTAAATCACACACATACACACACAACGAAGAAGTAAAAGGCAAGCTCAAATCACACCAAACACGAAATGAGTCCCATCTAATATCCCACACGGGGGATATAATGAGACGTTTTATTGAGATGTTCAGGACTTCGCTTATTTTGCTCCACTAATGAAACTAAATAACCCCAACAAGATGCAACAGCAAACAACTAACACAAGGAAAGTACAGCATTATTGAAAGATAGGGAGGTGAACATTCTCTTATGTCTGCAGCTTCAATGAAATTAATGTTCACTGAGCAATAAGGATGATGGGTTTTTAATGTTGCTCTGTATTTGCATGTGTCTCTGCTTTCTGCCCACTTACACGGCATGCTGTACATTTTACATTGGGCCATTATTATTTGCCATACAACACATCATTCTATTAGTCACAGGCCACGTGTAACACATGGATAGTATGGATGTAGCCTCCGGGCTGACCTCAGTTATTCACACGGCATCAAATAATCCTGGTTTATGCGCGTCGCCATCTTGTGAGATTTTTTACTCCGCCTCACTCCTCTTGCCGAAAAAGGGAATCGACGTAACGCCCATCGAGCTGACGTATATCTCCGAGGCAAAGTGAGAGACAACGGGCGGAGAGCTGTCACTCAAGAGATCGCGCCAATACATTTTAACCTCCAAAAAGAATAAAAACTAGCCTGCTAGAAAAAAATTCACCCCCCTCAGTGTTGTCATGGAGATATGACCTAAACATACAGACTAGAATGTTTTTTTGGACCAGGATCTAAGTGGCCCCAGTGGCCACCGGAAGGTACTACAGTGTGTGTCACTTCCTTATTGGATGCTGGTAAAAATTGCTGTGGTTGGGGCTTGGTGTAACACAGCTCTCAGTCCCTCATGCATATAACCTATGTCTGTGGCCAGATCCACTAAAGCATTATGCTACTTTTGCGGACGCTAAACCTGTGCAAATGAGAAAAAGATAGCGTCCAATTCACAAAGCAGACAGTGTCCTGGGTGCGCCTTTACAATTTGCATATATGTAAATTAGGGAATAATCAAAAAATAAACCCGTGATCTGGTGTAACAGCCGACGTGTGGATGTGACGCAGATTATAGAGCATTAATCATCAACTCCTGGCCGAAACTTTGTGAGCCTGTTACTGATATATGATTATTGGAAAATATTTTGTGAATGAGGTACGAAAACAGGGCAGATTTCTATGCAATTAATGGAGCTTTTAACAACCGCAATCTATTCTTTGTGTATCTGACCCTATGTACAGTATGAACGGAAGCAGATTGAAGACACTGGGTGAACATTAGCACCTGAAGGTGTTAACCATCATCCTAAACCGACCTGTCAGGCGCTGTTGTGGAAGCACTTTTGACCCCCGGTTCATCAGAGCTGCTAAACACTTTGCCTCTCAAAGTGTGATTAATGGCACTTGATGAGGAAACATTAGCAGCCTGTCAGAGCCCTAGTAGAGGCTTTTCCCCTGTTGAGTACACTGAGATTTAATGAGCGCTGGGAAAGAAACACAACAAGAGAGAGAGAGAGAGAGAGAGAGAAAGAGAGAGAGAGAGATAAAGAGAAAGAGAGAGAGAGAGAGAGAGAGATGATCGAGATAGAGCCAATTTGCCCGTCAATGGCGGCGAGTGCTGCCGTAACGAGGACAAAATCAGACATTGATAAAGAGGTGGAAGTGAACGGCGGGGCAGAAGGAAGCTGTTGCAATTTCCACGTTTAATTAAAGTGACCCTTGTGTCACTTTGATTGTGTGTGTGTGTGTGTGTGTGTGTGTATGTGTGGAAGCCCATATACAGTATTTGACTGGCACATACATTGCTGTGTGCACGGACAAATGTCAATTCATGGGTAAGTTGACTAATTGACTGAGTTATTGATCGGCAAATCAAACGGTTACACAGTAACTGGTGAACACACAATCCCGATGCTCCTATTATCTTTGCTAGGATTGTCTTGCTGGGCCTGGCTGTGCATGGGGTCCAGGATTCATTTTGACAGGGATTTCTCGGTGTAAGTCTCAAAAGGACCGCGGCCATATCTATCTATGCAGTGTGTGCGGCAACTTGCACTCTCATGCTTCAGTAACACAGTTAATGGAAGCTTTAGCCTTGATGAGAAGCGATGTGTGAAAGAGAGTGTGTGGCCATGCTAATGCAAAGTAGACCTCATTCGTCACTGGATCGACTGGACCAAGTCTCTGCTGTCGATTTTTCTGACTACCGCCTTGAAAGATACTGTGACACTGTTTTCCTAACACCAGGTGGTGATTGTGTCAGGAATAACTTGGGTGGTCTATGCATTTTCTGTGTCCTATATCTAATTCACTTAATATAGTGAAACACAAAACCCTTTTAATCAGGTTCATTGGGCCTCATTTATCAAACTTGCATGAAAACTACAGTCACAGTTTTGCAGAAAGGAAGCCCATAGACTTTATTCTCTAACTTCAACATATTCTTGAAGTTGTCTACCCGTTACTAGAACTGACGTTACAAGATGAGCCCTGTCAGAGTAAACCTCAGTGCTGAGAATTCTATCAAGACATGGGGGAGTATCAAGAATGAAAAGACAGCACACAGAAGGGTGAACAGTGAACAAAGCTGAACTGAGCCAACGTTGTTCACGGCACCAAACAGGAGAGTGTTAATTGTAACACTAGGGCGGCTGTTACCCTGTACAGTGCCCACCATCTCTACCAGGGGCCTCTCCGAATAGTCTTTTTTGCATAGGAAATTTCCTTTCCTATCGAGATGACCCGGAAGTACTCGGCGGATAGGTGATTCAAATTCTCAAAATGTTTAGGAAAGGCATAGAAAAGGAGCCTCGATTCATCCTTTAACCCTCCTTTAGCATAGGTTACTCCGGACCAACCTATGCGAAAGGAAAGGAGATAGTGGTATCCCATAATCCTTTACGGCGGCAATATTTAAAGCAAGAGGCCACCGCCGGAGTTTACCGACTCTACACGAATACGAACGAGAGGTAAAACAGAAGAGAGGAGAGGAGAAGAGAGGAAGATTTAACTCGGCTAAAACAAAATACCCCCCCCCCCCTCCCCCATAAAGATAATAAAGAACTCATAAAAGACCAACATCATAATAGTTATTTTCGTAGCACGTAATTTACACCATAAGAAAATAAAATACCAACTTCACATTTAATGAAGTTACTGGGGGCAGTTAATTTCAACATCAACATAAATATAACCTCTTTTTATTCCACATGTGAATTGGGATATATGGGTGTGATTCTCACTCTGTTGGCGACAACCTGATTAAAATCAATATGAAAAGAACGCATGAATCAAACGAGCGCTTGTTGTAGTCAATTTTCGGAGAATAGGCTATAGTGTAGTTTCACGCTAGTGACTCACGTCAGCAATACTCGCCGTCGCGCAATGACGTCGGTTAGGAAAAGTGGAGTCGAATTCATTTGAAACCGTGCTGTCTTTTCCTATGTTCGATAGGAAGCACCTTTCATCTCTCCTTAACCCCGATGATGTTTAGGGGTTAAGGTATAGGAAAGGAAGTTTAGGAGATTGGACTATTCAGAGAGGCCCCAGGTCTCCTTGAGCAAGACACTTAACCCCAAAACTGCTCCAGGGGCGCAGCCCCGCTGCAGACCTTCGTCTAGGTCCCTGAGCGATGATCCCCTATGTGAACTATATAGAACTGCATGTGTGTGTTAGAAATGTAGGAGGGGTGATCTGAATGTAATTTCGATTGCCATGCTACGTTTGAGAGGAATGTGCTCGGCTGCCTCTGTGTTATAGTACTCTAAACTCAGGTGTGTATTGGGTCTTTTCTTCTGCCCTAGGGCCCACTGCAAAATGGGGGCTCATTAATGAGAGGCTGTAACTAGGCCGGCCTGGTGTCTAACGGAAAAAGCGATGTCTAAATGAAACCAGATTGCCATTTCTAAATTTAAAGATACAATAGCATTTAGGAGGGCTGGCTGTGGCAATGTCCAGAGTCGGGGAAGCTACTTTTTCTTTTCAAACTAACAATGTCTTCACACTGAAAGGAGCAAAGCTACCATAGGGAGAAATCTAGTTATGTTAACTAAAGCTACTTAGAAAAACTAGTTCAAACTATTTCGAAAGAATTACATGTGATATGGAATAATCACAAAATAAAACTCAATACCAGTTTAATGACATCTAGTTCACTACTTCCCATTACACTGGTAATGTCCAATTGTAGGCTACTCCTTCTGCCTTAGAGCTTTTTATTCCGAATCTATGAATCACTGAATACACAAATATCTGAACAATTATTTCTTCCTTGTAAAGGACCACATTCGTAGCAGAAGAGCTGGGCTTCTGCCACCTCAAAGGACCAGGCCACACGCAGATGGTCATTAGGCCGAACGTTAGAACGTGTCAGCCCCGAAAAGATAGATGTTTCAAAGCATTGATGAAATGTGAAATCTGCAACTGGAAAAGCGGTGTTAAATGGACATCAGGGACGGTGCTCTGAATACTGAAACCAGCTGGATCTACTCCATGGGTTTTCCCGCATCCATCAGCTGGGAAAGTTTATGTCTATGATTGATTGGCAAGTATTTCAGATAAGGGCTGTACTTGGCACAGTGTGTTGGCCGGGAGTGATGAGGCAATCAGGGCTCTCACCTTGAAGCAGACAGAAAATGCTTTGGCATAATTTAGCCAACTGGACAGTATGAGGATGGAGAGAGCTTCAGAGGCCAAAAGGTTTTGCTCTCTTTAACGGCAAGAGCAGCATTCAGCACAAATGGAACTCAAGAGCTTCTCAGTTGCGACCACACTTTCAGAAACACTTGCGTTGACCTGAAGAAACATACATTTTTAGCTAGATTAAAAAGAAATACAGACGAGGCATTTAGATCACCAGTTACACTGCTGTGTATGTGTGTAAGTTTCTGCAGAATTTAAAAAGTTTAGATATTTGTTTTAGATTCATGCACAGCGAGGAGCACAGAGATCATTGAGGGAAATTAGGGTTATGAGTTTTCAAATAGCAGGAGTGAACCAGGAAAATTAGATTTCTGTATTTTTCACAGACGCAATTACTCAAAGGAAGAAAAAGAACTAAACTAAGATGATAGCAGGTGTTACTAGCATATTTTCAAAGTGCTTGAACTTCAATATTCATTTCTTGGTTTTAAATCATGCATTGCATTTAGGTCACTGATGTCTTTGTAGCCAAAAACCGGTCCAGTTAATCTGCATGGGGCACAGGGGAGTTGAAATCCACAAAAAGGAAGTTACGCTGTGTAAAGGATTCGATTTGGGCTCTCTCTCTCTCTTTGCTGACTGTAGCCTCCGATGCCATGCTGCTTTTTATAACTCCCGACTTATGTTGAGCCAATGTTCAAATAGCCTTTATATTTGTCAGCCGATCCTAGCTTGTTTGAGCATTTTAAACCTGAGCGGTCACAACACATAGCGACTAGCGGGGCTTATCTGCAAATACATCACTTGGTGTCAAGCGAAGGCAACATGTCAGCTTCCACTTTTCCCCCTGTACACCTTTTCAAAGTGACGTACAACAGTGGGGATGGCAGAAAGCTGCCTGTCCTATGCTGCCATCAACTTTGTTTCCAGGACACCGGAGCTCAGCTGAGTAAGAGTAAAACGCATGCCAGCCAAACCCATGGAATTTAAAAGTCAAAATGATAACCAGCAAAAAAAAATAAAGATGAGAGTGTGTCATCCTAGGTTATATTTAAATAAACCGTAGAGAAAGAAAGGTAGATGCTGTGAAATTTACTGGGATGGTAGGCCAGAAGGAAAGAAGGTTTTGGCAGACTAGGCTGCCATGGTATTCATCATTAAAAGTATACAGTATGATCCCTTTGCAAAACTAGTTCTGAAAACTAGGCTGTGTGTGTATACCTTGCTGCACGGAGTGACAAGACAGAACAAAAGAAGGGGAGAAAAGTGAGAGTGAAGAAGAAGAAACCAGTGGAAGTTGATTTTAATTGGCTGTTTGTTTTTCATCAGTCCCAGAAGAGAGACGATATTTATAAGTTTGATCTTTTGCCGCGCTTCTGCAAAAGTAATAAGACTGTCTGGTACAATGGGATGTGCGATGAATCGTCTGCTCTCTTCTTGCAGCAGTGGCATGCCTTTTTACAAGCTCTGTTTTATTCTTTCAAGAGCTTTGCACACCGCAAGGGTTAGAATGAAAACTGTGTGGTCCAATGAGTGAGCCTCACCTGTTGCAGCCACAGTTAACAGCAATGCAGGTCAAACAGTGATCGGCTGCATTAGAGAAATGGCTGTTGTCAATAAATGTGAGAAAAAGGATTGTGCCAATGTGTTGTGTCATGACTTGCTGCTATACGCTAAGTTAACATCTCACAACTAACCTTCAGATGAATACAGAATCACACAGCTACAGTTGTTTAGAATAAAAAAAATAAAAAAAATAAACTAACATCGTGCCTAAACTGGCTTCACTTGCATTGTACTACATAGAGAGCTGAAGGGCCACGAGGAGACAGACAAAACATAGATGTTAAACCAAATGCTAAAAAAATCATATTTAAAACATCGTAGGAAAAGCCTTGCGTAATAGAATAGCCAGACAGAAAAAGCTGTGCTATAGAATTATTGATGAGGTTTTGCAGTGTTGATGCAAATGTTTGTCTAACCTGACTCTTGGGTTAATCAGAATTTGAGAGATGCTGCTGTGAGTGATAAGTCCCTGTCCCCCTACCTCTGAATGTAGAGCGGTCTGAATCACACTCCAGCATACCTGAAATACATTCAGCGCAGCCTCTAATTAACATGGATATGCACCATTACTATTTAAATACCAATGGCATAAGCATGGTTTGCTTATGTCTATAGCAACGGGGGGAAATGCAATCCATTTATTCAGGGTAAAATATATATATTTTGGTTGGATATGATTTAAGACATAAAGCCTGTATTTGGTGGCAGTCATTCACCTTCATAGGTAATCCCATGTTATCATCAATGCCCAATAATTGTTTTTCTTCGTAAAAGGTCCGTCTCGAGTCCCATTTTACTTCAAGTTAACTTGAAGTATTATGTCTTATTTTCACCGGTAAGTGAAAACAGACTGAAGGAGCAACTGGCAAATATACTCCCACACATCACAGCAATGGCACACAAGAGCACCTCCAGACACCCACAAACACTGTGATGCACAGTCAGTCAAATACTTTCTGATTTAACTCAATAACACTTGACCTCCAGTGCAGTCCAAACAATAGTGCTGGAAGGCTTCCGCACACAAAGTGAGTATAAAACAAAAAATATGACCATCTGGTCAGCAGGAAAGACTTTGGGCTTCAGGAGGCACATTGTCAATAAAACAGAGAATGTGAGCAAATGCAGGAAACTACAAGTAAAGGAAGACTCTTTAGCACACACACACACACACACACACACACACACACACAAATCTCAAAATTGACCAGTGTTTGACCAAACAATGTTTTTTTTCCTGCAGTGTCTTGCCCTAAACAGCCACCTCTTAGAGACAGTTAACAGCCACACACGCATGCACCCAGTAGCACCCAGGTAATCTGGAAAGATAGGCATTGAAGAAGACACAGCTGTTCCTCTCACGATCCAACAGAAGGGGACTTGATGGCAGCCTGGAGGAAGCATGGATACTAGAGTTAATCTTGAACGCTCCCACTCGGCCACAGCATAAAAGGCCTTTCCGTGGGGCAACTTCCCCTTCCCACTCTGGTGCTACATACAGCCTTCCAACCTAAGTACAAACTGGGCATCACTTCAAGCAGGACTCTCGCTTTTGTTCCAAGTATATGCCTCTGTCTCACAGAAGTGTAATGCTTGTTTCCCTTGGCGACGTGAGAGTGAATATAATGTTCTATAAAAAAAATAAAAAATAAAAAATTAGGCCACACAATACAAGAGAAGAGACAATACGTTTTATTTGGTATGTGCAGCCCTCTCTTTGACAGAATTCAGCTCAGAGAAACAATTATTGTTAGGAGGTTTAAAATTAAAGTAAATCCGTACGCCTGAACTGAAATAAAGTTATTTTGATAATGGGCTGCTGACATTCAGCATTCTTCATCTGGTACCATGTTAAATGTTGAATGCAGGTATGCATGGATAACATTTTGGGAACATTTTACTGTAACCAATAAAAAAAATCAATCCATACTGCATTAGAATGTGACTGGCTTTTGTCTTATAAGATCTCCCCGAAAATAAAAGCTAACATCATACAATCCAATTGAATAATTAGCTTCAAGTACTGGAAATGTTTTGAAATCAGTGAGAACCATATATTGCCTTGGGCAACAACATATTATCCGGATAATTCTTTACTCGTATACACAACAATAAATATTGATAAAGACAATAAACAAACAATGTGCCAGCAGAGTAGATTTAGAGATCTCTGGGCAATTTTCCTGTTGAAACATCAAGCCAGATATCAGCGCTGAGCTTGCCACACCCTCAGAGAGCTCCAGGGCATGCGTCAGGTGTGATCACATGCTGCTATCTACTACCACAGCCCACTGGGAGCATGAGAGCAGAGTGAGCAGGGGGCGATGGTGACAGAAAAAGGGACTCGCATTAAGGCCTGTGTGTGCACTGCCTCTCTAAGCCGCTTTGGTCTGCAGCTTTGCTCTTTTTCAAAGTGCTGGCTCGTGCCACTGATGCTGCCACTATGGGGGACCAGCAGGCAGCCAAGGGATATACTGTACACACTGTAGTGAGAGAGGAAGGCAGAGAGACAGACAGACACACAGGTAGGTATGAAGGACATGAAAGAAAGATCAGAAAGTACCAACGTCAGCATCATCATGCCTATGATCCACTGAGGACCAGATGCATATAAATATAGAACACACACACACACACACACACACACACACACACACACACACACACACACACACACACACACACACACACACACACACACACACACACACACACACACACACACACACACACACACACACACACACACACACACACACACACACACACACACACACACACACACACACACACACACACACACACACACACACATGGCCAACAGTGGACTATCGGTCTTCATTGACTAAGTGTGGACCTCTATTTCTGGCCATTTACAAAGAAACACAACATAATATGTACTTTTAAGGTCTTTTGTCAGAATATTGTACATACAGTATATGTTTTTTAAATTTGTTTTAAGAAGTTGCCAAAAGGGGACATGAATCATTGAGCGATATCTACATGTCAAAGAGGGGACTCCATTCATTGCAGCAGTGGTTTACGATGCCGAAGTCCACTGTTAGGCAGGTACACGAGAGCAAATGCACACACACACACACACACACGATCCTCTCCCCCCTGTGGCAAAATCTCCCAATGTTCTTAATTTGGTTTCAAATCAGTGCCTCAGCATCTAGCGTGCATATAGGGAAGGGAAACGAGCAGCGGTTCTTGCTCTCTCCCAGTGTTCTTTCTGTCCACATCGCTCACATTTGCTGAACTTTGCTCCCAATGTATTTTCTCTCTACTGTTGCTGATCAGATTGGGGAAAAACACACACAAAAACAGTCTCGTTCTTATTTTATCTGAGAGTAGCTCACTTCCTCCTCTTTATCTTTGTGTTTGCAGCATACAAGGCTGTAATCTCAACCGCTTCTCTCAAAGATTTAGACATGCCGAGTGTTGACGGCCTTTGCATAGAAAACCACTGAGGATAAGAAGAAAGAGACCCCCGTGTGGACTCCAGGGGAAAGTGATTGGATACCAAATTTAACGTAAAATTAAAGACAACTAATGGGAGGCAATTGTTCCTGACAGCCGCTTATTGACGGAACATAACTGCTATTGTAGCTATCGTTATGGACAGAAAATTCACAGTTTGAGTTTCAGCATTTAATCATCACAGTACATGTATTTTCCTATTCCTAAGTCACACAGATATCATTAGAAAATAGGAAATTCATCCACTGAATTAAAGCACGACACACATATACTCTATTGATTTTCTATTTCTGAAAAATTAAGAGCTAAATATTTTAGTGTGTGATCACAGGGACTATACAATTATACAAGTCGATATACAGCAAAATTCGAAATATGTAATGCTCAAACAGCTGAGTGAGAACCCAGACATAAACTTTAATCTTGTTCATTTCCAGGCACTGTACCTCTGCCTTCACAACAACACTGACTCATCTCAGAGAAGCCTCCAGCAGCTCTCTGCCTGCAAATCAATCCTGGAGGCCAGACAATATCAGAGGCAAACAATTGAGATCCTGACACACAGTTTCATTTTACTGCTACATCTTCTTCACAATGTCACCAGCACAGGATGTCAGACAATGTGAAAAGGAGGATGCTTTGGTTATTCTAGTGTCAAGGAGTTCAATACAAAAAAGCTATTCTCTGCTAGACTGAAAACACTTGGGCGTCTCTGCTGTTTGCTCACAGGGCCAAGAGCGGTGGAATGATATCAGCCCTTTTGAAATTCAGCAAAAAAAAAAAAAAAAAAAAAACTGGATGAACCAAGGAAACATGGCAGGCTGCTGGGGACATTGCTTTTGATCAACCTTTAATGTTATTTTACCTCACATGCTGACTGAGCACAACTCTTTCATTCCTTTCTCTGGACATCAACCTGGATGTCAGTTCACTAGATGCCTGCAGCCCTTTGTACTGTCTCCCTTACTGTACAATTAATACATGAGTGACTGCTGGGGCAAATTACAAGAGCAGACTACGATCACAGATGACTCTCTGGATTTAAAAGCTTAACGAGTAACATCCTTTTCAATTACGAAAATAAGATTATTTACTATTACTATTTATTATTTACTATTACTTATTATGGGCATAAGGGGACTGTTTAACTGAAGCTTAAGAATATTAAAAGTGTTATTATAGCCACAAGTTAAAAAGTGTGCTGGCTTCAGAGGATGCGGCCTCATGGACAGAGAAGTAGAGGAATAAATTGTGGCTGACCGACATATTTTTTCTCTTGGTAGTGTTAAAACACCATGTTAAGAATGCTTAACACCAAAGACACAGTCGAAAATAGTGACAGTATTGACTGCAAAGATTTTGCTCTTTGGAATGCAGCCCAGTTAAAGTCAAATATAAAGAGTCAGCGATTCTGGATAACTCTTGTTGTCAAAATAAATAGTTTTTCAAAATCAGTGAATACCTCTTCACGACCCACTACTTGTATTTGCTGTATGTGAGCTGATAATAATATTGTGTTAATACACAGCCTAGGCTCTGTAAATAGGTATGTAAACTAATTGTAAGGAAACAAGAGGCCAGAGGTAGCTGGCAACATGCCACTGGATTTTTCTTTAGCGCACACACTTTATGGACAGATAACAGTTCGTGAGGAGATATTCACTGATTTTGACAACAAGTATTCTCCAGAGTTGTTGACTCCATCTTTAAACATCATGCTCTTTGTATACAGTACAGAGAGCAGACTTTCAGCATGTTGCTGGCATATTTTAAAGCTTTGCTGCATTTGGATATTCCACAACTGGTGCCTCAGTTAAGAACTGGGCTGCACAATAAATGTACATATTCATAAAGAAAAGTGACTATTTGCACTATTCTGACTACGGTGCCAGCATACAGCCCTAAAACTATTGGTGTGGGCTAAGGCTTAAGTCTGAGAAAATATTCTCCAAACTGCACAAGAGTGTCAAGAGGGTTTTTCTTTTATAGTTACACAGACGTGAACACCATTTATCTTTTGAATTTTACTGTTTTCAACCTGCCTTTTTATTAGACCTTACTCACAAATTCGTATGCTTGATGTGTGACTTATGGTTACCCATGGAATCCTCCTTTGCATAGAAGCACAGAAGCATGTCTCTCCAGAGAACCATATTTCCAGCCTCATGCCTACTACATCACTACTATGACACAACTTGAATATTGGGAACTGAAATTATGTCTCCTGAAGGAATTCCCCACACACAGCGCTACTCATATACATTTGCAGTTTTTTGGAAAAGGTTTCTCCAGATAAAACCTCTCAGAGATGTGTCCCTACAAACCTGTCTTTTGTGTCTTTCTTCACCAGGTGCATCTGAACACCTGTTAACAGTGTAACAAGTATCTACAGGTTCATATCCGAAGCCAATTGAATTAGCATGTATAAGTAAGCGGCAACGGTTGAAGCAATGTTTTGGCATGGTACCTAACAGGAGCAGCTGGAGAGGATTTAAGATCTAGAGTGAGAGAGGGAGCGTTTCTCATAATCTTTGTTTTTTGGTGTTGCTCATAGGACAGAATGCAGTGATGCTAATCATGAAATCTGTTCTATTCCTGTCTAATTTGAGATAAAACTGGGTAAGCAAGTGCACTGAAATTCTGAGATAGACAGTCTTCTTATGGAGAATTCAAACATAGCTTATAACAATATATTTATTTCATCGTGCTCCACATTGTCTCATATATGCTATTTATTATTCAGATGTGCACACTGCATATATTTCATGAGGACACCTAATGGCTCTCAAAATACCAAAATTAACCAGCTTCTTTGTCCTGAATTACAGCACATTATTTCCCACAGTTTCCAATTAGCTCCGCTTGATGCTTTATAACAAAGTTTTTTTAATTAGTGCTCCACCCCCGTGCTGAAATCATCCTATACAGCTCTTGCTTAAATATCAGCATCCCCCCTGTTATATTATTTTCTGCAGTTTTAAGTCAAAATGTGTTCAAGGGTAGGTTGGAAAAAGGCAATCTATTCTATTTGAATCCTCATTGGTGTGTACTGTATGTATCACATAATCCAACGGTATGACCCAATACTTCCTCAGTGCTGCAACTCAAGTGCCACATTTTATTTCCCTATTTTTTTTTTGTGAAGGGTTCTTGTCCCAGTATCTTGTGTGTCAAAGGCTTTAAAGCAGCTAAAGAGATTATAGCGTACGCTGCCTTGAGCCTCTAGTCTAAAACCTCAGTCTGTTTCCACCAAAATAATTCAGACAAAGATGGTGTCGCTCTAATGATATCACAACACTAAAAGAGGTAACAGAGATCTAAATCAAAAGACAAGACAAAAACAGCATAACAGCAGATGCTTTCCAATGTTTTATAAATGCAATATATTCTTGATGAACACATTAACGTGGTAAACAACAAAAATGGCCTCTGGGCCTAACATGGAGCACACTATGAACGTGGTAATGAAGCTAAATAGTCTCATTTGGACAATCTCATAACACCAGGGTCATAATTCCCCCTTCAGCCATAATCCAATCAGCGGCGTCTGTGCTATTACATGTGAATTGTGGGTATGATGGAGCGCTCCCCTTGGCTTAATCAATGTAATATTAATGTGTGAGATTCATATATCATGTTCGATGAGAAGTGTACACAGCGGGTACATGTCTTATTATCTGATGAATATTTGACTGAACTGACAGAAACTGGTCCAGTGTCCCCCTTGGCGATGCAATCAGACCGCATGTTAACGATGGCAAGTACATTCAGCGCACAGCACACAGTGATTTTACAGATACGTTCTCTTCCTCTTCCCCACTGTGTTAGTGCAAATGAATGGTCAGACTTCATTACATGCATGACTCACGCATGGTTCTCCCCTAGATGATGACTATCCATCACTCCCCAAAAGAATAAGCAGTTACCGTACCAACAGTTAAACTAATGGACGTCTTAGTAGCACTCATAGGTTTATTGAGTGTAAAAGCCGTTTCACAGTGTGTCGCTAAAATGTCCCGTGCTCTGAAGGGAGAATTTCCACCTTGACCTTTTTTATTCCGTGTCTAAGCCTCCAAGCTGCCACCGTGTCTCCAGAGTGATATTCATACCCACGCTGCATTTCAGAGGTTGTGAAAACCATGCGAGAGCAACTTGCTTTTTATTAGCCATTCCTGTGGGCACAATTTACAAGCCATATTCTAGGCAGCTTCGAAACAAAAGAACTGTAATGAGCTCATACTAGAACAAATGGGAAGAAGGTAATGGCTGCGCGGGCCAGGCAACACGCGTTTAACTATCATCCCTTTTAATGGGAGATGAATTGTTCTTTTTATGGAATGTGGAAAGTAATTGATCTTAGTGTAAACAAAGGGGCTGCGCCGCTGGTTAGGGTCAGGGGCAGTTGTCTGAAAACCAGAAGAAATTTTGCTGTTCTATTTCAAACGCAAACAACCGTTAAGTTAGAGGAGCTTGGGGCGAGAAAAGAACTGCCGAATTGCATGATGAAATCTGTGCCTTTGTGTTATGAGAGCCTTTGTCTTTTACCCTTGAAGTGAAAGCAGTCATCTCTAGCCACACTTTGACCTTTTCTCTGACTTTTAAAAAAACCCAATGGTCCAGAAAACCAGCTCCCATAATGCAATTGGAGACAGACATTTTCCACACAGCCAGAACATAATGTTACTATAATCACATCTGGTTCTGCAGAGCTCTTAAATGTGTCTGTGATAGTGTCTTTCGGGGGCGCTAGATTGAATAATGTTTAGATGCTGCGGTCACATTAGCTGCCACCATGTATTTGAATAGTTGCACGTCAAAAAGAAGAAAATGTTGGAAAATGTGTGAGTATTTATACAGCTTGCAGGGAAATCACAGATTGTTAGCCCTGCAGGTTTGCCGTTAAAGTCAAATTGAATAGAAATCAGCTCCTGGGGTGTGTTCATAAAAATTGGAGAATGGAAGTTAAATAGAATTAGATCCAGTGGTTACCTCTTGCATAGATTCATAGAGTTGCGCTTGGTTGGTAATGAAAATGGAATTGGTTGTAATTCATTCCCCTAGAACATTTATTATATTATTTGTTTCACCTTGAACCATGCACTGCTACTGCTGTAAAATCAAGAATTTCTTTCCACCCGTGTGTGTAGGAACAGGGATAAATGGGGTCAACATTCTGGTAGACAGTGGGATTAAACGCGGGTCATTTCTCCTCTCATCATCGCTCGTTAGGGGACTGAACACATGAGAGGCAGACTGGGGAACGGTCATTTGAAAATATCTAAAGTGTTTCTTAACTACTCTAAATTGCAATCAGGCGAAATCATCCTTCAGGAGAGGCATCAAATGATTGGCCCTCCTCAGTATCATCTGAAGCTCAACTGGCAACCCACTACAAAAGGCCTTTTCATGCTGAAAGAATACCAACTCTTTGTCAGTCTATGATTGTTTCCCTCACTGAGCTTTTCTTCTCACCTCCCAGCTCCACGGAATGCAAATCACCACAAACTGATTTGTTTACTATAAATAAGCAAAAGGACGACGACTGAAAAAGCAGGATCATTATAATCTTGGCTTTTCTTCAGTTTACAAGGTTTTCTCTCATAATTAGAATCTTCAAAGAGCATCAGTTGTTTCTCTTGTCAACAATGCAAATCAAAATTGTGTGAGCATGTTTACGCTGCCAATCATGTGTCAACATTGTCATTTCTTTAAAAAGACAATCTGCCCGTTGGACTTGGTGATATTTCAATCCAAAAAACATAAAAAGAAGTACTAAAAATACTGTTGACATGTCATATTTTAATCTGTTTGTTTTTGTCTTCACTGACTCTTGACAGAGTGGTTGTAGACAGCGTTAACTTGTCTTTGTACGTGATGAATTAAAAATAAAGCAGGAACTCTTTGAATGCAATTAAAACAGTGAGACTAGACTTTGCTAACACTGGACACTGATTGGCAGGTAGCTAGCACCTCGCTCCGCTCTCACAGCCAGACTGATGAAAGTGGGATTTGTTTGGATGACATTTAGCCCCGTTGGGCTGACACTTCAACACAATCAAATCTGACAGTTGCATTGCTGGCTAATTTAATCATTCCCTCTTGTCAACAACACCTATCTCATACTAAGTGATTGATTGAAATTAATATGTTTTTTCCCTGAAAGATTGTTGCTGAATTAGGATTTGCCAAAACACACGTCCAGCACTAAACCAAACCACTTCCCCTTTTCCTCAAACAATCAAATGAGGGTTTTACTGTCTTTCTACTACATTACTGAGACACAGTTATGAGATTAAGTGGGCTTGAGAAAAGGCTATAATTGAGGCCATGCTGGCAGAGTGTGAAACCAAGTCCCACACTCCAAATGACTTCCAGAGGCTTTTCTGCCCATAAGACTGTGGTAATAGTAGCTGGAAACAAAGGAAGGGACTCCCATTGTCTGTTGACTGCTGGACAGAAAACTAACTGGACATCCAAATCTGCATGTTACTGTGTTAATTGTCTCTCCCAACACTGAGAATAAAATGGATTGTCAGAGGATTAGTAGCCCTATTACTGATCACATATCCCACCTCTTATTAAATGAGGATGGGCCACTGTGGCATAGTTACCAGCCTGCTCTGAGCATGACAGGGGCCTCCTCGGGCACCAAGCCAGCAGAGTAATATTGTTTGGTATGGGGACATAGGGAGGGCATGTTTTACCTGTAACAATCAATTTAATTAAAATCACCCCCCTGGATTCCATTTGACAAAACCGGTGTTTATTAATAGCATTGCGCTTGCTCTCACACTTTACGGAGCAGATAAGTCAAAATGAAGTCGCTAGTTGCCAACACATTCCCCAGAGGTGTAAGCCTATGTGCTGCTCACTTAATCATGGCCGCACAATCTGTTCAGTTTGCTATGGGACGGAAAGTTACAGCTTCTGTTGGCTTTGTGAGCATGTGTCTGCTTTTGTGATGTGTTTCTGCTAAACGGCAATAGTGTATAATGTTCCTGTTTTAATAAAGGCAGTTCAAACCTTTTTTCCTGATACGATTGCCTTGAATTTTTTCTTGATGCTCACTGGAATATATTGAAGTTTATCAAAGCTCACAGGGGCTCATTCGAATGATAGAGACATCCTATCACACATACAAATACTGTACTTAATCCAGGGCCAAATTTCTATTGGAAAACATTTACAATATGTGAAATAGATTTGTGATATCCAAACAAACCTCATCACCAGTGACAAAGGCAACAAAGTGTCCAATACATCTAATAGTGGAGTCTTCCTAAAGAACGTTGCCCTTTTGTATTCCTTTAAAGCTAGCTCCTTTTATGATCTACATCAATCAATCAAACTACCCATGATTCCTGTTGACAGCATCCAATGCCATGCCGAGGCTGTGGTCTTGTTTATCTGATGATTATGTGTATATTTGTTCAAAGGTTAACATGGTTGTGGTTTCTGAATGGTAAAGTGCAACACGGAGTGGCTTTCAAAAAGACCTTGAGCAACCTTTATTCCTGTGTGGTTTAGTTTATAGTGTAGGTGCATATACACACACACACACACACACACACACACACACACACACACACAACCCGTTCTTAAAGCCCTACACAGACCTGCTGAAAAGTATGTCCGTGGTTAAACCGACACACTTTCCTAACCTGAGTGATTGGCTGTTTTCATTTGGAACATTCTGCTTTGTCATGACAGTGGGGAATGAATGCAGGCCCATTAAATCACAGGCTGGGTTTCATGAGTGTGTGCACATCTGCCTCTACTGTTGTTGTGGTGTGTGTGTGTGTGTGTGTATGCCTCACTTGTAAGCATTTGTTTGTGTGTGTGTGCTGGTGTGTGTCCAGCATTACAGAGGGAAGAGAAACGCTTTTCCCTCCGGTAAGCTTTCACACTGACATCAAAGCCATGCAAATAGAATCGGTGCGCTGGCTTGGTATTGATTTGGTCCCTCAACGAGGGAAAGAGTTTGTGTTTGTCTCGGTGTGTAAGTATATGTGTATGTGCTTGTGTGTCTGTGTGTGTGTGGTTGCAGTGTTTGTAAGCCTTGTCTCCACTTGAGGTGAGTGTGTGCCGATCTACATGGGAGCCCGAGCTATCCTTAATGATGTCTAAAGGTCATGCAAACCTTAGCAGACACGCACGCTGCCCACCGCAGACGCACAGCAAACTGTTAAGCATGGCCTCCATCTTCATGTCTGCTCAGGGAAGGTGAAAAAACTAAATGAAGAAAAAGTGTCTGAAAAGATTTTGGATGTAAGTAATGCATTGGAAAACATTGAAAACAAGCTCGCTCTTTGACTCTTTTCATTCACTGGTCAGAACTATGTTCGCTGCAAATTAACACATTGGAAATTATTTGCAGCATGCCCCAAATGACAAACCCCATCTTCTTCTGACACAAACCTTCCATTTTAATGTAGTGGAATAAATGCTCAGCTCATTCCCTATGTCTCTCTTTTTCCCCAGACCGATTCAGTCACTGCATATTGGATAAGCTCAGCGATGTGGCAATATTTATACACAAGTCAGTTGTACATTTTTGATATTGATTGCCGTAGGTAGGAAGAAAAAGAATAAAAATGAGGGCGCGCGAGAACGAGGCGCTATAACTTTATTAGCGTCACACAGTGAGTTGCTCAGTGTTGTCGAGAGGAAACGGTGAGAGGGTGTGCTGATTTTATTTTCTGACAGCCTTTGACTGTGTAGGCGAGAGCGGCTTAGGTGAGCAGCCTGAGGTGTGTGTGTGTGTGTTTGTGTGTGTGTGTGTGTGTGTGTGTGTGTGCAGCGTTGGGGAGGGAGTAAAGCTCATGAGACTTTAGCAGCATGAGTTCAGGGAATCTGGTCTATTTTGGACACAACTTACTCCTCGATTGCTCCATGAAAGGCATAAAAAGAGGACATTTTGGTTCCTTTGCAGTTGAATATATACATTATGCAGTTACTGCCATGTACTACTCAGTCTAGGTGTTTTTATATTAAAACAGAGCCAAAATTCAATCACATTTTGCTGCAACTGTAACGTAAAACCAACATAACTTCTACTGTCAACACTCGCCTGCATTTTTGCCACTTCTCTCATAATGAGTTCCCTCAAATACTGTGGACAACTTTACAACTTGTTTTATTAGCATTTTATTTAAGTTTAAATCAGGGAAACTATATGAAATGCTCATAAAACAATATACCTTTTAGTTCAAAGTATTCCTGTAACTCTAAATGATCCCCACACCTTAATCTGAACAGATTACATGAGGACAACTTCCTCATTAAGCCATGCCTACGTATCAGCCAACAGTAAGTGAATAAAAGCGCTTTTTCTTTTTTATATTTTAGGTGAACTTCATCTTTAAATGATGATACTGTCAATGTTGACACAAAAACATTATTACAGTCATTCAGTCATAGTTAATGTGAATGTTAGGTCACACAGAAGAACTGTTGGCCATGTATCATTTAAGATGATTTGCCTTTTAGCATTAGAGCTACTACACATTTCATTTGTCAGCTGTGGGTTGAGGCTGACAATCATTCCACATAGTTGTCTATGGGGACAGAATCTGGTGTGTACTGCATGTCAATATTACTTAATAGGTACCAATGCATTCCACTGTAAGCGATATCATCAAACCCTTGGCAGTCCATTCATTCCATTTAGAGTAGGGAGGTGAGAGCTAAACTCATGGTGTGTGAAACAGTCAACAGGCTTAATAAATGATCATGGTTTAAAGCTGCCCTAATCAATGTTTTTATAGAAACAATAAATCAAATGATTATGTGTAATGTGAGGGGTGTTTCCTGTTTTGACAAGCCCACAAATAAAATGATCACCGTAATCTGGAGTTCCCCCAGCAGCTCCACATAGTACTTTGGCTTCATTCAGTTCATGGTTTTGGATTTATGGCACGTAACTTTACTGCTTTGCTCCAGTGTCACGTCTTGTTAGCGCTAATTCCTCTAGCAGCATGACGCTATTTCCAGCAAAAAAAGGTCAGATGAACCCAATCTACTCCTATGCCTGCCTGGCAACAATGGTAAACAGAAGACTAATCATTAGCAACCAGGTAATGAACACAGCAAGCAAAAAACATCAATATTGTGAACCAAAAATCTCAATTTCTCAATTTATAAAATGAAAAATGGCTGTATCCAAAATCTATCTAAAAGCCATTAGAAAGGTGCAACACATTGAAACACAATTATAACTACTGAAATTAAGACTTGAGTGTCACAAACTTGAATTACTCACATGTACAAAACTCAGTGTACTTTTTGTGCACTTTGCACCTATGGCCATTGCAGTCGGCAAGATGCATATTACTTATTCAAAGTCTTCCACTGATCTACAAGATATATTGGAAAGCCTTGAGGAAGGAACATTTTATAGAACAGCTGCATACATTATTTGTGTCAACGACAGTACCGTCTGAAAAAAATGGTTATGTTTGCTGTTTGATAATGCTACCTCATTAGTGCTTGTCAGACACTGAAACTGCACTAACTCATTAAGCTGATGTGATATTATGATGGTTTAAAGCACAGAAACAGTAAACACAAAAACATTCTGTTATTGCAAGACAGCCCCACACAGAAGCAAGTGCAACCCATCAGGTTGAGGCTTGTTGAATGCCTTATAAGTGTACCAGCAATCCAGTCGAGACAGTCTGCTCTTTGATTGCTCCGTCAATCCTATTTTCATTTCAAGTCCCCACCAGTTTACACAGAGACAAATAAATCCATCCCTATCGGAGCATGATAATGTGAGCTCACATTGACTCAGCTAAGGTCAGATCATTGAGAGTTTATGATTATCACTGTGGTTATGTCATGCAGAGCAGCCTGACATTACTTTGATTACATCCAGCCTTCAGGTCTTGAGTCTTTTTCTCTAGATGGGTTTGTGATAAAGCAAGATGGGAATAAGAGAAATACTGCAGGGAGCAATATGACCGCAGTTGGTGACAGACAGGAAATGATTAATTTAACTTGTAGAGCCTGGCGGAAAAAAAACAATCAAGGCAATCTCCTCCAACCGCAATCACTGTGGAAAGATTTTGTGAAAATTGCAATATTAATGGTAAATTCTGCAAAGCATGGACATAGCTTAATGCAATTATTCTGATAATCATAATCAATGTATTGTCCCTGTTCTAGAGAGGCTAATACGTATATGGCCCTCAATCAGACCCAGACACAAACACACATACAGTGCACTGCTAGATTTTTTTAAATTTTATGGACTGTTAGCAGAGGCCATATATCACTGAGTTGCACAGCTGTCCTCTGCCGCACCAGTAAATTGATGCTAATGCAATTAGCTATGTTGCCTTCATCTCAACTCCACTCTGAAATCTTCTGTGTGTGTGTGTGTGTGTGTGTGTGTGTGTGTGTGTGTGTGTGTGTGTGTGTGTGTGTGTGTGTGTGTGTGTGTGTGTGTGTGTGTGTGTGTGTGTGTGTGTGTGTGTGTGTGTGTGTGTGTGTGTGTGTGTGTGTGTGTGTGTGTGTGTGTGTGTGTGTGTGTGTGTGTGTGGGAAATGAAAATCTAGAGGATACCTCCGGATCTAATTAGGGGGAAAGGCGTTAGCGGGAAATGGGTTCGGAACACAGTCAAACTGCCCATATTTCAGGGAGTGCGCCATACATTTCCCCAGACATGAATATTGCAACACTGAGATCCGGGCAGCAAAATTCAAAGTACTGTATGTCTGAGAGCTGTGTAAAGGGCCATCAGGTATCATACGCGGTGCAATAAGTCAGTGAAGACACCTCACCAAATATTGCACGGAGAATTAGCATTTTTTTGTGTGTATTTTAGGCTTGTTAGCAGCTTCCTATGTGCCCTGCAGTGTTACACACTCTCCCAACTTCAAAACATGAGTTATAACAAAGCACATGTATAGAAACTATAGATAACTATGGGCTGTCTGGCAGATAAAAAACAAGTCTATTCATCATGGTGTATGAAAATGTGAGAATGGGAATGTAATGGTGTCAGAAGGCGAGTGAGAGAGACAGTGGAGTGCACACACGGAGAGGGAGAGAGAGAGAGAGAGAGAGAGGGAGAGAGAGGGAGAGGGAGAGGGAGAGGGAGAGGGAGAGAGAGAGAGAGAGAGAGAGAGAGAGAGAGAGAGAGAGAGAGAGAGAGAGAGAGAGAGAGAGAGAGAGAGAGAGAGAGAGAGAGAGAGAGAGAGAGAGAGAGAGAGAGAGAGAGAGAGAGAGAGAGAGAGAGAGAGAGAGAGAGAGAGAGCGTTGTGCTTCCAGAACAGAAGAAGGGGAAAGTGAGAAATATGTCACTGAAATAGATTGGAGAAGGACTGTTTGAATGTGCAGAAACATTGTGTTCCCCTTTCCAAATTACGGTCTAAAGGTCAGATCTCCCAATTCTGCCAAAGGCCAGATTTTATGAGCCCAACATTTGCTTGTAAGTCGATGCACCATCCACCAACGGAGCAGATTTAAATTTTTATGATAATGCCTGGGACCAGTGTGTGATAAAAAGCAGATGAGGAATGGCTTTGCGGCTTTTGTTTACCACACTGTACATTTCAGTTAGCAGCTCAGCTTATCTTTTGTCCCTAGTGGTGCCAAGGCAGCAGTCAAATGAGGTTCATGTTATGATCTGAAGTAAGCTCAACATCAATTAAATGCAGTATTATGGGGCCTGTAATGCCAGTATTTACTCATGCAGGAGACCACTCATAAATTGAAACAGCCTAATTCACACACTAAATCAAATTTCATTTGAAATATTCTTGACAAAATAGGTGTGTTATCACTCGGCCACCTTCTCTGTTCAGCAAAAAAACAAATACTCACAATAAGACGTGCACACGAATGCAAAATGAACAACTCCCCTTATCTTAGAAAAATGCCATTTACAGAAAAAGCAGAAATCATTTTGAGACGTGAGTTTAGGAAAAAATAAAGAACACTTGTCATGTACGCTGAGTCTGTCCTTCTATTACAGAAAGTGGGGCATCTGTTGAGGTGATGTCTTCATTGTTTGAGCTGCGTGTCTGATTAAACGGGGATGGCACTCTGTCAGGCGCTTCCTGTGTCCGGACCAAGTTTTTAATTAGTTTACGATAAGAGACCTTTTCCCTTCATTCCCCTCCAGCAATGGAGCTAGATCACATCAACAACAAACAATGAGAAGAGTGCACTTGGGAGGATGCCCGGCTTTCTCAGAAGAGTTTTTAACGTGTAAAGAGATATAAATATAGGAAACCCCGGCTGTAGGCTGCCATGGATCCACAGTTGTTGTTGCTGTGAGCGGTGGACAGTCACAGGTCACAGGTAGGTTTCCTTACTTCATCTTTGTGTTTTCACCTGTTATCAAGCTACGCGCTAATCCTGACATGAGATGCACAGATTGACTCTCTGTCAACTCTTTGTCAGATCTACTGCTAAAACTTTGGCGTTTTTTTTAACAATGGGTTCTTGATTTCAGGCAGAATTGGACAAGGGCATTTTCTTTTTTCAACTAGCAAATAAACCATGTGGACAGGAGAAGCTGGGGTTCGAAAACCAACCCTGTAACCAACTCTTAGGAGATAGCCATGGACAGTATATCAGAATAACAAAATATATTAAGGTTTTGTTTTAAGAGTATGCAATACACAGGAAGATGAGAGCTGGACTGACAATAATAGCTCACAATAGTTGTGTATGGACAGAGCTGATGGACAGATGAGATAGTAGGTTTCTGGCGTTGACAGTTCCACAACTCAGCAAAAACTGCCCCGAGAGCACAAAGTGTGTAGCCTATTAAGTCAACTCAGCAGGTGCAGACAGTGTCTCTGTGATTGCTTATGGAGTTGCACTGGCTGACCAGCGCTGCACTCGCACATGGAAATTGCTGCCCTCTGAGCAGGGGGTTTAAACTGAAGTGAATTTGATCCTCACTGTAATGAGCGTTAGTTTGAGTTTGTCTTTCGGCTAAATTGTAGATTGAATGCCAAAGGAAATTCTCCATTCAATTTCATTCTGGGTGAGGCCAGCTGTGTGAAGAAATGTGAGGAGCTAAAATATATCTGTCAACTATGAAGAGTATTTCTGAGGCCTGGTCTTGCGTATAGGATTTATAGTCTTCTTGCATTTAATTTCTAGAAGCTGAGAAAAAGTCAACAGCACCAAAGATAGGATCGGTGTGCACCATGTTTGAAATTAGTATTCAACGATGTGTCATGCATCTTATTGATTCCTCCAAATGCACGTGTTCAGTTAATTAAGAAATATATGTAAATTGGCTTCTGGCAGGCGCACACTGTTCTGCAGCTTGGAACAGTCAGTCTCCTTGTGTCACAGGTAAGGAGATGCATTGGAAGGATTAGCAGACAGACAGACACCCTGGGGGAGAGAGACGCTGTTCACAGCACTCCTGCCAATAGCTGTAAATAGTCTCGCTCTGCCAGAACACCACTGTTGTCTCCTGTTCCACAGACAAATGGCTCCAATAAACGAATGCTTCATGAACATTTTTTTACTACTTCATATGCCGTGAGTAAGTTCACGTAAGAATACTCACAAATAATTCTGTTGAGCTTTCACCATCTCTTCACTGTCCAGTTCTCATGACAGAAGTGTGTCACTTGTTCCTCATCTCATTGAGCAGTACAGTTTGGTACGGTATGGTTTGGTAAGGAACAGTAACCCTAGATCTGGCTTGTGTTTCAGTACCTTTACTTGGTAGGCGGGGTTTATGCCGGATGCTAATAGCTGCAGCCAGAGCATGGCTAGCTACTATTGCAAAGTCAAGAATGAACTTTATCATGGGTAATATTAATATTTATAGCTTTGTTTTTTAAAGCGTATTTTAAGAAACCCAAGGATGCTTAAAAGATGCGAATGCGGTGGGACCCGAACCCACAACCTTTGAATAAGATGTTGAATATGCTATCCATTGCACATTGGACTTCACAACACGTGTAGTGGTAATGATAAGAAACGTTGACTATTTTCCAGCCATTTATTTCAATGCACTCAAGAAAAATCTATTATGGTAAACCTCTGCAAACACATTGTGGATTTAAAGGAGATTTGGCTTGATTTGCCCTGGTCACAGCCACATGGGTTTTAATCGGATCACCTTATGAGCCCCTTCTTTGTCTTTCATAACAAAGGCAAAACAAGGCAATAAAATGCCAATCCATTCTCCTAATATAATTCCCCTTGGTTCATTTTTGCCCTTGTATGGCCGTCTTTAAAAGCATAGATTGATTGATTGATTTTGATTGAATATTTTATTATTGTGTCATGAATTAGCATGCCCAGCCCACAAGGGCTTACAAGACACCATTATAAAACAAAGACAGACCAAAAATATATGCTAAACCAGGGGTTGACACTAAGGTTTCAAAAGCACTTGCCCATAGGGCAAGTACAGGTAATGTTTTACTTGCCCGAATGTCGTGTTCACTTTCCCAAAAAAAACTGTTAAACACTGATATAGGCTAATTAAATTATACATTTTAGCGAACCGTATCTCTTAAATGTAAACAGCTTACTAGTCTCATCCTGACCACATACAACCAACAACAATTCATATAAGCCTAGATATCATGACATCACACAACACCAAGCGCTTGGTCCTGCTGCAGCATCGTAAAAGGGCCTCTTTTTGCCATGCACCTGGCCTGGTTTTGGCTCAGAAAACTCAGTCTAGCTCAGAGTCAAGCTGAATGTTAGCTTCTACACAAAAGTGTTCAGAAAAATTTTACTTATTTTACTTATTTAAACGGTCACATTGTGCGAAAAAGTGATAGTCTGCCATAAAAAGTTCACCATGTTAAAGCTATTGCCCAGTTATACTGTAAGTAGGGAGGGGGATCATTAATTTCTATTCATATTGATACCATTATAGAGACTCCACAATACAAATCTTTATTGATACTTCTCTATTATTTTGTTAAAAGAGAACTGGTATTATTGCTTTAATTGCTTATAAGATTAGAAGAGCTAAGGATAGATCCAGGAACACACCGCACTGGCCGCCTGCGGCGGTTGGCCGCGTGAACGCAGGAGGCTCGCCGCTTGGTCATATTGGGCCATATTAACCGCCGCTGCCAACCGCCGCCTCATCGTAGGCAGCGGTTGGCCGCGTGACCGCAGGAGGCTCGCCGCTTGATCATATTGGGCCATATATTCCTGACGCCGACGCCGAGATCAGACCCGTCACACTTACGGTGCAACAACAACAATAACATGGTCCAACTGTGCCAAAAAATACAGATGTAGGTACACTGTGTATGTGGCAGTCATGTCACAAATATCATTAAAACAGCATGAAGACGCACCCCGATCGAAAATACACACATATTAATAGTAATTCAGCAACATACTAAACACAATAACAACAGCAGTGTGTGCTCAGCTGCAAAAATAAAGGCAGACATCAGCCTACCTGAAAGTGAAAGTGTGCCGGCTGACGGAGGACAACACCGGTGCTTCGCTGTACTATATTGGAATTCCACACGGACACTGCCGTCAACTTTGGGTTCATATTATCCTCAGGAACAGCACACAGCTGGGTGAGTTTCACTATGCTAACCGGCGCTGCCTTGGCTAAAGTACAACCAACAGCTAAACAGATGCAAAATACACATATTTGCAGAATGTATTGGAAGCCCAATGTCCTCACTCCACACACCCACCTCGTCTTGCAGACCACCGGGCAATCTCAACGCTGATGATTGGCTGTGGAGGCGCGGCGCCCGGCGGCGCCGCAGAAAAAGATGAACATTTTCATATTTTTCTGCGGCGCCGCCGGGCGCACAAGCCTTCGATTCACGCTCCTTCGATGACACAATTTATACGCGCCGCAAATGGCCGCGCTCCCGATTCACGCGCCTGCTCAATAGTAAATATAGCAACTCATCTAAAATCATCTAAAATCCACTTGCCCGGTCGGGCAACCAAAAAGCAATATCAACTTGCCCGAACATTATTTTCACTTGCCCCGGGCAAGCGTTAGTGTCAACCACTGTAAACAATACTAAAATTAACGATATAAACCATCCTGAGGTTTCATCCAGGCTTTATAAACAAAAGAGGCCAACTTATAAACATTAAAGGTAAACAAACATTCCATCCTGACGTCATCATTACTCGCATAGAATTCATTTGATTTCACAACTAAATGCACAACGTTTTCTCTCTTGCTGGCATGTTGAGTGTGCCAGTGATTACAGCGTTAAATGGTTGTTTAACCAGCCATTGTACTGGTGCCATCTGCCGAGATATCCAGATAGACAGGTGCTCAAAGAATTCCCCCAACATCAGCAGCCACTTGCTTATCCAACTCCTAATTAGGTAAGCAAATGCATCGCACGCCTGGGCTCTTTTCAGAATAGGTAATTAGTTAGTCAGTGCCACTATCTGGAAGAAAACAATATCCTCTAAACCCTACTGCCGATATGGGGGTTCCTGTTGGATGATTTTAATTGATGATCCGTCTTACTTATAGCCAGTGACAGGGTGCAATGATTTCAAATGTGTTACATCTGAAGCCAACTGTTGCAGTCAGCGCGGCAGCATCATTTGCTTATAATGATGTAATCTCTCTGGTATCTAGGTTACTATTTGTTAATTTTACTCAAAAGATTCCTAAAAGAACAGGATAATGATGTATTTTTATCAATAAGTACTAAAAAAGCCCTGAAAGCACACAAGGGGAATATTAATTGGTGCCTAGTAATACTCCCCGTGGGAAAACTCAATGATGCATTTCTTCAAAACATTCAGTAAAAATGCTGTGCATTAATTGGATGTTGGATTGTACACCCTCATTCAGGTGCTGAGTAAACCCATAACGTTGTGCTGTATGTCTGTGTGTGAATATAGTGGTTGCCAGTGAGCACAGGCAATCACTCTATTGGCTTAAGTCAAGGTCACGTTTAGCTGACCAGCTCTGCTCGTTCTGCACTGTGCTGCTCTTCTGTAGAAACTCCTCCAGATGAACCCCTCTGTTTATCTCAGACTCTGTGCTGAGTCACTGGGGAAAAGGAAGTGATCACGCTGTGTGCCGTCCATATGCATCGCTCTCAGCTTAAAGAACCATTCCCACTGGGGCGTGAAATCCCAACAGCAAAATCCCTGCACACCCCCTCATCCTGCGAAGCAGCACTTTGAGGCAATTTGGTCAGGCTTATCTTGGAATACGGGATACACACATAACTGTTTTTCTGCTAAAAAGTCATCTTGAAGACACAAAACATGTCCACAGTAGACCCTCAGTAATATTTCATGTTGCCTGGACAACAGTAGCGTCAGTGAACTTGGGCTGAGAATAGATAAGGAAGAATCAGGATGTGTGTGCCGTTTTACACAGTTGGTAATGGTCACATAACATTAAATTTGAAGGCCCCCCTCCCCCCCAGGTGAAATCTGAATTATTCTGACAGACGTCTCTAATGAAGACTATCATGAAATATCTATTACTCTCCTCATGTTGGTAGGTGGGATGTTCAAAGTTAATGAAGCCCAGTGGGAATGTGTTAGTGAGGCCAATCTACATCACATGTGGATCACCACGGCAGGCATTTGGTGAAATGAGGAAGAACAGGTACAGCCTCATGAAAACATGATGCCAATACTTTTTGTGGGGTATGCACTGATTTGCAGTGCTTTTGGCCCACATGCACCCATGTATTCACAGCTCTGCTCTATTATAATATCACACAAAATGACTTTTCCTTTATCAGACCTTTAATCTTTTGGAAGTGGCTATGTGTCTGAGACTTCAACAGCAACACACAGAAGCATTACATGTGTAAGAACCAGAAGACCAAACAAACGGAAATTTGTTCCAGTGATTCTTATTTCCTGTCCTCCTCAGCGTGTTCTACTCTGCCAATCCTCCACTACTGTCCCCTCCTTGCTGAAGAGAGACCACCCATAGCCCCTGTGATCGCCCAAGAATATCCTCACACATAAAGAGGCCAGCAACCCCATATTTGTACTGTGTTGGTCTCCATTAATACACTAATGCATTCATTGACTAAACCAGCGGGTTGTATATTGGGAGAACAGCAAGCAATCTTTGTGTTTTTGTGAAAGTGGCCCCCACAGATAATATGGTCATTTGATTCCAGACCAAGCTACACTAAAACAACTGACTAAAGTCACGGAAGAGAAATTCAGGCCCATCAATTGCAGTCATTGATTTGTCAACCTGTTTGTGGCTAATCTAGGTCCAGACATAGTTTAGCTTATAGCAGAATGCAATGGATAGAAAGCAAAAAGAATGCCAATACATAATTAGCAGTATATTACTAGACAGACAATAACTTGAATATACAACCAAAGTACTGTATAGTGAATATCTGTAAACCCTTTTACTTGCATTCTGTAGAAAGGCTCCTCACAGGAAGGTCTTGGAAACACAGCGTGTGTCCCTGTACCCAGTGGGCCTTCACACAACACAAGGGAGTGAACAAATGTTCATCTGAGCTGGAATTTGCCATGTACAGTAAGTTGTAGTGTGGATAGTTCCCCATGTGACTATTTGTGGTACATTTCAGCTCATAAATCCTTAGACCTCAGACATACCACAGAAGGAACATTCCTTGTAGAATGTATATTTTATCATTACATACCCTAGACCTTTAAGGGTGACTTGGCTTTAAAAAGCCTTCTCTTTTATTAAAAATCTAAATCTACAGCAGAAACTAACAGACTCCATCTGGTGATAAAAATCATGTAATATGACTGAAAGCTTTACAATAACTCCTACTAGATCAACCTTAAGGTTCAACTGCTGTTTCCAATTCAAGAACCGACTTTTGCGATTGTTTGCCAAATCTTCCTGGGTACGTCTTATTAAAGATGGTGGAGCGTGTGCATATCAGCAGGAGAAAGGCAGCAGGCAGAGGATGAAGAGAGGCAGTCCACACACTGAGGCAGCATTAGTGTTTGCCTGATCAAAACCTTGAAAGTCACAACGTTTGGGAGCTTACAGTTCTCTGAAAGGACCACCTCTTTTTTATTTGACACAGTATTCATGTCTACTTGCCACATTTGATGGGATTACTGTTTGTACAGATATGGAAAAATCATGGCTGTCGCTAGCCAAACAGCAAACATGGAATTCCAGATATTCATAGAAATTCAAAATATCTCATGTTATTACAATTGTCTGCTGAAAGGATTGTACAGCCTTGGAAGAGGATGTGCTCTCTGAGTCATTTATGGTTATTATTGACTTGTAAAGTTGTGCTTGAAGCACAAACAAGACATCCCCAGACAAAGCGTTAGAATATAATGACTGTGTGAAGTTTGCTTGTGCAGTAATGGCGGCTGTAACCTTAAGACAGTTTGTGTGTGTAGAGGGTGCCAACTTTATGATCCTATTTTCAGAGACTGCGACACCATATGCTCTGCTTCTTAAATCTTTCCTCCAATATGCTCCGTGGTAGAAGTCCACCTCCCCCACTCCCACGTCATAAAATACATGAAGACTTAACTTTAATGCACTGACAGGAGACAATTATTAGGTTAGAGGAAGGTAATGATTTAATGATTTAACCATGGGCGATTATACACACGCTTTGTGTATAAAGACAGGACATCTTTACAACTCTATAGAAAAGACTCAACAGCAAATCTCCTATTGCACCCACCCTTTTAGATTTTACGGGCTGTCAGATTAGTTGCATGTTTATGTTGTACAGGGTTCAATGAAATATGAGTTCAAAAAGTTGTGACGTGTAGGATTGGCTGTAGATTTAGCTGCGTTGACAGCCCAATACCAGAATGAGAAAACTGATTATGCAAATGATGGCCAACTGATATGTTTTATGACTCCAATATGAGAATTTTCTAGCATAATTTTCCATAAAACATCCCCTCCATCAGCATGCCAGTTATGCATCAAAGCCGCTGTGGGTGGGGGGATATTGCTAACAATAACCTGCTAACAGAGGCTTGGGAATTAAATGATGGTATGCCAATTTATTTCATAATTAGCGACATGTTTTCAGGCAATCTTCTGTAGGAAGCCTTTTAACCCCAATGAGTGACCAAATTCATCCGGCCAGAAGAGTAATTGTGTCCTTGCACTCTGCACACCACATTATGATAACGGTTTCCTTCAAAATAGATCAAATTAGTTTGAAATGCGCAATTGGAGCTTAAGTAAATGTCATCTTCCATCCAATTCAAACATGACTTTATTTTGGGGAATTTTGCTCCACTCCATTCGAGTTATTTGCATTCTCACTCAGTTACATTCCTGTAGCAGGGTGCCCTTTAAAATGTCATGCACTTGTAGAGATAACATTTCTCAGATTTGAAGAGAGTCTCTGGATTGTTGAGTAATGTCTTTCAGATTCTAATGAATATCATTGGTAAAATTATTCCATAAAGAAAAAAACAACACTTAAAATGCTAATGTTTTTTTTCTCTGTCTGTCAAGCTTCGGCTTTAATCGATTGATTAATTGCAATTCAAAGGAGGCTCTTTAAATTATGCACCTGGATGTAAATGTGAGCTTGGTGTTTGCATAAAGGCATTTACACATAGAGAACACAATCTTGTCACTCTCCACTGTGTTCATCCATCTGCTCAGCCGCAAGACATGGTTTGTGTATGTGCTGGAGTGAGTGTGTGTGTGTGTGTGTGTGTGTGTGTGTGTGTGTGTGTGTGTGTGTGTGTGTGTGTGTGTGTGTGTGTGTGTGTGTGTGTGTGTGTGTGTGTGTGTGTGTGTGTGTGTGTGTGTGTGTGTGTGTGTGTGTGTGTGTGTCACAGTGGCTGACTCAGGCTGGTTGAAGGGCAGGGGCGAAAAAATAAAAAGGGCACATTCTGGACAACATGGGGTCCCACCAGCGCACACAGTGGCTTTTCTAATGAGGGTGATTTGTTCCCCACTCTTGAGGGCACCTTAGCGCACTTTTTCAACCATTGAGCCACGAGGGGGGGCGGTCACTGGAACTGTGGTCGTGATTTGGATATGGTTAGCTGTCACCAGCCGACATCTTGTTGACACAGATCATATCTGTTTTAGAATTTCGATATCAAACTGTGAAATTACAAATTCTGACGGACGTACAGTTAGGATAAGAAATAGTTGCAATCCTGGTGGTGACTTAACATTGGGGTTGACAGTGTGCTCTGATTAGTACAACAGTCCCTATTAGTGACTCATTAGAACAGAGTTCCCATTTTACATTTGTAAATACCGTGGATTGGCAAGTTAACAGCAAAGTCATGTATCAAACCTTCTATTTAGCACTAATAAGCAGTTGCGCTGGCACTCCTTTCTAAGTGCTTAATTTGGTACATAGCAATTAAAAAGGGAATTTAAAATTCAATTTTTGGAATTTATAAAAAATTTAAATATGAAAGTGTTTTCAAACGTATTTTCAGGTCATGATGATATTAAGTATTAAGAGATATGGGTTAAACGAAGGTGCAAGGATGTTCTGGTTGGATAAGTGCCTTGTCTTTATAGGCAGTGTGTACAGATCCACAGCTGCCCTATTCGGATGGTGGATTTCTCGGGAGAGAGGCAGAATTAGGAAAATAACACTAGCCTTATTAACGTGGCTGAATGCAAGGTTGGGGTGCTGCCAAGAATTGTTGGCAAGCCTAGTTGTGCAAAGAGATAAAAGCGTACATGTATAGACGAGGGATGCATAAGTGGTTGGAAAGTTTTAATTTGGCCAGTCAGGGGAGAATTGAGATGTGTGTGCCTTTTGTTTGTGAGGGCCAGGGGGAATAAGGATAGCTTAACTTTCCCCGATACGCCGCCTTGTTTTGTGTCACACACAGTCAGACAGTGGCTGCATGTAGCACAACTCCACAAAAGCAATCTAGGTCATCTTTCATCATCTGCTGCTCCGGCACAGGCAGAGGGATGCGCTCAGAGTTAAGTGGACACAAAGTGTGTTCAGAATGTCAGTGTGCAGAGACTGAAAAAGAGAACTCCAACTAGTGCAGCTAATGACTGTGCATATAGCAATGCCACATGAAATGATCTACCCATGATGTGATATATACATTTGTGTTCTCGTTATTACAAATGTATCAGATAAGGTTTTAAAATCTGAATATTACAATGTTAGCATAGATAGTTGGCAAAAATAACAGGACAGTATCTGCATGTTTTCTGAGGAAATGTCTAGTCGTAAAGATTCACAGTTCAATACGATTTGTTCCCAAATGGAGGAGAACTGGAAAATGTATGTGAGCTACAGTACATGACAGCAACACACACCAATGTGTATGTAGAATAAAGTAAAGACTTACAGTAATAATAAAGCACATGGAACGGCAAAGGAATCTAAATAATTTATACAGCATATGAAAAACATCAGAAACAAGGTAAAGATAAAAAAAATTATATATGATTATATGATATTTTAATTAATGACAATAAATATATAAAAAAGGCAAACGTTGACTTTGAAGTGGATTCCTCACCCAAGCAGCACAGGTGGGTTATATTTAAATGCATGCCAGCTATCAGCATTAGTCACCCACCTATATCCTACATTTCCCTTTTTAACTTCTGACTGCTGTTGCTCTTCGTCAGTGCAGTGTGCCAGTGTTTGTCATGCAGTGCATATTGTTTCACAATGTTCCAGACCTTTCCACTTGACATATTATATAAATCTGCAGTTTTATTTGTTTGCATTTTGGGCAAAGGTGATCTGGTCTCTTTGGCTCTTTGTTTATCGCTCTCTTCTTAGATATGACAGATATGCGGCAACTTGGTATTAAACTTAATCTGACCCACCTTTACAGCTTTGTTTATCTTTAGTAGACTTGACTACTGTAACAGTGTCCTTGCAGGCCTTCCAAAAAAATCTATCAGACAGCTTCAGCTAATTCAGAACGCTGCTGCTCGAGTCCTCACTAGGACCAAAAAAGTGGATCACATTACCCCAGCTCTGAGGTCTTTACATGGCTTCCTGTCACTCAAAGAATTGATTTCAAAATACTGATGTTGGTTTATAAAGCACTAAATGGTTTAGGGCCAAAATACATTACTGATATGCTGATACGTTATGAACCGTCCAGAGCCCTTAGGTCGTCTGGGACAGGTCTACTTACAGTCCCTAGAGTTAGGACTAAACAAGGAGAAGCAGCTTTTAGTTATTATGCACCAAAAATCTGGAACAAACTCCCAGAAAACTTGAGGTCTGCTACAACTCTCAGTTCTTTTAAATCGAGTCTGAAGACTTTTTTGTTTCCATTTTAACCTGCAATTTTTATTTTATTTGCTTCTTTTATTAGCTTTTAAATGTTTTATAATGTGTCTCCATTTTAACCTGCAATTTTTATTTTATTTGCTTCTTTTATTCGCGTTTAAATGTTTTATAATGTGTTTTATGTATTATAATCTTGCCCCTGTAAAGCACTTTGAGTGGCCTTGTGTCTGAATTGTGCTATATAAATAAACTTGCCTTGCCTTGCCTTGCCTTTGTTTATTACCATGCAAACTTCACAGTATACATCCCTTTTCCCATGAGGTAGTTACATCATTTTCTCTACGCTCTGTTACAAACTACAGCTCATGTTGTGCTTTACAACATTTTCTCTGTTACAAAGAGTTTTTGCCATAGACACTTTGAAGTGTGTATTAAATATAAAAAAAAGTCTGAAAAAGCAGCATGGTCGCCACACTGCTGCTATTGAGCTGAATGACGGCTACTGCATGAACACTGCTCTCTCCTGGGTGCAGACAGCATAGACGAGCCCGGGGAGCGTCTGGGGGGAATTACATATTGGTTTTTTAATGCAATGGTGACTCATTGATTCAATATTCACAGACACATTGAGGCGAGCACAAGACCTATTTCAAAGCATGGACACTTTCTTGTCTTGCCTTTCCCTCTAGACAATATGGCTCCAGCAGGATTTTCCAAAGAGACTCACTTTAAAACTACAAGTTACATGCTGAGACCAAGCAAACTAAACTCTCCATTTTGTATTTGTCAATGTTTGACTTCCTGATGGGTTAGTGGAGGTGAATTGGAGCTTTATTTCATCAAGATTTTCCATCATGTCTGCTGCTGATATTCCTCCGTAAAAGAAGGCTAGTTTTTAATAGAATGTGTTTACTTTGGAACTAGTAGGATGATGCCATCTCAGTTTTTTGATTTTGGTGGAATATGGAATATGAATTTTCCCTCAACACATTGTTTTTTCTGATGAAGTCTTGCTTTGACGGTACTAGAATAAGTATCTGTTTTATTGGCATGTTTTTTGCATTGTGGAGAAGACAAATTATCAAAAAGTATTCTAGTTTCTGACCCTTTTACTCCCCTATACTGTAGGTCCATCAGTCTACAAGGGTTAGCCCACAGCACAACCCAGACCAGGATTGTCTCCTTCCTAACAACTACCACTGTGCCACTGGAACCAATTACAGGTTAAACATTATAAAGAAAACAATTCTCATATTCAAATAATAAAGTGAAGACCTTGGCTGAGGTATTTCCATTCTAAGTGAGCGCTTGCTATTTTGAAATCACAGCAAGTAGTGGAAAGTCAGATGGACAAGTCAAATCTACTCAGGGTCCTCGTAATGCTTTCACTTTCTCCCACAAACTAAAATGGGATCTACAATTAAGAAAAATAAACTTTGCCTACAATCTTTGAACAACTATGTCTCACCAGTGTATGCAGGCCCGAGAGGTACATAGTATCATTTCCTCTCACAAATCACAAAAGATGCAAGATGAACAAACTATTCCTCCGTTTTTGATGTTTCATGAATAACTCAACAGTGTTCATTGGACAAAGCATCACATATCCCTTTCTCCTCCGTCTTCATTCATGCTATCTCAAGCCTGCTTTCGCTTTAATCCCGCTCTTCTTCAGCACCTCTTTATTTTATCTGTCTATAGCTCGCACACAGACAGGCTTCTCCCACTGTTCATTATACGAGGCCGCCACTGGAGCTGAGAAGAGGGCATGCGAGTGTGTTTACCTTGGTATATATTGTATACTCTGAAGCAGCATCAAACCAAGGCCTGTCAGACAGCTTGAAATATAGCGAGCAGCATAAACACATAGGGGCAAGTTGGACATGTTTTTTCTCTTGACGTGTGGTTAAGTGAAATGAAGAAAAAATGAGTCACAGGGTTGAAAAATGTGAGGTCAAACATTACATCATCAAATAAGAGACTCACAGCTATATTGAGAATTCCAATGTGTTGTCAGCTTTAAAGTCAGACAGCGTTGCTTAAAGAAACACTGTAATGACTTAATAACTTAGTGCAAGCTAATACTGGAAAACTTAGGTAAGATATTGCTGTGTAACTGGCATTACTGAGTCAGTTTTGCAATGTTAAAATAGTACACACAGTTGCACATGATATTTTGTCTTCATGGTTTTCACAAAAGTAAACTAAATGAATTAATTTAAGCTAATGTTAGCTAACTTTAAATGGATATTCCAGAAAAACTGACATTACTGAGTCACTTTACTAAACTTGTCTATTACCATCTAAAGCTACTGTTACACTATATTGTAGCGCTCACCTTTCAGGTCACTAAACTGCAGCATTACTGTCAGATATACAGATATGTCTGTAAACTTTGCGAACATTAGCTAACATTCACCACCAAAGCTACTTGTCATACAATGCTCTAGCCCAGAAACCCCTGACCACACTGAACATATTAAGGTCATGCTATTATTTTCAAGAATATGAATGTGTTATTTCTTACTTCAAAAGTCTATGTTTTATAGCGTAAACCACCATATGCTCCATAAACTGTTAACGTAAATTTAAGAATACCCTGAGGTCTAACAGCAGTGGTAGTGTCTGTGCATATCATGAAAAGTACTGCTAATGAACATGTTAATAAGAAAATCATTTCAATTACCGGAGAAAATGGCTCATTTGAACTCAAATTATTATCGCTTTTAGTGACAAAAGAGCCAACTGCATATGAAACAGTATAGCCCTTTAAGCAGTGATTCATCCTGGGGAGACAAGTCACCCTGCCAGATGGAAGACAACGCACAAAGATGTAATTAATCACTGTGTTCCCACTGGGTCAAAGAAAAAAAAAGAGAAAAAGACTGGATTCACAGTTTTACTACTCAGTGTTAAAAAAGGGTTGAGTAAGATACTGGACGTGAGGCTGCTCGTTTAAATAAGGTTGTGAAGCGTTGGACTCTTCCCACACATTGATTTCTCATCATGTGGCTCTAGATGTATTTGAATATTTCTGCATTACATATTTTTTCTACTCCTTTCCGAAGTCTTCATTGTCATTAGCAGGTTTCGGAACAAGTGGGCAATACAACCTACAATGCGAACTTGCTTCCCGCACAAAATGTGGTAGAAAAGCAATGAGGCCAGAGTGAGAGAGCCAGAGGACACGCTTAACAGCTCCCTTGAGTGAGTTTATGTCCTTTTAGGGATAAGAGGCTTGTCTTAGGGGTTGATCTACTTTGATCCAAAATAGAGAGTGCTTAACTGCGTGAGCATTCTGCAAATTGCACTTTTTGTTTGTAGACGTGTGATCAACTTAGGTTGAATGCACAAATGACAACGGGTGCACATCCTTCACTCTCCTACAAAATGTCCCCTGTGGATTGCGACCCAACAGTCCATTGTTCTTAGAGAAATATTGACTCTTTTGATGGTTCTGAGTACCTGAAATACCCCGCCCTCCCCAACACACACACACAGAACATTTTATTTAAATGAGAGAGCCTGTGGAGGGGGGCCAGTGAGCGGATCGATGCACAAATCTCAACAAATCTCTCCCCTGGTGCACACGTGTCAAACACCGTGTCGTGGGGAGATTACACCTCTCGCTAGCTAGTCCTGTCTCTTCACTTTTGTTTTCCAATCTGCAGATTCTGTGGGATGAATGGTGAAAATCGATCATTACTATTCGGGTTAGTGGCAGGACCCTCAGCGCCCTGCCTTTGGCTTACAAGTTGCTGTCATCCACTAGGGATAAACCTGATGGCAGGTACTGAACCTAGGGCAGAGAGCTTTGAAAACCGAACAGGCATGTGGCAAGCTCTCTACAATGAGCAGACAACATCTTTCAAAGTGTCACAACTCACATTAGAGCTGAATAAGTGATGTTGTGTGTACCGACCAGATGGCAGTGTTTGTAATTATACTAATGGTAATAACACTTTGTGGATTCTAAGGGCCTTTTCTTAGTTTAAGATTATCAATCAAAAGAGCTTTTCTTTCATTGGCAACATGGCCACCGCAGTAGATTTTCAAGAGCGATTATGATGTTTTGTTGTTGTTGCCATCAGCTGTTTGTGTACAGCTTCACCAACACACCATTTCTTTTGTGGAGAACAAATGAAAGCTCAATACATATTTGAAAGGCTATTCTCCTTTCACCCCGGCCTGACCAAACACATCCTTGGTCTGAGAAAAGAGACCGAAACCTGACATTCTTCAAGGTAGATACTCAGGATGGCCAATACAAAAGCCAATACAGTCCATCTCTTTCTGCAATGGCCTCCTCCACTGATGTTTAATCAGAGTGAGAGCTGGGTATTTTTCATTTGTTTGTGTTTTTTATTCTTTTTTTATTTTACTGCTCTAACGTCAAGCTGGCATTCATCGCCGGACTGATTGAATCCTGTTCAATAACAAAGCAGAGACAGTTGGAGACAAATGACTCACAGTCCCTACTGGTCAATGGATACACTCCCAGACCCAAACATGCTTTCTCAGTCCCAAGGGCTTTATCAAAAGAATGATTCTGTTTCTCCAACTCTAAAATGTATAAACCAAGCATCAAATATATTATTTTTTTATTGAGTCGGCATGCATAGGTCCATTTATCTTCAGAATTGGGATGGAGAAACCAGGCACATTGTAAGAAAGGCATGAAATACATCAGGATGTTGAAAACTGTTAACTCTGGACAATAGTTTGGCTTTTCTAGCCCACAGAGAGTGTACCAACATTAGTCAGTCGTGTTTGGCACGGTTCTAAAGGGGGCTTGCCACGAGTGATGCCAAGGAGCTTTCCAACATTCACTTGTTTAGTTGGAGATACAACAGCAGATGTAGCATAAATCATTGTGAAAAATTGCCTATTGCCTATATTGCTGTAGAAGAAAAAAAAACAGAAGGATGGAGATCAATCTTGTGCGAGCAGGCCAACAAAAGATTAGGCAAGATGACAAAGGAATGATTGAATCTAAAATGACTATACTCTATGATTTAGCAATGGCTATTTACATTATGGTGCTGTCTATGAAAAATGGGCCTCAGCTTTTCCATTACAATGCAGTCATGAGACAGTCATGAGTCATGAAAGATGAACGCACTGACAACCATACAATAAAATGTACAAATGGAGAGAGGATCTGAAGAAGAGTTTGTCAAGAAATAGTAACACCACGTTGCTTCTTCCAAAACTATCAAATGTCCTTTTAAATCATTGTTATAGATGTTTCAGTGGATATTTTGAACTTTGGACTTCATTGTACAACCCCCCCCCACACTCACTATTGATGGCACCATGGTCTCCCCCTCCCCCCAGCCCCGCAATCTTGGCGTAATTTTTGATCCCACCCTCTCCCTTGAACCCCACATCCGTCACACTGTCAAAACCTCCTTCTATCACCTCCGTAATATTGCAAAGATTAGATCCTCCCTCACACCCCATGCTGCTGAAAGACTCATCCATGCCTTCATCTCCTCCCGCCTTGACTATTGTAATTCACTCCTCGCCGGCATCAGCACCACCTCCATCAACAGACTCCAACGTGTCCAGAATGCAGCTGCCCGTCTCCTCACTCACACCAACTCGTGGAACCACATCACCCCAGTCCTCAAAAAGCTCCACTGGCTCCCCATTTCTTTCCGGATCAATTACAAACTCCTGGTCCTCACCTACAAAGCCCTCAACCATCTGGCCCCCCCATATCTCACTGACCTTCTCTCCCCCTATCAACCCCCTCGGGCCCTCAGATCCTCCTCAGCCAGTCTCCTCTCCACCCACACATCTAAACTCTGCAGCTTTGGTGACAGAGCTTTCTCCAGGGCAGCTCCCAGGCTCTGGAACAGCCTCCCCCAACATATCCGTGACTCTGAGTCCCTCACCATCTTCCAGTCCAAACTCAAGACCCATCTCTTCTCCTCTGCCTACCCCTAATTCACCCACCAACCCAACTCTACATGACATTTTTGTTTGTTTATTGTTTTGTTTTTGTAAAGCGCTCTGAGTGAGAGAAGAGCGCTATATAAATAAAATGTATTATTATTATTATTATTATTGGCGGTTCCCCTCTGCTTTATGCTAAGCTAGGTAAATCGCCCTCCAAGGTCTTGTTGCTTGCTCATACTTAAGTGTGGTCGGGAATAAGGTAAAACGAATTCCTTACAAGATACTGAACTGTAATTGCATTGTCTGGTCTCCACAATTTTTCCTATTTTCCTTAAACTGTATGGAAAGGTTTTTGAAGGGTAGCCATTTTAATTGTCACATTTCTCTAAAAGATACTGGAGATGGCATGAGTCATACTGCAATATTCAGAACTGACAGAACTGCAGAACAAGATTTTCATTCAAAAGAATAAATACAATGTTCCGACAGGAGAGTTCCAGACCCTCGACCTTGAATGTGTCTCTGAGAGTAAAACGATTGGAACAGACACACACACACACACACACACACACACACACACACACACACACACACACACACACACACACACACACACACACACACACACACACACACACACACACACACACACACACACACACACACACACACACACACACACACACACACACACACACACACACACCTTGGACAGCACCCTTCAAGGTGCTATTGAGCAGTATGAAAAAAATTTCATCATTATTTGAACTGTTTCTGGTTGCAAATCTGTTTGCTCCTTCGGGGCCTTTTAATGAGCACTCTGTAGTAAACACTGCCTGGCTAAATGAGGACGGCTCCTCATCAGTGGAGTGAAGTGTCTGGGGCCAAAAGGGAAAAGGACCTTAACTGTGTTCCAAGATAAGCCAAGTCAAGAAGCTCTCAATCTTGCTTTATACTTCTAGAGGAGAAAACACCCACCCCTCTCCCTCTAGTAGGCCTTTCACACCAAAATGAACCAAGAGTCAGTTCCAGGCTGGTGTTGGGGTCAGTTCAAAACTGGTTACAGCCTTATCCCAGTTATGAACCGGTTGGTTTCACATCGACCGGAGACAGCCATGGAGCCGGCAAGAGAGCAACGTCATGACGTCACTGTAAACGTGTGTGTACGTCACCCGACGCCGCTGCTCTTGTGGCTAACGCTAAAGCTACCGCTAGCTTTAAGCACAACAACAGCGGCGAATACGTCTTATTTTTACACTTGTTGGCTCTCGCTTTGCTTTCTTAAGCAAACAGGACCCATACAGCGTATTCTCGCCGGTCAATTTGATCGCTACGTTCGGTAATTATGTTATGTTTACGTCTCTTAGTAGCGGTGTTTTTAAATATGGCGGGCATGAGGTTTGAGTTGCTCTGGTTGGTCAGGATAATCCCTCCCCCAACCGTTCGCGCAAGCAGTTCTTATCAAACCCTGCTCAATCCTGGGGTATGAGTTCCCCCGGTTTTTACGGCCCGGAGCAGGCTCTCTGGCGGTGTGAAACCAAAACACTGGCTCTAACTCCGAACAAGCCCAGAACTAGCTCCGATTTTGCGGCGGTGTGAAAGGCCTATAGGTCATAAGCTAGAACTGGTCGCGCTGGCCTTTTTTTTATTACTAAATGTGCCGGTGCCCTGACCACATGAGCACTGTTCTGGGACCATGTCAAAGCCGTTATACTACACGGAGCCACACCGTCAGCTCAGAGGCTGAGTCACTGAAAGCTAGTTCATTACATGGCTTGTCATTGCAAGATGGACCAAGTCACTCCAGTCATGTAACGATGCCCCCGTGGTATGTAGGAAGAAGAGGAATAATTATTATATAACTGTACCTTTTGTACAGAGTCAACTCTTTCAGGTCCCATTTTTATTCCTCGTGGCTTGATCCATGGCACATTTACGGTCACAAGATCCACTGCTCAGAAATGATAAAGGAGAAACAACAATGACTGTGTCCAAGTTCACTTTGTAACCTTTACATACTCTGTCCTAAAGCCTCTCTCTCTTTTTCTTACCCCAGCCAGCCCTAGAGGCAGTTACATTACCATCTTTCCGGTGATGGTGCAGAAGCCAAGCATTTTTCATAATGAAATGCCTGTAAGGTGACTGATAAGGCCCCACCCCTCTGCACTTGTCAGTCAGGGGCTTTGCCTGGTGGAAACTTCAACCGTATATCCAGAATAACATGACAGTTCAGTCAGACTTTTTCTTTGCAACGGCAGGCGAGAATGAAATATTCAACCGTATGTTTTCAAGTGCCCGTGTCACCACAGCGAGATTACATATTATTGGCACATCCACTAACCCAGACACCCACTCACCAGAGAGTATCTGTTATCACGCTACGATGCATATTAGCATTCTGACTCTCTTCCTCTGAGGACTTCAAAACTAAGCGAGGAGGACTTCAAACGTCACATCCATTTTCCTCTATATTTTGCTTCTGAAACGTTTTAACCTAACTGACTGCATGGGGCTAAGTAGGTTCAAAAAGGAAAATGACACCTAACTCTGCATCTAGCTAATCACAGCTAGTTTGTGTCTAAATTAAAGATGCACGCAAACCAAAAGGCGCATTTCGGACATAATTGGACTGACAAACAACTGAAGTTCACCTCATGATTTACTCATGCTGCTGATGAGCCTCCCTGCAGAGCCTCTGCAGCTGGAAGGCTTCAGCCCACAGCTGCTACATCAGGCTAAAGATGGGGTCCTATCTCCAGTGTATTCACAGGTCAGCAAAAAAACAACAACAACAAACATTTGTGATGAGCCAACCTCTACACTGAAATGGACAGTGTGTGAACTGTTCCCCTTTGCACAGCCTGACTGCCAGCAGCACTGCTTCTTTTTGCTCAACCCCGTGTTCCTTCTTTACTTAGTGCAGCAAAAAACAACAGCCAAGGTCAGGCTGTAGTAGTTGTAGTTCATATAGTAAAGTTATAGGTGTAGCAAGAGAAAGTGTGTAGGACAGTGCCCCGGCTTGATTGTATGGACTTTGTGCAAGCATGGCAAGGTTAACGTGATGTCATCCAGCTGGCAGTGAGCAAAAAATCTGGCGGTGCTGATTCCCCCCACCCACCCACCCCCATGTTACACTGCTGATGTGGCTGCTAGCTGTTAGCTCTGGCTCACTGTTCACAGCAAGATCAGAGGAGGAGGAGGCTTTGTGTTGCCTGAAAGCAACCCAGTGCTCCCTAGTGGACATGCGTGCATGAATGAACACACACACACACACACACACACACACACACACACACACACACACACACACACACACACACACACACACACACACACACACACACACACACACACACACGCCAGCATTGCCAAGCTTGTGCACTTGCCCAAATAGAAACAACAATTGAAAATGCTGATGTCTGAAGACAAGAGAGATGGGGAGAATGCCAGGCCTTTCAGCTGTGCACAATTCATGTAAAAAAAAGAAGTAAAATGCAGCAAACATCAGCATCTATGAATGCTTCATCAGCTCCATTTCCACCACTTATGAGAATTACTTTCTCACAAAATGTTATTGATGAATGGGGGATATGTATCCGCCCATACTGATGTCACATTGAGATTAGTAGGTGACATACTTTTGTAGAAAGGCAGGATACATGAATTCATTCATAACAATTATTGATACCAAACAAGGCTTTTTTCCCCTAAGTATATTGTATTAATACATAGACATGCCAAATGTCCATTACAACATATTGGTTGGAGTCTTTCCATTCTGTGGCACTGAACGGGTTCCTTTGTACTGCGACTACACTAAGTTATCGAGGACAAAATCCAGACTCCCCATTCTGTGCAGAAATGCATTGGAAAGTTCAGCCAAAACTAATATGAGGCTAGACCAGTCTGGGTCATTTGACAGAGAATCAAAGTTGCTCTTTTCAGTACAAAAATTCCCTCTTCTACAGTTTCCTTGCCGAGCCATGGTGGTGATATCAATCCCTTTCTATAAACCTACACACGCCACCATCACAACAAAGATGCAGATTGATTTAGCTAACGCAGAGTTATGAAACATCATATTAACTTTGGCTGAAACAAATGTATTTTCTACAAAGAATACTTCATTAATCCCAAAAGGGCAATCCATTCATACAGTCTCTCCCATCCATGTAAATAGAATGAATAAATAAATACATAAACTAACAACAGCAATCAAACATGAACATGCAAGTGACTACAAGTGCACAGATCAGCGGGTTGCGTTTACTAGCTTGATAGCCGAGGGAATGAAGGAATTTGCATAACGATTATTTTTCCGTCCAGGCACGTAATAGTACACTCTTGAGGGATGAACTGAGAATTCCCTGGAAAGTACATGCTCGGATTTACTTATTATTATTTTACTTCAGTTCCCACAATGCAACTTGACATTGTCTTTTTTTAAACCATCCCTGTCAGGTGAGAAATTCACATCTTTCAAAATCCAAACACCCACTCTAACACAGGTCTTCTCTTCAAAATGTTGCTGTCTCCATGGCAAGTGCAATACGGCTGATGACACCACTATGGTCATTTTCTCAGACATAGCTCCTCCACAGCTACAGAGGAAGTAACACAACTGTTTTACAGGCTGACTGGCAAACCATATGATTAGTATATTAACTTTGACATGTAAAATCAGTGAAGGGCCTGTTTATGGATTTATTTTTAAAATAAAAAGCAAAGGTCACCTGGAAAAGGCCCTTTTTGCATGTTTTTTCAACATAAATATATGGGTCCAAAGTGTGACAAGAGACTCCCAAGGAATGAGACAAAAAAAACAAGTCAGATATCTCTCCCTTTGTGACGGCACAAGGAGAGAAGCCACGGTCTCTCATTACCAACCTTCCCTAGCACTATACCTCCACCTGTGATGAGCACAACAGGTTCAAAACAACGGGGCGGCACCGCTCCTTATTCACTTCTAGCCATCTCAGCAGCGGAGCAAGTTACACTTCTATCCCTGGAGCCGGTTCAGACCAGTGAGCATGCTGGGAGCCTGTGCCCTGATAAGACACAACACAGCCTCTCTCATGGCACTGCTGCTCTGCCTCTTCATCGCTGTCTGTCAACAACCTGCCCATCACACACACACACACACACACACACACACACACACACACACACACACACACACACACACACACACACACACACACACACACACACACACACACACACACACACACAGTGAATGCTAGGGGTGATACAGGGAAGATTGGCATGCTTGCCTCTTCTCTAGAAAGGTGAATGGAGGGCGTACAGGGATGCTGGGTAAATAATGGATAAGCGGGTTCAGTGAGTAAAACTGCTCTTTCTCGGTCTTTCAGGGAAAATCATATCCATTAAGTGTTTTTTTGTCCTGTGATGAGGACGCTGCTGGCTCTCCTCAACAATCCCATTACAGATCATAAAGGGAGCTAAAGCCCCTATCTCACTGGGCTGCGACTGTTTGCGACCAGCTGGAGACACAAAATTGCGACAAAATATGCCAATTTGCGTCAATTTTCACTTGCAGTCTCACTGAGTTGGTTCCTCACGACACGTTTGCAAATGTCCTTGCCGGGAGGTCGCATTTATGTCTCACGAACGTCTGCCGAGTGTCGCACGAACGGAATGTCAGTCTCATTTGTGTCCCTAAAATTATATGCCTCAAAGCAGTCGCAATTTAGTTTCATACGTCGCCAAACACTCGCCAAACCCTCTCAAAGTTGTCTCACACTTCTCGCACTTTCTGACTCGCGGAGACTAAATTGAGAAGGGTTTGCGACGCGTGCGACACACCTGCGACCACTCTGAGACTAGATTTGTCGCACACTTTTTTTGAACATGTTCAAAATTCATGCGACAAGACTGCGCGGCTCTGCGACTCATGCGAGGAAATTGAGACCTCCGCGAACGTTTGGAGACAGTTTAGAGACTCGTTTGCGAATGCAGTCTCCAACTTGTCGCAAACAGTCGCAGCCCAGTGAGATAGGGGCTTAAGGGATGTGGCCTAGAGCACCAAGGCTGCTCCTTTAAAGAGGCGGCCGTGCTTTGTGTGTGTATGGCAACTGCATCAGGCCACATCCGTTAATGTCCTTTTAAACTGCAGGTGAACACTGGGAGCTTTTTCTACAGACTCTCCTTGTTCCCGTCTGATGCTCTGTGCTCAGTGGTTTGGAGTCACAGGGCCCTGGGTCTGATTTAGCTCAAATGAGAGTTTGGGTTTAAGATGTATGAAAACCATGACCAGTCTGACAAGGAGAGAACAGCTTAGTGATAGTGCTCCACTGGACTGGAAAGACAATGGGAGTGTTACGTTAGCCCCTAAAATTATCCCTTCTTTCCCCTTCTATTTGTGTGCTGCCATCTTGCCAATATTGCAGGAAAATGAAATAGGAGGCTTGAAAGTCTCTTTCAAGGACCTGTAATATCCTCCTATATGGCTGTGCATTTTTAATGATCCTTAAACCTGCTCTAATAACTCATTTTGTTGTATCTATCATTACATTGTGAAAGGAGGAACTTGTATTGAAGATACCAGAGCGAATTACCACCAAACAGTGTTGGCAACTGAAGTGGTTGAGAATAGTGATTTTGCTTATATGGCGTACATGCACATTCAACAGGTGAGTAGAAACAAAACTCCAAATGAATGCTAATGCTCCAGGTCTGCTGGATATGGAAACATTCTTCCTTTTGCGCCCACAAGTTGCCAAAATGAATACAAAGAAAATAGCTAAATAATGCAGATTGATTTAGTGCTTTTTAAAGTTCAGAGCCCAAGTTACACTCCGCAAAGCTTTTACAGTTCAGGAGTTTGCAGTTTTACAGCCTGCTGTGCCGAATGTTATGCTAATTAAAATGCAGACACAAATCTAGAAGATGGGACAGTCTGAGACCTAGGGCCAATTAGGTCTGTTTACTTCTGTCTCCTGCTCCCACTCTTTCCTCCCTTCTTTTCCTCTGTTCCTTCAAGTTAGTAACTTACTGAAAACAAGTGAAGGAAAACAGCACACATCAGTTAACATCAACAGCTAAATGGACTATTAGAGTGACCTCAAATAGAAAGGACCTTGCCCTATCTAATAACGATATGCACATCATAAATGTATGTTTTTCCCTGCTTGAATATATAAAAATATAAAAAGTAGCTCATTTAAAGCCAAAAAAGAACGTCTCGCACAGTCTTACCAAAAGTCCTCTATTCTTTGAGCATTATATATTTCCTTGTTGATTCCTGTGAATAGAAGACACAGCTATTCAGGCAGTGAATATCATGTCTGCCTTATAGAAAAACCTGCTAAAATGTTTGGTTATTTCAAAGCTTTTCAAAACGCCACTGAGAAATACATCGATATTGTGCTTTGAGCAAACAAACAACCACCATTTTAAGTGGGATAAGTGGGAGTTTTCTAAATTATGTATTTCCATTAGGGCTGTCAAATTAACGTGTTAATTTCGATTAATTAATCACAGAAAAATTAACGCGATTAAAAAAATTAACGCAGATTAATCGTACTTCTATAATGCTTTTTGACCCAGTGCAAAAGTGGTGCGCAGCTGCACCGAGCTGCACCTGAAGCTTGCATACACAGCCCGCACGGGTGAAAGGGAGAAAAGTAAAGAGAAAAGCAGGGGGCCGAGGGCTCTATGGACGGTTTATGGGATGCTTCGGGCAAATAAGCATGGAGGTAGGAAGACATCTTACTTTATTCTCCGCAGTGTCTGTGCATTATTGATTTAGTGGGTGCAACAATGTATAGGTTCAAAACAGTATCTCTCAATCTTCCTCCGTGTGTCTCAATTTTGTTTGCTAGCTGTCTCGTCTCCCGCGTAAACGGACACCCGCCCCGTGTGTGTGTGTGTCAATATTGTTGCCTATGAGTATGACGATGGTGAATGAATCGGCATAGGCATCTGTGGCAGTGCAGCGCTGTCTGTTGTGGAGACAGAAGTTACGAGAGATGGAGAGCGAGAGAGAGAGAGAGAGAGAGAGAGAGAGAGAAAAACAAACTGTAGCAGGCTATACAGCCGTTTATAAACAGGTATAAAAGTATGCGATTAATTTAGATTAATTAATCACAGAGCCTGTAATTAATTAGATTATTTTTTTTAATCGCTTGACAGCCCTAATTTCCATCAAACCTTTTCTAAAGCTCAACCAATGCATGGGTGGACATGATATCCTAGGCAACTGTACTTTAATGCATTCCAACTCAAAAGCCCTGTCACATTTACAATCTTTTTGTTTTGAGAGGAACAATTTGATTTAACCTTTTAAGTTACTATTTGAGGTGCACAGAATAGCTTACTACAGTTCTACCAATCTGTGCACACCTTATATACTTCCATAGGGGTAGAAACCAAAGTATATCTAGTATATTACTTTGCTTAAAAAAAGATGACACAGTTTGCTAACAAGGGTAGAAAAGAGCAGCATGGCATTTAAATTGGCAAACACAACACATACACAAATAGATATGTCCACATGGTATACAATGTGCAACTTGGAGAGGAGAGCCTGGGACCACTCATTTATGCACGTTATTTATTTATCTCATCATGGAAGTCGAAGTGTGTGATTTTTACATTCAGCTCCTGTACACTGTGCATTCCTCTCCACACCTTGCTCCCAGCTAAAGTCCTGCACCGAGGCCTCTTATAAGAATCACCATTAATCAAACAGGCAGCTTGCGTTTTATTTTTTTAAAGAGCAGGCAAGTGGCATAAATAACTTAAACATCGGGGAAAACAAGGTGGTTAAAATACATTGCTGAATAAGAAGTGAAACTGGAAATCACCATTAAAGTCACCTTGAGTCCGGCTCATTGACATAACAGTGACACATGCAATGTAACCACATGAGGGTGATTAATATCGTTAAAAAAAGAAGGAATTAGCTGCTGTTTACTCTGTCAAGATGCTCATCCGTAGAAGCTCCTGATTTAGCAAGCGCCACATTTTCATATTTTATTTTGAAAGTATGATAGGGTACAGAATACTAACAGCTTGTCTTTTTGGGTAACAGTTTGCTGCTCCCCCAGCTCTTGAGATGGGGCCAACTAATGTGAGGGGCTGGCACACACACACACACACACACACACACACACACACACACACACACACACACACACACACACACACACACACACACACACACACACACACACACACACACACACACACACACACACACACACACACACACACAACAGAAAAAAGATTTCTCCTGTTCCATTAAGTCAAGAAGAATTTGCCGTCTCATTATTTGCTGGCAGCAGCCCTGTTCAATGTGACTGTCGTGAGTGAGTGCGAACAGGTTCAGGGGCCATCTCATTAAAAGGCATAAAGTTCCAACCATCCACATTGGACATGGTGACACAGATAAAAGCTGTTTTTTTTCGACAGGGGCCAATAGGAATAGAAAGGGCCTACATTTGATATATGTAGCTCTATGTGAGCAATTGTGTGGGAATGTGAATATGTGGTGAGTCTGTAAGGTGGTAACGACATCATTGCTCTGTCCCCCGTTTAGCTCAGTAAAGTGGGCACTGAATTTTGAGAACTGAAAAATGCAGAAAAAAAGAAAGTTGCTCATTGTTAACATCTGTGAAGAATCAATGGTTGTAACCAATCACGAGGTAAGATCTGACACACTCACCGCTGCTTCACACAGTACTTATCACAGACGGACAAAAGACTCCTTTGATTTGGAAAGTCTTACTCTCATGCCATTAAAATCAAGCCAACACTGAGACACACAGCAGCACTTGATGGCGCTCATTGAAAGTTGTAGTATCGATCAGCGTGGAAGGGGCCTTGTGGGGGTGTCACAACACACCGCAGACTCCTTGAGTTAAATTGATCATAGAAATGCTTAAATAATAAAGTGAAATGCCATTCTGACTTCTCTATTGATTTCCCCATTAAGTGGCTGATTGATACAAGCTTTGAATGTCAGGAGTCTCATTGATTGCCACTGAGATCCACACACCTCGCCAATCGCAAAGTCGTGTCACTTTTCCTGTGGCTCTTCCACCTGGATGGACTAAATTAAAGGGTCAACAGGTGCAAAGATGTTTTGAATCTAGGCTGCGTTCCCAGTAAAGTGATTACACACACTGTGCAATGTTTGGTTAACTGCATTGGGGAACGATGCCACTCCAACATCCAATCTCTGTCACAAAAAAATAGCACATTTGGAGCCCAAAAACAACAACTCTGAAACGCAAAGGCTTAATGGGCAATAAAATACGCTTGCCATGGGACTGTGTTGTCAGAATATGGAGAGCCTTCCCAACTGCAGAATTTCTTCTTCAAGCCTCCGGAATAAATTGAAGTTGATGAATATTGTCAGGCCAGCAGTACAATGTCATGACATGCTCAGGACATGCATGCCGAGATGAGCATGACAGTAAGTATGGTTGCAGAACCCAGTCAAGTTTGAAAAGTCATGTGGGGTTAAAGACCCTGGAAGCCTGGTTTGAAATACTAAAAATCAAGGTATGATATCAGAGTTGGGTGTCTCAAATAGCTTTTACAAAAATCTGATAAAAGTATATTTTCGTAAATATTAGAAAACTTAGTTAAAAAACAGCTTGCTTACTGTCTAGACCGTTTGACAGGACTCTGTGGGTGTGGCCTAATGCAATGGTCTCCATGGTCATTGCTTTATGAGAATGTTCGGGCTGAGAACTGCAGTGATTGGTTCAAAATATTTACTGTGTCATAAGAACCAGAGTATAGCCCGCCTCATGTAAACTGAATTTCTGTAAATGTTATACAATTTAAATGACAATATCTTTATGCTTACTATTATGCAACTAACTCTCAAAATTATATAGTCGGAAGGATTAACTGGGTTTGGGTTTACAGGGGCTTTAACAACACCCTGGATACTGAGAATGATCCAAAGTGTGACCATACGGAGAATGGGACTCAGGTGTAATAATAATAATACATTTTATTTTGCCTATCAAAGCACTCAAGGTCACCTTACACCTTACCATTCAGAGTTACTGCCTTGTAAAGTGTAATAGTCGTAAAGTATTTTCAAATTAGGGCTGACATTATTTGCAATGACTTTCATTATAGAAACATCTGACGTAGAATTGCATATCAAATACACTGTATGAAAACAAAGCTTAAGTCTGGAGAGAGCACAACCAGGGCAAACACCAGTGTGTAACACAGGTCTAACACATAAACACTGACAATCAAACTAACAAAATCTAGGGCTGCAACTCTTGATTATTTTCCTCTTCAATCAATTGCTCAGTTGGTTATCAACAATACTTAATCAGTACTGAACACCATTGTTTTCATTTTACAATATATTTTTTTCTTGATGGATTTTAAAGGTATATTTTTTCAAGCATTGAGATAGAACTAGGTTTAAGCTACTGCCAACTAGGCTACTGCCTTAATGTAATTGTTGTGCATGTAACAAATAAAGAACTTGAATATGTTCAGCTAAGTTTCATCAAAATACACCAACGTAATTCAAACTGTATTAATTATTCAAAAAATAATGATGGATAATGACATATAACTTATATAGGAGTCTATCCATCTGTTATTTGTTTACAGGCGCCTGTAAGTGAACATGAAATAACTGAATACAAAAAAGGCAAAAAATTAAACTTTTCTGCCGTACTTTGATACAAAACACAAAGCAAACTATTCACAGTCACTTAAGCTGCTGCAGCTTCTCTTGAGACTTTTATCCAAACTACTTTGTCAGGAGAAAAGAGAAAAGATTATTTGGGACAAGCAAAATGAATGGTGCATTCATCTTTCAAGGAGACACTTCTTCAGAAAAAAACGGGCCACAAGCAACTTTGGGTAAAACAAAGTACCTTTGAGTGAAGTAACTTTTTTTTTGCAAAACTTATTGTTGACTTTCTTTATTATTCAAAATAAATTGCGCGATTTGCCTGAAGGGCTTAGACGTGCGCACACTGCTAGGATCCTGTTTTAAGCCTTCCCTAAGGGAAAAGGCAGCCGGGGGAGCTCAATAGAAAGCTCATGAGAGAATGTGTTTGCATTGTTTGCAGCGGAGCTCGGAGGCAAACATGGGGAGATAAGCCCCTGACACGCTTTCCTCTGGAGCATGATGCTAGCAAACATTTTACTGCAGTAGCTTCAATCACATCCCATCTTGTTAGGTGTGTTTAGAAAGTCTCTCTCTGCTCATGGTGCACCGAGGAACACCAACATCTTCAAGAGCCTTGGCAGCAGGTATGTGCAGGTTAACAAAGCAAGCGCTCCCCCACTTCCTCCCACCTCCAGTACTCAGATCATTTAAATGACTTGCCGGCAACCTTTTTATAGGCTCGGCTTGGTAGAACATAACAGAGGTTAATAAAGTAGAGGTCAAATCTCTATCACACCTGCACAGCACTGTTTCTCATGATTTTCCTACGCTCTTAGTCATACAAGCATTTTTCTCATTAATGATCTCCCCTATAGGGCAAGTAAGAATAAATTAACTGAGCATAGTTAAAAGGCCTGGGTTCAGGTAGGCGCATTTCCTGATCGTCCAATTATTCCGGCTGCCATGGTTGGTATTTATTTCATGCTAATATCCTGCATTTTACCGGAGGCTGAGGGGGAAAAAATAAACAAGTGTAACACGCACATTACACAGAAAAAATGCCAAACACTGGCCAATCAGGGGTGTGTAAGGCGACAGAGCGAGACAACACACATTAGGGACTTGAGTTGAGTATATACGGAGGAGGGAATTTGCGTGACACTGGCAGGAGGGAGTTTGTATGTAAGAGGGGAAAAGAATGGATGGAGGGAAAACAGCTGTGGTTGTTTGTGTGTTTGTGTGTGTGTGTGGGGGGGGGGGCAACAGGGCTTGTGGTTGTCTGTGCATCAACAGTGCATAAACACATTGGTGCCTCGCAGAAACACATTATGTAATAAATGCTGATGATAATAACAGCTACTGCACGCAAACATGCAACAGAGACTCCTAATAGGAATCGGTGGGCATACAGTGTTAGGCTAATGGAGTCACTCTTCCTTTGTGAACAGTGAATCAAAGGAGGCTTAAGCAAAAATACAAATGTATTGTTACTTACAAAAACAGAATTTCACAGTTATTCTCACAGAGTATAAGGCATGCACCTGCATATCACAGAAACAACAACACAGGTCATTTCCCAATGTTTCACCATCTATCTGTTTTCTGCACAGGAATGTAGTTACCTATTACACAAACTGTCCTTGTTCATGGTTTTTCAATGGCCACGCCCCTTCACCCCTATTACCAACAAAACGTAGGCTGTGTTCCAATACCCATGCTATCTACTATTTAGTATGGTTAAAAAAAGATTTAGGATGTCCCGATTCTTGTGTCCAGATTTAGTATGGTATATAATATCTGGATGTCGGATGGGGCGACTGTGGCTCAGGTGGTTAAGTGGGTTGGCCAACGATCCAAGGGTTGGCGGTTCGATCCCCGCCTGGCCACCTATGTCATGGTTGTTGTGTCCTTGGGCAAGACACTTCACCCACCTTCACCGTGCCTTGAGTGAATGTGTATGATTGCTGTGTGTTTGAGGTGGTGGTTGGAGCGGCCGATGGCGCGGAATGGCAGCCTCGCTTCCGTCAGTCTGCCCCAGGGCAGCTGTGGCTACTCTCGTAGTTTACCACCACTGGTATGACTGTGTGTGAACAAATGGAACCTGGAACCCTGTAAAGCGCTTTGAGTGCCTTGAAAAGCGCTATATAAATCCAATCCATTATTATTATTACTACATTACATTTTCATTTTAGTGTTGAAAACAGCATCCTATTTGGGCAATTCTGACCCACAATCCAGTTAGCACTACATCCACATGTGATAAGCCACACACCCAAATTCCCCTGAATCTAACTGGCAGTAAGATTCAAACCAGCAGTTAGATCCCGGGCCAATCAGAGCAGACTGGGATTTCTGAAGGGCTTAAAGAGACAGGCTCTAAAGCGGAGCATTTCAGACAGAGGCAGAAAAGAAGATATGTGACTTTTAAGTATATGCTATAACAGCATAGGCCTATTGAAATATAGCCACAGTACTGAACATGTAAAATAACTAAGGATAATTAAACTCACCATATACGTATGAACGTTATCACATGAACAAAGTTTTGATCACATGACAAGTGAGAAAAATCTTTACGCAGATATAAATGATAAGGTCCAGTGAAAGCTAAAAAAACAACAACATTGGCCTTGAGTTAAGATTATTTTGTCAAACCACTATTTCCAGACGTCAATACAGAGCTTCATCTCTCAAATGAAACTGATGTTCACAGCAATGAGCTGCCCTCCTGCTTTAATTAAAGTCCGCTCAGAATCATTAATGCTGACATCATTAATATGTGGAACAATAACATGACATCATAGGACCACAGTAATAATCTGGTAACGGTCGATAAATGATGACATTAAACAATCCTGTCCTAGCTGACATTGTGCTATAAATCCAATTACACAGGAACCAATTCATTTAACCTGCATGTTGATGTGATGTGAGAAGTGACAGTGTGCAAAGCAACAAAAAGAAAAAAAAAACAGAACCAACCCTCAATTTATATCCCAATTTACAGTTCCCAAAGACATGTAAAGCTATTTTGTCCACAATAAAAGCTCTAATAAATCAATACATAAATAAAATATGTGCACATATTTTTGTGAAGTATCCAGATGTAGCCTTCAGTGGTTTTTGCTTAATATGGGCTTGTTGGGTTTAAATCTAGTTTAGAAGTTGCTGTAAAAGAACATTTGGGCATGTTAACCACATTGTTAAACCATGCTGATTGAATATCACAGTGAAGTCTCAGAAGATATTATCTAACCAACATTTAAAAAGTGCATGTTTATATCATTTTTACACTTTCATCACTTGAATGCAAACCTCGTAATTAGCTTATTAGAATAAACTGACAACTATCCAGAAAGTGTGCTTTCTCCATTTGGGTTTGTCTTTGTCTTTGGTACAAAGAATGCTGTGATTTGTCCTGTCTTCACTGCAGTTTGACAAAAGGTCACTGTGGGAATGCTGTTTCCAAACTTCCCATAACAGATTTCAAATGGAATGGATTTCAAATGGATGTGCTTATAGAGTATAGAGCCTATTTCCTTGGTGAAGCTTCCTCCAGGAAGCCCCTGCTGCTCTGAGCAGCACACTCCTTAATGATTAAAGACTTGATCAATTCCTGGGTTATACCAGGACGGAGGATGGAGGGGTGCAATAAACAACGGATGGCAGCCTATTAATGCAAATGAGAGCTGCTCACTTTGCACTCCCTTGCCTGTAATGCACACATACAGAATTTGAGTGAATCAAGGAGTGAGGCTATAATGATATCTCGTTATCTTATCTCATCTGCTTCTTCTAAAACATGTTGGATCTAATGTTTCAAAGTGTTTTTGGAATGGTCTACGGTTTTACAGTCTTCTCTTTTGTGAAGTGTTTGGTATAAAGGGTTTCTGAGTCAATCACCGCATTATATGACTTGCAGCTCCCTCTGTAACCACTGAGCTAAAATATCTGCACAGCACAGCATTCTCCCTTGCGCAGAATATCCTTCCCTGCTTAACCAATGACATATTCAGGTTTTGTAACAAGTGTGTGCGCTTGTGTCATGATTCCTCGCCATCTCAGCCACTACAGTATGTTCTCAACCAACAAAGAATGTTCCATGCACAACACATGACAGGAATAATAACAAATATTCAATTAGGGCTGGGCGGTACGGTCCAAATCTTCTATCGTGGTAAAAGTAATTTTATATGAAGGGAACACTCACAGTATAGTATTTTTCCTTTAAATTCAATGAATTAATGGATTCAAAAAAACACACTGTACTTTATTCACATTTGTTTATTTTTGTCTTTTACTTGGAACTTGAATTTCCATACAAAAGAGAAACTGGTGCGTAATACCACACCAGTCTTTCTTTTGTAAGTAAGAGCAATATAGAAATCACAGCATCAACCAAATGTGTAGCCTAAATTTAAAATTAAGTATATCAAAATATTGAAAGACTTGAATTGGCTTATCTTCGTTTCAAAAGTCTGTGAAAATAAACTATTGTGCAAATGTCTGGTAATAATTTCACTCCAGCTTCAACACAAATAATATTTTAAAGTTTGACATGTTTTAAAGTTAACTGGTGCATAACAGCAGGCTTGCTGGCTGTCTCCACCAATAGCAGCGCAGGGTTGAAGCCCTGTAGATGCTAGAGATATCAGTGTTGCCAGCTAGCTCACAAGAGCTAACCCCCCCTGTAGTAAACTGCTTAATACATTGCTCTTTCAGCTCCCAGCTGGGCCGGCCTCTGCATTGCATGTCGTCTGATGGGGTTTAGTTGCATTCATCTGGGCCAGCCTCCCTCATCAAAGTGATTAAGCAGTTACACTGATTGTGCTGATGCTCAGAAGAAGAAGGAGGAAAGGACCCTCAGGAATTGAGTGCTAAAGCTCTCCTGGAGATAACGGCTTAATTTGTGCCTAATCAAAATAAAGCCTGTTGATCTTAAATCACCAACCTTTCCTTCAGCACTGGGTGACTCAGGGAATTTAGAAAAGTTACCGTTGAGGAAAATCCAATGTACAGAACACATATAGGCGTGTTATAATGAAGCAAAGAGGTCTCTTATCCCCCGCTCAGAAAGGGGATAATGATACACATCTCTAGCTATGCTGCATTGATGGATCCCAACTGGGAATAATGAAAGAGTTTGAAAATTAAATCAACTTGCATTTTGTCTCTCAGCGCTGCTATGAGCATCAATAATGAAACAGGAGTCTGGAGAGTCCGCTGGATCATAGTGACAAATCCAAATGCATGGATTCAAGTGTGATACACACACGCACACACTTTCCCATTAGACCATGCTTCCTTCATGTGCTGACATTTCTTTAACCGCTCATTTCAACATGAAAGCATTGCCGGAGCCCAAGCAGCACGCATCTTTAGACACACACCAGAATCAACATAAAAAATAGGGAAAAACTAAAATTAGGGAATAACGTGAATTACTGTGGGCCGGCTGTTGTGTGTGTGTGTGTGTGTGTGTGTGTGTGTGTGTGTGTGTGTGTGTGTGTGTGTGTGTGTGTGTGTGTGTGTGTAGTGATTGTACATGCATTGCTTTGCGAGGACCAATCCAGGCGTTTAATCATCGAAGTGAGGACATTTTTGGAAAGTGAGGACATTTTGTCTGGTCCTCACTTCTCTAAAAGGGCCATTTGAGGGTTGAGACTAGTTTTTGAGGTTCATGGTGGAATTAGGTTTAGGTTAATGTTAGTGTGAGGGTTGGGGTTAGGCATTCAGTCCTGATGGTTAAGGTTAGGGCAAGGGGCTATGCAATGCAATATGTCAATGGTGGTCATCACAAAGATACAAGTACGAGTGTGTGTGTGTGTGTGTGTGTGTGTGGGGGGGGGGGGGGGGGGTGAAGGGGGGCAACATAGGGAGAAGTAAGAGAGAGACTCACTGTGGGAGGATACTATAAGGTAGAGACGGGGGTCTGCAGCGCGTATGGCCGTGGTGTATCGATCCTCTATACCGGGCACCTGCGCCTTTTTCTCGGGCATGAGGCGAACCCTGAGCCGGCCCCCGTCCGCGCCCAGCCACCACTCCAGAATGGTTGTTAGATCCATTTCCAGGGTGAGCGCCGGGGCCTCCTCGTACACAGACAGCCCCCCGCATCCCGTGTTGACTATATCCTCTCCTATTTCCACCACAACTTGGTTCGACTTCCTGCTGGCTTTCGTCAAGCCCAATTTCAGAACTTTGGACAGCGGCCGCGTGTAGAAGAAGGGGAGCTGTCCGTCAGCACTGGACGCGTTCCCAGAGTCTGTGGCGGCAGTAGACTTGGGCTCGACGAAAGTAGCGATGGTTTTCTGCAAAGGTATGCAGTCCATTTTCAAGTTTGCGCGCACCGTGTAACACCCGCTGTGTGTCTGGCAGTCGCCGTTCAGGGGTCTCTTGATGAACTCCGCCAGGTAATAGCGCAGCAGAGAAGGGACCGCAAAGTCCACGGCCAGGGTTTTCCTCTTGAGCCTTGAGTTGATGGTTTGGTTCAGGTCTCTCTTGGCCCCGCTTTCCCCGCTGATGTTGCTGCTGGAGCCGGCGGTGGGTAGATCCATCCCCGCGGTGCTCCTTATCGGCGAGGCGCACTGCAGCCCGGCGAAACATGCCGCAGAAGAAACAAGCAAAAACAATATCCTGGCGTCCATGGTTTAAACAGTTTTCACTCATTTGTTTAGGAGAAGCAAAACCCCCTTTAATCCCACCATTCACCGCCTCCTCTCCCTGCTCGTCTCACACACCAGCGCACAGAGAGCACACACTAGAGTGCGAATCGATGATCCTGCGGGTCCTGCGCCTCTTCGCCGGTGCGCACCCGTGGCAAGACGAGGGGAAACTGTTTTCTTTTTTACATTTGTTTGTCAGCGACTGTTGCTGTCCTTCCATCTTCAAATGGAAAAAGTGCCTTCATCTCTCCTTCTCTGTCCCCCGCACAAACACACACAGAGACACACACACGCAGACGGTCACACGCGCACCTTTCGTATAATGCCTTTTATCGTCAGTGCGAACCCATGCAGGGACTCTGATTGATATGCCGGTCGGGTCCGCTCCGGTGCCTTTCAAAGACTCCCCCTGTCTCTTGGATCAGTTGTGACGGCGGTACAAGTGGTCTCTCTGTCAGTAGTGGGGTGCAGCGTGGCTCTCTCTCTCTCTCTCTCTCTCTCTCTCTCTCTCTCTCTCTCTCTCTCTCTCTCCTCGCAACTAAATCATGGTTTCACAGCGAGTTTGGAGGAGCACAGCATTCGATAAAGTTGAATGGGGGAAAAGCATTCACATCCTACACCCATGGCTAATTGAAAAACCCGGCGGCAGCCTTCTTCCCGGGGTAATTGTCTGCGGAGGATTCTCATTGGGTGAGAAATGGCAGCTCCCGCCTCTGTCTGTCTGACACACCAGCTCATGCGGTAAAGTCATTCACACATGTATTTGAAGACGTCAATATGAGCAGTTTTTGTTTCCCTTGTGACAAAGCCCTCAGCCTCTGTGCGCACAGGAGCCTCTGCCGTTATTGAACGCGTGTGAAGCGCCCACAGCGCAGCCGTGATGCTTCCTGTATATTTATTAAAATGAGAACATGTTCCGTCGGTTTGGCAGCACACAACTCCCCAACAGATTTGTCTCTCGTGAGTTTTCAATGAATCACCGAGCCTTCGCGTGTCCGGAAATTGGATAAGATTAGTCGCTGCTCTCTCCCGGTTGTGTGCAAATCAAACAGTTTCAGAGGGAGGCAATTTTGTTTGGAGCCCATTTGGCTTTTGTTTTATCCTCTGTGAAGATGACAATATGCCCTTAAAACATCGGGGAGCTCTCACACAATCTTGCCAGATCATTTGCCACGCAGACTACCTGCTTAATTGGAAAAACATGGGGTAATTGTTTAGAGGTAAGAGGGGGGCACATGCCAGGGAAATGCTCATCCTCTACTCACCCCCTCCCTCACCCAAACTACAGTAAAGTCAATTCTCTCTCTCTCTTTCTCTCTCCAGAAGTTGTTCGGATGAGACAGTCGCTAGATGGCGTCAGCACATGCGCGCGCGCACACACACACACACACACACACACACACACACACACACACACACACACACACACACACACACACACACACACACTTCAGTTTCACTGAAGAATCCATTAAGGCTCTAATTGCTCTGGATTTTTTCTGAACACAGTCTCATTACAGCCTTATCTATGGAGGATAAGGGTCGAATGTGAAAAGCTTTACAATAGTTGAAGAATCACAGAATCCATGGATGAAAGTCAGAACTCAGAGATCAAAGACCGATTTTGGAGAATAAAATCCAATTTTGGGTTTTTGTTCAGACAGCAAATTCGGATTTAAGGCCACACCATTTTCTGTTTACCAGAGTCACTCACTGGAAATGCCTTGTATTACTGGATGGTACGCAGTGACTTCATCAGCTATTATTTTGAAGTTTGGTTCAGCTGATAGTTCCCCATCTGAAAACAGGTTCCCCTCACAAAGTGTAGAATAGTATGGTGGGGTCCACATATTCTGAATGTTTATTGTTTTGTAGTGGAGAAGAATAACAAGGGTTCCAGCTAATGCTGTTCCAGTGTACACGCTCATCGCTCAGTGATTGTCACACTCAGTGGCGGACTCAGGGGGGGGGGGCTCAATGGTTGAAAAAGCGCGCTAAAGTGCCCTCAAGAGTGGTGAAAACGAGAGGAAATGCCTTATTGACATGATTGGGTGCCCTCTAGGGTGCCCCTTCATACAATACATTATGATGATGTGCCCTCTAGAACAAGAAAATTCGATGACGTGCCTTAATGAGTGCCCTTATAGTCCCCTTCTGGTGCCCTTCTAGTGCCCTACAAGTACCCTGATAGTGCCCTTCTGCCCGTCTAGTGCCCTGATAGTGCTCTTCTGCCCGTCTGGTTGTTCCAGTGCCCTTCTGCCCGTCTGGTCCTTCTAGTGCCCTGACAGTGCCATGATAGTGCCCTGATAGTGTCCTTCTGCCCGTCTGGTCCTTCTAGTGCCCTGATAGTGCCCTTCTGCCCGTCTGGTCCTTCTAGTGCCCTGACAGTGCCATGATAGTGCCCTGATAGTGTCCTTGTCAGGATTGTACCAAAATGGCAGGCCAGAACCCAATAGCACGACAACAAACAGTTCAGGTATTGCAACAAAGTTTAATAAGGAATCAAACCAGGTGGTAGCGAGGCAACAAGTCCAAGAGGGGCAGGCAGAGGGATAATCCAAAATCCAAAAAGGCTGGGTCAAAACACGAATAGGCGGGCAGGTAAACAGGCAGGAATTCAGAATGGCTGGAGAGCAATGTAACACAAAGACAATCTGGCAGGGAACTGAGGGAATGAACCGGTATATATACTGTGGGGCTAATAGCTGATGGGGAGCAGGTGAGTGTGGTTAGACCAGGTGGAAGTAATCAGCAGGGAGTGCAGAGCAGGGGGGAGTGGCCGGGTCTGAAATGACAAGAGAGTTAATATGGGAACAGACAAGTGACAAAAAACTAAATTGTGGCTGAAGTAGTGACAGAACCCCCCCCTCTAGGGACGGCTCCTGACGTCCCACCAGGCTGATCAGGATGGTCCCTATGGAATGTGGTGATGAGGTCGGGGTCCAGGATGTGGCGAGCCGGGACCCACGAGCGCTCCTCAGGACCATAACCCTCCCAATCAACCAAGTATTGGAAACCCCTTCCCCGTCGTCGCGACCTGATGAGACGATGAACCGAGTAGGCAGGCCCTCCATCAATGAGCTGGGGGGGCGGCGGGGGTCTGGAGGAGGGCTGGAGCTGGGACTCTTTAACGGGTTTGATCTTGGATACATGGAAGGTGGGATGGATCCTCATGGAGCGAGGAAGACGGAGACGGACTGCAGCAGGATTGATGACTTTATTGATGGAGAACGGACCCACAAACCTGGGAGCCAACTTCCTAGACTCCACCCGGAGCGGAAGGTCCCGTGTAGACAACCAAACCTTCTGACCCGGAGTGTAACCGGGTGCAGGGGTCCGACGGCGATTGGCATATCTCTGGTATCGGTCGGACGAGCGCAGGAGAGCAGCACGGGCCCGCACCCAGGTGCGCCGACATCGCTGGACGAACGCCTGGACAGACGGGACACTGGCCTCTCGCTCCTGCTCAGGGAACAATGGAGGTTGATATCCTCGAGAGCACTGGAAGGGGGAAAGACCTGTTGCTGAACTTGGAAGTGTGTTGTGAGCATACTCCACCCATAGGAGCTGCTTGGACCAGGAGGACGGGTTCTGGGATGTGATGCAGCGCAAGGCAGTCTCCATCTCCTGGTTCATCCGCTCAGTCTGGCCGTTGGATTGAGGATGGAAACCCGAGGATAAGCTGACCGTGGCCCCCAACAGCTGACAAAACTCTGTCCAGAAACGAGAAGTGAACTGCGGCCCCCGGTCGGAGACAATGTCACAGGGAAGGCCGTGCAGACGGAAAACATGATGCAACATAATTTCAGCTGTTTCCTTGGCAGATGGTAACTTGGGCAACGGAACAAACTGAGCAGATTTAGAAAATCTGTCCACAATAGTAAGAATAGTGGTGTTACCCTCGGAGGGAGGCAGTCCGGTGACGAAGTCGATCGAGATGTGGGACCACGGACGATGAGGAACAGGCAGTGGCTGAAGAAGGCCCGCAGGGGCATGGCGAGCGATCTTGTGCTGGGAGCAAACACAGCAAGCAGCGATGAACTCCTTGGCGTCCTCTTCCATGGTAGCCCACCAGAACCGTTGCTTCAGCAGGGCTAGAGTGCGCCTAACCCCTGGATGACAGGCAAGGCGAGAAGAATGTCCCCACTGGAGGACCTGAGAGCGGAGATTCACAGGCACATACAGACGATTATCAGGGCAAGCACTGGGGGCCGGGTGGTCGGCCTGGGCCCGTTTTACCTTGTCCACAATGTCCCAGGTAACTGCGCCGATGACCATCTTAGTGGGGAGGATGCTCTCAGGATGTGTGGGAACATGTTCGGATTGGAACTGACGGGACAGGGCATCTGGTTTGACGTTCCTAGAACCTGGGCGATAAGACAGGGTAAAATCAAAACGATTAAAGAACAACGCCCACCTGGCCTGATGGGAGTTCAACCGTTTGGCTGACCGGATGTACTCCAAGTTTTTGTGGTCCGTCCACACCACAAACGGATTCTTCGCCCCCTCCAACCAGTGCCTCCACTCCTCGAGAGCCATCTTAACCGCCAATAGCTCCCGGTTACCAACGTCATAATTTCTCTCCGCTGGGGACAATTTGCGGGAGAAAAAGGCACATGGATGTAACTTTTGGTCTTTACCTGACCGCTGAGACAGGACTGCCCCCACCCCGGAGTCTGACGCATCCACCTCAACGACAAACTGGCGTTCTGGATCTGGTAGGATGAGGATGGGAGCAGAAGAGAACCGTGACCTTAACTCACTGAACACCCTTCCTGCAGCAGGGGACCATTGGAAGGCTACCTTTTGGGAGGTGAGGGCTGTCAGGGGAGCTGCTACAGAACTATAGTTGCGGATAAACCTACGATAGAAATTGGCAAACCCCAGAAATTGTTGAAGCTTCTTACGAGTGGTGGGGACCGGCCAATCCACCACCGCTTTAATCTTGGTGGGATCCATGTGAATACTTCCGACTGAAATTATGTATCCCAGGAACGACACCTCAGTGGCATGGAACTCGGACTTCTCGACCTTCACGAACAGCTGGTTCTCTAGGAGTCTCTGGAGAACCCTGCGGACATGCTGCACATGGTCCTGTTCGGACTTGGAGAAGATGAGGATGTCATCAAGATAAACAAACACAAATACATTGAGAAAATCCCGGAGCACATCATTCACTAAGGCTTGGAATACTGCAGGAGCATTTGTGAGTCCGAAAGGCATTACCAGGTACTCGTAGTGGCCCCTAGGGGTATTGAACGCCGTCTTCCACTCATCCCCCTCCCGAATGCGAACTAGGTGATAGGCATTCCTGAGATCAAGCTTGGTAAACACAGAGGCCCCTTGCAAAAGTTCAAATGCAGAAGAGACGAGTGGGAGGGGGTACCTGTTCTTAATGGTGACATCATTCAGACCGCGGTAATCGATGCAGGGCCGGAGGGATTTGTCCTTCTTACCCACGAAGAAAAACCCTGCTCCAGCAGGTGATGAAGAGGGACGGATGAGGCCTGCTGCCAGTGAGTTGTTTATGTATTCGTCCATGGTCCTGGTTTCCGGGGCTGACAGAGAGTAGAGCCTCCCCCTGGGTGGGGATGAGCCAGGGAGGAGGTCAATGGCACAATCATACGGGCGGTGTGGGGGAAGAGAGGTGGCCCGTACCTTGTTAAACACCTCCTTTAAGTCGTAGTACTCCGACGGGACACCTGAGAGATCTGGGAATTCATTAGAAGAAGAGGTGCTGCAGGCAGGTAACAAGGCAGATTTCAGACAGACCGCAAGACATTGATCACTCCATTGAAGAATGGAACCGGTTCTCCAGTCAATGTGTGGATTATGTTTAATTAACCAAGGATACCCCAAGACAACTGGCTGCTGAGGTGCATTAATTAGGTGAAAGGTTAGTGATTCAGTGTGGTTACCTGATATGCCCAGATGAATAGGAACTGTGCGATGGGTTACAGTGCAGAGGAGGCGCCCATCGAGAGCAGTAGCCTCAATAGGCTCGGCCAAGGGTTCCTGGTTAACACCCAGCTGCATGGCAAGGCCCCGATCCAGAAGGTTGGTGTCAGCTCCCGAGTCAATGAGGACAGCGACAGTATGGGACTGACCATTAAAGTTGAGCTGGGCATGAAGTAGTGCTCGAGAGGGACCTTCAAAGTTCTTGATGCGGCTCACCAGCGCCCTCTGGATTCCTGGTGAGCCCTGTCTTTTACTGGACAGGATGACACGTAATGGCCTCCCTCTCCACAGTACATGCAACAGTTCTCCCTTTGGCGCCGTTGTCGTTCAGCAGCTGACAGCCTGGTCCTGCCCAGCTGCATGGGTTCAACTGGGTCACTAGAGGCAGCAGCGGTAGGAAAACACGTTGAAGTGGAAGGTGAAACTGGAAGACGTGGAAGGCTACGGGAAGTGCTGGTCAGTAGCTTCTCTCGTCTCCTCTCCTGGATACGTCCATCGATGCGGATAGCGGTGGCGATGAGAACGTCCAAATCCCCTGGAGGATCCCGGGCCGCCAGCTCGTCCTTGATGGCATCAGAAAGTCCGTTGTAAAAGGCGTCAGCCAGGGAGGAAGAGTTCCAGTCACTCTCTGCAGCGATAGTCCGGAACTCGATGGAATAATCAGTCACTCTCCGGCTCCCCTGAGCCAGGTTAAACAGACCCCGAGCAGCCTCTCGACCAGGGGTAGCATGATCAAACACCTTCCGAAGACCCTCAGAGAAGGCAGCCACAGAAGAACAGAGAGCCGACTGCTTCTCCCACTCGGCGGCACCCCAGTTCCGGGCCCGCCCAGTAAGCTGGGTGATCATGAAAGCCACTCTCGACCTCTCCGTGGGATATGTGAGAGGTTGTAGTTCAAAAGTCAATGAGCACAGAGTCAGAAAGGAGCGACAGGTATCTGGAGCTCCAGAAAAGCGCTCTAGAGCACTTAAGCGGGGCTCTGGACGGGAGACAGCAGGGACAGAAGGGCTGGTGGGTGGTTGAACCGCTGGGGTCTGACTGTCCAGCGTGAGCTGCTGGAGCTGGCCGCTCAGAACCTCAAAATGCTGATTGTGGCGTTCCGACGCTTCCTGGAAAGCCACTTCCATAGCGGTGAACTGTCTCGAATGCTGGTGTAGGGCGGCACCTTGTGCTGCCACTTCTTCCTTAAGAGCTTTTGTGTCGGCTGGGTTCATCTTATGGCCAGATTGTACTGTCAGGATTGTACCAAAATGGCAGGCCAGAACCCAATAGCACGACAACAAACAGTTCAGGTATTGCAACAAAGTTTAATAAGGAATCAAACCAGGTGGTAGCGAGGCAACAAGTCCAAGAGGGGCAGGCAGAGGGATAATCCAAAATCCAAAAAGGCTGGGTCAAAACACGAATAGGCGGGCAGGTAAACAGGCAGGAATTCAGAATGGCTGGAGAGCAATGTAACACAAAGACAATCTGGCAGGGAACTGAGGGAATGAACCGGTATATATACTGTGGGGCTAATAGCTGATGGGGAGCAGGTGAGTGTGGTTAGACCAGGTGGAAGTAATCAGCAGGGAGTGCAGAGCAGGGGGGAGTGGCCGGGTCTGAAATGACAAGAGAGTTAATATGGGAACAGACAAGTGACAAAAAACTAAATTGTGGCTGAAGTAGTGACAGTCCTTCTGCCCGTCTGGTCCTTCTAGTGCCCTGATAGTGCCCTGATAGTGTCCTTCTGCCCGTCTGGTCCTTCTAGTGCCCTGATAGTGCCATGATAGTGCCCTGATAGTGTCCTTCTGCCCGTCTGGTCCTTCTAGTGCCCTGATAGTGCCCTTCTGCCCGTCTGGTCCTTCTAGTGCCCTGATAGTGCCATGATAGTGCCCTGATAGTGTCCTTCTGCCCGTCTGGTCCTTCTAGTGCCCTGATAGTGCCATGATAGTGCCCTGATAGTGCCCTTCTGGTCCTTCTAGTGCCCTGATAGTGCCATGATAGTGCCATGATAGTGCCCTGATAGTGCCCTTCTGCCCGTCTGGTCCTTGTAGTGCCCTTCTAGTGTCCTTCTCCCCGTCTGGTGCCCCCATGGTTGAAAAAGTGATGCTATAGCGCCCTCTATGGTGGTGAAAATGAGAGAAAGTGCCTTATTGGCTGCCCTTTACACATGAACAACAATGATTGAGTGCCCTAGGTTGCCCCTCCATACAATAGGCCTAAATGATGATGATGATGTGCCCTCTGGAGTAAGAATACGGCAAACCGAAAAGAGAAGTTGTGGTACTCTAATGAGGTGCAGACGTTCCTCTCTTTGGTAGCAGACGAACGGGGAATGCGAAAGAGGCTTTGCTTTCATGTGGCGTCGCTATGACAAACAGCTACATCGAGTGGTATTTAAATCTCCACTGGATCACAAAGCAAAAAGCGGATTAAGAGTATGTCCGTACACATAGTGGAAAAGCGCAATTAGATGCCAAGTTAGAAAAACTTAATATTTTCAGTTTGCATAATCTGTTTAAAATGAATATAAATGTTTTGAGTGTCAAGATCCGGTCCTCATTCAAGTGTAGGTTATGTCATGCAAGAGAGACGATAATAGTCCACTATCACCTCAACATGAAGGAAAACTTCCTTCAATATTTCCGTAGCTGGCTGTCAGCGGTCAAAGACTGTATGGTAGTGGCACATTGATTTTTCTCCAGTCTAATTTACTTAAATGTTAGTAAAGATGAAAGCAGCAAGGCATCCTCCCTTCCTATGCTAAAATGTGAAAGTGCAATGATGTGAACAACTAATTTTAGTGTTTATAAAGTCGCTAGAATTAAGGGAAACAGTGTCTTTGAAGCTACATTTTTTCAGGGGGGGGACCCCCAGACCCCCCTTTTAATTGTATGAGCCCAAACACAGTGTTTGGTGTTTCGTTACATTACATTCTATTTAGCTGACACTTTTATCCAAAGCGACTTCCATCAAGTGCATTCAACAAAGAAGGTGCAAACTCAGAACAACAAGAATCACGTCTGTACAATTAGCTGCAAATAAACCAAACTACAAAGTGCCACAAGTAAGTGCTACATGGAACAAGTAAGTGCTACATGGAGATGTAACAAGTGTTATGTCATGAATATGTGTTTTGCGTATTCAATATCTGAATTTAAACTTTTGTTGTATGGCTCAAAATAAATTCTTGTTATTCATAACATATTTGTGGAGCATATGGAAAGGGGTGTTCCCTTAATGCAAGAAAAAGAAAACCTGTTAGGGAATAAGTGTCCTGCTAAGTACATATAGGGCCGGTTTCACAGACATGGATTAAGCCTAGTTCTGGACTAAATTGTACTTTCAATGGACAATCTCCATTCAAAATTCCATTTAGTCCAAGACTAGGCTTAATCCATGTCTGTGAAACCGGCCCATAGACCTGTATATGTGTGTGTTGAAATGAAATCAACATTTGCGCCATGAACTTCCCCTGTTCTTTGACACAGTCTGCCCTTATTAATGCAACCCCATATATGTACAGTATTAATGTGTGATTTGAACGCTTTTTCACTAATGGCTATTTAAACTGCCAGCAGTGGCCAAGTCCTGCTGATAGGACCTTAGTTTTAGCTCAACACATATACAATTGATTGTCATTCATTTTCAAAAAGCACCATGAAGTGCTCCTTTGTTACAAATGAATCACCTACAACTACAGCCTGAGAAGCAACCTGCCCTGTGTCTTAAGGGGTTAATTGAGATGTGCTGGTGGTAAGTGAATTATACATATATTTATTATTGATCGATCATTGTCTTGTGCCTGAAACTGTCCTTCACAGAGGCCATTCTTATTCAGCTTTCTCCTTTTTTTTGTTTGCTTCCTTCCTTTATATGCACTCTATTTCCATTATTGGACATGGTAGTTTTGTTTTAATTTGCCATTGGGGTTGTGCACACACACACACACACACACACACACACACACACACACACACACACACACACACACACACACACACAGTAAATTCAAAGTAGATTTTTTTTCTTAAGTAACATATTATTACCATCTTCAGACCCTTGCAATCATCTGACCCTGTCCGGTGTAGTAACAGCAGTATAGAGAGCAGAGCATCAGAGCTAGAAGCCTTTTATCTTTATTCTTCCCAAGAAGACATTCTACCCAATATCAGAACGCATTATTCAACACATTATTGTTTTATTCAGTCAGAGAAGGTGAATAGTCAGAAATGGTGTGGGAGGGAACTGAATGAAGTAATAATGGAGTGGGAGAGAGGGATGAAGAAACAGGGACACAGACATTCTGAGCTGACTTCAATATCTAATCTGAAATGCTGTTCCCCGCAAGTGTCGACCCAGTGGTACAATGTAACGCCGCCTGCTCTGATATTTTTACATCAAGACCGATGATTCTACAAGGTAATTGCTTGAGCCAGGGTGAGCCTGCATGTGCCACCATTTCAGTTTTTCAGCTTTCATGAGTCTGAATGCAAGTTAGATCATTTAGATGGGGTGAAGCAAATGAACTGTGGAAACGGCATCCCCATTCCTCAGAAACAAGACAATACGATGAATTATTATTAATAGATTAAACACATTGGTAATGTCAGACAAATTGATTTTTAACTGGCAAATGCCAGAGCTGCAACATTACAAGATTGGGTTCCATTTTCCACAGTAAATTGATTTTGATGAACCATATATATGTATGAGTCAGATGAACGATGTATAGGTCTTCACTTTGTTAACAGCTATTGCTCTATTCTTGGTAATAGACTTACACTTTGAAAGCCATCTACCAGACCAGCCGAGGCAAACTTAATTGCTTTCCTGATTGATCACTTATTTCTAATTTTAAGTCTTTATAGAGCAAAACACGCCTTGGTATCTGTTACCCAAACAACGCCACCATAGCTTGGAGTGCACTCAACCAGCTACAGTGTCCATTTCATATGAAGCATGTTTGGTATCCAGCTCACAGGTCAGTGCTTGGAGAAAAAGGTCGGTGGGGGGAATGGTAGTGTGATAAATTACAGACAGATAAGTTCTTACAAAGACCCTTCCCCATCCCCCACTACAGCACCGCTTACCATGCTGCGCAGTAAACCTCATAAATCAGAAGCTGAGTCCCTACAACCAGTGTGCCTTTCATCGTACTTCATGGCCTGGTCCATCCACCTTCTGGATGTATCTGTACGCCACTACAGAAGCATAGATGGATGGAAATAGAAATCACCAAACGTTCCTCTGCCTTCTCACAGCCATTTTTCAGATCTTTTGTCTGTTCCTTTGCTTTGGTGCATGCACAACACGCGTCGGCAATGATTGAGGAAGAAGCTCACGAAGTCCCACGCACTCGAGCCAGGCATTTTCAAACGCCGAAGCGACAGTCCCGCTTTCTTTTAGCCTTCTAAACTCCTGACAGTCTTTTCTCACAGTTCCATAAATCAAACTCCCCAGACCTAGAAATAAGGCTTTGTAAGAAAATAGAAAACAAAAAAGGGAGGCTTTTGCACCTGAATACCTTTTCAAGATTTGGAGTTTCGTGTTGACAGCTTTAATATGAAGAATTTGTGTGTGTGTGTGTGTGGGGGGGGGTCATCTCTTACAGTGCACACAGGTAAACTTTTGATGAGAGGAATATTCCCTGGAAAGTGGACTTGAAAAATGTCAGCCCTTTTAGCTCTGCTCCACTGAGCCCTGTGCATGAGCAGAACTCACATTAATCTTTGCAGTATAGTGCAGAGGGTGAGCCTTACTTGCCAGATAGTTAGCATGCCCACTAACAATGCTGATTCACCCACAAGTGCTTCCCACATCCCACGAAAGCAGAAGTGTGAATGAGTAGAGAAAAACAAAAAACTGGCAGCGTTAATAAAACGAATGGAGCAAATGGACTGCACTGGACCTGGCCCCTCTTCACCCCTGCAGTGTTAACAATTTGACCTGCCAAAATGTCAGATTACGTCTTCCACGATTCCTCCTACGTAATGGGAATTTTAGACAGACAGCTTGTGAAAAGTGGCTACAGTAAGTTAGACTAATGGCACACATTAGTCTTTATAAAGGTTTGAGTGTGTGCCAGCTTCTCCTCAGCAAGGTGCATAAAATTGCCACAAGGTTTTTTAGATTCATGGGAAGTGGAATAATCCATAAAAAGGTTGCAGGAGTACATCTGCTGCAGGGTTGGCAAAAGTTTTGTTTTCAACGTGACTCTTTTGACCTGACAAAGTTCTGACTCCAACACTTGTGTTGAACCGACCGGGCTGTTTGAGAATTCTCTTTCCTTTTTTTGCACAGTATGCTCATGTTTGCCAAACTCCATCTTCTAACACACACATCAGACAGACTGCTCCTCTTTCGGCCTCCAACCATATCCTAAAGGATACCGCTGGTCCCCCTGGTTACTTCCCACTATACAGCTTGTAAGATGTAAATACAATGTTTCAAATGTGAATTGCAAAAAGAAAGAAATAGGCTTTCAAAAGAGGCATTCCACTTGTACATGTCAAAGTCGATGTACTCGTCAGTGGGAACACTACGAAGCATGTGGGAACAGTTGAACAATGTCACTGGAGAATCTTTTTTTGTCAAATGTAATTGCTTAAATGATAGAAGTTAATTGACCACATTGTGGGATTTCTTAGCACGAGTTGTGTGTATACTTTACACTAATTTTTTATTTTTTTTTTTACTGTAGGCAAGGCAAGTTTATTTATATAGCACATTCAGACACAAAGCAATTATAAACGCTTTAAAAGGGGCATGCGAAAATAGTGTACTATATGCACACCAAGCTTAATTTAATGCAATTCAATACAACAGTGTTGTTTTGAGGAAGGTGTTTCTATTATGTTGCCCAATCCATCTATGTCAATGAGACGTAGGCAAAAATACATCTGTTTAATGCAATACAAAAACAGGCTTGAGTTTTTCTCCCTACGCCTTAAAGGGGTATTTTGGAATTTTGGACATAGGACCTAATTTCCAAGTTAGCCTGTGTGTTAAGTAAGGGTTAATGCCCGACGAGGTGTCCAGGTATCAGGGGTTAATGGACAACGTGGAGGCGAGAACTGTCCGACGCGCAGCGGAGGACAGTTGCCTTCACGAAGTCCATTAACCCCTGATACCTGGACACCTCGAAGGGCATTAACCCGCTTATACCACAGTCACCTACTAATAAAAATAATAATTAGACCACTCAGTTATATTTTCATGCCTTTTTGCGATCAAATTAGATTTTTTTTGAACGAAACTAGATTTGTTTCGAACGATAACAACTTGTTTCCACAGCAACGCCCGAGACCTCGTATAATAACTGGAATACCCATTGCAAACCCATAAGGTTCTTATGTAATGAAAACGTAGTTCAGTACTCCAGTCAATAGGAACTACCAAGGATACGACCTAGCGACGACAGAATTTGGCTGTAATGGTGCGTTCAAATTGTACTGAGAGTCGGACCAAGGATACGAGCAACGGGAGACTGCGGCAGCTGTTAGCAACAGAGCTGCTATTATGCTAGCAAGAAGATACAAAGTCAAAAAACATTGCGCACGCTGTACAAACAGTAAATGTAATCAGCCAATATGTTTAACAACATCTCCACTGAGCTAACAATGCATTTCCCCCAAAATAAATAACGCATTTCACGGAGAATATGACTGGCGAACATGTGTATTACGGGCTACAGCCTGAAGTTACGTGAGGCAGTGACTGACAGCAGTAGCCTGTGTCCAGATAGACAGTGAAGCCGGGCTTTGGTGGCTACATGTAAACTCAGTTGCAAACCTTTTTCAAATTAAACAGGAGTATTACTCACCTTTTTAACGAGATCACCATTGACTTTTAGCCAGAGGACATTAAGTTTAGCCACTTTATTTTACTACTATCGTTACTACAGCTCTTGTGTTACGAGCACCATCCTGTGGTGTCCAGAGGCTATTGCACGGCAGGATATTTTAGGCTTTATAAATCCCTTATCAACACTGTTTAATCAGCGGCAAGCCGGCGACGCATTTAAGTGGACAGAATGTAAACAGTTCCATCTAGGTGTCCATACATCAGGGGTTAATCCACACCCATGGAATGTTCTCCAGCCAATCAGAATAGAGTATTCACACAGACTGTGGTATAATAATCATTCGAGACCGTTTTTTAACAAATTTCATTCAGTCCTAGTTGCAGAGTTTGCAGGTGGTAGGCTAGCCTGCAAATAAAACCACTCCACCGCACACCCGAGGCAAATCAATTATAACGCCAGACTATCAATGTAAATGTCCGTGTTGATAGAATAATGTTAGAAAAAAAAACGTGCATATTTTATGAGCTGCTTTCAGTTTTTATACTCCAAAAAATACTTTTACATCTACAATAACTTTAAGGTACATTAATGCCCTTTCAATGTTCAGCACAACAAGCTGTACAATAATTTTAGATATAATCACCTTACAAAGTTGCCATGGCAAATATGTTCACAGGAAGTTGCCCATTTAAATTATTCAGCAGACATGCACAGGTAGTTTACAGTTTGAAATAAATAAATAATTCAGCTTACATGACTCATGAAGCCATTTCAAACATCTGCTAGAAAGACGAGCCCATCTACCAGTAGGTAAACCAGAGGGGCGTCTAATGTGCACCATCCAGCTGCATTGTGGGATGTGTAGGATTAATTGTTCTAGGATCTGGACTGAAACAAAGGATAGAAAATTGGGTTGGCTGAATCAATTTTGACCTTTTCTTTTTTAATTGCTTACAAGTCCCCGAGCGCGATGCTTAATTGCTGGTGGTGTACCATGATACTTCTGTCTAATACTGTTAGGATACTGTTGGCTAGTGACTCGTGCTCACATAAATCAAATAGAAAACAATTATCAAATAAATCACACTTCCACGGGGGAATAATCATTTAAACATCAGATTTATTTCAAAATCAAAACTTTGGTACAGTTTGCTATACTTCTGCATCATCACAATTTGATTGCAAGTTTGCAGACTGACTGAACAAATTGGGAAGGATATGGCAGAGCTTTTTCTACATTTCAACTTCATTCATTGCACACACAGCATAGAGCTCAGAGGGAGGGTAAGACTCCGGGAATGTGTTTATGTTTGCCTTTATCACTTTATCCTGTTTGGCTGCTCTCCTCATAATGAATTCATTGCCTCCATTCATTACACTCCTTTGGGGACTTTGTAAAAATGTTTTACAAGCTGACCACTTCCAAAGAAATCCATTTCTTCCTGGAAAATGAATTGTCTACAACCAAAATAATGAACGACATTACACACACACACACACACACACACACACAGAAAATACTTTGGGTGCTTATCATCTGTCGTGGGATTAGATCTCCAACAGGTTTTTATATGCTTAAAGCTTTCTAAATGCAGCTTTCTTCCCGTCAAGGCTAATCCCTCCATCTATAAAAGCGTTTTTTTTAAAGGTCTGCTGTACAGTCCCTGTTATTATAGATCATTCATCACCAACCTAGAAACACACATCTGAGGCAAATGGAAATGTTCACCTGAGATCATCCTCACAGCTATCTGTACCAGAGGACCAAGTGTGTTTCCTTTACTGTGTGCTTAAATGAATGTGCAGGTAAAAAAAGACTGATTCAGTACATCAGCATTAGCCTGTACGTTCAGTCAATGCATCAATCATCTCGACCAATCAAGGGGCAGCTCTGCCTAGACCCCTTTGGATTCTGACTGATCATTCCAGTCACAGTGTATGGATCGGACGGATGGGCCAAAGAAGTCACCGTTAGAGCTTTCCTCGATTAGTTAACCATCGACCTGCTGGATGCCTAATGGGGCCCTTTGGCGGCTGTGGCTTCAGCGCTGTACGTAATCGGATGAATTCCCACTCTGGATATGAAGACGCGGGGCAATTGAGATCGCCAGTTCACTCTCCTTCACAGATCAAAAGGAAAAGGATGGGAGAGGGAGAGGAGAGGAGAGGAGAGGAGAGGAGAGGAGAGGAGAGGAGAGGAGAGGAGAGGAGAGGAGAGGAGAGGAGAGGAGAGGAGAGGAGAGGAGAGGAGAGGAGAGGAGAGGAGAGGGTGCGAGCCGTCAGGGCCGCAGGGTGATTTTTCACCGGGGGCCTTGTCAATAAGACTTGGGCACAGTGCCGCAGGACGTCAGGGTTTGAAAATGATGTATGGGCTGAATGGAGTGTGATCCAGGGGCACGGCCAGACGTTTGACTCTCTGACATACATCACAGTGTGTGGCGGATGAATACAGTAAGGAAGTGAGGTGGTGAGCACTATAGACACAATCTGTGTACATCTGTTATGCCAGCTATTTTGCTCACTGTTCAACCTCTAAACTACATACAGGACATTTTTTAAATATTATTTGTTCTCTTACTCATTGGGAAGTTTTTCCAGCAATTATCAAACATACATTTATATCCTGATTTCACAACACAACATGACATCATATTCTAAATCCATACTGAGTGGGTTCCCCATTTGCAGCTATAACAGCTTCCATTCTTCTGGGAAGGCTTTTTATAAGATTGGAATTTTGCAGTCAAGTTCTTCCACACCAGTCTCATCCAACCATGCCTTTATGGACCTTTTTTTTGCATTGGGGCACACACAGCCATGTTGGAACCTAAAAACCTACATATGGTGTCATTTGAACCTGCCTACTAACATTTCAGTGAACTATAAGAGAATGAGCGCTCCACACCACATCATATGTTGTAAAGCAAGGCTCCATAGAAACAGTTGCAGACAGGCACAGCTGCAGGAACCCTGATTGAAAGCTATGTCAATATGCTCTTACCCTGAAGCCTGGGCCAGGGATTGTTCCGACAGGGAAAACCTTTTGTCTGGGCATTTGCCTGAAGCTGACCACCTGGCTGGCATTACCTACTGTATTACTGGGATAATAAAGTCATTATTCATACGGTTGCACATGACGCACACGTCCTCCTTGTATTTCCTGTGGACAAATTGTGACATTGGTTAACATGCTGCAATCTCTTGAGGAAGCAGGTCGGGGGGATGGAAGGGTCAATAGAGTGTGTGAGTGTGTTTACGTCCCACTGTTCAGTGTTCATTTCTGCCAACCATGACCATGATCTGCTAACTTATTTCCTTATCTGTATACTGATGCCGAAAATGAAGTTATTGATGTTGATATGAATTTAAAAAAGTTATTTATCTTGAACAATCCAGATATTGTAAATGATTTAAAAAAATCCCAGTAAACAAGGTAAAGCACAAACATAAACCAATCAGATTCCATCAAAGAACAGAAAAAGGATGCGTTTGAAAAAGAGCAGGCAGAAGCATAGTGCTTAAACAGTCCTGCTCCTACTTTACAAAATCATAAGTATTATCTTAGGTTGTGTTCACACCTAATAGTTTGATTCCTTGCTGCATACCAGTTGAGAGCACATACATTGTTTAGTTTTTTAGATGTTTCGGTTCGCGTTCACAAAGGCAAAACTCCAAACGGACTATATTGTTAACAAAAGTCACGTGGTTGGAAATGCTGTAAGACAGTGAGTAAACATTTTGATCGAAACATTATTGAAAGACATTATGCAAAAGACGGATGAAATGATGCGTAAAAACTCCTCTTCCTGTGAATAGTGCGGATGGGGTTCCCACCAAAGATGATCCGCTCCAGAGTTCACTTGCAAACGGCCCCAGACCACCTCTTCCAGCGGAGCAGATTCTGGTTACTTTTGCGCAGTACAGTCTCGGACTGAGTTAAAACCAACCCAAATGAACCGTACCAAGGGCTTAAATGCTCCAAGGTTCGATTTCAATCTATTTTGAATCAACCAGCTTTTGTCATGGTATTATGATAAATACAAATTAACTTCATATTGTAACAGTCACAAATGACTGACTTAACTGCAGTGCTGTGCTGGAGAACAGATCTAATCAGTGAGTCAATGTCAACATCCGTCAATGTTTTTCAGAATGCTTTCGCTTTTCTCATATTCATTTGTATGTGCTGTCACATAATAAACATAAAAAATTTATTCTGCCACACATTTAAACCTTGTCTGCCTTCACCCCACGTGTTCTGGCACCATGCTGTCTGGTCATCATTTGATTTGAATGAATAATATCCAACCACAAAAGGACCAAATGTCCAAATGCGATATACAGCATATATGCTCTTCCAACAAACCAATGAGCAGGTTTTTTGCTGCTGTCAGACCTGTAAGATACATTGTAGTGGTGATTAGAGCCGATAATGTATTTTTGCTGAGGTCAGAGTCAGCACTATAGGACATTAAACCTCTGCACTCAAACAACTGGGCAGAAGCAGTAATAACCATTATAGGTCAAGGCTTTCAAGGAATCTTGTGTAGTATTGATCCATTCATTAATTCATTTTCCACCATATAGTCTTGTGTGCAGGGACAGGGGAGCTGATGGCTATTCCAGGCTGTGGTCGCCAGTCTTACAGGGTTATCACTTGTATAAGAACATCCATTCACACCTATCAAGAGCCTTGTACACTAACATATTTAATGTCCTCTGTTGTGATTACATGTGTAATATACAGTGTACATCACTTTAAATCCTGCACACATTACTTGTCATACTGCAAAACAGGTTAATGTTGCTTATATGGCACACAACATTGCATTCCATAAGCTGTACTTTGTTAAGTATTTGTGTTGAAGCTGCTCAGAGCCAAGTTAGATCTAGAAAATGCTTGGTAGCAGCCAGGAACGAAGCCTTTATTCACCCAAGACTGTTTCTTTTGCTGTATATACAGCAGCTGATAATAGATAAATAATGATTACATACAGCGCCTTTTCATGAAACCAAGGATCCTTAAACACAATTAAATGTTTCTGGTGTCTCTGCACATACAGCAAACATGAGCAGGAGAGGAAAAGAGGCACTTCATCTTCCCTACTGTCTGAGTTAAAAACAAAAGTGTGCGATACGATAGCCACTCCACTTCTAATTCGCTTTCCTGTTATATGATCTCTAGACAGTGAAGTGAGAGGAATGAAATGCAACAGAGGTCCAAGGCCAGATTCAAGGGCATTGTGCTTTCATGGTATACATCTATCTATGCTGGACACAATGCTCCCCTCCTCCCCACCGCCACTCCATCCACCCTCACGCCAAAGCACTCACACATCCTGAGAAGAATTGCCTCGTAAATCCGCCACAACACATCCCAACAACAAAACGGCACAAATACCAGGGCAGGAGTCTGTATAGGTACACAGGAATATGATAACAAATTATTAATTATATACAAAATATTTACTTAAAAACTTTGGAAAAAATCTGCTCATAAAAATCAAGCCTTCCTATTGTTTGATTACAAATAGAAAGAATATTGAGTGAATCTAATATAATGTTATCGGGTAGATTCTAATTGAAAAACACTTTAGAGTTTGCAGTTTTTATTATTCTGTGTTTTAGGAACGGCCCTTTTCCCACAATGCCTTGCGTTGGACTGAATGTTTGGCGGGTTTGCGGTTTCACGGACACCACAGACAACATACAATAGAAATGTACTGTTAAAATCCCCCAGTGCTTATCAAGAGACTAAAATGTTTATATTGTTGTTATGTTAAAGGCTTTTTCTGTAATATTTGATTTGGTTTTAATGAATTCCTTTATCTGCTCTGTTTGGATCTACTCATATTGGATGAGTTACTCTTAAGCATCTTTTGCTATTTATATTTACCCAACATCAAGCATAGTTATATTTAATGATATGACATGTAACCTGTTGCCTCAATTTTACTGAGCAGATATTTTGTTCTAACCTTGTTTATAGTGTTAGCTCCAGCTCGGCAATGCTGCTGGATTGCTTGTGTGCTTTACCAAAAGAAGCACCATATAGCATGGGGTTACTAATAGCCCTCGTCTCCCTTCCAATTCCTTTTTCACCCTCCTTCCTGTCCTCTCCTCCCCTTAGCCATCAGGTCAACCTAATGAAGCTTCCCAGTCTGGAGATAAAGTCTTTTCAATGTGTCCTGTGCTCTCCCTGGTTAGCTCCTGTGAAACACAAACAGTCACACATTGGGTATCAGGGGAAACTACCCACAGTAACTCTCTCCCCCTGCTGTCTCCACTCCTTTTGTGCATTTGGAAGTCGCCCTACAGAAGTAAATCACTAGGGGGCCCCGGCGTGAGCTTTAAATGAGCCGATTAATCCCCGTGCTAATAATCACTCTATTAAGAATGGTGGAGCAATGATTAAAGCTTGCTGAGGGCACTTGGCACCATGCTTTTTCTTTCTTTTCTTTTTTTACCACGCTGGGCTCTAGATAAAGCACTCATGGGAGGCATGTGGTAAAATATATGTTGAAGGAGTGACTACCGGTACTCAATGAGAAATCTAAGGAGGGTATACCTTTGAAGAAGCAATATGAAAAACCACAAAGAGAAAAACTGCATGACGGCCTTTTTTAAAGATAAAAAGTAAGTATGGAGCATGGGCATCATTTCCACTAAGCGGTGCGGTTTGGTTCGACAACGTTTGGCACACATTTATTTGCGATTCAACTGTCAAAAGGGTACCAAAATAACTAAGTAAGGGTCGGCAGTGGAAACGCAAGCAAGATGTAGGGTTACCCTGCCCTGCCTAACCGAACCGTGCTGCTCAGAGGAAACATTTACTCCTTGTATTTCTTGGTTGTGGGACAAATGTTTCGCCCAGAGGGATTCATCTTTGTTTGCCGTTCTATACCTCTCACTAATATTGATTTGCCTGAAGGGGGTTTGTTTCATAATCCTGTTTACTTGTGTTCCACTCTCATCACTTCATCTTTCTCCCACTAACTTGTGTCATGGTTGTATTTGTTCTGTCTTGTTCAGGCTGTCCCCACCACTGTCGTGCTCACTTTGTCCGGGGAAAATCAGCTCAATTATACAGCCGGGTTTTATTTCCTTTAATAAAATGCTGCTAAAGCAGGTCAGAGAAGGTCAGAAGGCTCCCTGTAAAATTGCATTCATAGCTGCTCCCTCCATCATTAACTCTGCTGCTTTTTTGGAGGTGTTCTACTTCTTCTAAAAGCTGCCTGACACAACTATGTTCATGTGAAGAGAGCTGAAAGAGGTCAAAGACTCCCATTAGAGGCGCTTACATAATTTGGTTATGTCATTGTTTAATTATATGTTTCATGCTACTTTGAAAAGTCGACACCAGAGCATTTGGCAGACACCTCGCCAGTGTCGCTCGTGATAAATAACAACAATGGAAAATCGGTGAGTATAGTGCTTGGGCCATACACTGCTGCGTTGCCGTGTTGTTCACTTAGTAACGGGTCTTGAATGAATCATTGAACGTAGAAGTGGAACAGACTGGGTTGTGGCATTTGTATGTGCCTCTCAACGTATGTTGCAGATTTATTGGGGCTTTACATCTCTAATAGTGACTAAGAGCCTGTCCTTGGATGCAAATACAATTACAGTGAATTTTTTGGCCTTCTTTTCACCTGATTCAACATGTTCAATGGGCGTTGGCCAGTCTTTCAGCCTCAGCAATCTGATTGGTTGAAGGTGTGGTGGCAGATATTGCATGTCAGAATGCTTATTAATGCAATAGGAAACATTGTATTTATCTTGTATTACTCCTGTATGTCTAAGGTTAGATTCCTCAAATGTTTATTGAAGAGTACTCAGACTGTGTGTACTCAGACAAGCGGTACTTCTCAGCTTGTTGAATGTCTTTGCTTGTCTCATTGGGGGAGATGACATTGGGGATTGTATTATTATCTCTGCTTGACCTTGAGACTTTAGATCTTCGACAGAAAGCAGTTTCAAACTGGTATCTGAAATAAATAGGTCTGACAAAAGATGCCATTCAGTTGAATAATGAGGATTTGATGGTGTACTGCGTTTTTGGAGATTGCATAGACAGAATATCCTTTGCTGCAATTCATTTTGATTACTAGTTTTTTTAGCCACGCTAGGATAAAGCTTTAGGGAAGGTAATGTTTTTTGGATGGTCAATCAGTTTCCTTCACCACATTGGCCCAGGTTATAAAACATATCAATACATGCAAAGGTTGAGATTTTTTCACAGATCCCTGACATCCAATCTTTAAACAATTGTTCGATTTTCATGACAGAGTCAGACTCCCTCTTTCCTGACAGAATGAATGATTGAATACTGTTAGTCAGAATTTTCATCTAGCACAATGATCAGACCATGTCTTAACGGTTGTCATTATGAACACAGCATGCTAAAATTAGCCATAAAAAAAAGCCATGTGTCGACAGCCGGACTTATTCAAATTGAAGTGTATTTGTGCCATCAGAAACTCATGAGATGGACGACTGAAGAATACAGTCTCCTATGCTTTACTTAATCACTTCAGTACTGATACAACAACATAACCCTTCTTTACAGTCCAACTCCTGCAATATTTATATAAGTGTTATATCATGCCAAATTTATATTTTGGATTATAATACACACGTAGAGCCTGATTGACTTAGATCCCAAATAAAGAGTTCTAAATTGCGTGTGCATTCTAACAGATTGCACATTTGGTTGGTGGGCGTTTTGCCGGTGATCAACTATACAGTATATGACTGACAAACAAGGTGCAAACATGGTAGAGGCAGTACTAGTAAAACAAACCCACTTTCTCCGTCTTCTTTTATGTCTCTTCCTCACCAGAATAACTGCAGCCATCTGCGTGCAACGCTGTGCCATTTAGCGCCTACCCTTCAAATGTATTAAATACAGACGCAGTCACAACGGTCCAGATGGATGGAGTAGTGGATGGTTGGTGAATGGCCACCATGTCCCAACAAGGCTGCGACGTCAGCAAGGAGGTGGCGGAGTCATGGGTCCCTGACGGTGTGAAAATGACCTCGGCAAAGTATGTTGAGTTTCTGACTGACCACTTTCTTCCGTGGTACAAAAAGAAGAACCGTGCCTTCCGTAGTAAAATCATCTTCATGAATGACAATGCACCATCTCATGCAGCAAAGAATACCTCTGTGTCATTGGCTGCTATGGGCATAAAAGGAGAGAACCTCATGGTATGGCCCCAATCTTCCCCTGACCTCAACCCTATTGAGAACCTTTGGAGCATCCTCGAGCAAAAGATCTATGAGGTTGGGAGGCAGTTCACATCAAAACAGCAGTTATGGCAGGCTATTCTGGCATCCTGCAAAGATATTCAAGCAGAAACTCTCCAAAAACTCACAAGTTCAATGGATGCAAGAATTGTGAAGGTGATATCAAAGAAGGGGTCCTATGTTAACATGTAACTTGGCCTGTTAAGATGTTTTTGATTGAAATAGCTTTTGATTTCACTAAATATGACCTTCACATCCTGCAAATTCAACAAATGACCATTTTTTGTTCTTTACAACATATAAAATGTTTTAAAACTCTGTTAATTTGGAACGGTGCATTTTGAGTTTTTTATTTTTGAAAAAAATACTGTTCATCATTGGGAGGTTTGTTCAATAAAATGTGAATCATATTCTAACGGTTGATGACTTGAAAATTGTACTGACTGTCATTTGCATCGACTATTTAGGAAAATCTGAGAAAAATATCATTTGCATAATAATTTGGAACGCACTGTAGTTAGCCATTCACTTAATTAAAATAAAAATGCAACACATGCACCTCTGACCCTCCTGTCATAAGTAATGTTTCTGTTAAAATGTTAGCCTTTGTTCTCTCGTACTGAGAATAGTGGAGGAATAACGTGGCTACAATTGTGCAATTTCTGGAGCAATTACCAGAATCCTTGCTAATGGTTTTAACATCTGGGGGAGCAAATGTTTTCAACAACCGCCATTACAGCATTCAATTTTGTCCCTTCTTCAGCTGTAAGTGGAGATCATGGAAGGACACCATTAGGCTGTCCTTTTGCATTGCATCATTTTCTTTCTTTCTTTGCCTCCCTATAAAAAAACCCTGAGATATTGTCAACTGTAAAATTGTACATTGGTTGAATTGTGCATGATGTACACAGTATCGGCGTCTTGTTTTCGTATAATGCAGGGAACTTCATCCTATAGTAAAACCTCATCGCAAAGGTCTTGCAGCGTATTACAACTGCATGTGTTTCATACAAGGTTATTCTACTATTCATGTGCAGGAGAGCTTCAAAAACATATGGTCATCATGAAAATAAATGCCCTTTGTCTGATGAGATTTAATTCATAAGGAAATAAGGAATGAATACTGAGTGCCTAGGCTTAATGTGACCCTTTCTCCTTCACTTGTCTGTGGCCGCTTTCCAGGGCTTTAGACGTTGTATGGTTGGGACAAAAAGGGAGATCCATTCATTTTCTTTAACTGACACCGATGGAGGTCGACAGCAAACAATGGCATTAATGCACAATGAAGTCGGACGGATACAGTAACTCACTTAACTGTAAAAACCTTTTGTTGTTGTCCCCTCAGGAGCCTCCACTTAAGCTTCACCTAGGGGGGTTGCATTAGGCCGACCGTGCTCTCACAAGCAAGACTTTGCATTGCAGGAGAGAGCAGACCTGCAGAGTAAAACAAGGCTGCGGCGCTGACTGTGCATTCCTCCCCGGGGATTTAAGGGGTTTTAAACTATAGCGCAGTCACACATCCAAGCGTGATCCCTCCTTAGCCTCTTTAACAGCTCAGCCGGCTCTTATTTCACATCACGTTCCCACCCCACCCTCCCCATGGGGCGACTAAACAAGCCTTCAGCATCACTCCACCCAACACAGGCTTTCTGTGACAGAGAGGCAGAAAGACACCAGACAAGACGGTGTTCTCCTCCGGGGGAAAAGGAAAACAGAGACACAAGATACACCAGCAACAGAAAAAAGTATGTTTGTGAATGCTGTTCTAGGGGTGGGGGGGGGGGTTATTGTTATTTGCACTGAATTGCAAATTATGATATTCAGTGTATTTCTTCAAAAATATATATTAGAATGGGTGTGATAAGACCATTAAAATGAGAAAAAATTATGGGACAAAAAGAAATCAAGGGACATTCAGGCTAGAATAAATAAAAATGTGATTAATCGCGAGTTAACTATGACATTAATGCGATTAATCGCGATTAAATATTTTAATCGTTTGACAGCACTATCTAGGACATAAGTAGACCTCAGAAATCAAAGGCCTAATGTGTTCTGAACATTTCCATATAAAACACTTTGGTATAATTTATCTTCTTGCACATTTGAAATAGGTATTTATAGAAGTATGTAAAATCGGAGAAAATACCCCTAGACCTCAGAGGGTTATCGATGCATCCTTCTCCACAGGCTCACATGCCTACCTTGACATGCCCACCCACGTGAGATCTGCTGTCAATATTTCACCACTCCTGTGAAGTATCATACACTGGATATGAAAAATGTATTCACCGCCTGACAACCAGCAAGGTGAGCATGTAGTGTGAGTAGTTGTCATGAGAGACAGAACAGTGGATTGGAAGAAGGAGAGGTAGATGATTTACAATGTGTGGCAGACATAAATTTGTTTTTAACAAATGCATTACATGTTCCTGTCTACTCTTGTTGAACTAAATATACAGAGATTGCCACAATTATATTTGTAATGACTTTGAGAGATAACACTTGCAGGCCCACGGGGACTATATTCTCTGTTTAGCTTAAAAAAGTGAACATAATGGGCCGTGGGACGGTGTGCACAGCTATAAATCACTGCCTAACTTCACAGACGTGCAATTTCTCACCTAAAATGACTCCAAAAATGAGCCTCAAAACTCCAATCTTCCCGTGCAATCTACTTTGAGTCTATTATGTTTCATTTGTAAAGCTGTGAATTCATGGGAGAGGTAATGAATTGCTGTGGAATTACATCATGGTTTTACAGCGAGCTGGATGTCTCTCAATAATACAGAGGGTTGTTGTGAGCAGCAATGCATTTTGGGAGGCACTCAGCAGTTGATTGGACATTTGGACCACATCGATTCACTGTGTAATACTGTAAATTTCAATTTCTTACAGAAGCATTGCAGAACCTGAGCCGGCCAAGATAATCAGTGGTGGCTAGAGGACATATTCACAGCTTGCTGGTGTATTTGGCTTATTATGTAGGCCTATATTTGATCTCAATGGTATTTTCCTTATATTGCTTTGTCAAGCTACTTCTATGCTAAAGGTCATCTATAATGCATCATTTCATGGTTTTTCAACATGAATGTGACTAGAGACTCCCAAATATGAGAAAACACAGCTCTGTCTCCTTTTCTCCACCCCCACCTTCCTCAAAACCTGTGTTCAAAAACCCCAGGTTAGATTTCTCTCCTCTTATGACATCATAATGGGAAAAGCCACACCCTCTCATTACCAACCAAACTTATAACCACCTCGAGCTTCGTAAAGCACACCACCAGATACCACGACATCTAAGTGGCAGTTCGATTCAAACTGGCAGTTAAATTCAGGGCCGATCAGAGAAGACTGGACTTTTTGGAAGGCGGGGCTTAATAGACATTCAAACGTTCTTGGTTAATATCTACTGTAACAAAGGATTTCATAGAACCCTAGCTAGGAGTTAAGTGATGCAAAGAAGCTAAAGTTTCAGTTTGATTTGACATTAGGATTGTCTTTGTTATTTTGGTGAGTAGTTTATTTTTGTGAAGAACAACTTTCACATCAAATGATCTTTATTAAGTTTGGTTCCAAACCCCTGATCATCTAAACATGATTCAAACTAAGTATTACAGACACCTCTCATTAAAACCAGCCTCCAGAAGGTTTAGAGTTGGTCAGGGTCTGACACAATAACACCATAGAACCTGAAGATAAGCTTCACAAAGGTAGTATTTTGTAAGGGTATTTGGTTTGCTCTGTGAACATCACTCTTTGCTTTGTTCCCTCCCCCTCTTGTCAACCCTAGCGAAGAGAAGATTAGGTGTAGAAGCATCTAAGAAGATGTAATTGAGGAGTGTTCGCAACTATTCACTCTTCCCCAGCAACTCCAACACTCCAGGGACCCATTGGTTACATTGTTACAGCCAGTAATTCAGTATGTGTTTATAAGGCTGCCTCGCTTTGCTGGGATTTAGCGACAACTCAGTTGACAAACTTATATACAGTATACTAAAATATTGTAGCTCAAAGATAAAAATGTAATGGTTAAATCTCTGGTGTTTCAGTAGACAACTTTATAAGTGGGCACTAGGTGCCAAGCCCTGAATGGGGAAATTATGTATAAGGACACTGAGCCGCACTTCTTGTACGGCCTTCCGCTTTGTGTTGACGTTTATTGGCCTTGTACACCAGGAGGAGGCAGAATGTACATTGGAGTTAAAGCGGCTACGAGTAACATTTAAATATCTTTTAAACAGCCTCATGTTTCCTCTGATAATCATAAATTACCTTTAACAGCAAACGAGACCATCAGTGCAAAGAAAGACGTTTTTATATAGTTTTCATTACTGCTTTTGGTCTGGTCGCACACCCAGTCCGATTTTCGGTTCGCTCGTGCAGGCTCTATGGTCACATATCCGTATTGGTCGCAGATTTCAGTGTGGCGCTGCAACACGATTTGAGAAGCCTATCCCTCCAGGTGAGGGAAGGGGAGCGGGAGCCTTGTTTGAGACAGTTATTTGTCGTCATAATGACTGATAACGGGGCTGAACCATCAAAGAAAAAAAAGAGAATGCAATGAAGAAAAGCTAAAAGGGAGAGTGATATAGGCTACGGGCGGGACGAGGGCGTTGCCAAGCAACGTGTATACAATTTCACGAGAGCGAAACTAGACTGCAGTGTTTACTCCTAAATGAATGAGCGGTTGGTACTAACACAAAGTTTGCTTTGCTTCACCATCATCAGATAACCATTATCTGAAATAGTCATTATTTTACATCAACAACACAAACCTCATCGTGATCCATACTAACTGTCGTCTCTCGTTCATTCGCTTTCTGTGAGGACACGTAATCTTTCAGCTCCGTGAGAGAGAGTAGTTAGGTGACGCTGCTGCATCAACTCATTGCAATCAGGTGTGTGTAGCACTGACTGGCATTAGTTGATGCAGTGTCAAAACCACTCTCACGGAGCCGAAAAGAATCCTCACACTTTCAACACACGGACATGCACTATATTGCGCCCTTCTCAGTTCACACTCGCACGCCTGGCACGAGCTAGAAAACAGCTTTGCGACAGCGGGCGTCGTAAAAATACTACCGCTTTTGTCCAAAGGGGACGCCAACGTGCCATGTTACTCGTAAAGTTCAGAATTCAAGCAGTTTGGAAAGAGAACATGTTGACTTTCCAAAATCCTGATTATTAATTAGACAACCACCTTCCTCAGCGCAGTTTTACAAGAATTAATCAGAAAAGAGAACATTACTTATAATAAAGACCTATGGACTTACTGGCACAACAACTAGGCCTATAGGGCTACATAAATTAAATAACCTGCCACTTCTTGTAGATTTAGCAGTCGAATAAAACATCACAAAAGGCAGGCAACACGGACATGTACAATAAAAACTCCACATCAGTTGCAACCACAAACACATTAAATCAAAAAGAGGTAGTAGGGTTTTTAGACAACGTTTAGTGTGCCAGGTTGCCTAGCAACATTGACATCCCTCAGGAGAGAGAGTTAAAACCTCCAGCGTCATAATAAGTTTGTTGTTGTATCTGCTCTGAGCTTCATTTATTTGCTTGAATAGTACTCTATTGAGCTGAAAGACAGCATTTTTAGCATTAAGCATATAAGCCAGACCCAGCATGCACCTCAAGCAACACTGTGTGTCTGTGCCTTATTTTGGTGACTTAGTGTGCTCGCAGGGTTAGTACTCATTTGTAATGGGAAGATGCAATATTTTAAGCTATACTGAGGTGCATTACTTCTAACCCTAACCCATAATGATCTAGATGCTATCACTCTCTCTGACTATTTGAAAGATAAACTGGATCGGGAAGTGAAATGTCGTAAAATCGAAACAACTTTAAGTAGATTCAGCTCTTTTTGTGTCACTGCTGAATGTGACAATGTAGCGGAGATGTATGATCCTCATCTGTGGCCTGCTGGTGCTTTTGTTCGCCGGTATTTTGAGCCACGCCAGGCTAAAGTTGCTGGTGGGGGGGCAGTTCGATTGGAAGCTAATCCACGCTACCAGTTACCTGCGCCACAGCCTGTGGTTTCTGATGGGGAGTCCCTTTCTGCTGTCAGCCAGCTAACAAGCGAATGCTGATGTGACTGGTGCGCCCGAACAATATCCCGTAATAAAGAACAATATGCGGATTGTATCGTAACAATGTACGCGGTCTACGTGTGGGACACACTGCTACAGATAAATCAAGACGCTTTGTTGTTGATACATTGTTGGATGAGTGTGATATTCTGTGTCTCCAAGAGACCTGGCTTGCCAAACAGGATTTAGACAAGTTAAATACTATACACAAGGATTTTCATGGTGCTGGGGAATCCACCACTGCCCTAAGCATGAAAATAGTTAAAGGTAGAATAGCAGGTGGAGTGGCCATCCTTTGGAACCGTAGATATGACCCAATGGTGAAAGTGATTAGATTAAATGTTGATTGGGCCATAGGGTTAGAAGTATACTTTAATGGCAAGAGGATTACCATTTTAAATATATATACACTCTGTGAATCATATAAGGCTGAAGATGAATTTTTTAACAGACTAGCTTTTATCCACTCCTTCATTGAGGACAAAAATTCTACTTGTGTGTATGTCTATGGGGATTTTAATGCTGATTTATCAGATATCAATTCTCTTTTTGCAAAACATCTGGTACATTTTTGTAATGACAATAATCTTATCATATCTAGTAAAGTATTCTTACCTGATAATAGTTTTACCTATGTAAGTGAGGCATGGCACACAACCTCCTGGCTTGACCACTGTCTGTGCACAGCAGATGCTCATGCCTCTCTAGAAAATATGGAGATTTGCTATGGTCTGGCTACCTCTGACCACATTCCTATAGCTATGTTGTTAAATGTTGACACTGTGCCCCTCCTGGTGGATACTCGGAATTCGGGCAACTCAGTGAAATTAAACTGGGCTAATCTATCTAAAGAGGACATTGATAGATATACTGGCTTAACTGACAGCTTACTAAATCATGTTGTATTGCCGAGGGATGCCATTATGTGTCTAAACATGAACTGTGCTGACACACAGCATGCTGCTGACATATGTGATTTATATGATAACATTACAAAAGGTTTAAATACCTCTGCTAGGTCTTTCTGCAGTCTTAAGAAGGTGGTTAACATCAAACCTGGGTGGAAGGAGTATGTGTCTGAACACCATGCTGCAGCAAGGGAAGCCTTTAAACTTTGGACTGATGCAGGAAGGCCTAGACAGGGTGATGTGTTTGAGTGTAAAAAACAAGCTAATGCCAGATATAAATATGCTCTTCGTCATATTAAGACAAAAGAGAATACTATTAGAGCGGACTTGCTTGCTAGGAATCTACAAAAGAACAACTATGTTGACTTTTGGAAAGCAATCAAAGTGATGAATAACCATAAAACGTCTTTACCACATGACATTGAAGGTATCTGTGGTTCAGATAACATTGCAAAATTATGGCGTGAGCATTATATCAAGCTGTTCAACTGTGTCAAGAGTAATGTTGTTGCTGTTAATAATGTTGATATGGACACTAATGTTACAGTAAGGCCAGCAGAGGTGGCACATGCTATTGAGACGCTTGATAAAAACAAAACATGTGGTACAGATGGTATTGCTGCAGAGCATCTTAAGCATGCCAGCTATAGGCTCTCTCCACTGTTAGCCATGTGTTTCACTGGTATCATGGTGTTCTCCCTGACTCCATCTTGTCTGTTTTGCTGGTTCCTGTGCTTTTGGAGAAGGCTGGCAAATTAAACAGCATGGACAATTATAGGCCAATTGCCCTTGCCAGTACCCTGTCTAAGGTGCTGGAAAAAAATATTTTAAATAGGATGGAAATGTATGTATTAACTACAGACAATCAATTTGGATTCAAGAGAAAACATAGTACTGATTTATGCATTTATGCTCTAAAGGAGATTGTCGCTAAATATCAACGCCAAAACACCTCTGTGTTTCTCTGTTTCATTGATGCCTCTAAGGCATTCGATAGAATCAACCATGCAAAACTATTTGTAAAACTACTTATGAGAGATGTTCCTAAATATATTGTTAGAATTCTAATGTATTGGTCTGCTCAGCAAACATTCCAGGTCAAATGGGATAATACTGTTTCTGATCCTTTTCATGTGGCGAATGGGGTCCGTCAAGGAGGAATCTTATCTCCTATTCTTTTTAATGTATATATGGATGACCTTTCAAGACAGCTAAATGAATGTACAACAGGATGTATTGTGGGAGATCAAGTTGTGAATCATCTCATGTATGCTGATGACCTGGTTTTACTTTGTCCATATTCTGCTGGGTTACAAGAGCTGTTGAGGATATGCACACAATATGGAAGAGAATTTGACATCAACTATAATGCCAAAAAGAGTAGGGTCGTTATTGTGAGATCTAGAGAGGACAACAAATCCTCTTTTCCTGCTTTCCACCTCTCAGATGGTCTCTTAGAAATATCCAGGGAATTAAAATATCTAGGACATGTCTTCTCAGATGATCTCATGGATGACAGTGACATTCGTCGTCAATGGTGTAAAATATATGCACAGGCCAACATGATGATGAGGAAATTTTCCATGTGTTCCACAGATGTTAAGTGTGCTCTGTTTAGGGCTTATGTCACGCCGCTGTATACATCTCTGGTCCTCTTACAGAGTGAGAAGTATGCATAGGCTTAGAGTGGCATATAATGATGCCATGAGGTTGTTGCTCTGTGTTCCTAGGTGGCACAGTGCTAGCCAGTTATTTGTGTCCTCTAATATACCTACATGTCAGGCACTGTTACGAAAGTTAATGTTCAATTTCATGTGTCGATTGGATGTATCAGAAAATAGCATCATTATAGCCTTAACCAACCCTATGATGGGCTATAGGTTCCCATCCAGGCTTCGAAAGCATTGGCATGATAGCTTGCACCTATTTTAGTACAGTGTTTTATTGAGTAATGCATTTTAATGTGTTTTATGTGTGTGTGTATGTTGGATGTGAGTGGACCATCTGAGTCCTTAATAAAGATTATTATATTGCATTGTTGCGACTGCACCTCTCACAACCCTTTATCTCACATTGTGCTCTGCCGGTGCAACAGTGTTTGACTGTTATCCCTAATGTTCTTGCCTGATAGTGTATAATAACACTGCCACAGCATCTTTTAGACATATACACATATATAATATGGATGTTTGTGGTCTTGTAGCTATTTGCATAAACCTGGCCAGCAGGTCAGTCCTTTATACGAGTTCACTAAACCTTGAGATATATACAGATACAAAAGGCCCCACAGAGTAAACCCAGACAGATACTGATGTGACTAGCAAAGCTGTTATATTTTCAATGCATTGAATTAAATACTTTTTCTCCTTTGACAAAATAGCACAAAGAAGGCTCGGTGGAAGGCTTAAACATGGGCCAATAGGGATCCATTAAACAGGCACAATACATAAACAGATGAAAACAGTGTTACACCACTCCACACTTGACCTTCACATGTGTAATGATAACACACACCTACACAGCCCCCTGTAACAAAGCAAATAACCCCACAGAATAGGAATGCACCAAACATGTTGGCCCCAGGCACTTCAATACATGAAGAAAGGCCCATGAGCTTTCAGTCCCTCTTTATATAGACCGCACTGCTCACCTGGACCACACAAACAGCCTTCCCCTCCAAACATAAAGGACAGTTTACAGAGAAGAACACATAGTGGTATCAAGCTGTGCAGATACTTTTAGATGTTGTTGTCCAGAATCTGACACATTTCTCTGGAAAATGTCAGTTGCCACTCTAGTACAACTGAAGAAGATGAAATGTTGTTATATTTAGAAAAAAATCAACAACAAAGTGAATTTAGATAAATCCCCATGATTTTGGAAAATCCATAGAACATGGTCACAGCATTAAGTGGCCTAAATTAGCCAAAAAACATACCAGGTTACCAACTGATTATTCAGACAAATAATATTCACAGAGTGTAAATAGTTTATCTTGTATGCAAGTATATCTTGCTCTTGAGTCCCTGTTAAGTTCAGAGATGTATATTTTCTATCGTCTTTTGCATCCCGTTCCTATTTGAGACATAAGTGAAGAGAACAGTGTACAGAATGGCTCAGTCATGCCGTCAAAAATCCACACGACTGCTCCATGTTGTACACTTATTGTGGATGGATACTTCATTTAATTGCATAGCTAATGCAATGTCCTTAATTACATATGAAACAGAACTAAGCAGCTAAATTGTTGATACATTTAACATAACCGTTGGAATAATATCACATGTATTTGGGAGCTATATAAAGACCTTTGGAGAGACTGTATTTACACTGATAATATGATTACTATCCACAAACCACAGTTGGTATGGCAACAAGACCAGAATCACTAAGGCTTGTGAGGCATTGGATTTGACCCTAAAGTCATCTCGGCCCCTGTGATTTATGATACATGTCCACATCATGATGTGTAAAATCCCAGTCTGCCTTGCTCTCTGTAGTCCTACATTGCTCGTATTCATGTTATGGCTTTTCTTCTATCAAAAGATAAAGAACTGGGATCACAGCGCGACCCTCTGACCTCCTTCTTATATCATATCTGTCGGAGTCCATCCAGACCCTGTCACTGGAATGTGCCTAGGCATGAGTGGAGGAGAAGTACAGGCAGCGCTCAAGCAATAACTAACTGCAGCATATGAATCAGTACTTTCAAGAGCTTTTCATGGAAGATTTGATGTTGTTCTCCACTGTACCATATAGCGCGAACGTATGTATGTATCAGGTCAACCTCAAAAGATTACCTGTTCACTTGAAAGATAGTGATCTGAGCATGCAGCTGTGGAAGCTGTACATCGACTTGGGATTGCTTGTGGTTTTATGGTGGTGATGCAGATCTAAGCCAAAGGCCACGCGGGAAGGGGATGATGGGAAAGAGTCTTGTGTTGTCATTGCCTCAAGTGCATTATTATTTATGTTTGCGTTCTTTTGCTTTACCCATGCACTTGTGATGAGTTGTGATACTGGCGTCTTCTTATCAAGCGCTTTCAAATCGCAAGACACAAGATTCTCTTTGTGGGTGTAAGTGACTTTGGCGGTTAGGGTCATTGTCAAGGAAACATGGATTCAACTTTCTTACCTTCCAAATGCTCTCAATGGAATAATGAGATGGACTCAAGAACAAATACCAATGCTATTGAAAAAGGCCTGAAGCTGTGTTGGTATAATATGCCAAAAAGATTGGTTATGAAATAATGCAATATTAAAATGTACAGTATACATGTGAAGAGAAAAACACAGGAGGGATATTATTTTTGAGGCAGGTTCAAGGTGATGATCTGATACTGATCGTATCTCGCTTTTTACCATTTAGCCATTTCAATTTTGAAAAAAAGATATCACCCAGTGGAATTCATAAGCAATAAACAAAATATTTATTTAATTTCTTGTCGTTGCTCATTGTATAGCAATCTTTAAAAAGACACTGTTGTGTCACTGACATTACAGAGTAACGCGCCCCACACACATCCTACCTCTACTGCGCGTCTACCTCGCGTCTGCGTCTGACTTTTGGTCACAGACTGTGAAATCAACGTAGAGCGAGCACACATCCAACCTCAGACGCACTGCTGAGGCGCGTCGGAGGCACGTCTGCAGCGCCGCTCCCCTTCACCTCAGGAGGCTCGCCTATTTTTTTCTGAGAGCAGCGCGTCTCTCTCGCGTCTCTGTGCTTTAACTGATAGAGAAATACTCTGCTGACAGTCATACCAGCAGCATTCACTCTAGTTACACGTTTACCCGGTGTGTTTATTTCAAAATAAAACATCCCTCAGTCGTATACGCGAATAATCCCTTTATTTCACGATTTAATTGTGCAATCAAAATCCGAGGGATGTAAAACCTAATTTTCAATTAGTTCTGGCATTTCATTTTTGGATAAATGACACATATAGAGATCCAATATAGTGAAGAAATAAAAAAGATCATGATGAGCGCAACAGTTTTCCGTTGCTCTATCTGTGTCTACGGCCTTCTTCTTCCCCGACCACACCCCCCTCTCTCTCTCCCGTATAAATCAGTAAAGTGATTTTTGAAATACTCTGCTGAGAGTCATATTGACTTCATACTGGCAGCTTTCGCTGTAGTTTCACCATTTCCTGGTGTGTCCCCTTCAAAATAAAACTTCCAACAAGCGAAAATATGGCAAAAAAAAAGAAAAAAAATGGCAATGGGGCGCACGGATTACTGTCCAGACTCAATATAAATCATATGCATCATAGATGACATGAAAGAACTTCATTTTTAATGGGAATTATCTATGAAAACTCTATGTAGAAAGATAGGGCTTTTAGAAGCAGCGCTGCAGCAGCAGCTGCTGAGACGTTGCATGTGTGTCCGAGAAAAGTCCGAGAGAGGCAGCAGTAAGGTAACGCGACGCGCTCCAGAGGTAGACGCAGGATGTGTGTGGGGCGCGTTAGGATGCTACTGCAAATGTATGACACTTCTCTGCAGCTGTGCTAATGGATGGCATGTGGTAAAATACTGCTGCTCGCCATGAGACTTAATTGCTTGAGCTCGCCTTCCATCTGCACAACAATCTATCACCTTCAAAATAATTTTGCTACCACTTGCACTTAAATAACTAGCTGTGGACAGTGTTAAATCTCTTTTCAGTTTTACCTTTGTTCTGGTAATGTAGTGTAGGCCTACACATTTGCTTTTTTTATAGGTTAAAATAGGAAAATAGACAAGCTTAAACTAGATATTTGGCTATAATATATAGCCAAATAGCAATAGAAATATCAATAGAAATTATGTTTTCTCTGTGGATTACTAATCATTGTAATTTGACCCAACGGTGATATAAAAACATTGAGAGGTGCAGCTTTAAAGTAAGTTCAACTGAACATTGGGAAATTCTTTGTGGTCTTATCTTGTGATCGCAACGTGTGGCCACAGTGGCCACTGTTCAGCCAAGGTGACACAGTCTGGCTTTTAAATGCTTAATTAGACCTCAAAAGCAATTCCTTCTGCATGTGGGATGTGGTATGCATATTCCTCTGACCTCTCCATTTATGCTATGTATCAGTCTAATGAAATAAATCAGCACCCGACAGAGTTAGGTCATACTCAGATCCACATCTTTGAAATCACCTCCAGCCTTGCACTCTGGAATGTAAACAACATTGCCATCTTCAAAGGTTTCCATCAAGCCTGGGGTCATTTTAGTGTATTTTCACTGATGTACTGTAGACCTGATGGAAACTCATTCTCTGTTTACTTCGAGATCACACCAATCCAACGTCTGCTATCGACGTGAGGGTTAACCATGCGTTTCCTCCGCAAAAGCTTGGGGCACAATTGCTCCTGCATGGAGTGTGTGTGTGTGTGTATTGCCTCCTATTTAGCAGTTGATGAATGCTGGCTGTGACCCTGTGTGTTGAATCCCATCTCCTACGCAGTGCCTCTCCTCTTGACAGTTACATTCACAGGAGCAGGCACTGGCAGCAACGTCCCATCTGTCCTTTGTCTGAAGCATATGACTGGAGACACGTGTTCAACGATATGTTTTTCATAAAGTCTGGTAGAGAATCTGCCTTAATATATGAAGCCGGTGTGCCCAAAGTTTTTTCCGTTACATTTTGACCAAATGAATAATTGTGTATTTCTTTTTTGTACGCTGTAGGTGTAAGGCTAGTACTTCTGGGTTTTCATGTTCTCTGATCTGTACAATCTCGTTATGGTTTCTATTTCCTTCAGCTCCCTCCCTGGTGCCTCTCTCTCTCTCTCTTCATCTCTATGTGTTTCTTTTTACTCTTTGATACTTGCTTGTGATAAAAGTGCAATATGAATAATTGAACTCAACCTTGGAATTTCTGAAAAACTTGTCACCTCCCTTAAGTAAACAGAAGATTGGAAAAATTCAAGGAGAGCAGGTTGTAAGTAAATTATTTCTAACGCCTAAAATTTATCTTATTTTTTAGTGGACCAAAAACGTGTCCTAGTTTGAAAGGACTAATCGCTCTACACCGTTTCCGTTTGTCATGACTTATTTTTCATGGATGGAAAGGATACGAGCAGGGCCATTCAGTCTGACCCGAATCCGTCACAGAAATGGTAAGCAAACATATTGTTATTCCCCTGAGCAGTTAGCACAAAGACAGTGATTTCCTGCTGAGGTCAATTGATCAATGTATCTGTGACCTGAATAGCTGATGCAATATGTTGCATTAGACGGTTCATGTAGTAGAGGAAACTGGTGGATGTACTGTTACCGCACTGATCTGCTAATATCACTAGATTCACTTCAGAGGTGTCGGCCAGAACACCACTCAAGGCTCAATACGTCAGAATATGAAGCATAAGACGAGGAGACGATGACTGAGGATTTATCCGCGGTTTATTTCTTCCTTCCTTCAGATGCAAAGCAGCACAGAACCCGGGAAAAGAACGATAGCCGTGGCCGTTTATTAACGTGCATAAATTATAACTTAAAACAATGATCGGTGAACTCCATGTACTTACTCACACGGGTGATGCACACAAACTCAGGAAAGCACGTTCGAACAGTGGAATGTAATGTTACTGCGTCAAATTGCACGCTCACATAACAGAGAAATGGAAACATCACTATACAGACACCCTGGCTGACTGACGTCACAGCCACTAACTGACAGTTATAACGCCATCTGCACTGAATAACACACATCTTCAAACACTATAAGGAAATAAAAAACTATGTAACATATACACTTTTGGGACTTTGATAGAATTGGCACAATAAATATTATATGAATACTTAAATAATCAATGAAGCCTGCTAGCTAGTTAAGGCAGTCAACCCGAGTCATGTTGCTACATGTACACCATGGAGGAATTATAAGTAGTATGCCAAATCGAATTATGGCATCTCCTTCTTGTGCAAACAAAGCAATTTTTATAAAAATAAATCTATTCAACCAATTTCAAGTACATGCTTTTAATATAATTATGGACCTTTGATTGATATCCAGATTTTTTTGGTGGGGTTGGACAGAAGAATCTTCTTCGTCCTTTGCATCGGACTGAATGGTGGGGTCAACTTTCTGGTCCAGAATAGAAAGCATGGGAGACTATGATTGGTTCATGTAGTCGTTGACGTCAACATGGATTGACGAAAAAGATTGTGATATATGGCTGGTCTCAGGAAGTTACATTGACGACAACACATTCAAACATATTCTCTCAATTTGGCGGTCTATTTGAGCTACTTCCGATCTCTTCCCTCGATTTTGCCATTGCTGCTGCTCCTGCAACATTACTCTGCTCTGCCTGCTTTTCAGCCCCAGCATCCACCTTTAAGTTACGGGGGGAAAGATATTTAATCATCACTCTTCGATATTACATATATATGTGGGGAGTGTTGAGGCTGGAGCCTAGAAACCAAACTCTACCAGATATTGCTCAATGAAAGATGAGTTGTCTGAGTGAATGAATCCCTCTGTAATGCAGTTACAGTAGGCCTTCACAAAGCATTCATGTTGTTATATATTCAATGCAGACCAATGCATTGCTCCTGAACCTCTGCTCCTGAATGATAAAACCAATCAATGGCATAGTTTCTTATTAAAATAAATGAGTTTATAATCTGTGGAGACAGTTGAGTCTCATAATATAATAGAGTAGCTCGGATTAAGCCTTAAAAGGCAGTACGTCAAAAACACTCTTATTATATATATATATATATATATCGGTGTGAGGAGAATGGATGTATTGTGAAAAAAAACATACTATACTAATCCCTCACCCCTGATTGATTTTAAATGGTCAAACAGAAATAGAGCAGCACATCCACATGTGGACAACATTATTGTGTTTTCACAAAAAGCCCAGAGTGCAGATTAAAAATATGCAAGGACTGTTTATTTTCTTTTTGCTAAGGTTTTATTAACCCAGACTCTTTGTGTGGACTACAATAGCTGCATAAGGTACACTGTTTTCCACACTTTCCCTTCCCCAGCATCCACTCTCCAACACTCCTTTGCATTATTAAAAATTACTGCGGGCGATAAAAGAATAGCCACATCAAATGGCTTCTCACTACTCTTGTAGTTGTTGTAAACAGAATGTAATTTGACTAGGCAGCAGTTTGTCCCTGTAAGCTGTTTAATGTGTGATGTGCTTCTGAAAAAACAATGGGAGCCGGAGACTCTCCCAAGCAGGGAGGGGACAGCCTGCAGCAAAACACACAGGAGGAACATCTTTGGACTTTTCAAGGACAACAATGGTGAGACAAAATGAAGTACAATTGAACTTAGATGACTGAGACTTAAAGTGCCTCAGAGTGAGGACAGGAGGACCAGAGGGGCGGATGATAACATACTTTTCCTGTGTCTATTGAGTTAAAATGGAAACAAATGGACCTCATTGGCCCTTTCCAAATGAGTCTGGAGCCACACAACAACATTCTCTTTTCCTGGTACTCCTCCTCCTTTGGCCCACTTGTTATCTATTTAGATATATTTGCAAACCTCTAGTGGACTTTGTGTTGACACCAGCAGACACGAATTGGGATGCAGCTGCCCAAGTCTCTTTAAAGTGATAGATGTGGCAGGAGGCGCTACTTTGTGTGTTTCCCCAAGACGCTTCTGGCTCTCATGGTGAAATAAACACTCGAAAGATGACGGATACATCTTTGTATTCAGTGATTTACTGGACAGTTACTGCCACACATTCTTTATGACATAGTTTAGTCTAAAATAAAAACTCTGAATGGCTATATTACGCTTTGGAAAAAGCTGTCGCTCAGGCAATTTTGCAGTTATCAGCCTAATATTTCTTCATTCATAACGCTGTGTGCTCCACTCTATGGGAAAATCAATGAAGACCTCGCTGCATGCTGATCGTCACATGACAGTGTAGCAGCGTAGAAGCCCAAGTTATCCTCTATGAACATAGTGCTCTTGAATGCAGACCGAAAATGATCCATTCCCCTAATCGAGGCTAATCAATTGGTTTACTTTGAATCCCTGTCTCGTGTCAGTTCAGTTGAACAAATCTGTTTACCTTATCAGCATTGTTAATGATATTCAACAGAAAGTAACATCTCATTATACTGTATTTCCAGGGGTGTATTTCCCCTGATGGCGTTGTCGGCTTTCCCCTCAATTCTCCCCCTATTGCCTTTGCTACAACAGCATGACCTGCATGACTCGATTGTACCAGAGGAGTGAAATATGAGAGAGAGAAGAGCTATTTGAATGGAAACATGATCAGAAATGTAGAGTTGATTTTACATATGTGTTAAAGCCCTGCAAACCCAAATCCACAAAATCCTTCTATGTCGTTTTTTGCATCTCAAAAGAGTTAGGAATATTTATCTGTCCAAATGGAAGATATGGTCATTTAGGTTTTATGAACCTTACATAAAATTTGTTTTGCTCTGGTTCTCATTACACAAGAAGTATTTTGAACCAATCACGGCAGTTCTCTGCCCGAACTTTCTCTAAAATCATGACTGGCGCCATGGAGAACTTTTGATACGTCCTCACAGTCCTGTCAAACTGTCTAAAAAAGCAGTTTTTTTAACTATGTTTTTTAAGGTTCATGAACCTTTATTTTCAATCACATTTTTGTAAAAGCTTATTGATACATCCAACTTTGATATCGTATATTGCTTGGACTATTTGAGACCAAGTTTTCAGGGGCTTTAAGTTGGGCAAATAAGAGCCGTGGAACCAGATCAGATAACTTTTTTCAGTACAGCCGTGACATATTTAATCTATATGCAAAAACTCTACATCATTTTTTTTCATAGTGCCCTTTGATGGTCAGTGTGAATGTTAGAGAACAACTTAACCATGGTTTCCAAAGAGGTGAGCGTGCTGATTAAATTAGTTTATCTTTTTCTGAAAGGTTTTTCCATGACGCTTTATTCTTGTGAAGACAAAAAGACTGAACCAGTGTGTCTAATTGCTTACTGTACCGTTGACCTGTTGCAGACACTATTATCCGAGTCCCATCAGGAGTCTGTTACTAATCCTCTATTGGAAGCGTAAATGTTTGATGAGAGCCACTTCTGTAGAGGTTGATGGGGGTTCGTTTTCACAGCAATTGCACTTTAAACATCCAAATGTTTCTCAGGGCGATTAGAGCCACTGTGTGTGTGTGTGTGTGTGTGTGTGTGTGTGTGTGTGTGTGTGTGTGTGTGTGTGTGTGTGTGTGTGTGTGTGTGTGTGTGTGACTGCCAACACCGGCAAGACTCTTGTCTTCTGTAGAGAATTTAGCAGCATTAATAATTCATGGTTTATAAGACAGTTTTTTAAAGGTTTGTTTTACTGATCTACTCTTATTCAGAATAAGTGCAGCAATAAAACACACTTAAAGGGGACATATTATGAAAAACCAAACATTGCCGGTGTTTGGGCACACTGTTTAGGTTATTGGCGTCCCTACCAGCACACACAAGCTTCAAAAAGACAAATATGTCTGTTTCCTCTGGGACACTTATTTCGAAAAAGGGGGGATTTGAAGGTTTCTTCCAAAAAACACCGACTGATGACGAAATCGGTCGGTTTTCATTATCATAAATACTCCCACGGGAAAGCTCACCAGAAACTCGGCAGTTGATTGGCAAATCAAGACGCCCCGTTGGTAACCACACACACCTGGCTGAGCCTCCACTCGCTCATGCAACAACAGAGGAGAAGCAAGCTGCAGTGTGAGCTCAACCTCAAGCTACCATCACACCCCAGCCTCGAAGCACACTAGGGCTGAATGGATTTACTTCATTTTTTGTTAGGCTATCTCCAGCAAAGGTTTGCAATCTGTTAGTGTGATCAAAGCCTTTTTACTGGAGTGTGGAGGAGACTGTGCCAGGAAGACTGAGAGACACCATCCGTCCGAAATGTAAGTAGTCCTATTTTAAAAATAATTCTGTCCGTTTGTTAGTTCAATGTCTGTAATGTGCTTTATTTTATCCCTCCTATAATAACCAACACCGACTGAAATGAGAGAATGCGGGGTTTAGTCGTTAGCATTAGCGCCCGCTAGCTTTACTGTTAGCTTTATGCTAACGGTTGGAGCTGTGAGTCTTTTGCAGTGACTGTTATTTGGCTCTTTTGTGAGCTCACGTTAGTCCTGCCGTGACAGCCCCTGAGTGAAAAACAGACGGTGAAACTGTAGGGTGTGTTGGAAACTGAAGAGTATTTTTTTAATAGCTTCATCCTGCTACCTGCTAGCTGTCTGATTGTATAGCTCAAGTACACACCGCAATAAGTCTGCGGACAGTGTGTAGTTAGGGTGACCAGATCCCAATTCACCAGATGTGGGACAAAGACTACGTTTGTGCGGGAGAATGCGGGACAAAGTGCCGTTTTTTTAAGCAAAATAAACCTGTAGTACAAGCAGCAGTAGGCCTATTACATGATCTCCAGTGTAATGTACACATAGACAGGGATACTGTAAGTTGTCTCTGCTGGTGTTTGTTTCCTGTCCATTATATTTCAAAAAGCACACAGTATCACTCAGAACTTGTTGCTTATCGAGCCAGGGCTGTACTGAATTTGTTGTAGCTTTGCCATAACAGATGTATGATGTAGGCCTATACATGCTAGGCTACATGATGTAACATTGAATGTGCCATGTTTTACAGGTGTCTGAGTGACCTGATGGAGCCGGACGGAGCCACCAAGACCGTCACACTATCCGTTCCTTCAGAGGAGGATGTGTTCACTGGGGGGGACAGGTGGTCTTCTTCAGGGCCCAACAACAACTGGACAGTTACATAAAAGTTATGGCTTTGCTTCTGTTTGATATGTACACTTCATATTTTCATTCCACTGGCTATGAATAAACTGCTTTATTTTTAAGGATGTTTTTGGTCTTTTTAAAATGTAATGATACTGTTTTATTAGAGAAAATCTTCAGCGAGATGAAAATGTGAGTTTCAAGTAATCCTTTACTACAGGTAGCAAACAGTGACAGTAAGCAACACAATACATTTTTTAACGGTAAAACTTTATTATGAATGAGTGATCACAATACAAATGATACATTATCTACTAGATATTGAAATGTTGTCAGATAATTTGCAGCTCTGACAAACCTGAAGCATAATTATTTCAACCATACATTTTACAAAAGATAATGCCTTTCCAGTGAATCTTGACATGATTCAGGATACATTCTTTTCCATTATGGTTACTGTACATTTTTACATGTCAACTCAGTATCGGTTCACAACCAAAGCTTTTTCACTCCACTGGGCTGTAGATCATTCCACAGACCTGTAAAGACAAACGTAAAACAGGGTGTATGTTACCAGTTTAGAGAGTTTATGCATAAATACTTAGCTCAAATTATGTTATTGACTGTGACATAATTAAACAGTATTTACCTGAGGATAATGTCAGGGAAATCAGAAATCTTGATGCCATTTTCACAGTTTTCAGCTCAGACTCCTGTCTGAACAGGTTCAGTTGTACATCTTTTAGTTTAGAACTGGTTAGTGTGCCGATATTTGTGGTAGAAATGAAGCTAAACATGTTTACATTGGTCTCCATGCTGCATTGGCCAAAAGTAAACAAAACTGACAGCTGGGCGTGTGCCATGCCCAAGTAGGTAGGTATAGAGTAAATGAGCAGGGCGGTGCATGCACGCCCATGTAGATCTGACCAGTCAGAGCAGACTAGGATTCTTGCGAAGGGGGGTAAGCTGTCAAAACCTACCTTTTGAGATAGAGGGCAGAGAAGGCTGGAAAAGGCGATGAAGAAATGGGAAATGGTAGAAAACTATTGGGTTTTTTGAACAATAAACCATGAAAACCTTTTCTAGTAGACCTTGGAAATACACCTTTAAAACCGAGATTTTGCATAATATGTCCCCTTTAAAGATGCAATGCTAGAACAATACTACCAAGGGGATTTCTCAATGTGTCAATAAGTGACTGAGTAGTTGAGGTAAGTAGAGTTTCCTGGTGAGATGTCTATCTATTCCAATATGCATTTCAAGCCCACTTTATTGCTGTAAATACCCCACATACAGTAATTGTCCCTATCTTTGGAAAGGCATCTGTGAGGTCGCCTAAAGTTTTTTCAAGGATGCTATTGCACATACTACTGTCATTGTATGCAGTATGCACTATACACTATGCATACTGTTATTGCAAGAGGTAGGAAAGTAATCATGGTATGCAACTGATGCAAAAGGAAATGATGCAGCATCTTAGATTTTAATAGACACATTTCCATACACATGTTACGACTACTAAGGTGTTGAGTGTCTGGCTCAAAGACGCTTCAGTATAAACACTGAACAAAAATGTAACCCTCCTGTTATGTTCATTCGTCAGGAACAGCAATGGTGTTCCGGGTCAATTTGACCCGGTGCATGTTTAAATCTCCAAGCAGTGTGAACATGTCATTACCAACTCCATTACTAACTATTCTATCAATATTTAGTGCAATGTGGTGTTCCACCTCTAACACAGGGGTGTCCAAACTAAGTTGGCCCGCGGCCCGCTTTTTATTGGCCCGCGGCCGATTTAAAAAATATAATGTAATATGGCCCTTTGAAAAAAAAAATTTTTTTTTTTTTGCATTTCTTAGTTAACCCACTAGTGCAAGGGTGTCAAACACTGATTGATTGGCCCGTGGCACATTTTAAAAATATAATGTAATATGTAATTTTTAAATAATTTAAATGCACTCATCATATTACTGAGAAATATGTCCCATAAAAGAAAAAGAGCAACAAGCCCATCCCAGAGGACCCTGCATAATATTTTATTTTAAATTAATATTATTATGGAAAATCTATGTGTCCTTCTCCAATAGCTTCTAATTCATCTGACCACAGTGTCTCCATTTTTTTTTCATACAAAATTCTTCAGCCTTAGCCTCTTAATTTCCCTCTCAAAGTGCACCAGATTCATGCATTTCACTTTAAAAACTTTAAAAAATCTCCCGGGGGGGCATACCCCCGGACCCCCCTAGGAGGGTCAGGACCTGGGCTGGATACTACTTTCACCCTGCTGGACATTGGACGCAAAGGCAGAAAACACTGGGTGTATCATTGGCATATAAACAAGAGGTGAAATGTGTCTGTTTAATGTGCAAGGAAAGTGTTGCCGTGAAGAAGGATTACAATTTACGAAGACACTATGAAACTAAACATCAGAGCAGCTACATGTCCTGATAAATGTGTTATTTTTGCAAAGTGGCCCAGCCCTTCGTAGATTTTTCTGTATGTGGCCCTCAGTGAAAAAGGTTTGGACACCCCTGCTCTAACAGGTCATGGTTCAATAAGGATAATTCACTAGTTTTTCATTAAAAAAATACATGTTCAAACTTTTTTTGTAATGTTTCACCACTTTATTACTTTTGAAACACTGGAGAAAATGTGAAACGTTTCCAGAGACATTGTGGCTTGAAATATATCACTGCCTGTCTCTGCATCCCACATACTGGCTGTAGATTCATCCTCCGACCCCAGCCAGGATGAGGAGCCCCAAATACGCATCTAAATGTGTTTTGTCCAGCTCCTTCCACTTTTCCCCAAAAACACACCTCCCTTCTAGATTAGTCGTTTCCAGAATGATTTTCTGTATTGAATCTGGCATGACCAGCTCAAAAGCTGACTTGATGTCAGTCACACGAGTCAGTGCCATCCTAGTGGGCCCTGGCACTGTATTGAAAGGGGTAGTTCAGGATTTTAGACATAGGGCCTTATTCCCAAGTTAGCCTTGGTGTTCTTTATCAGTGGAGACAGTTTTCAACACATTTAATTCAGTCCTTCTAGTTGCAGAGTGCGCTCGTGCTAAGCTAGCGCACGGCATCGGGGGGATACATGCCTGCTACTAAAACAGTCTTACCCAATCCACAGTACACCCAAGGCCAATCAATTATAACGCCAGACTATCGATGTAAATGTCTGTGTTGATAGAATAATTTTAGAAATAAAACCAACCTCGCATATTGTATTTTGAGGGACTTTATTCCTTGTAGGCTGCGGCAGCGGCGGACTAATACCTAGGTTACAGGCTCTATAATAGTTTGTTTACCTGCTGCTGCCCGTACCTGTACGAGCCGGAATACACTGATGAAGAATTGAGAGGGATGCTCAAAGGGCAGAAAGAGAAAGAGCGTCTGTAGAGACAGCCCCCGCTGGAGCTGCAGCAGAGAACCGGGACAGAATGACGGTAGACTGGTGGCAGTGCAGTTTCAGTTTCTGTCCCACGCTGCTCTGTTTACTTTCTGCTGTAGTGATTCGGTTACACAGCAAAGTAAAAGTCCGCTGCTGCTAAGAAAGTAGTCCCTCAAAATGCGATAATTCATGCGATGCGAGGTTGGTTTTATTTCTAAAATGATTCTATCAACACAGACATTTACATCGATAGTCTGGCGTTATAATTGATTGGCCTCGGGTGTACTGTGGAGTGGGTAAGACTGTTTTAGTAGCAGGCTAGGTATCCCCCCGATGCCGTGCGCTAGCTTAGCACGAGCGCACTCTGCAACTAGAAGGACTGAATTAAATGTGTTGAAAACTGTCTCCACTGATAAAGAACACCAAGGCTAATTTGGGAATAAGGCCCTATGTCTAAAATCCTGAACTACCCCTTTAAGGTGAAACTCGAAAAATTAGAATATCGTGCAAAAGCTAATTTATTTCAGTAATTTGACTCAAAAGATGAAAGTAATATATTGTATAGACCGATTACATGAAAGGTGATATATTCAAAGCCTTTATTTGTTATAATTTAGATTATTATGGTTTACACAGTTTATGAAAACCCCAAATTTAAAATCTCAGAAAATTTGAATATTACATGAAATCAATAAAAAAAGGGATTTTTAATACAGAAATATCAGCCCTCTATAAAATATAATCATGCATGTGTACTCAGTACTTGGTTTGAGTCCATTTTGCATGACTTATTGCCTAAATTCCAATACATTTTCCATGATATTCTAATTATATGAGTTTCACCTGTATGCTTTCTGCAGACAGGTTTGTCTGACGCATATTTGGGGATGAATTTCACAATTTTTTGACATGAATGTCTTGCTTGGAGGAATAGGAATAGCAATTACCTCATCTGGTTCAAATTCAGAATCATTAGAATCAGAATTTAGACACATCCTCCCCTATTTCACTGTGATGATCAATGATGACTTCCAGAGCCTCCTGGACTGTCATCCTTTTGTTTCTGCTACTCATTTTGTAAAGGTCTGCCTGACAGAGTGTAATGTTGGTAGGACTCCCATGCAGGTAATATTGTATATGTTTTGCCCCTCCCCTGTTGAGTGTCCACTGAATGTTGGTGGAGTTTTCCCAAGGGAACATAAATGGTTCCCATCAAAAGTCATAACACTTGCAACTGTGTGTGTGTGTGTGTGTGTGTGTGTGTGTGTGTGTGTGTGTGTGTGTGTGTGTGCGTGCGTGCGTGGGCGTGTGTATGTGTGTGCGTGTGTGAGATTTGGGTGAAATATGTCTCACAGTTGTAAAGAAAGAAATAGTCTTACATTTCTGACACCCTTTTACCTCCAGTTTTACTGCCGGGTCAAATTGACCCGAACAGTATCTATGTGATATAAACATGCAGGGGGTGGTTGCAAATGTGTGAGATGAAATATGTTGTACTCAAAACGATGAAACGTTATGTCTCTTTATGTAGAATAGAATAGAAAACCACTTTAATATCTCCAGGAGTGGAACAATGGCTTGAGGCTTTTGTCCTGATTCTCAGTATTCTTGCCAGTTATTATGTGCTTTAAGATAATTCAATTGAATAGTTTTTGCCGTCAGCTCCATTTTTTTCTTTTCACTGTCCCTTGATTCTACCTCTAATACTGTGCGGTTGATCCCACCTATTTGTCCTTTATGCAGAAATTGAATGAAACGATTGAAAAGGGTCTGAGCTCAGCCACGGGTTTCCCCATAAGCCACAAGATGACCTTATCAATCCAGCGTGTCCCATGAGCTCCCATTGAACCTCCACATGCTTGCAGTTTAACCTAACAGGCCCTTGAGCTCTGTGGCCTTTAACGGAAATGTCTCTCGCAAAGTAGGCACTTGACTTCTCACGTAAACCAACAAGTGTGGGTATTTAGACAGGTGTAGAAAATCTAAATTTGGGAAAACGGTACAGGGTGTGTAGAGCTGAAGTGAGATGAGCGAATGGCAACCAACACAGGTATATCGCAGGTAAAATACCCTTATTTTAAGACTCATCAGACTAAGTCAGTTTCAAGGAATATTTTTTGTCTGAGAACTAATTGACTTTGTGCATACAATTTAATACAGTCTAGGAGGTTATCATTAAAAAGGAACTGCAGCTCAATTCATTTTCATATTGTCTTGATAATCCAGCCGTTGTGGCTGCTGCTTGATTCAAGAAATATAAATATTACATTACCGGTTCTCCCCAGAAACTGACCGTACAAATAATCACCTTCTTTAACTTGCTAAAGGATCCCCTTGCCAGAATGGCAATGTGTATTTGATTGGAACCCAAGGCAAAGTAATGATAACAAATCAGGCTTCATTAGAAAAGTAGAAAACACAATGTCATTTCCTTTGTAATATTAAACACAGTGACGTACGGCACCTTTCTAATTATCTTCAGCACGATCACACCCCAAACACGTCCAAATTCACCTCAGTTCTTCAACGTTTAGTTTTCTGTAATTACATCCTGTGTGTTGGCTCTCTGTATCATTTATGTGTCTTTTTTGCTTCCCAGATCTGTTGCCACGGGAGACTTGACGAAACTCGTTAGTTCCTTAATTGTTTTCATATTATTGCTACAACGTCATTTAACGACACTCCAGCCAACCGTGGCAGGATATTAACACAGAGATGACTCAAATCTGTAAAAATGTGTTGGTAGTAGATGCTGAACATCTGAGATACCCTTCTGGTGTTTTCATACCTTCCATAAAGAGAAATGTTTGGAATAAGATCTTCTCATACATGTCGCACCGACTTTTTAACCTCTTGTCTTTTACACTGCGTGCTTTTTGACAAGAGACAAGTCCATCACATGCAGTATGTGAGCAGAGCAACATATTCTGCATTAGTCTTCCACTGTGCCCCTGTTTCCCCACGGTAAAGTTTGTTCTGATTCCCCTCTTTCATCAAGAGTCAGCTCTGCCTCTGCCACTCTCTCCCTATAAAAAGCAAAAATGGGGAAAGGCAAGTTGGACCAATCACATAAGCACATAATGCGCTTAAATCAGCCAGTGGGTGTGAAATCCGACCATTTGGGTTTCAGCTTCATCACTTCAAAGCCTCCAAATGTTCCTGACTTCCACCTCATTAGCTCTGAAGTGTTCTACAAATACAGCTTTCAGGGCTTAATCAATCGCATAATGAGAGTCTTAATACCTTCTTGTGCCCTTTGGGTGGGTAATATTTTGTCATAGGTGTTGAGGGGAGAGGTGTGTGCAAATGCGATGCTTTTCTATCCATTCTGAAATCTGATATTCCAGCATCTTCACCAGACATGTATTCTAGGTGCTGTCACAGCTGCTGTGTTAATCTTTTCCAATTAATGCACATGCATTCTAAAGCTTCATGAGTGGCTTTCTGGAGAAAAACTAAAGCTTTATTTACTGCAGAAGTTGAAAGAGGCCAAAAAAGAGCCATAAGACAATGAATATTGGACTTAGACTCAAGAGGTAGGCAAAAACAATGGACTACAAATGAATAATAATGTTCCTCAATAACTGTTGGTCTTGTACAATTTTCAAATGTTAACCGTAATTATAGGTGTGACATTTTGGAAAATACTCGTAAGGGTTTCCCCCAGGAACGTTGTTAGACCTGGTGGCAATAGTGCCATATGATTTGGTGAAATCCTAATGCAATAATAGTGGATAATATTGCGATTTGCAATAGCGATATAATCTTTAGCAGATACGCGCTACACGCTAATAATAAAACGATTAACTTATGTGGGAGTTAGGCAGCAAACATTATCAGTCCTGCCCGCTGTAACGGTAATACACTTTGTTAATTAACCTGAGAACCATAGACTGTATATAAAGATGATAACACAATTATTCAAGTATGCTAAGTGTTGTTTCTTCTTCTATGGTTTTATTAGCGGAGTGTATACCACCACCTACTGTACAAGAGTGTGAAGCACAGAAAATAAACAGGACTGAATCAAATCTTTAATAAAGTCTATGCTGAACACACATGCTTGGAAATTGCAAAGATATTTCAAGGCAGTGACGCCACCTCAATAGTCACACCTTTGTTAACAGGTGAGGCTACATTTTGCACATGTTCTGACAACTTAAAAATAGTTTGTATTGTTAATATTTGGTGATTATCCTTGTTTGTATAACTTATATGACAGAAAAAGACTCTTATTTTTTGTAAATCATGTTACGCCAGTTAAATGCTTTTAATGTGAAGCTGCAGTTGTAGGAAATGTTAAGTTTGCATTAGCAGTATATTACTAGCTATCTGGTCATACACAATGCATGTCCGTGTGCGTCCAAAAAAAGAAGAAGAAAAAAATCATTGAAGCCTGGCATGGCAGGGGGTCAATTTAGTTATGGCGGGCCACCAAGGCTGGAATAGGCCTACACCGGGGGAATCTCTGCTCTTCTTGCTGAGTTAGTTGAGATTATCGATACTAGGGGTAATGTTTGTGTGGTAAATATGATGCCAGTTAACTTAGCGCAACATAATGACTACAAGCATTTAGTAATGAGACATATTTTTTTCAGGTGCTGGTGGAGACCAAAAACAGATATAAGAAAAGGGTGAATATTGGATTTACATTTGTCAGGAAGCCACACACACAACACCAGATGAATGCTGATTGTGTTGTGCATATACGTATGTTTTAAAAAGTTATGCAAATTCACACATATTGTCAAATTTACATATGTATTCAAACATTTCTAAAAAACAAAATTGTAAAACACAAAAAATATAGTGACGTAAGTAAATAACTATCATGATGTTATGTGCTGGATACATAATAGGCAACTGTGTTGCAGCTTGAAACGAAAGCGGCCAAAAAAATGAAATAATGCAGGTCTACATTATATTGGAAATAGTTGTTATTCCTTGGTTGCTAAACCACCTAGACAATGTTTGCGGAAACAGTTCAACCCATTTTGCCTTTTGTTTGATTTAGTGAGTAGAATTTGAGGGAATTGCCCAGAATATTTTTTCAACCACAAAGAGAGAGATATTTGGGAGGTGTGGGAGTCTTGAGAAAAAGCAAATGATTCAGCTGCAACAACAACTGTGTCTAGTAAGTGTCAAAATGTGGATCACATGGAGAACAAATGGATCCACACAGCCTCACTGAGTGGATGATGAGGACTCTCCATGGCTATCATCAACATCGATTGACAACTGGTTATTTACTGTGTGAGTGTGTAAAAGTACTGGCAGGATGTGAAAGATTCAGAATTGTTTACTAAAACCATTGTTACAATGACTGTATGGATTGATAGATGCAGGTGCAGACACAATTCAGGTGTTCATCAAGAAAACATTGTAAGATGCTTTTATCATCTCTTCCAATTGGGTCCTGGTTGTGTTAGTCCAAATAGTTATAAATTTAGTCTGAAGAGCCACAAATTAATCGAAGTGATTGGCATAATATTTGTCTTCCACATTGGCGTGCATTCAGGGGGCGTGATATGAAATAAATACATTGATATACAAATAAAATGGAACAAACATATAGTTGGTGTGGGATGGAAAGGCGAGAATTCATGATCTCAAATGCCATTTATATAATTTCTCATTATATCATTATGACCCGCATGGTCTACAGACATTAACATTCTTTTTAATAATGATGAGAAAACAGTTCATAACTGGGGTAGTCTTGTCTTTATGTGAATATTTCATTTGTTAACTAGGCTCAATGTGACCTGAGGCGTAAAACAAAAGAGCACCACAGTACAACCTAGCTCTCCTCTTTATGAGAGCTAGTGTTGTTTGCCTTTGTATGTGCCACACCAAGGGGATTACACAGTAGACTCATTTGTAAGCATGGGATTGTAGTTTAAAATGTAAAATGCGATCCTAGCTAAGGTTTGCGCTGCTTGTAGTACGGAATGAATGAAATAGTCCTGGAGCTTTTCTACAGAATGCCATGTGTGGAGGCTGTTACATCATGTAACAAGTGTTGTTCCTTTGAAACCCATTTTAGTGAAAGAGACTTTCTTTGGTTTTCAGTTGATGAAGATGTCATGGATAGCAACAGAAAAAAGCTCCTTGGCAACAGAGGAAAACATCTTGGCCCAGAATCAAAAGGTGCCATCTGCCCCAGAGCCCTGTGTCAGCAGTTTACCCATATCAACATGGTGGAACCACATCTCTGTGATCAAGACGTGGCTGAAGCTCAAACACTCGCTCACAACCCACGGCCGGGGACAGAACAGTGGGTGGAGAGAGAGAGATGCAATCTGACAAGGGGCTTTGATGTGAGCCAAAGATGTCCGGCTGTCGTCCCTTTAGGTAAATATGCCTCCTCTCTCCTCACCATGAGAACCTGTAGCTGTGTCTGGGGTGATGCTGTCGGCTGTCTAACTATCTTCACTGCCAATATCAATATTTTGAGTGAGTCGAACGATTTATTTCCAGAATCAGAAATGCTGTATTGGCCAAATGTACAGGAGTACACAGGGATTTGACTTGGTCTATTTAATTATTAACAGAGCGGTAAATGTGGTTATTATTTAGTATATTATTGTGCATTTATTCCTAACTGTTACTCTCTGTAGGGGGTGTAGCCAGTAATTGGCCTGGTCGGCACCGGCCCACTAGCATTACTCACTAGTGCGCCTGGCCAAGTTTGATCAATAAACATTTGCCGCCGACGTTACGTAAACCAGCACAACAATGGCGAGACAGAGTTCTTTAAAATTCAAGCAGAACTGAAGAATAATGTGTCATCCCATATTATATCAAATTAGGTCTTTATCAGACATTCAAATAAAGTTCCAATGTGAATGCATTATTCTGCTAAGTGGATCTATTTCTGTGAGGTGTGTGTTGTTCTCAGTGGGCAGTACTTGGCATAACACTGCTGAAAATATATTAAATATGATGGCCTGAATATGATATTTGAGCTGTTTGTAAAGCCTGTGTTATTTTTGTGCCTAATGGAGTGTTCTTTTTGTTTGTCCTTTTTCCTAAAATTCTATGTTCTTTTTTTCTAGAAAACTATGGCAAATCCCCTTTTGTACTGGCCTACCCTAAATACTATTGCTGCCTACGGAAGTGAGCCTCATCACAGGACCCTCACTATCTGATATGAACCAAATGACTCCAATAGGGAAACCACATTACGGACAAACTGCATATGTCCCACCAGCGGTGACAGCACTAAATGGGGTTAATCGTCTGGAAAAACAACAGCAACAAAGAGCATGTTATTACATCTCCTGTTCAGAGCCAACTCACGCTGCTGACATAGACACTAGAATTCTCCTCCCTGGGGCTAAGCTATAGCAGCAAACTCCACTGAACATAAATAACACATGTTCTCCAGCTTTCAACATCCACCAACCAAGGCAATTACGGTACAGTCTCAGAGTGTGTGTGTGTGTGTGTGTGAGATGTTCTTCTCGGAGGGGTTGAAAACGTTCAGTTGTTGCAGTTAATCTTGTCAGAGGCATTTGAGATAAGCACATTATATTTCATTTCAATATGTGAAAAGAGATGCCACACTGCCTTTCTGCATCTTCATATCTGCCTTTGCTCTTGTTCAATTCCATTCAACTCTATTAATCCCTGTGGAGGGAATGGATTTAAAGGCAAAGAAGAGTGCCTCCGACAACATGATAAGGGACATAAGAACTGAGTCATGGTTGGAGAAGGGGAGCGTGCGTATTTTACAAAACTATATGTGGAGACCAGAGTGAAGTCTTCATTGAGCGGGCTCATTTTGCAAGGTCTGTTAAAATAAATAAAAATGTATTCTGGCCAGCTGTTTAAAACAGTAGGTTTCAGTCATGTTGAAGCATTCATAGATACTATATATTAAAAGGTGGAGTCAGCGATTCTGGAGAAAGCTTGTAGTCAAAATCAGTGAATATCTCCATATAATCCACACTGACACTTGTCAGTACTGTGAATACACTGAAAAAAATATGGTGTTGATACACAGCCTACACTCTGTAAACCGTTATGTAGACAAAGGGTATGTAGACAAAGGCGGTCCACCGTAGCTAGCAACATGCCCGTTAACTGAGGCTAGGCTGTTTATTAGCACTGTATCTTTTTTATAACACACCCAAGACGGATAGTGGAACATGAGGAGGTTAACTAATTTTGACAAACTAATTAATATGTCTGCACATCAGCAAAATAAGATGTATTGACCTAAATTGCTAGCAAAAAGTCTGCTATTACAAACAAGATTTCTGCTTCATGGTATTACAGAAACAGTGTCAGCGAGACAGTTATTGTTTCAACCCTGCCCTGCAATCAAAGCTGTAAGGAAAGACTGGAAAAAACAACATTTTATTTTAATGCCACATCTGTGTGTGTAAACCAAGAACTGAAGACATGAGCAGTCACAGCGTGTCATTGTGGGAGTGCAGCATGCTACTAGTGCACTTATAAATACCACCATTTCCTCAAAGAAAAGAAGAAGAGTCCATTTAGAAGAAAAAATGCCACTCTTACACAATCAATAGTGCCTTGCTTCACCATAACGTATTCAATTCTTACAATACAATCAGCGTGCTGGATGTACTATGCAGGGTTATTGTTCCTCCTGATATGGAGCTGCACTCCATGATCCCTTTTGCATAATCCTTTTTCTCAAATGCCTCAAAGCTGGAAATCCTTCTGTTCACTCACTGATTGTTTCAATTATCCACTTCTCCATTGAGACCAACATTAGAGGAGGGAAAATCAATGACACATAATGGTACGAACACACCTTTAATGACCGTAAGTGTCCATTCATCCACATGTTGAAGTGGGAAAAGAAATGTCTTTGTGTCATGCTAGTCAGGTAAGCATTGAGGCTTCTACAGGTCTGTGGATTATCCTTGAGTAACAACACTGTAAAAGGAAGAAAAATAGTTATTTTCATCACAAACAGACAATTGTTTTCCACCTCCTTTCAATTGAAGTGGATGTAGAAATTGTGGGGACCAAAACTATGTATTATTACATGCAACCCCCCCCCCCCCACACACACACACAAATAATGCAGCTTTAAAGACACTCTGCATTTGAAACAAACAAATGGTTAGTGTTCTTTGCTGGACAAACTATGCAACGGTGACACTGTTGATCTCAAACCTATCTTATATTTGATTATTTCTGAACCTACAGTACATTTCTTGTTACTCACTTACTGACATTGGCCTATAATATCAGCCCACTGATTGACCAGTCAGCCTTTATTTGACTTATTCTCTGTTCCATTGGTGTCTTTTAGTATTTGCATTCTCAGGTGAGTATGACCCTTACAGGCCACCGCTGTGCAAATACAAGCTCATGCAACAGAGCTGCACTGCCTGATCTTTTCCTCTGAACAACTGCCCACAGGTGATCCCCAGCGGTTAATCCCCCACACCATCATTAATATTTATGAGCATATTAGCATACTGTATACACAATTTAGGGTTCAGTGTCTTGCACAGGGACACTTTGACATGCAGTGGGGGATCAAACCACTCACCCTGCAACCCAGTGGACGACCGCCATACCCGCTTTGCCACAGCCACTCCCAACGTCCCCGTGTCAAATTTTCATGTTAAAAAAAAGCAATGGATTTGTTGGTTTCTTTTTCCTACGTGAATGTTATGTTTTTGCACAGTGGCAAATTAAATTGCTTGTAGAAGAGAAATTAAAATAATTCTTAAATTAAAAGAAAACATTCTCCTTGGGCAAAGAAGGAAAAGGGAAAATGAGGCTGAAACTGAATCACATTAATATTTATAGTGTTTTTTTAATTAGACACAGCAAAGTCTTTCCTGCCATCCGTCTGATTCTGAGAAACACCTCTGATAAACTGGCATAACTGACAAACAGCTCCTCCATCAGAGCTAACACAGAGAATGCTGGATTGTGGACTACAAACACATTCAACATTTCTTAATCAGTGCATTGATTTAAAGCCTATTTGTTATATGAAGAAAAGTCACACGATGCGAACATGATGATCCCACGAAGGTTTATTGGGCTTACTCAGCAGTTCCCTTCAGTTCTACACAACATTGTTTTCATCTTTTGGTTTTTAAAGCCTGCATGTTATGATTGAATCCAACAGCTCTCATCAGCGTTGTTTCCAGCAATAGCAGGCATCTTCTTAAGCAGAAAAAAGGCCAATAACCTACTGTATGCTACCAGCCAAGCACCAACACAGCAGCGACAGAAAAAGTGATTGACAAGCGTTCTCAAGAATCGCTGACTCCACCTTTAAAATGTTGACATCTGCTGGTGACATTAGAACAAAAGAGTGACAGCACATGAAACCCCAGCAGAGCAGTAAAAAGTAATCCTCAAATCACCTTTGAATTACACTTGAAATATACGTATATATATTTTTTTCTTTTAACCTTTATTTAACCAGGAGAAAAACCTATTTAGATTAAAAATCTCTTTTTCAAAATCACTTATCACTAAAATACGGCATATCAATTCACACTGCAACAATCTTAACAGACCCATTTCTGTAACCGGGGAAACTATTTAAAACACTGACATCTTAAAAGAGTCTAGCTCAATTGTATTTGTTTTCAACTTAAAAGCATTTAAATAATGTTATGGTTACGATGCTGGACCCAAGAGCAGACAGAGACGAAGTAGGATTTATATAAAAAAAGGTTTATTATATATATGGTGAGGGGAAGCAGGTAGTGGGTGAGGGAGCCAGGGGGAGACCAAAACCGGGAAGCTGGAGAGAGTGGTCCGGATACTGTAGGCAGAGGAAAAACAAAAGTAAGGTTGTGGTCAACAGCTACAGGCAACAAGAAACCAGAGACGAGTAAGCGAGAGCGAGGGAACATTAACCTGGAGCCAGGTACGTTATAGTTACCACGGTAGCGCATTGGACGATCCGGCGCCGACAGCAAGGAATCCACGGGTTATGAAGGGGAGTTGATTGGAGGTGAAGACCAGGTGAGCGTGATTGCAGATGAGGACCAGGTGTGAAGTGAGACAGACAGGGGGAGTGGCAGATACAGACGAGGAAAACACAGCGGGCTGCTGTGACCACAACAGTACCCTCCCCTCAATGGACGCCTCCAGGCGGCCTCAGCTTCTCTGGATGAGCCAGATGGAAATCCCGGATGAGGGAGGGGTCGAGAATGAGACCCCGCGAAACCCAGCTCCTTTCCTCAGGACCGTAACCCTCCCAATCCACGAGGTACTGATGCCCTCTGCCCCGACGCCGAATGTCCAGCAACCGCCGGACGGTGTATGCTGGGTGGTTGTCAATCACCCGGGGAGGAGGGGGGGCAACGGCCGGGGGGGAGAGAGGGCTGGTGGAGACTGGCTTTAGACGAGAGACATGGAAGGTTGGGTGGACGTGCATGGCTGGGGGCAGCTTGAGTGTGACCGCAGAGGGGTTGATGACGGAGACAATAGGGAAGGGCCCCACAAAACGAGGGGTTAACTTCTTAGAGCCAGTCTGTAAGGGAAGGTCCTTGGAGGACAACCACACCTGCTGACCCACCCGATAGGCAGGAGCGGGAGCCCGGTGGCGATCAGTGTCGATGTCGTCCTCCTGAGCCGGAAACAAGGGCGGTTGGTACCCCAGGGAACATTCAAACGGGGACATGCCGGTGGCTGCACAGGACATGGAGTTGTGGGCATACTCGATCCAAGAGAGATGGTCGCTCCAGGCAGAGGGGTTGCGGGCAGCCACACAACGCAGCGCGGTTCCAAGATCGTGATTCGCTCTCTCCGCCTGCCCATTAGTCTGCGGCTGGTACCCTGATGACAGGCTGACAGAGGCCCCCAGCGCACGGCAGAAGGCTTTCCACACCTGGGAGATGAATTGGGGGCCGCGGTCGGAGACGAGGTCCGTGGGAATCCCGTGGAGGCGGAACACATGCTGCACGAGCAGCTGGGCAGTCTCGGTGGCAGAGGGGAGCTTTGGGAGGGCAATGAAATGAACAGCCTTAGAGAACCTATCCACAACTGTGAGGATGACTGTATGGCCATTAGAGGGGGGAAGACCAGTGACGAAATCCAGGCCAATGTGAGACCAGGGCCGACCAGGAACAGGAAGCGGGCGAAGCAGGCCGGCAGGGGGTTGATGGGAGGACTTGGCCCGAGCACAAACCGTGCAGGCCAGCACGAAAGCCCGGGTGTCAGCGTCCATCGCTGGCCACCAAAAGTACCTCTTAAGGAGTGACAGGGTGCGACCCACGCCAGGGTGACAGGCAAAACGCGATGTGTGACCCCACACCAGAACCTGGGAGCGCACCGAACTGGGGACAAAGAGGCGGTTAGGAGGGCCGTTGCCCGGGTCTGGTTCAGTGATTTGGGCCTCCCGGATGAGGGACTCTATCTCCCAGGTAACCGCAGCCACCCTGAGACAGGAAGGAGAGAGGATGGTGTCAGGGGGACCCGGTGTGTCCACAGTGCCAAACTGGCGGGAGAGGGCGTCTGGTTTGACGTTACGGGAACCGGGCCGGTAGGTGAGGGAGAAATTGAAACGCCCAAAAAACAGGGACCACCGGGCCTGGCGGGAATTCAATCGCTTGGCTGTCTGGATGTAAGACAAATTCTTGTGGTCAGTCCATACCACGAACGGCTGTTCCGACCCCTCAAGCCAGTGCCGCCATTCCTCCAACGCCAGTTTCACAGCCAGCAGCTCTCTGTTACCCACATCATAATTCCGCTCAGCAGGAACCAGCCGGCGAGAGAAAAAAGCGCAGGGGTGAATTTTCTCATCAGAGGCCGAGCGCTGGGACAGGACCGCCCCCACCCCAGTGTCAGATGCATCAACCTCCACAATGAACTGCCTGGAGGGATCCGGTTGGATGAGAATGGGGGCAGACGAAAAAAGCTCCTTAAGCCTAGAGAAGGCAGCCTCCGCTTCAGGCGTCCAGGCAAAAGGGCGGGCAGGGGAGGTGAGATGAGTGAGAGGGGCTGCCACCCTGCTGTAGTCACGGATGAACCTCCGGTAAAAATTGGCAAACCCCAGAAACTGCTGCAGTTTCTTGCGGGAATCGGGGATGGGCCAGTCAGTCACTGCAATGACCTTCTCGGGGCAGGTCCTCACTTGCCCGCTCTCAATGATGAACCCCAGGAAGGATACAGAGGTGACACTGAACTCACACTTCTCGGCCTTCACATATAGCTTGTTCTCCAACAGCCGTTGAAGAACTTGCCGGACATGCTGGACGTGTTCCTTCTGATTGCGGGAAAAAATCAGGATGTCGTCTAAATAGACAAAAACTGAGCGGTTGAGAAAGTCCCGGAGGACGTCGTTAACCAGGTTCTGGAACACAGCAGGGGCATTAGTTAGGCCGAAAGGCATGACGAGATACTCAAAATGGCCGAGGGGGGTGTTAAAGGCCGTCTTCCACTCATCGCCTTCACGGATGCGCACCAGATGATAGGCATTACGTAGGTCCAATTTGGAGAAGACTGTGGCGCCCTGCAGTGGCTCGAATGCGGAACTGATGAGGGGCAACGCATACTTGTTCTTCACAGTAATGTTATTGAGACCCCTGAAATCAATGCATGGGCGAAGTGACTTGTCCTTCTTGGCCACAAAAAAGAAACCTGCACCAACAGGAGAAGAGGAGGGTCTCATGAGGCCAGCCGAAAGAGAATCCTTAATGTACTTCTCCATGGCCTCCCTCTCAGGACGGGACAAGTTATAAAGGCGACTACTGGGCAAAGGGGCGCCGGGGAGGAGATCAATGGCACAGTCATAGGGGCGATGAGGAGGCAGGGTGAGCGCACGACACTTACTAAATACCTCTCCCAGGTCATGATAAATTTGGGGAACCAAGGAGAGGTCGGGAGGTTCCTTGGGCAAGAGAACATCTCCCACTGCCGGAGACAGGGCAGACTGTAAGCAGGTGGAATGACAAAACGTGCTCCAACTCACCACCTTGCCAGAAGACCAGTCAAATTGGGGATTGTGAAGCTTGAGCCAGGGGTACCCCAGCACCAGGGGAGTGAGGGGAGACAGGATGACATGAAACTGAAGTATCTCGTGGTGATTGCCAGAAACAATTAATTCAAGGGGCTTAGTACGGTGGGTAATAAGGGCCAGGTGACGGCCGTCTAAGGCGTTAGCATTTAAGGGAGAGGGTAATTGTTCCAATTTAATGCCAACCTGAGACGCGAAGCCCGCATCAATGAAGTTCTCATCCGCTCCAGAATCCACCAGGGCTGACACAGGAAAGGAATGCCCGAGGGACAGGAGAGTGGCATCCAGCAGTGAGCGAGAACAGTGAGAATCGGGGACGGAGGGGGCGTGGCTCAGCAGGGCCCCGAGCCTCACTGCCGAGCCCTGTCTTTTGGCAGTGACGGACAGGTGGAGATGAGATGCCCGGGCAGCGCACAGTACAGACACACTCCGGTCTTAATCCGATGAAGCCGCTCTACCTGGGTGAGACGTGTGCGACCCAGCTGCATGGGCTCCTCTTCAGTGACAGCACGCGTCACGGGGGCAGAGAGGGCAGTCTTAGGGAAGAGTGGGGAACAGGAAGCAGCGAAAACCGGAGGCACGGAGCTGCCCGCCTTCTCCCTACGCCGCTCGCGTAGGCGATTATCCAGCCGGATAGAGAGGGAAATTATTTCATCGAGAGTGTCAGCTTCCTCCCTAGTAGCCAGCTCATCCTTGATTGTCTCACTGAGACCGGAAAGAAAAAGCCCACGTAGTGACTTGTCGTTCCAGCCTGACCTGGCTGCATAGGTCCTGAACTCAACGGAGAACTCAGCTACACTGCGGGAGCCCTGACGTAAAGAAATAAGCCGCTTGGCGGCGTCCCCTCCCTCTACTGGATGGTCAAACACTTTCCTCATCTCTGCTACAAAAAGGTCAAAATTGTCATTAGCTGGGGAATCACTGTCCCATAATGCTGAAGCCCACGCTAGTGCATTACCCTTAAGTGACCCCATAATGTAAGCGATCTTAGCCTTTTCTGTGGGATAGGTGAGAGGCTGCTGACTGAAAACTAGGAAACACTGAATCAAAAAGTCTCTGCACGTACCCATGTCCCCAGCATAGCGCTCTGGCGCAGGAATAAATGGCTCACGAGCTCGTGGCAGGTGTAACGGGGAAGTGAGAGCAGGCGGGGGTGCCGGTAGTGGAGGCGCTGTGGTGGGGGGTACCAGTAAGTCCAATTGGTCACCCATCTGTGTGACTCGGGTAGCGAGATTCTTAAAAGCCTCCATAGCGTCCCGGAGAGCTTGGCTGTGCTCCGCCACCTGAGTGCCTTGGGCGGCGAGAGCTCCACGAATCTTTCCGATGTCCGCTGGGTCCATCTTGGCCGGATCGTTCTGTTATGGTTACGATGCTGGACCCAAGAGCAGACAGAGACGAAGTAGGATTTATATAAAAAAAGGTTTATTATATATATGGTCCTCTGAACAACTGCCCACAGGTGATCCCCAGCGGTTAATCCCCCACACCATCATTAATATTTATGAGCATATTAGCATACTGTATACACAATTTAGGGTTCAGTGTCTTGCACAGGGACACTTTGACATGCAGTGGGGGATCAAACCACTCACCCTGCAACCCAGTGGACGACCGCCATACCCGCTTTGCCACAGCCACTCCCAACGTCCCCGTGTCAAATTTTCATGTTAAAAAAAAGCAATGGATTTGTTGGTTTCTTTTTCCTACGTGAATGTTATGTTTTTGCACAGTGGCAAATTAAATTGCTTGTAGAAGAGAAATTAAAATAATTCTTAAATTAAAAGAAAACATTCTCCTTGGGCAAAGAAGGAAAAGGGAAAATGAGGCTGAAACTGAATCACATTAATATTTATAGTGTTTTTTTAATTAGACACAGCAAAGTCTTTCCTGCCATCCGTCTGATTCTGAGAAACACCTCTGATAAACTGGCATAACTGACAAACAGCTCCTCCATCAGAGCTAACACAGAGAATGCTGGATTGTGGACTACAAACACATTCAACATTTCTTAATCAGTGCATTGATTTAAAGCCTATTTGTTATATGAAGAAAAGTCACACGATGCGAACATGATGATCCCACGAAGGTTTATTGGGCTTACTCAGCAGTTCCCTTCAGTTCTACACAACATTGTTTTCATCTTTTGGTTTTTAAAGCCTGCATGTTATGATTGAATCCAACAGCTCTCATCAGCGTTGTTTCCAGCAATAGCAGGCATCTTCTTAAGCAGAAAAAAGGCCAATAACCTACTGTATGCTACCAGCCAAGCACCAACACAGCAGCGACAGAAAAAGTGATTGACAAGCGTTCTCAAGAATCGCTGACTCCACCTTTAAAATGTTGACATCTGCTGGTGACATTAGAACAAAAGAGTGACAGCACATGAAACCCCAGCAGAGCAGTAAAAAGTAATCCTCAAATCACCTTTGAATTACACTTGAAATATACGTATATATATTTTTTTCTTTTAACCTTTATTTAACCAGGAGAAAAACCTATTTAGATTAAAAATCTCTTTTTCAAAATCACTTATCACTAAAATACGGCATATCAATTCACACTGCAACAATCTTAACAGACCCATTTCTGTAACCGGGGAAACTATTTAAAACACTGACATCTTAAAAGAGTCTAGCTCAATTGTATTTGTTTTCAACTTAAAAGCATTTAAATAATGTTATGGTTACGATGCTGGACCCAAGAGCAGACAGAGACGAAGTAGGATTTATATAAAAAAAGGTTTATTATATATATGGTGAGGGGAAGCAGGTAGTGGGTGAGGGAGCCAGGGGGAGACCAAAACCGGGAAGCTGGAGAGAGTGGTCCGGATACTGTAGGCAGAGGAAAAACAAAAGTAAGGTTGTGGTCAACAGCTACAGGCAACAAGAAACCAGAGACGAGTAAGCGAGAGCGAGGGAACATTAACCTGGAGCCAGGTACGTTATAGTTACCACGGTAGCGCATTGGACGATCCGGCGCCGACAGCAAGGAATCCACGGGTTATGAAGGGGAGTTGATTGGAGGTGAAGACCAGGTGAGCGTGATTGCAGATGAGGACCAGGTGTGAAGTGAGACAGACAGGGGGAGTGGCAGATACAGACGAGGAAAACACAGCGGGCTGCTGTGACCACAACAAATAAATTAATTCAACAAGTCCTAGGTCTTTCTGCAGCGTATTCCACACAGTGGGGGCAGATTATACAAAAGCCTTTTTACCCTGTTCTGTCTGGGGGCAGATTATACAAAAGCCTTTTAACCCTGTTCTGTCTGCACAATGGGGACAGAAAGCAACACCAAGTCCTGTGAACGTAAAAAGTGTGGACCAGCACTTTTCCGCATGATAAGGGAGCATAAATAGCTATAGCACACCAAGTATTCCCTTATAGATAAATATGAAGTAGTGACTGAGCCTACGAGTGGACAAAGCAGGCCATCCTACCCAGGCCTGTAGTGGTTTAGCTTAAATGGGTCACCTCCTTTTAATAAAGGGAGAAAGAATGCAGCTTTCCATATTCCAGGAATTTCATTATTTATCAACGTGAGGTTAAAAAGATAAGTAAGAGGTCCTGCTATAAAATCAGATGACATTTAAAAAAGTATGGCTCAACAAGATCAGGTCCTGGAGGTTTTCCAGGATGTGAAGCTTTCTGTTTAGAGAATGGCGTGAAATTCAAAAAAGGCCTGCAGAAACTAGAACATCAGTACAGGGCTTCACAGTTACTGAGCAAATGTTATCAAACAGAGAGCCAGACAAAATAAAATGCTCAAATTCAGTATCTCTATTTTCTCACTAACAGCAACAGAATCCTTCTTAAAAAAAGCTGGTAAAACATGAGAATATTTGCTCACAGATGGGGTTTTATGGCTTTCCAAAATGTCCTTGGTTCATTCGGTAGTGACAGACAGATAGTATTCTGATTCAGTTTGCTTAATAAAAGAGGAGCATCTATTTCTAAGTTTTCTAAAAACAAGCCAATCGGAGGAAACTCCCATATTCCTTGCCTTAGGCTTAGCCCAAGCCGAGTTACGTTGCTGAATAATGTCTGCAAACTCAGGGGAAAACCAGGGATTATCACAACCCTTTACTCTAAATCTCTTGAATGGGGCATGTCTATTTATGATTTGGGTAAAACCATAATTAAAAAAATTCCAGGCTGACTCCACATCAGGGATTAGCTCAATTCTACTCCAATTAGATGAAACAAATCATGAAAAAAAACCTTGCTTCATTAAATTGTTTAAGATTCCTCTTACAAATGACACGTGGCTTCGATTTAGGGATCTTAGTGTTCCTGACAGCAGCAACAACACAATGGTCATCTAAGTCATTGCAAAACACACTTACAGCAGAGAATTTATGCGGAACATTAGTCAGAATCAAAAGTTAACTTTAAAAGGGCATTTGAGATTTGGATGTGTGCATGGGGCAATTAATGAATTGAGTAAGATTTACACAATCACAAAATATTTTAAAATCATCTGACGCTGGTTTAAGCCAGTCCCAGTTAAGATCACCAGATAAAATAATTTCAATATAGTCCAATCTGGATAGAAGATGCACAAGAGATGGCAACGCAACATTTAAGGCAGATGGAGGCCTATACGACTACAGTTATACAGAGGCCCTTAACCAATTCCACAATCAGTGCCAGAAATTCCAGTTGCTTGCTAATTGATTCAGAGATAATTATCTTAACATGAAATTTCGACTTTACATAAATAGCAACACCTCCACATTTCTTTGGTCTGTCAGCACGATACACATTGTAGCCATCGATACAAATATCATTATACGCAAGGATTTTGTTGAAGTTTGAGGTTGAAGTTTGAAGTTTCAGATTTTACAACAATGTCGGCATCTGTTGATTAAACCCATATTCTGAGCATATCCATTTCGGGTAACAAACTGCGCACATTTGTATGTAAGACACTTATACCCGACAGGGATTTAAAATCAGACGGCGTCTGAATGAGCTGCAACTCAGGGCCAGGGTTAGGTTGCACGTGTCCAGACAGAAGTAAAAGTAGTAAAACAATCAACCACCTCTGCTTTCCGACGTTAGGCTTACACAAAGAGCCGTTCAATAATTCATACTTTATGTCCAAATTATGTCTGTCATTAAACGCGAAATAGTCATTTAAAACCAGAAGGCTTTTGAAGCCGGCGTAAGTATCTGGGTGGATTCCACGCTAGGTTCATGTCCTGTGCCCGCAGCGTCGGGGTTTTCACGGATTGTAAAACATAAGCAATGTCTGGTAGGCAATACACGTTGTTAGATGTACTCACCCACTTGCGATCGCTTGCTCGGGAGTCCCACACAGCCAACGCGCAATTAGGAGTGAAGAGAAACGCCATTGTCTCTGTTCGGAAAGGTTTGCGCGCGTGTGTGTGTGTGTGTGTGTGTGTGTGTGTGTGTGTGTGTGTGTGTGTGTGTGTGTGTCAGCACAGGAGCCCGCAGGCAAGAGAGGGGAGATGGGATGAGATGATGCAGCGCCGTGGCCAGGTGAATTCGCCAGGCAGGTAGACAACAGGAACGGTAGAGAATGGAGTGATAGACACAGAGGATTGTTTAATCCAAATCAAATAATCCCAGAAAAATATATCTTTGTACTTTGCATACAATTAGGATGGCAAATAAATGATTTGCTTTACTACCGCACAAATATTAAAAAGATAAAAACGTGTTAGTAAAAACAGACAACGCTGACGCGGACTGGCATGCTGCCATCTTGGATGTTCTGTTGAATATACACACACAGTTATCTTGGTATCAAACATATGACATGTAAGATAACAACATAACTGGATAACTGTGTGTGTATACACACTACAGTTATGCAGTAAGTGAACTGAAGCGCTGACACAGTGCCTCTCTGTATGACACACCGGTGGCTGTGTGGTATTTAGCCCGTAGTCCTGTGGAGATCTCTGACCTATCCGCTTGCCTCTGGACAGATGCTGTCTCTACTTTTATGTCACTTCATCAATCCTTGCAGTTAAGGCCCTTTGCTGCTGCAGCCACTCTCACAATGAAGATATGGTTTCTCTGCCTGCATGTCTGGACCGGTGGGATGATTTGTGGATCTTCTTGGCAGAGAGCATTACTTCACTCAGACGATGTGCTCAGCACAACACTGGACCTGTGGCATCGTGTCAGGGATTGAATGCGTCAATCTGCTGACCTTCTGAGGCTATTGGCTGCACTGTGACTCAACTGCCTCTCTATGTCGCAAGTCTGTCATAAGCTGCAAATTAAGCAGAAGTGTAGATCTCAATTTGTGCCCTCAATTTGCTTGTGCCTAATTCTGCTTTTGGGGGAAATGGTGGCGCTGGTGGTGGTGACTGCACCTGTTACTCACTGACAGATGGAGAAGGTTCTGACAGAAGGTCCAGCTCCTGGTGTTTACAGTCATATGAAAAAGTTTGGGAACCCCTCTCAGCCGGCATTATAATTGACTCTGCTTTCACAAAAAAAATATAAAAGTGGTATGTCTTTAATTTACCAGGAACAGCTAAGTACTGGGATGTTTTCCAAACAAAGATTTTTTGAAAAGCAGTATTTGGTTGTATGAAATAAAATAAAATGTGAAAAACTGGCTGTGCAAAAATATAGGAACCCTTGTGGTTTTGTTGATTTTAATGCCTGTAACAGCATGTCAAACTGATGACTTTAAACACAAAGTTGGTTGGATTATGTTGTTAAGCCTTGAACCTCATAGAAATGTCTGTTTAATCATGAGAAAATGTATTTTAGGTGCCTAAATGCAAGTTGCACTTCTCTTTGACTCTCTGCTGAAGTGAGACAGAATGGGATCATCAAAACAGCTCCCAAAAGATCTGAAAAACAAAGATTGTTCATTGTCATTGTTTAGGGGAAGGCTACAAGAAGCTTTCCCAAAGGTTTCAATTGTCAATTTCGACTGTAGGGAACGTTGTCAGGAAATGGAAGGACACAGGCACAGTGGCAGTTAAACCCAGGCATGGCAGACCAAGAAAAAAACAGGAGCGGGAAAGGTGGAGGATTGTGAGAATGGTTGCACACAACCCACAGATCACCTCCAAAGACCTGCAAGAACATCTGGCTGCAGATTGTGTATCTGTACATCGTTCAACAATTCAGCGCAATTTGCACCAAAATATCTGCTTTTTATAAAGACCAAATAACTTAATTTTTGTCTCATCAGTCCAAAGCATTTTCTTCCAATATGAAGCTGGCTTGTCTAAATGAGCTTTTGCATACTCCATGCAACTGTATCTGTGGCGTGGGCGCAGAAAGGGCTTCCTTCTCATCACCCGGCCATACAGATGTTTTGGTGCAAATTGCACTGAATTGTAGAACCATGTACAGATACACAATCTGCAGCCAGATGTTCTTGCAGGTCTTTGGAGGTGATCTTTGGGTTGTGTGCAACCATTCTCACAATCCGCCGCATATGCCGCTCTTGTACTTTTCTTGGTCTGCTAGACCTGGGTTTAACTGCAACTGTGCCTGTGTCCTTCCATTCCCTGACAACGTTCCTTACAGTAGAAATTGACAATTGAAACCTTTGGGAAAGCTTCTTGTAGCCTTCCGCTAAACCATGACAATGAATAATCTTTGTTTTTAATATCTTTTGGGAGCTGTTTTGATGATCGCATTCTGTCTCACTTCTGCAGAGAGTCAAAGAGAAGTGGAACTTGCATTTAGGCACCTAAAATACCTTTTCTCATGATTAAACAGACCTTTATATGAGGTTCAAGGCTTAACAACATAATCCAACCAATTTTGTGTTTAAAGTCCTCAGTTTTACATGCTGTTACAGGCATTAAAATCAGCAAGACCACAAGGGTTCCCATATTTTTGCACAGCCAGTTTTTCACATTTTATTTAATTTCATAAAACTAAATACTGCTTTTCAAAAAATCTTTGTTTGGAAAACATCCCAGTACTTAGCTGTTCCTGGTAAATGAAAGACATACCACTTTTATCTTTTTTGTGTGAAAGCAGAGTCAATTATAATGCCGGCTTAGAGGGGTTCCCAAACTTTTTCATATGACTGTAGTTTGGGAGCATTTGGCTGCTTCATGCAGTTTAAAGATCACTTGTTTGCATTGCATGGATGTACAGAGAGGGGAGTAAGATAACGTTGTCTGTTATGCCACAGAATTTCGTAAATTTTTACACTTAAATGGCCATGAAAGTGGAGGTTACTTTGTGCATTTGGGCTAACTTACAACAGATCTACGTAATGTGACGCAGACATTTTGTGATGAATGAGACACAAATACATTTAAAACCACATTTACAATCAATGGTGTGAATGTATGCCACACATGGAGTTTGTCATTTATTCTAACGTATTTGGGATGGTGTCAGGTGGAACATTGACAATTTATATAATTTTAAAGTACAGGGCCTCAACACCCATAACTGTATGTCACTTTTCCCATTTAGACCTGACATATTTGAATTTTTCTATATTTAATTTTTTTTTGGCCCCTATACCATCTTATTCTGTAACATTGCTAATACATACACTATATGAACAAATCCCTTTTGAAGTATTTGACAATGTCTTTGAATTTTCACTTCCCCCACAGAAACTCAATACATCCTCTGAATATTTCAAATTAAAAGCCTATCAAGAACAGAAAAGCTTTGAATGTGAAGAAAGAAATCTGAGCGGGAAGTGTTGAGTTCTATTTCGTTCCTACTGACCGCCAGAGGCGGTGCTTGTAGCACTGGATGTTCCATTGCGCGCATGCGCAGGTCGAGATCTTTATACCAACAAAGTCACCTGTGACACCCGGGTGACTCCGGGAATGTCTATATATTCCGGAAATCACCAGAGGTTCTGTTCCTTCTATTTTCTCGCGGATAGCAGGTCGCACACATTGTTGTGTGCTAATATACCACTAGCTTGTCGCGAGTAGCTCGTACCCTAAGGGTTGGTGCTTCGATTTGACTTCGACCACCAAGGGCTGCGACTTGCAATTCGTTCGACTTGGAAGGGGTGAGTAAAGTGTGAGGCTACGCGTAGCCCGAGGCTACCGCGGAGGCTAATATCACCTTTCCACCTTGCTTTGATTAGATCAGGCGGCGGCTTCACAGTCGCCGTGTTATTCTTAAAGCGTTCGCACCGTTGCTTATGTGTTTCGCTAAGCCCGGGTGCTAATTGTATGCTCGAAGGTATTGTCTTTCTAGCATTGTGCACTGTGGATCGGGGGCTACGTTCGCCCCGACCGGTGCGTACTTTGATTTAATCGACAGCGAGCGGCTTGGGGGTACCAAGCCGCCGCCACAGTACTTGGTAGCATTGTGAGTAGCCTAGAGCAGTTGCATAGGCTACTTAATTTGCTCGTCAGGTGAGCCGCCACAGTACTTTGTAGCATTGTCGCCGTTGCTTGTGTGTTTTTCGCTAGCCGGTTGCTAATTGTATGCTCGAATGTATTGTCTTTCTAGCATTGTGCACTGTTGATCGGGGGCTACGTTCGCCCCGACCGGTGCTTACTTTGATTTAATCGACAGCGAGCGGCTTGGGGGTACCAAGCCGCCGCCACAGTACGTTGTAGCATTGTGAGTAGCCTAGAGCAGTTGCATAGGCTACTTAATTTGCTCGTCAGGTGGGCGGCTTCGGGTCAGAAGTCTCTTTCACTGTTGTGTTTGAGCTGTGTCGCACCAATCGTGTGTTCTCACCTAAGCCTTGCGTTGCATAGCTTACTTTATTTGCTTGCCAGTGGTGAGCCGTGCCACACACTAATGCTGTTGTATACACTGTATGCTGCGCCGGTGGACGAATTAGTTTCCTAAATCGCCTTCACCGTGTTATTAGCCGTGTCACACTATTGCTCGTGTGTAGGCTGCTGTAGTGTGTCGCCAGTTGGCAGCTTAGTTCACACCGCTGTGTTATTATAGCCGTGTTGCACGGTAGCTCACGCCTTAGCCTGACTGCATAGGCTACTTAAATTGTAGCCTACGCTCGCCAGTGAACGTCGTTGCGTCACTGTGTTATTAAGGCGCATTATTGCTTGGGTGCTCTCGCCTAAGGCTCAATTGCCTATAGCCTTCGTTGATTTGCTCTCCAGTGGGCGGCTGGGGTTACCAAGAGCCGCTGACACTGCCAGGGGACTGCAGATGGAGCATAGCATTTGGCTAATTCTAGCATTTTTTAACCCATGTATGATCATGTGGTTTATTGATTTGCACTGTCCCCTTCTTAAGTAAAGTGCGCCGGTGGACGAATTAGTTTCCTAAATCGCCTTCACCGTGTTATTTTAGCCGTGTCACACTGTTGCTCGTGTGTAGGCTGCTGTAGTGTGTCGCCAGTTGGCAGCTTAGTTCACACCGCTGCGTTATTATAGCCGTGTTGCACGGTCGCTCACGCCTTAGCCTGACTGCATAGGCTACTTAATTGTAGCCTATGCTCGCCAGTGAACGTCGTTGCCGTCACTGTGTTATTAGGGCGCATTATTGCTTGGGTGTTCTCGCCTAAGGCTCAATTGCCTATAGCCTTCGTTGATTTGCTCTCCAGTGGGCGGCTGGGGTTACCAAGAGCCGCTGACACTGCCAGGGGACTGCTGATGGAGAATAGCATTTGGCTAATTCTAGCATTTTTTAACCCATGTATGGGCATGTGGTTATTGATTTGCACTGTCCCCTTCTTAAGTAAACTGAATAGGGACTGTGTTATTTAGGGGGTCGTGGGTGCGCTCTCGTAAAGCTCGATTGCCTAGCCTACTGTAACTTGCTAGCGCCAGTGGGCGGCATAGTTACACCTCCACGGTATTATTCTAGCGGTGTCGCACCGTGGTTCGGGTGCTCTCGCTGAAGCCCGGTTGCATACCTTGTTCGGATTACACATTTAATTGGCTCGACAGGTCGCGTTGTTGCTTGGGCGTTCTTGCCCAGAGCTCGATTGCCTAGCCTACTGTAACTTGCTCGCCAGTGGGCGGCATGGTTACACTGCCAATGTACTATTCTAGCGGTGTCGCACCGTGGCTCGGTTGCTCTCGCCTGAGGCCCGGTTGCATGCCTTAGTCGGATGCATACTTAGCTGGCTCGACTTTTGGCTAAATTCTAGCATGTTTACGGTAACTTACTCACCAGTGGGCGTAGTTTTACACCGCCACTGTATTATTCTAGCGGTATCGCCCTTCTTATATGTCCATGGGTGTCGCACCGAGGCTCGGTTGCTCTCGCCTAAAGCCCGGTTGCATACATTGGTTGCTCGCCAGGGAGCGTCTTGGGGTTAAGCCAAGAGTCGCCTTCACTGTGCTATTTAGCCGTCACACGGGTGTCGTGTCTGTGCAGGCTACTGTAATTTGCTCGCCAGTGGGCGCTAGAGTTTTGCACCGCCGCTGTATTATTCTGGCGGTGTCGCGCCGTGGTTCGGTTGCTCTCGCCTGAAGCCCGGTTGCATACCTTAGTCAGATGCATATTTTGTTGGCTCAACAGTGGCCAGCTTACGCCTTCATGACCTCCATACAGGGGGGAATGGCCATGACAAGTGCCCTGCAGGTCTCAGGGTTGAGCACCTGAGGGAAGCGCTGTCAGATAACCACGCATGAACTGTAGTTTCATGTCTCAGGCACTTAGGTTGCTAGGTAGAGGCTTTCTACTAGCCTCCAACCAGCTCATGGTACCAGTGCAATGAATAACCTTGCGGCTGTGCATCCTTCCTACTCAGGGGATGACATGCTGTCCACAGCTGCGTCCTGTAGTCTCTTACAGGTGGGCAGCTCGGCTAGAAGGTCAGTGTCTGTCCGTGACTCGCCAAGTAGGGGGTTAGATGAGGCTCTGGTTTCATCTGCACCCACGAATGCCTTCTTTCGGCAGGCCCTCAATCCTCCGTTTCTGTGTGCCTCCCTCTTAGCCTTATTCCGCTGAGCTCCGTAGATGCTGGCCAGATTTAAGGGCTCTCTCCCATCACACTAGTGACAGCAGAGCTCTGGCAGCCATGCACAATGCTGATAGTTAGGGCTCGGACTGGTTAGCTCCGATTGAGCCTGCTATAGCATCCCTGGTTGTCTCCCCAGACGAGGCTCTGAGAGCCGATGTGCGCTGCCCTCGGCCCCAGTGCCGGATTTCAGGCGACCTCCTTACTAGGAGTTACGACATTGCTGCCTGTGGGGGCCATCTGGGAATTTGCTTTCTCACACAGTCCTGGCTCGGTCGCAAACCGTACAGGGGTCAGGTGCTGGTCACTCAGCATGGACCCTCAGTGATGCTTCACTGCAGACTTTGCATTATGACTTAGGGAGCTAATAATAATAATAATTTGAATTATATAGCGCCTTTCAAGGTACCCCAGGTCGCTTCACAAGAGAAGGGCTAGGCAGGTTGTTGTCAGCTGTGACGTGGCGCGCCGCCAAGGTTGGCTGGCGCAGTCGTCCCAGTCGGAGGTGTGTCGACAGACCCTCCGTTCTCTTCCAGTGATCCCAGGCCAGACGTTCGGCCAGCTGCTCTTCAGGCCCCAGAGCAAAGTGTTCAGGTTGACCAGGCTAGACAGTAGTTGCACGCTGCGACGTGCACCTCTGCCTGATTCCAGGCCGGGAACCTCTGTGGTACCCCGTGCCAATAGCTTCAACCACGTTCAGGTGGACAATCAAGGGGCCAGTGCTTCTCAGCACATTCTGTACAGCGCCGTAACACTGCGCTACAGCTGCATTTCAGGCGCCAGGAGGTCGGCGTCCAGCCTCCGCCCTCCCCCAGAGTCCTTGGGGGTGCTACTCGATGCTCGGTAGGTTCTACTCAACCGAAGTTCAGGTACCAGGAGGTGGGGCGGGGTCGCCCCGTTCTGGACTAAGACGGCGGAATCAGTGCCTCACGATTCTTCCTTTCCCCATGCTGCGTGTTGCAGGGGTCCTCCAGTCTATCGCTCAGGCGGACTGGGTTGTGTCATAGCCTGAAAGATGCTACTTTCAGGTCCCTACTGCCCAATGTCACAGGTGGTCCTCCCCTTTGCATTTCTGGGCAGGGTGTACCAGTCAGGGTTCTTCCGTTGGGCGTCCCTGGCTCTGCGTATATTAAACAGTGTGTGGCAGCATCCCTGCCACCATTACAGCTCAGCTGGTGCTCGAGTCGGCGGCCATGCGAGCCTGCCTTTCTCCGTAGCGCGTAGCTACCGTTCAGCAGCTACTACAGCACTTCATGTAAGGGAGGCTGCTGGAGTACAGCCTCTTCCTTCGATTGATTGGTATGCTGACCTCAGCATTATCTAATTATCATTATCTAAGCTGTCCAAGTTCCAGGTGTCCGGAACACAGCGATAGGAAATGGCCACCCCCGGGGAGTGGAGACTCCATCCGGAGGTGGTGGGCATGATTGGGACAAGTATGGCAGGGCAGTGGCGTATCTCTTTGCTTCCGAAGAGATGACCCACTGTTCCCCTGGGTTCTCCTAGATGGAGAGGACCAGTCCCCTAAGGCAGGATGCTCTGGCTAACGCTTGGCCAGTCAGCCTGCTTTATGCATTTCCTACAATTCTTTTGTTACTGACAACACTGGATGGGGTCCAGCATTGCAGTTACAGCCTACGTTTGGTGGCTCCACATTGGCCAGGAAGGCCATGGATCCCAGCGTTACTAAACTCCTCAAGGAGAGCCTTGGTGCCTTCCAGGGAGACAGGACCTTCTGTCTCAGGTAGGCGGACACATGTGGCACCCGAACTCGGGGCGCCTGCAGCTGTGCGTGGGGCTCCTGGTAGCCAGGACCCACTGTGGCGTATTGCGACCAGTCAGAGGTCCATACCTTTTGACTTCAGGGGCACTCTCCACTACATGGCACTATGCAAACAGGTGGAAGCTGTTTTCACAGCGGTGCATGGCACATGGCGAAGTCCCATGGACTTGCTCAGTGATAGTGATACCACACTTTCTGCAGTCTGTGTTGGGCAGCAGGAGAGCTGCTTCCACCCTGTGCGTCTATGTGGCTGCGATATCGGCCGCACATGCAGGGGTGGATAACCGGACGGTAGGGTCCCACTACCTAGTCGGGCAGTTTCTGAAGGGAGGCCAGAGGCTTCATTCAGCCACCATGACCCCTGAGGGCACCCTCATGGGACTTGCAAGTAGTCCTGAGGGCCTTAGGTCTACCCCCATTTGGGCCGCTGAGTCAGGCAGACCTGACGCGGCTGTCTATGAATATGGCATTCGTCCTTGCCATTGCGACTGCAATCGGTCGGTGAACTCCATGCCTTGTCAGTAAGCCAGGCATGCTTGCGCTGGCGTGTAAAAGGGTCAGGAGTGGTGCTCTCGCCAAATCCATCCTTCCTATCCAAACGATTGTCTTCCTCCATGTAGACCAATCGATCGAGTTGGTTGCTTTCAATCCCCTGGGCTCACCAGGGGGTGCAGAAAGAATGTCAGACCCACTGTGCCCGGTGCGGGCGCTTAGGGCATAGGTTGTGGCAACAACCAGCTTGCGTAAGACAAATACCTCTTTGTCTGCTATGGGAGCCGCAGGAAGGGGGCTGCCCTGCCCAAACAGAGACACTCCCACTGACTTGTGGAGGTGGTCCTGAATGCATATAGAGCACAGGGGCTCCCCATGCCTTGGCCGTTGAGTGCCACTCGACCAGGAGTATGGCTACATCATGGGCTGCCTTGAAGCGGATTTCACGGCAGGACATTTGCGCCACGGCTACATGGTCTTCATCATGTACGTTGCGCGGCTCTACAGAGTAAATGTTGCTGCACCTCATCCGGTGGGATGACAGCTGTCTTGTTGATGGCTGCAAGCCCTTAATTGATGAGTACTCTTCGTGACCTTTTTGGTATAAGTCATCCAGTGCTACAAGCACCGCCTCTGGCGGTCAGTAGGAACGAAATAGAACGATAGTTACGTATGTAACTACGGTTCTATGAGTTCCGGATGACCGCCAGAGTTCTCTGTCACTCAGACTTCTCAGACACCGCGAGAAGATCCAGTTGGAACAGAACCTCTGGTGACTTCCGGAATATATAGACATTCCCGGAGTCACCCGGGTGTCACAGGTGACTTTGTTGGTATAAAGATCTCGACCTGCGCATGCGCGCAATGGAACATCCAGTGCTACAAGCACCGCCTCTGGCGGTCATCCGGAACTCATAGAACCGTAGTTACATACGTAACTATCGTTTAATTGACAGCAGCTCAACAGCTATCCAAACACAGCTAATGGAAGTGAGTGGAAATAATAAGAGAATGAAAACAGTATTTCTGTTCAAAAATAAAGATCACACTTTTTTTTTTCAGAGGAGACTGGGATTATTACTGTTATCAAAAGAGTTCAAGAACAGTGACTGTTTTATATTGAGTATTTCATTTTATGGGTTGTACACAAAACGCAAGATTTATTTAAAGTGCTAGATTTATTTAAATGTTTAATGTGTTTTCAATAATTGCACATCCCTGTCAGAGTTTTGTGTGGGCACCTTGGACCAGATCACATTAAAGACCGGCTAAATTTAATGAATGGGTTTTGAACTGTGAAATACGATGGGGTGTATAACCATCATCGTTATCTTTCATGTGCTAAGTTCTTACATACAGTATGCTGTTCATCTTTTAGCACTGACACACACACATTCACATACACACCCACACATTTTAAGTGGACACATGCTTTTCAATGCATCAAAGTCTGTTTCAGAGTTGGAAATACATTTACTGATTCAGTTATTGTGAAAAAGTTTCCTGATAACGGATATTTAATGCAGTTAAATGGGGTATACATCCTCAAAAACCTTATTCCCTAAGTTTGAAAAAAAAACTACTTTTCGGCTTATGTTTTTGTCTCCTGATACGGCTGTCTGCGTCACAGCATCCTGTGAGACTGGTTTAAGACGTGCTTTAAAAAAATACTAGCAAGTTGAAATTCCACTTTCCAGATGGATTTTTCTCTTCAAAGTTACATTATGTACCAACCTGCGAATGCAGAGCCGTGTGGTTACCCGCCTCTTAACCTCCCTGGGAGCTGATCTCCATATCGGCTCCTTCATGTTGTACTCTTCTGTTGTTGTGATCCAGAAAGTTCCAGGCAGTTAAAGGAAAAGGGCTGAGTAGTGAGAGGCCTATTCCCCCACTCCTGCTGCTCTACACGGGGGCTTATCATACTTAAGTTTACATGCTCGGTGCTAGCTCTATAGCCTAAAGCTAATAAAGAAGCTGCAACAAAAAGCCATCCATGAATATATAATTCACCTCCTGACTTCCCAGCCCAAACCAACGTTAATTGTTTGGTTAAAATGAGAACTTCTTCCATTGTTCAACACAGTCCTATTAAATAGTCTCACTTATCATGCGCTGCACAGAGGCCTGAACGTAAATTAAACCTGGCAGTGCCAAACTGTTTGTAGTCAGGCAAATATGACCACATTATGTTGAAATGTGATGCGTTTTCAACATGTCCCCGATGGTCTCACTCCTTAATAAATACAGGAATAACTCTCTCCTCTCTCAGGATGGCCTCATACATCTCAAATAAATTACAGTGTAATTAAACGATAGGACTGCTGAGCTAGTAACCCCAGTCCCAATGGAAACTTGTGTGACTCTCATTGGCATGCTAATGCTGTACTCACTGTCCTGTGAAGAGATAGTATCGGCAAAACAATCTTAAAAAAGGAAGCTGTTTATTAGTCATAAGGTGTTCGCCAGTGTTGAGGTGGGGTGGCACGCATGGTGGCCCCATGTTTTGAAAAACAAGTGCAGCCCCTATCTAGATAAAAGTTCATACATTGCCTATATTGTGCAACAGAAAATGCAACAATGTACCCTGAAGAGTGTCGGCCTGAGTGCCTTCTCAGGAGAAAACATGATGCTTTGCAATACATGATGTCCTACGTGCTAGAAAAAGCTTTAGAACTGTTTCACCAAAGATTTGCTTTGCTCCTGCCTCTCAAAGAGCCTGCACCTGCCACTGTTTGTCTACTTCAGTGACTGCACTTTCCCTCACACACACACTCTCACTACCAAGCTAAAATAACCCTGAGCTTTTGATAACCGTTTGTTTTTATACTATCTAAATCTCCAAGAAGTCAATAAGGATCTCAGTCTTGAACTCTCCTATCCTTTATCGCTCATCTGGAACACTCAGACAAGCCAGACTGAATGTTATCGTTTGTTTGCTTTCGGGCCCATAATGAAAAAAATAAATCATAATGTCAAAAACCAGGAGGCTAGTACTACCTTTAAGCAACTCATTTACCCCCCCACCCCAATACAAGAGGAGCATGATAGCTGCAAGCCACTCGCCTCACATGTCATTTGGTTTGAACTAATGAGCAGAGAGAGAGAGTTTGCTTTTTTTAAAACTCCTTTGATGAATGACTCCTGTCCCAGTGGCTCGTGCTGTCATTAGCTTGACACCGGATAGAAGTAAAGTCCTGAAAAGAAAATGGAAAATTGATTTACCTCAATTTTCATCCGGAGCAAATAGTTCATCGCCCCGTAATCCCATGCGACGGTGCACAGAGAGCGAAGAGAAAATAGTGCCGCTGCGGGCATCCTCATGTGGACAAGACAGCGTTCTAATCAGCAGCTATGCCATAATTTCACCGTGCTGCACCACTATTAAAGCAATATGAAAGACAGTCACCAAAGTCTAATCTGGGCGACATTTCAGTGGGATTTATTTGGAAAGCTATAGTTCTATTCTAATTGAGATTTGAGGCATATGTTCCGGGCAGAAGTCAAACAGATGAGGGGGACTCATGAAAAAGCTGAATATTTGATTTGCTGAGCCTGGACAAAGTGCAGGATGTGTAATTACATGCCTATCTTCTTCATTCACGGACGGTCTTGTACATCATTTGAAAGAGATGAAGGAATAATACAGTCAGGAAGCACTGGCAGTAGCAGGGAAACCTTTTCTGGGACTGAATATATAAAGCCTTTTAGAGTACACTTTACAGGTCACATTCTGCTCATTTTCAGTTTCAAAATTGTAATTGGGGTTTCTACTAGAAACTGTTAGACGTATGAGAACGCGTTACATTAACAACAATAACGTAAGACAAGTAACCACCATTGTTTCTTATTGCACATTCACTGTGTTCACCATCTGTTTGTTCTTCTCTGTTTTGACTTTATGGATGCTGGTTATCTCAGCCTGAGGCTGTCCATGCATGGACCCTGTACAGATATCTCCTAGAACACAAACAGTGGGGCGCCTACACGGACATTCAGGTTTCATTATTGATGCGAACGTTTTTTTTTAAGTTGTGTGAATTTGACCAATGAGGGAGAGGAGGGCGGGGCTACAAATACAACCCAATGTTATGGTGTGAAGTCACACTGTCGCTCAAAGGATCAAACCACCACCTAAACAGGGTTTTCATTTTTTTGCTCTAAAACACTGCTGTGACTTTTATTACCTCATAGGTCTTCACATTTAAACATTTCCAGGATGTTCTCCATCTACCTACAAAGGTTTGAAAATGATTTTTTGCCTTTTGTGCTGAACCTACCACCTGTGTTGCAACCTGAATCAGAAATGTCGAGACGGGTGATTCACATTTGGCAGCTTTCAGCAAAATATGTGCCCAATCAAGAAGAAATGTGTTGGTCTAGGGTCAGATCCCTTACATTGGGTGCTGCTGCCCAGCCCTCTGTGTACTGAGCAGAGACTGGCTGAAGAACAGTGCAGTGCTCTCGTGATAGAAACACACTGCAGCCATGATAAGTTCTCTAATGGAGCCTGGTTCATTTAGTTTGTAATTTACATTCACCTTCTCTGACGTTCTTTTACTCATTATTACCCACACCTTAGGCTCTTTTTCTTCTTGTTTACTTTTATTATCCACTTAGTCAAGTCCATGTTGGATTGAATCATTCAGCCAATAAGCATAATGGTTCTCTAACGCATTCCCTCAAACATCCAATAACCAAGCTGTTTGTAGTTTATTAGAAATAATACATCAGCATTTCCCACATTCTGCTGCCTCAAACCCATGTTGATGCTGTAGGCTACTTATCAATCAGGTATCTATATGCAGGGACTGCACTGTCATTCAGTTGGTCAGTAATATACCTAACAAATAATGAATAGATATTAACAGTATAGCAGACATGTCCATATATCTGACACAATAGGTTGGAAACCAGTAGGGCTATTCGATGATTTGATGGAAGGAGCCCGATTTGACTGCCTATCTCACAGTTGCAAAATGTGGTTATGAAAGCTAGATTCTATTCCAGCTATAACATTTAGAAAATAACTCATGGGCTTTTAATCAATCTCCTTAGTGTGCGTGATAAATCACCGTTATAGACCAAGTCACTATAAAATATAATTTTATGCCAAGTCAAGGAGACAAACTGTATTTGGGTGTTTCAGCCCCTTTTGTCTTGTGAGGACAAAGGGGAAGCCAATGTCGCAAATGAGGATATGGATCAATGAGCAGGTAAAATATATTCGACCAATCAGATTCTACTACGTAAATTCTTAGTCGGATACATACCAAGAAACCAGTGAGCCAACCCCTTAAGTTTGAGGAAAGCAGTGGATGGAGTTGTGAATTTTTGAACATTGTGATGATTTGAGAGTCAGAAATTCACATATTTCAAATTAAAAGACTTCCTGTTGATTTTGGGGTGGGGCTTCAAGAGGCTTTTTTGTGGGGCCTGCAAAGATACATTTGGGGTTTAAATTTGGTGCAGCCTGAGTTATGATGAATTTAAGTTTCATGAGGTCCGTTTTTTGTGATGTGTACGTCAACTTTGACCCCCTTTAACTCCCTGGTACTATGCACAATTTGAAATATTTCCGCAATTTAACATCGGGCAAGCGTCTTGAGTAATTGAGCAGTGGTTTGACGTCCCTGGCGCAATATCTCTAGGAGCCTTTCGTCGAAATGCAAAAAATACGTAACACGGCGGTTTTAGGCACTAAATCCAAAATGGCCGACTTCCTGTTGATCTTGGCCCAGGACATAAAATTACATTTATGTGCGCCTTGGGCCATTACATGACCTGTCCGCAAAGTTTTTCAACTATTTCACCAGGGGAAGGGTGTGAAAAGTGCCGTCAACCCCTAAGAAAACGCGTAATAATAATCATACCGATTACAATAGGGCTTCGCACCACTTGGTGCTCGGGCCCTAATAATAATAATAATACATTTAATTTAGTTTGATAATACATCAATCAGGCTCTACAATGGAAACTGTCATCTAATGTGTCTGACTCCTCATTTAAAAGAAGTGACAGTCTGTTTACTGCACAGTAGGCTATTATAGCTTACCTACATAATACAGTGAATATAAAACACTCAGCAATGCTTTGCGGCGCCATACACTATTGCTGATATGCGTAACTTAATTCTTAAAATATACTTGCTTCTCATACGGGAGCATAATGATTCTATTGACAAAATGTCCCCCTCGTTGTTTTTCTGAATTGCGAGGAGAATCGAGGAGATTAGATCAGAGTTATGAGATAATATCCCCGTTAATTCTTCTCCATACCATAAACTCATTCGTTAATATTTCTTACTCTAGTGGGAGGAGCGGAGAAGTTTTTTTTCTTTTATTTTGAGAAGTGGAGAAGTGGGAGGATCAAGCATTTGTTTCTTCTGTTTCCATAGTGAATCATGTTATCAGCGATCCATTGACGATGGCTTTTACGCACACGATCAACCCAGAGTGAACACGCTCAGAGTTGATTTACCCAACGCTGATCCACTGTTCTGAAACCGAAAACCCAGAGTTGCTCAGCTCTGAGTTGAGCAACTCAGAGCGCAGGATTAAACCCAGAGTTTGTAAAACCTGCTATAGAAATATAGTCCTCCACCAAGCGTAATGTGGTCTTTGATAGCACCAGCTAACTGAGTGGACCATTAGGCCACTGTGAACGTCTGCATTCTATCGAGTGACTTCTTGCTCAGCTTGTACATTTCTATCATGCTTAGGAGTTTATGCTAAAAATGGAGGCAGTTTAGGCTCGGTAAAAGTGGTTTTCATCAGCATTACTGCGAGGCACTGATGATCAGAATCACATTCAGCATGGGGCGATAACTACTCCAAGTCTCTAGGCTAGGAGCAGGACCAATAAAAGGCCTCAGCTAGAGAATGCAAGGTTACTGAACCCCCACTGAACACACACACACACACACACGCACACACAAACAAATCAAAAGGGGGACATTTTGTTGAAGCCGTCTCGAGGACAGAATCATTTAATTCTGGTCACTGTGTAACTTGACCTTCAGCATAGTAGCAGCCGGTCTTATTTTGGAGGAAATGGCCTTGGGTATTGTGCTGTGGCCGTCACATATGCACTATGCACAACTCAAGTTATATTGAAAAGATGAACTATTTAAAACTGCTGGGTTCTCATCCCAGGGTAGATCTTGCAAATTTCAAAACCTGAACACTATTGATGATTTAAAATTAAAGAATCTACTTTTGAATACAATTCAGAGATGCAAAAAGGTGCTCAGTTCAAAGCTTCAAAACAAGTTTCCAAAATGAAATAGAAAATTTTAATTTTTTGTCTATGTATAACTACAGCAATTTACAGGCCAGGCAAACTGAAAAAAAACTGGAAAGGAAATGAGTGGGCTCGAGCGTAAAATGACGGCCATTTTTGTGTCAAGAAGATTGTCCAACTTAAAATATCAACTAGTCCAGTAGCAGGAAATTGCTTTTGGCAACATCGTAGCAGCTGCTACAGAACTCTGAAAGTAGCAGTGTTGGTATTTCACACTACAAGGTATAGAAAGTTGAATAGAATCAGAAAAAAAAGGTTCACCTTTCCGCCGAGGCACAAATGTAAAAAAACATTAATAGAAAAACATTGAATGATCAGCTTTATCACTGAAAGCAAATGATGTCAAACCTAGTTTCTTTATGACTGTTGATGTTTGTACTATACTGACTGCATTACCTGAGAAATACTGTATGTACGAAGATATATGGAAGATACCTTTCAAGCTGTCATCGAGGACTTGACGAGATACATTTCCTGGGCGATAGCAGGAAGAGGCAGGGCTTTCTCCTGTCATACATAATTCTCTCTGTGCGTGCGGCTTGGAGGACCATCGCTTCTCAAGGCGCTCAAGAGGCTATTTGTTATTCTGCGTTCTGTTAGAAGGACTGACATTTCAACATTGGCAGTTGGATCACATCTAGCTCTGGCCTCTGCCCCCCTCATCTCCTGTGGTTTGCTCAGCTGAAATGGGACACGGCTCATGGGGAGCTTATTGTATTTCACTGGGGGGAGTTTCCAGTGGTGCCACATCCGGGGCCTTTTCTGTGAAATTGGTGTATCAATTTATTACATTTATGCTGGGAATAGAATTTCGGAAGATAGTATTTGAAGACGGCAGGCTTAAAGTTACAACTTGTCCATGCTTCCTTTAGCTGGACAGAAGCTTAATGAATCATATATTGAATCCGGCACTGCTCGGTGGTATGGTGTATGGACTGCTTATGGAGATGTTACAATTGAATAGGACAAATGTTTTCCCATGACATTGTGTAGGTACATGCTGCATAACATCAGGAGGATCCTTCCCATTCTAACCCAGAAGGCCACACAGGTTCTGGTCCAGGCTTTTGTCATCTCGAGTCTAGTCTACTACATCTCCCTCCTAGCTAGGCTGTGTTCGGAAAGCCATACTAACGTCCTACTCAAACTCATTTTGACTTCAATTTGAGTATGTGACGGTTGGGTATGCGAGTTTGGGTATGCGAGAAATTCCCGGATGAATACTAACTTCCGGGAAGATTTTGGGTATGGATCGATTGGATACTTTTCCTACTCAACCGCCCCACAATGCATTGGGTCAAATCTACCCGCCCAGGAAAATGAAATATTTTCGAGCAAGTTCCTAGTACAAAGACACGTAACGTGATTAGTGTTCTTGAAGATAGGCCTACTTAGATTATAAAACAAGAGGTCTAAAACACAGATGATGAACACAGGACTGTAAAAATCTAGTTCAATATCTAACCTGTGGAGGGCGGTAATACGCTAAACAGCGTCTAAACGGCCTGAATCGTGTAAGAAGAAGAATAAATTCTTTATTGCTTGAGTATACTTCAAGTTAAAACGTTTCGACGCACCTCGCATACACAATCGATCTTTGAATAGACAGTATGTAGTATATAGATGGTGAGTATGAAGGATGTAGGACATTAGTATGGCTTTCCGAACACAGCCCTAGTCTGCCTGCAAGTGCCATCCGTCCACTGCAGCTCACCCAGAATTCAGCAGTTCGACTCATGTGTTGTTTGTAAAAAAAAAGAAATTGCATCTGTGTAGTACATGGGCCATATTCACAAAACATCTTAAGGCTAAAAGTAGGTCCTAACTAACCTGCTGATTTAGGAGTAACTCTCAAAAGTAAGGGGCATTTCACTGCTAAATTTAGGACTCAAAAACTAAACTAAATTATAACTAGCTCCTAAATCAATGAAAAGCTAGAAGTCCTTGAGAGGACCCCTAAGTCACTAAAAGCAAATCACAGACGCCTACACGTGACCTTAGATAATTGTGTCAGTTAAATGAAAGTGAATGTTGTTTATGATCTCCTTTTCCTGCAGTTGCTGTCGGTGTACAATGCACTGAAAGTTTACTGTTGGTGTTCAGTAAATTCACTAAAATAATTTTGAAATTAAATGGTAAACTGAGAATACCACTTGTAAGTCAGAATATGAAATGGACGTAAAATAAACATCTATCTATAAAGCAAGAAACGTCTGTCTGTCGGTCTGTCTGTGTGTTTGTCTGTGACGCATATCTCTCTCGCTGTTAGTCAGATCGGCCTGAGCTTCCGGATATTGCTTGCGCACGGCACAAAGGTGTGCATCCTTGTTTGATTATGAAGTTTTGGACAAAATATGTAGAGGTTATCATGCTGGCGGCGAATACATGCACACACTGAAGGCCAAAGAAACGACGGGCATGAAGTGGTCTCCGACTAAACCCCGTCACCCTCCGATTTGATTGGCTGCTGCTAACAAAGCCTGAAATTAGTGACGAGTGGGACACACTCAGCAGACCTGCTTCCTACAGGCACTGCATTAGGAGAAATAAAACTGAATATTTAATAAAATAAATTAATTAAGGGGACATATTATGCAAAAACTCGGGTTTAAATGTATATTTCCGAGGTCTACTAGAAAAGGTTTTAATGGTTTATTGTTCAAAAAACCCATTAGTTTTCTACCATTTCCCATTTCTTCATCGCCTTTTCCAGCCTCTTCTGCTCTCTATCTCAAAAGGTTGGTTTTGACATATACCCCCCTTCACAAAAATCCTAGTCTGCTCTGACTGGTCAGATCAACATGGGCGTGCATGCACCGCCCTGTTCATTTACTCTATACATTACCAACCTTTATGGGCATGGCACACGCCCAGCTGTCAGTTTTGTTTACTTTTGGCCAATGCAGCATGGAGATCGATGTTACCATGTTTAGCTTCATTTCTACAGCAAATGTCAGCACACTTACCACTTCTAAACCAAAAGCTTTACAACTGAACCTGGACAGGCAGGAGTCTGTGAAAATTGCATCAAGATTTCTGGTTTCCCTGACATTATCCTCAGGTAAATACAGTTTAAATATGTCACAGTCAATAACAGAATATGAGCTAAGTATTTATGCAAAAACCTCCTAACTTGTAACATACAACGTTTCATGTATGTCTCTACAGGTTAAACTGGGGAATGATCTACAACCCAGTCGAGTGAAAGAGCTTTGGTTGTGAAGCCATGCTGAGGTAACATGTAAACATGTACAGTAACGAGGCAGGAAAGGAATGTATCATGTCAAGATTCACTGGAAAGGCATTATCTTTTGTAAAAAAAAAGTATAGAAATAATTAGTCAGAGCTGCAAATTATTTGACACCCTTTCAATTTCTAATAGATAATGTATCATTTGTATTGTGATCACTCATTTATAATAAAGTTGTACTGTTAAAAAATGTATCGTGTTGCTAACCGTCACTGTTTGCTTCGTGTAGTAAAGGATTACTTGAAACTCACATTTTCATAGTCAGGATGTTGGACTAGTTTTCTGACCGATCTACATGCATTGACTTATATGTTTTTTAATTCAACCCTTTATCTCTCTGAAGATTTCTTATAAAACAGTATCATTACATTTTAAAAAGACCAAAACCATACTTAAAAATAAAGCAGTTTATTCATAGCCAGTGCAATGGAAATATAAAGTGTACATATCAAACAGAAGCAAAGCCATAACTTGTATGTAACTGTCCAGTTGTTGCTGGTGGGCCCTGAAGAAGACCACCTGACCCACCCAGTGAACAGTCTCCTCTGATGGAACAGATAGTGACGGTCCTTGTGGGTCAACGCTCCGTCAAGTCACTCATCTGTAAAACATGGCACATTCAATGTTATATCATGTAGCCCAGCTGAAATATACATCATACATCTGTAGTTATGGCAAAGCTACAAACTAATGAAAATATATTTTTTCTTCGATTATTAAATAAGGCTATATAGTAATTAGGCTACTAATAAGTTCAGCATAGCCCTTGCTCAAGAAGCAACGAGTTCTGAGTGATACTGTGTGCTTTATGAAATATAATGGACAGGAAACAAACAGCAGCAGAGGCAACTTACAGTAGGCTATTCCTGTCTATTATAGTGTACATAAACACTGGAGATGTAATAGGCCTACTGCTGCATGTACCACGACTGCTTGCATAACTACACACTGTCAACAACAAACAAATACTCTTCAGTTTCCAACACACCGTACAGTTTCACCGTCTGTTTTCACACAGGGGCTGTCACGGACAGACTCACAGATCTAAACGTTAGCATAAAGCTAAGGGTTAAGCTAGCGGGCTCTAACGCTAACTACTTAACCCACCGGCATTATCTCGTTTCAGTCGGCGTTGGTTATTATAGGAGGGATAAATTAAAGCACATTACACACATTGAACTCATAAACGGACAGATTTGTTTTTTTAAACAGGACTACTTACATTTCCAGATGAGAGATGGTGTCTCTCAGTCTTCCAGGCACAATCTCCTCCACACTCCAGTAACGGCAGATCACACTAGATTGCCAACCTTTGCTGCTGGGCATAGCCTAACAAAAACTGAAGTAAATCCATTCAGCCCCGGTCTGCTTCGAGGCTGGGGTGTGATGGTAGCTTGAGGATGAGCTAACACTGCAGCTTGCTTCTACTCTGTTTTTGCACGTGCAGTTCCAGGTGTGTGTGGTTACCAACGGGGCGTCTTGATTTGCCAATCAACTGCCGAGTTTCTGGCGAGCTTTCCCGTGGGAGTATTTATGTTAATGAAAACCGACCAATTTCGTCATCAGTCGGTGTTTTTTGGAACAGACCTTCAAATCCCCCCTTTTTCGAAATAAGCATCCCAGAAGTGTTGGGGATATAAAACTTGTGTGTGAGACAAGACCCAGGCGTTAGTTCAAACAGACCAAAAAGAGATACAGACACAAAGATACAAAAGAGCTAATTTTACTTGCCAAGGAGAGTGGTATGGCAACAGTACTACGTCGTCAATCTTGGAACCAACTCTGCCGTTCTACTCTCCTTACCGGCCTTTTATTCACATCTTCAATGGTGGTTATAGCCTGGCTCCGCCCGCCTACCTACTTCCGCCCAAATTTCATTTTCCCTTCAGTAGTCAGTCTGGTGGTGGGACATATTAGTGAGATTTTTCCGAACAGATTTCTGAGTATCCAATCAGCGAACAGAGGAAGTGGCTGAGAACGATGAGGGTCGAAGTCGCGCTCCAGTTTCAGTTGAATGCTGCGTTCCCTTACGCTCGGAACTCGGAAACTTCCGACTTGTTAGTTCCGAGTTCCGACCTGTCTGTGTTCCAGTGCATCTGCTCGGGAAAGTATGGACGCCTACAACCTTTCTCATCCAAATAACTAAACGTTAGGCTCTAGCAAGTTACCGTTGCCAGGTACCGGTAGATCCATAGACTATAATATGTAGTGAAGTCGGAAATTTCCGAGTTCCCTGAACGCACCGTCAACAGCCGGCTCACGACCAAACGTTATGCGATTGGTTGGATAATCCAGAGTGGCACTGCGCAGATCCAATAGTTTTAAAGCTCCCATATTATACACTTTTCGGTTCTATTATACACCATATTATATGATCTTAGTGGTCTTTAATACGTTTTTCTTTAATTGTTTGCTGAAAAAAACTTTCAGATAATTTATTGTACTATGCTGATGTTCAGCTAATCTCACAATGGCCTGTTTTTTTAAAAAGAGCTGCAGCTCCTCTCGTAAATATACAATCTTTGAGCTCCCCCGCCCCCTTCCGGAAGCGAAGCCATTGGCCTCGCCCCATGCCTCGCCCTCTGTCCATAGGCCTTCCCACCAGCGTCTTTGCCTTGCCTGTAACTATGGTAACACGTGTTACCATAGTTACATTACCCCACAACAAGAACCATGGCTAGTGCTAGTAATGCAGGAGCTCAGCCGCACTTTGAACAGTTTGACCCGGAGTCGGACCCAGAACAACAAGAAGCTCCTGCCCAAGTTCAGACTTTGAGAATGCTGCAGGACGTTTCTGAATGGTAAATGACTGTTTATGTTGGGGGGGGGGGGGGGGCAGGAGGGTCAGCCGGTGTGTGTGTTGGTATTGTGGCTCACCTGAAGATAACAAGCTACCTACCTGGCTACATAAGCTATAATAACGAAACACACTGGCCACCAGTAGGCTACTTTCTCTGTGTTATTTATATTGTTATAAATGTTGTTCAACAAGTATTTACGTTTGAGTTGAGCAGTTAGTATATCATTTGTATGTGGGGAGTAGTGACAGGTAGATCACTGCTTCACCTATAATGGTATGTAATGCAATATTTTGAAGAAGCCTTTCAAAACGGCTTCCTTTGTTTAGCCTTTTTAAAATAATATATATGTATATAAATACATTTTGACAAATTCAGAAAAAGGTAATATTTATGTTAGCTTATTTGTCTAATTGCAGCTTACATTTGTCACATTCCATGACACTTACCTTATGTTATTCATTCTAGGTTATGAGACGAATAAAGCAGCTACAGGTAAAAGTTGCCTGCATGACAGACCATCCTGGCTTGGACCCTGTTTGCCTGAATGTGTTCTCTTTCCAGAATGCTTTCAACATATGGACCATTACGACTAAGGGGAATAGAGCAGTAAGTACTTGTTTATATTTTGATCAGTATCATAACTATAATGTGTAATAATAGTAAATGCTGTTTATGAAAATAAATCTCTGATTTTATACAGTCTTGCCTCACATTTCTTTAGTGGGAATTTGATTTGATGTTCACAACACACAAAATTATATAATACGTATACACCTTCCTATAATTGGAGAATGTTATTATTGAAGATGAATTCACACGAGACCTTTTACAGACACTGTAAAGCATTTATTATAAACAAAAGTGTGGCTTTGCAGTGTAATATATAATATATGTAAATAATATAAAACAAATGTACATTCACTGTCAGAATAATAATGTTTTCCAACTTTTCCAGTCGTTATAGATATTTAGCCTATCGATGTTTTGTGAGCTGGTGCTGGGGCTTCCTTGGACGGAGGATAAGAGTCGTCATTCCAGCCTGTGTGGTGCTTCGGATTCGACAGGAGTTTCCTGACGCCCAGGGGACATATGTCGGGTTCAGACTGCCTCTTGATTGAACCGGGACACATAGCTTGCGATGACGTCCTCCTTGTCCGGCCGCTCATACTGTGAAGACAGGTCAGCTGGGATGGGAATCTTCAGAAGGTCTGCCATGTACGGTGTTGGGTCCACAAAGACATTCTCAAAGATGAGGTCCATCAAGTCATCCACAAACCCTGTGCAATAATTGACAAAAACGTTTTTATATATCATTTTGTATATATATATTTTTTTTTCGCATATTATGTTACTAATGGTGTTTATTTCTCAGGTTTATTTATTGTTGTATCTATTTATTATCAGTGTAAACACAAGTGTAATAGTGAATCTAACATGTACATAACAGTTTTTTGAGATAGATAAAAGGACAGTTTCACTTACGAAATGTGGGCTCTGTCTTCACTGGTTTGGCTCTGCATTCTCCCTTCCTGGCCTTTGGAAAGGACAGCTTGAAGAGAGGGTCTCCATCAGCAGTTCTGGCTTGTTGTCTGTTAGTGTTCTCATTGAAGTACAGGCCAGCCAGGTATAGTCTTCAAATACAGTAAAGTGAAAAATTAATAAGGGAAGTAATCACAGAGAAAAAACACATGTTCTCAAGTTATGTTACCATTTACCTGCACAGCATCCCAAGAAATGGGAACACCACATTTTTTGGAGCATATCGAAGGATGACGCTGTGAAAAGCCTCCAAAGATGAAGTCTGGTGGTGTGGACTGAGTTTCGCAACATCCTTCAAGATCCTCTTGTTTGTCATCACCTTCTCCATCTTGTAAAAAACAGGAGTTCCTAAAGATAAAAAAAAAACATATGTTTTTTACATCGTAACATAGTACTTAGTAATAACAGTATTTGCTCCAAATCTATAAAACAGGATGTGTGATGTGTGTCTTATAAACAATTTTGATCACAGATTTTAAAAGCAAATTTGGTAAAGTTCCTGTGTATATGATTAACACACCTGCTGCCAGCCATTTACTCTGGTCCCTGGTTTGGCGGAGGGGATGAAGGCACACCGGAAAAATGGGATCCTCATGCGTATGAATGTCCTGAACATGGTTCAGGACGGAGATCCATTTCGCCACTCTCTCTGGTCCGGTGGTTGAAGTCGCTGCAGTCCAGTAAATGTGGTTTCTGATGGACGGGATCCACTTCTTCAGCTTTTCACAGTCCCTCAGTTTGGCTATCTGGTCCAGTTTCTTTGAAATGCCTGTAATTTACATTATGTAAATTTCTTTTCAATTAAAGTGAATCCATAGAAAGACAAACTTAGCTGTCGTAAGTAGCGCAGAACTTAAAAGTCAGTATGTTAATCTTTTATAAACATACAATTAAAAATGACACTGCTACTAAAACAGTACTAGCACTAGTAACAGCTGCTATGTGTGTGGATAGGCCATCGGTAGGATGCTCTTTCTGTAATGATCACGCATTGATTGATTCATATTATTTTGTGTACTTTCCCTTGGTGTTTGCACATGTAAGTAGGTAAGGAAATATACCTTTCTCCATGTGCCATACATCATAGAACTGGGTGATGTTGCTTTCCCTCAGAAACTTCTGGATTTGTGGATGGCGATCAGTTACAATGCAATCCAGAGTCACACCACTTGCCTCCAACAATGCCAAGCTCCTCTTTAGACCTTCCTTTTCCATGTGGTAACTTCCACCAACCTCATTGCTCTGTGCAAAAATTTCAAATGTATATACAAATTACAAAACAAATATAACATGGACAAATGTATGAATTTAAATTTTAAAAAGTGTTACAATTTAATTTTCAACACTGACCTGAACCAACTGGATATCAACAACTGTGTTGGTCTTGAGGTCCATCATGGTGTAGCTACCAAACTTTGCACAGTGCCCTGTGATAAAAAAATTAAAATATTTTTCACTTTCGGTCATTATAGTCATTACCTTTTCTTTCACTGTGGTGTGTGGTATTTTGTCATCCTATGAGAGTACTAAAAGTAAAAAATACTATTTCTATAAAATGTCAAATACCTGGAGAGTCTGCCCTCATGTCACCACCGACTATAACTTTTTCCTCTTGACTGAGCTGGTGCAGCATCACATCCTGTGTAGTTTTCCACATGTGTGCTACTGCTGGCTCGATGTACATCCTGGCATGTCGTCGGAAGGTGTCATACAGGAAAAGCTGCAGTTTCATTGCCTTGAAGATCTGATGGTAGATTAAAAAAAGACAAGATTTTTTTATAGTTGATAGCATAGTAGTTGTATAGCATTTTGTGTAATTTCCTCTGAACTTGATACCCTGGATTTAGCAACATTACATAAAGGCCTATTGTTACTTCTCATTTACCTTTTCTAGTGTGAAAAAAGATGCTCCACTAACATACACTGCCGCAGAAAGGTGTATGTTCCCAGCTGGAGTACTTCCGAGGACAGGTTGACTTTTCCAATGTCTGGAGAACTGACAATTGGGGCACAGCTGGTCCACCGATAGAAAGGTCCCAATCCTTCGTGTTTTTACGTTGCATGCCCGCTTGCACACAGGACACACTGCAAACAGCTCCATAATGCAAGTCTCATACACTATGTATTTTTTGATCTGATGGGTGGGACATGATTCTTCAGCTCTGTAAAAATAAAAACAGAGCAACAAGTAATATGCTGTTAGGGCTTCATCTCTCATTTAGCACATCTTCAACGATAGAAATGCTGTGAACTACTTTAGTAATTTTTTTGGAAACATGCAGTACAATTATTCAGACTCCATAATTGTCTGCTCGTAAATTGGCAACAAGTGATCAGTTACACACACAAGTAGGAATATTTGAGTAACTCACGTCGTATCCATGGCTGATGAGGAGTCTGCAGGGTCATATGAGTCATCCAGCTCCTGTGAAGATCCACTTGAAGAGCTGCCCTCAAGTGGATTTTCGTCATCCTCCTCCTCCTCCTCCTCCTGAAGGTCCAGACGAGGTCTCTTTGACGGTCTTGAGGACAAGTGTAAGGATGTTGGTGTGCCAACCCCAAAGTCTCTGCAGGACACAGTAGCCTGGACACCTGTAACAGAGTTGTATATTTTTATGAAATCCAAACATATAACAAAAGACAAATACAAAGCATTCTTATTACCATTTCAAGTATGCACCAGCTAATTTTAAAATACCAAAAATACAAAATATTTAGCACAAACCTTCACTCCTGAAGTGTGGCCGAAAAATCTTAGAAGACAATTGTGTCCCAACAGAACGTGTCCTTGTGGGGTCTGTCTGACAGGCAACATCCCTTGTTACAGCTAATGGTGTCGAAGTCGCTGACGTGCTGGCCTGTATGTAGAGAAAGGCTGGAGGTTACAACAAGTTATGGACTATGAGTAATAAATATAAACCATTTTAAAGTATGGAGGAAGAACGTGCACCAACAGTTCACTTCAATGGTAACTTGTATTGCAACATACCATAACAAACTATAAAACAAAACATTTTCCAAGTGAGGTTTTGCATTTATAAAATACTGCATGATGCAGCAATCTCAATCATCAAAAAAAAAGCTGTTGATGCCATATTCTATACAATTTAGAGCTGTGTTGTAATTATATCAGTTATGTATTGCATTATCAATCAATGAGAATTTATTGGCAGGCAGCTTTTGCTACATAGCTTACATGTTCACAATCAAAATGAATACCGTTGTTTACATTCCTTGTAATTCCGGTTTGATATACACATGAGAAGCTTCCTCTCATTTGTCTTATAAACGCAGCATTATTAGACTGCAGCAGGTAAAATAAATTAGTTTCCTTTAGGTGGCCAAGGGGGCTAAAGCTAAGCTAGCGATGTATGCAATTCACTTCAATGGTAACTTGTATTTGGACATACCATTTCAAACTAGAAAACAAAACATTTTCCAAGTGAGGTTTTGCATAATAAAATATACTGCATGATGCAGCAGGATAGCTGTTGATCTGTAGCAGTGCTGTAATTGTATCAGTTATACACGTATTGCATTATCAATCATTGAGAATTGATTGGCAGGCCACCATAGCTTTTGCTTCATTGCAAGCAAAAGCCAATGGGGGGCTAAGCTAGTGGTGTATGCTAAACATGCTAACCAGCTTTCCTAGGCAATGTTATACAATTGAAAAGATTCATTTTAGTTTCAACGTTTGATTTCTACACAAGCAGCTTTCTATACTTTGTCTGCATAGCAACACAGCATCATCAGACGGAAGCAGGCAACAATAAATGATTTTATAAGGGGCAAAACTATAGCAGCTGTTTGTAAATGCTAGTGTACAAAGGCTTAGCAAACAAACATAGCATTCCCGAGCCAAAATAAAACCGTTATCTCCGTTCCTCTGTGTCTCGCCGTTTTTTACACGTGGAGCTTCACATATTTTGTCTGTTTACATTATATTTGACGGCAGAAGTGAAGACAGAAACTGAGTTACAGAGTAAACGAGCCGTGTAGCACTAGGTAGCTTGCCGTGTAGCACTAGGTAGCTTGCAATGAAATGTTACGTTCCGCAAAAAGCACACAACTCGCACAAATAAACAGGTGAATAACCTACCCCTTGCTCGTTAGAAGTGGAGTTGCGGATTGTTGGTAAAGAACCGTGTTTTAGCCTTAGTTTCAAGGCAAATCCTCCCATATACTGGCCGAAGTTGAGGAAGGAGTCCCGACTGAAGTGGTTAGCACACACCAAGACACGTTTTGGAACTCTTGTGGGGACATTCCCATCAAAAATGAAATAAATCCACTGTGTCCTCATATCCTCTTCTGGTGGGAGTAAATGAAGGCTTCTGTGTTGGTTTGTGCAACCAAAAACTGAACACTGGTCATGCCTTGCTTTTTCGGACATCTTGTCGCTTGTAAAGAAAAACAATAGCCTAGCTGACGGGCTGAAAATCTCTGGGCTATATGGGGTCGGGGGGAGGGATTTGATCTGTGGGTGTGCCGGAGTAATTATTGCAGGTGCAGGTGTCTGGTTTTGAATATGTGGGTTGGTGGCTCTCCCGTTTTTGACATCAGAAACGGGGAGAATTCTGACTTGAGTATATTGAGAGGGAGGGGTGGGGGTTTCAGAAAAGGGGAGACTGAGAAAAGGAGAGATTGTTATTTTTTTTGATATCTTGGCAGTCTCTAGGCACACCGTGGACGCATGGATATGTTGGAACACATTTAAAAAGTGCATTTAGCATAATATGGGACCTTTAAACTTCAACAGACACCCGCCTCCAAGTGAGTGAACGTTTGCCAATTACAGCACTTCCAGACCTCCTGTACAAATGAAATGAAGTACGATGGTCTGGTAGCGCCAGGCTATGGTGGTTACAGACATCATGTGCGTTTCTACTACTGATTGACTCTGAGAACTTGTTTGTTTATCCCAGCTGGGGCAAGTCAGCGTGTCTTGACTGCTGGAAACCGGTCAGGCCCGGTCATGGAGATCCCAGAGTACAGAGTTCGAAACGACATGTGGTTATATCAGTTCACTTCGGAGCACATGTTTACACAATGAAAACATTAACCCTGACAAGAAGAAACTGACATGTTTGTCTTTCTGAAGCTTGTGTGTGCTGGTAGGGACCACAATAACCTAAAAAGTGTGCCCAAACACCGGCAATGTTTGGTTTTTCATAATATGTCCCCTTTAATATCGACTGAAGGAGTCGACGCAGCAAAATCAATCATACAAAGTAAGTTATAACTTTCTAAATTCTGAACAGAAATAAAGGAATGAAAATAAATGTAAAAAAAGTTGTTTGCCTCTACATACATTTCATGAATTATATCCTGCTGCCACCAAAACAAAATGTCATCTAAAAAGCAGAGGCAAATCACAGGCAGTGGTCATCTTGGAGGGGTGTTTGGGGTCGTTATCATGTGTTTGTACGTTGGGTTATTTTGAGCGGACAGTACATGTACACTGTTATACAAGCTGTACACTGACTACTTTACATTGTACCAAAGTGTAATTTCTTCAGTGTTGTCCCATGCAAAGATATAATAAAACATTTGCAGAAATGTGAGGGGTGTACTCACAGATACTGTAGGTCAAAGGTTCACCTACATCACAAGGGCAGTTAGAAGAACCTTGTACCACGAGCCCCTGAAATCACTTTACATGGTTAATCTGAGGAATACAACTAAAGGGAGATAATGGTGGGGAATTCTAAGCCGATGCCTCATGGATAATCCATGTAATGGACTGCAACACAAAAAAAACAGGCCATCAAGTCAAAAGAATGTAATACGTAGAAGGCTTGTTAATTGGATAAAGTATTTTTTTTTTGCCCCAGGCTTCCCTAGATGGTATATCTGGCACTGGCAACAGGCCGTCTGAATTTGTATCTCTATCCATCTATCAATTAAATTGTTTTGATCCACACCTATTCACACACACACACAATGAGTGAGCTGGCCGGTGGACAGGAGGAGGTCGGGATCGATTCACCAACCCCTGTGATCAGTTGATGACCCGCTGTGCCTGCTGGTAAGAAATTATAATTTATAGCAGACACACATGGGTTCAAACCACTTTAGGAAAATGAATCAATATTCTCAAATCCCCCCTCCATGTATGCACACACTGTTGCCTCATTCTAAAATCAGTGGATGGAACTCATCCTGATGCTCCGAGGTAGATGGACTGACACGTTTTCCTCATGGTTCCCATGAACTCTCTGCAATGTCAGATCACATCCTGCCAGTGTTCTGTCATTCTTTCAATTGTTGTACTGCTAAAAAGTGGTTGGAATTACTGAAGCTGTGATTTGAATTATGCATGCGATTCAATATTCATGCACACTCATAAATGCATCAGTCACTGTGGACAAAACAATGTCTGGTGTTCACTGACTGAATTATAACTTAAGTGAAACACTCACATTTTCTATAATGGTGAGCCGCCCAATGCAAATGGCTGCGGGTCACCAGTTATCAAGCAGTCATTTGGAAAACGACATGGTTTTCCCCCTTCCCTAGGCTGAACCCGTCTGCGCAAAGAAGTACAAATGATAAAAAAAATAAGTGATATAGTATACGATGTATACATTCTAAATAGTCCATTCTCTGGTTGAAGTCAGGGGGGTCTTTTATAAAGAAAGAATAGGAAAGCCAGGCATATCGGTGTGAGTGAGACTAAGGGAATATTCACACCTGACTTCTTTAGTTTAGTTGAATCAAACTCAGCTTCGTTTCCTGCCTCAGTGCTCATCTTTTGGGCAGGTGTGACACAGCAATCACACTCAGGTGTGCACCAAACAAGTACAGCAAGACCCAGCTGAAGAGGTGGTCTCGGTCCACTTACAAATTAACTCTGGTGCATTTAGTTTGCAGTGTGAACATAGCCCAACCTCGATCAGAACCAATAATTTTATGTATTTCTTGATTTATTTATAGATGCATTATGTTACCTTATATGTTTAGCCCCCTCTTTGATCCTGCCTGGGCCTCTTTGCCCCTGTGTTGTTTTTGCCCTTTGCCCTTGTCTGTGTCTGGTGTAACTGCAGGGTTGGAGTTAGGGCTGGGCGATATGGACCTAATTTTATATCACGATATGGATATATATCACGGTATAGTATTTTTCCTTTAAATTCAATGGATTATAATAACCATACTGAACTTTAATCACATTACATTATTTTAATTTTTTGCTTGGAATTTAAATTTTCATACAAAATAGAAACTGGTGCAAAGTACCACACCAGTCTGGCTTTAGTTAGTCAGTGCAAAATAAAAATGACAGCATCAACCAAATAGCCTACATTCCCCAATTGATAGTAGCCTATATCAAAATAATGAAAGAGTTGAATTTTCCTGCAGTATTTGCTCATCTTCATTTTAAAAAGCTGTCAAAATTAACTAGTGAGCAAATGTCTGGTAATACTTTCACTCCAGCTTCATCACAAATAATATTTTCAAGTTTGACCATGTTTTGAAGTTACATAAAACCAGCCTTTGTCTCCACCAATAACAGCACGGGGGTTAAGCCCTGAGTAGATGCTAAAAATGTCATTGTTAGCCAGCTAGCTCACAAGAGCTAACCCATGTAGTTTGCGGCTTAAAACAAGCCAACTCTGTGTCACGGCAACAGCACGCTGAAGCAAGTTTCCTTTGCCCGATGACATTTTTGACCGTTAATACCAGCTGCTCTGCCACCCTGCCCAGAACTCTGCTGCAGAGCCCCCGTGTGGCGCGGCGGTGTAACTGCAGTGTAACTATAGGGACTCGGAGGGACAGCTGCCTCCCGCCACATGAACTTTTTTTCTCCGCGGTATAAACGGTATGGCCAAATCTCTCCCGGTAAATACTTTCATATCGTCCACGGTATGATACCGTCATATCGCCCAGCCCTAGTTGGAGTCAGGTGTGTTGGAGTCAGAGACCAGCGTTCACAGCTGCCATCTATCACCAATCAACTGCTCTTCTTAAAGAGGACCTATGATACTTTTCGACTTTTATGACCTATAAACATTGTTATAATGATTTATAGTCATGTTTAACCATACTAGAGTATCAAATAATTACGTACATCAGTGTTTCCCCTAGAATTGTTTTTAGGCCCGGTGGTAAAAGCTGATAAAGAGTATGCGCGCGGCGTGCGTACCAAATTTGTAGTAGAAATTGACCAAAACTAACTGTATTATGGATGAGCCTCTTTTGACAGCCCGCTACAAATCAGGGCATAGGGTTATGCCTTCACATTCGGTACGTTTGTACATTTTGTGTTTCCCTCAGGATTTTTTGAGACTGCTGGGGGAGAATGGACCTTCTAGTGGGGTCTTGGGGCATGCCCCTGCGGAAGAAAACCTTTACCTTTTTAAAGTTAAATGCATCAAACTGGTGCACTTTGAGAAGCTAAATCTGATTTTATTTTTTTTGCTCTGTAAACAGCTGTCATATGTCCTGCCTAAAACAATTTTATGGAATAATTTGGAGACACAAGCCATATAAACTATTGAAGAAAAACACATAGATATGAAAATAAAATACAATAAACACGAAGACCTAATATAGACAGGTATATCCTGTCTAGTATTAATTTCTGGAATAATCTGGATCATGAAACATTTTCTTTAATTTATCAAATATTAATTTAAAATAAATGAATTAACCTACCTAACACATCATGATTAGCCTATCAATCAAAATGTGTGCAAAATAAGCAACATTTTGTATTCTGACCCATTATATTTCATGTAGCCTAGTTCTCAATTTAAAACATAAAAATAAAGTAGCATTGAAAATACCAAAAAATAAAGCTTGTAGGGCTACTATAGCCTGCTGTTTTCAAGATAACTTGCTGCGCTGTCTCAGCTGTTGATACAGATTGGTTGCCATGGCGACGTAGCAACTTTAACTTTCTAAGTTTTGCTCATCACTTTTTCCTGTTCAACTCCCTGTTACTGAGTCCTAAATATCTCCAGTGTAGCCTATGCCATGGACCTATAAAGGAAGGTTCTTTCTCGTCAGTTTCCCTGTTTGACATGTGCGCTCCGAATGCACACGTGCATCGCGCGGCGTAGCGCAGACAAAAAAAAAAAAAAAAAAATATTAATAATTTTTTTTTTTTTTTTTTTTTTTTACTTTTTTTTTTTTTTTTTTTGGGCAGCTGTTGGCCTGGCGGGGGGTCCCGTTGGCCTGGCGGGCCCGCCAGGCCTGTATAATGGTAGGGGAAACACTGTACATGCATTTCGACGTATTCCCTGCTGACCGTCTGGGGTGGCTATGCAGAGCACTAAAAACTATGGCAGCCGGTCGAGTCGAACTTGTTCAAATTTCCGGGTTTTCTCTGTCACGCTCGGGTCGTTTCTGTCATGTTTCCATGTATGGTAATGCTGCCGCTCAGGCAAGCTCCGGCTGCATGCCCCCACCTTCCTGGAAATTTCCCGCTGCTGGAAGGAAGGTAACCAATCACAACGGAGTGGGGTTTGCAGCAGGGGGGGAGGGGCGGAGAAGCTCAAAGCAGTGTGTAGAGAGAGACTGCTGTGCTCGCTAGGGTAAGAGGAAGAGTGTCCCGAAAATCTACATCGTTTTTTGTGATGTGATTCGTGTCAGGTTGCTCTATAGCAGTTTTTAACAAGAAATTAAGACCAGAAAAGTAGTAATAGGATCTCTTTAAACCCGGCCCAACCTTCCAGACCCTGCCAGATTGTAGACTCTGGTAGCGTTCCGAATCGCATACTCTTTCTTTTTTCTATTCTACATACTACATCCGACGATAAAAATAATCTAGTTAGGATGCAGTAGGCATACTATTGGGACATACTTTTACTCTCTTATTTCATCATAACATTGCGCCTTGATCTTGCCTCTTGCTTTTATATCCGTCGTATCCCTGTTTGTTTTCATATGGAGGCTTCGACGATGTGACGTCCCTTCACGTGCGTACTGGATTGTGGTTCAGAATCGCCCAAATAGGATGCAGTTTTCAACACTAACAATCTTGGCCGGATGAAGTAGGACATCCGGGTACTTCTAACCGTCCTTAATCTGGCCACAAGAATCGGGACATCCTTTTTTCTACATACTATATAGTAGAAAGTATGCGATTCGGAATGCAACCCCTGTTTCTCACACAGCTTTGCCATCAACAAGTCTTCTATCATTCTCATATAATTTTTAATATCCACATCCGATGCAAAATGAAAGGAGATCGTGCTGGCAGTTCCAGCTCTGCAACACAAAAATGACGGATGCAGTGTGAACAACACTAGAGCATGCAAAACACAGTTCCGCCAGACAGTTTGTCTCATCAAGTGTGAATATGGCGTTAAGGTGATCAGAACAACATAAATGACTCACAGTATATAGGCTACTATGCATTAAGCATGATTGTAGTACAGAGGATCTTCAGGATTTTTTTTACACTTTGGGAATTTTCACTTCCTGCTTTTCCATGCACCAGTAGACATTCCTGGTGTGAATAGACCCTAGGTGTCTTGAATGGGCCATAACAAATGAACAAGGATTATACTGCATCTTAAAGCCCTTCAGTCAAGCCCATTTAAAAACTGCTCATCCGTTGCTGTTAAATGCACAACTATAACATCAAGTACTATGATGTTAATGGCCGCAGAGCACCACATAGTAAACATATGATAGAACATCACTGAAATGAACAAGGCTTTTGGCAGCCAGTTGTAGGCCAGCAGCAGTGTGCTGCCCAACACCGTGACACAAGCAGAGGTGAACTCGGCTCCCTGCTTGTAGTCATGTTCTTGTGGGTTCAAGTCCTGTATGAGTAATGTGATAAATATGTTCTGAGTGTGAATTAATGTACAATATTTGTAGGATGCAACATGGCATTCAACTGCTATTAAGTATCCGATTGGACCCCAGCCAGGTCATTTATTTCAAACCAAGAAAATATAATAATTAACATATCTTTTGTTCTGTAAAGCAGAACTACAATCAATTATACATGAAGAGACGGCATTTGCACTGTTTAGACTTCGTCGTAAATATTTTGAAAGTGGTGACAAAGCAGGCAAAATGCTAGCCTTAAGGTTAAAACAACTGCAAAATCGGCAGTCAATTTCACATATATGTAAAAGCACTGGTGAAGTAATTTACGAGCAAACACAAATTAATACAGCTTTCAGAGAATATTATTCAAAACTGTATCAGTCAGAAGGTCCAATAAACGAGAACGAGATGGAATCTTTTTTTCAGGACATCTCCTTACCATCCTTAAAAGAGGAGGAGAGAGAAAGTTTAGAGGCACCTATCACAGAAAGGGAAATACTCTCAGCTTTGAAAGCTTTCCCAACTGGGAAAGCACCAGGCAACGATGGCTTTACCATAGAGCTTTATAAATGCCTCCAAAATAATTTATCTCCACTTCTTACTTTACTATTTAATGATATATTAACTAATCACTCCATGCCACTGACTATGCGCCAAGCCACTATCTCGCTGTTGCCTAAGCCTGGTAAGGATCATTCACAAATGACAAATTTTCGCCCTATAAGTATGTTAAATAACGATTATAAGCTGTTTGCTAAAATTCTTGCTATGCGCATGGAGACCGCCATTTCCTCATTGATCCATCTTGATCAAGTAGGATTTATTAAAGGTCGATTTGCTTCCAATAATATGAGAAGACTCTTCCAGGTAATGGCGACAGCCAGCACTCTACAGCATCCAGCAATAGCCATATCGCTGGATGCTGAGAAAGCCTTTGACAGGGTAGAGTGGCATTATTTGTTTCATGTTATGTCAAAATTTGGTTTTGGACCAGTTATTATTAACTGGGTGAAGGCCCTCTATAACAACCCTAGTGCTTCAATTAGAACTAATGGAATTGTATCCGAACCTTTCCAACTTCTGAGATCTACCCGGCAGGGTTGTCCTGCCTCACCATCACTCTTCATTTTGGCCTTAGAACCTCTAGTATGTGCTATCCGAGCAGAGAGGAAAATCACTGGTATCCAGATTGGGGGTCATGATTTTAAAGCTAATCTATTTGCGGATGATTTGTTATTAACATTATCACAACCACATAAGTCAATCCCGCAAGTGATGAAATTAATTGAGGTATTTGGGAAGTTTTCAGGGTACAAGGTGCATTTTAATAAGAGTGAAGCCATCCCATTAAATACTATGACCTTTCCTTCACATCTGGGTTCAGCCCCCATTCAATGGAAGCCACAAGGTATGAGATATCTAGGAATCAACATTAAGACTCCCATTGAGGATATTTTTGATTTAAATGGCCCTGTCCTCCTTAAAACAATTAAGGAGGACATTAAGAGATGGACAGTTTTACCCATTTCATTATGGGGCAGAGCAGAAGTGCTTAAAATGAATATTTTACCTAGATTATTATTTCTTATATCAGCAATTCCTCTTAAATTCCCGCTTTACTGGTTCAAAGAAATTAACAAATTATTCACAGATTTCTTGTGGAGTAATAAAAAACCAAGAATCAGTTACAAAAGATTAACCAGACCGAGGAAAAGAGGTGGATTGGGAGTCCCAGATGTTTATTCTTATTACCTTGCCTACAATGCTAGGTTTCCTTTGTTGTGGGCCTATACAGGACAGAGTGAGTTAGGGAGTTGGAATTGGGTAGACGAAAAAATTTTAGCCAACCAAGACAAATCCCTCTCCCTAACTGCTTTATGGTATTACCCTAAAACCAACTTGAAAATAGGCAATCCTCTAATAAAATTTTCCTGTGAGGTTGTGAAAATTATCCAGAAACGTCTCCCCTTCAATGGAGCATACTTACCATCATGCCCTATATGGAGTAACCCTGTATTAAAAGCTGGTGGTAAAACATTAACAAACAAATCGTGGCAACAAAGAGGTATAAACCAAGTGGGTCAGATAGTGAAGGATGGGTATATGGTACCCTTTATTGTCTTAAAAACACAATATGATTTAAAAGATGTCGACTTTTTTGCGTATTTACAATTAAAATCTATTTTGGGGTTACTTATATCAAAAGAACCCACAGTAGAGATCCAGGATAAAGAGTTGGATATAAAACTGAGGGAGATTGCATCAGGAAAGAGAACAGTGTCAAGGTTGTATGAGTTGTTGACCACTGCATCCGTTGATAACCTATCCTCTATTCAACACAAATGGGAGCAGGACTTGGGCTTATCCTTGAGTAATGCACAGTGGGATACTGTAACAAAAAACACTACAACCCTATCCAAATGTGTAAGATATAAAATTCTTCAATTAAAAATTTTGCACAGGGCTTATATAACACCAAGCAGATTAAAGAAAATGGACAATTCCCTCTCTCATTTGTGTTGGCATGGTTGTGGTGAGGCAGGAACATTGATACATCAATTGTGGCAATGCTCCGCAGTACAGAGTTTTTGGAAAGGTATTATTTATAATTTGTCTTCTTTCTTGAATGTGAGAATACCACTCTGCCCATTAACTTGCCTTCTAGGCAGTAGAGTCGAAAACATTGAATCAACAGTCACCCAACGCATCATAGCCTTGGCTTTCCTGTCAGCGAAGCGAATTATTTTGATCAATTGGAAGATACGTAAACCCAATTGCTTTAGCATTGAAAATTGGCTGACGGACTTTTTAGACCTCCTGTCAATGGAGCGAGCAGCATCAGCTCTCAATGACCATGACTGTGGTAAAGAAGATCCCTGGAACTTTATAAGCATGAACTTAAGAAACTGGACATTTAAATGAATTTATTTAAAAGTATGGATCTGCACCCCCCCCCCCCTGTGTTGTATTTTGTATTGTCCTGTGAGTTGTTTGTCTTGTGGTGTATGTATATGTTGTCTGTGATTGTTTTGTTTAAAAAAATAATAAAAATATTAATAAAAAAAAAAAAAAAAAAAAAAACATATCTTTTGTTAATGTAACCCAGTAAACAAATGTGGCCCTGTTATATTATTTCATCCCCCATTTTATTTACTCAATTCTCATATAGTTTCCCCTTCTTTACTCTGTAATATTCCCTTAAGTCTTATATTGTTTACCTGTTTGGTTATTAAGCTGTCAATCAGTGATTACACCTATACTGGAGTCCTATTGGCTGTATCTCAGAATACAGACCTCCTATTGGTTAGAGGGAAGTAACAGCGGCTAAAGGAGATTTCTGTACTGGTTGATTTTTAGGGTTGTTCAGCTTGGGTGTTGCGGGGAACTGTTCGTAAGGATATTGCCCGGCGGCCTGTATAGGTCCGGGAACGATATTCCTGCACAGGTCTGTGAAAACTCAGCTGTTCGATCTGAGGATCGGATGGGAGATTGGAAATGGAAGACACACAGAGATTTCTGTGTCAAGTGGAGACGTGTCGGTGTCGTGTGAGAGAAAGTGGGTTGCAACCAAACTGTACCGTGAGTGTAATAAACTGCAGATATGTCAGATGGTGAGAGGTGGACTGATATGGACAAAACACAAACAAAAATGGCAAGGAAAAAATCATGGTCTGAAGGAGGTAGTGATGGAGAGAGCAATCCAAAGCAATCTGTTAAAAAGAAAAAAACTATAATCAATGGGAGCAGTAGTAAGGAGGCAAAGGAGGTATGGAAAGTAATTATCACGCTCAGCAATGCTAAGGGACATTTATATCCAGTTCAGGTGACCAAAGCAATTGAAAAAGAAATTGGGACATTTAAATTTGCAAAACTATTGAAGGAAAAGATCCTTAACATTAGCATTAAGGCCCATGTGCCAGGAATGACAGCTAAATTGAGTGGGGTTTTTACAAATGTGCCACAAGAAATGTCAATGGGAGAAGTTAAGAAAGAGATCAAGGGTGGGAAAGTGACAGAAGCCAAAAGATTGCAAACACCTCAACCTTTGAGGTGCTTCAAATGTCAGAGAATGGGACACACAGTTCAACTATGCAAATGGGGGTAGAGGTGTGCAAAATGTGGAGGGGAGCATGAGTATGGCAAGTGCAATAAAGATGCTAAGCTTAAATGCAGTAATTGTGGAGGGGAGCATAGTGTGGCTTTTGCTGGATGTGTGCTACAGAGGCAAGCCAAAGAAGTGCAGAGAATTAAAATCACAAACAAAGTGTCATATGCTGAGGCCCTAACAACTGTTAATGCAAGTGAAAGCAAGCAAACACGAACAAATTAGTCAGTACAAAACATCAGTGAAAATCCTACTCAGAATGATAGTATGCCTCAAAGGTTAAGCCTAAGGAAACCCCAACCAGGAAATCAGCCCCCCTGAGAAGACGTGCACTCATAAATGTATTGTTCAGGAAGATACCATGCTGGTTAATAAAAAGAGCTCTGTAGCCTTCATATGCAAAGTTGTTAATGTGGCAGTACGGTAAGAAAAGAAAAGTGATAGAATCAAGATAGTGGTAGAAGCTGCAGAAGAGTTTTTGGGCATCAAAGAACTAAAAGCTGAAGATATTCATGCTATGTTAAGGGCAAATAATGACGGAGGGGTCTCAGAATGATAGTTGATATAATAATGGTCTTCCTTCTCTTGCAGTGGAACGCTAGAAGCTTAATTGCAAACGGACAAACAAAAAGAAGAGGGAAGTAAGCCCTGCCCTTAACGTTGCTGTCGTCAATGCGCAGCCAGAACGCTAACACAAGCAGACGAGTGAAAACGAGTCAAACTGTAGAAATAGTCAGTTATTAAACTGTATAAAAACGCTGATGCTGTGTGAACCTGACTCTATGTTAACTGTTGTACAGAGTGTTGAAGCTACAATTAGGGCAGCATATTATTTCACTGATAACCTGATAGCAAATGTGAAGCTAAACTATTTTACTTTACTGCTTAATTATTTGCACTTAACTTTTGCGGTGTTCTATGTTTACAATTTCAGCATACGCTCTGTTAAAGCAGGGGTGGAGAATTTGGGGAGAAAATAGCAGTTAGGATAGAGATTTGAATCCAAATACCTCAACCGCTCCACTTGTTCCCTTTCAGTCGATTCACTCGGTACAACACATTAGTATGGGATATCACGCCCTCGCGTGGCTGACTGAAGACACCTTTAAAAAGGCAAATGACAATGTGGTGACGTATGTGAGGCCCCGCCTGCACATACAACATCGGTCACCAGTCATTTCTCAGTTCTTAAGCTCTTCACCTTGCTAGGAACACCTCTTTGCTCTACAGTCACTCTCAGGCTAGCTAGCTAGCTGCTGCTAGTTAGCTCTGTTTTCCCTTTAACACCTTCGAAGCCATCCCCAGACGCGATGCAAAACCCAGGACATCAGCCAGTGCTCGTAGGCCTGCAGTGCCGCATCCCCCCCAAGAGACCGGCGCTGTCTGCGAGCTCAAGCTTCCATCCCGCGAAGCAGCATCAGCCGCCGGGTCAAACTCCACGCCAGTCGGCTTGGAACAAGGTGCCGCTGCCGACCTTCAGTAAAGACTCCGCGATGCGGAGGAGGAAGTCACAAGACTCCTAGCTTTGGGAGTACAGAGGGCAGAGACACTGCCAGTCCTCATCTGTTGCCGCCAAAGAGGCGTCATTCATGTTATGTTCAAGGGCCCAGCCCCAAAAGGCGTTGTTCTCCCTTAACACAGCCTCCCAAGCACTCACCCCCCATACACACAAGTGCATGTTCATTTGCAAATGTTTCTGTGTCCAGTGCCCCAATAAAGGTGCCTCATGTTCAAAGTGTAAACATTCCCATGTTGAAACCAATAAAGGCAACATTTTGTGTAAAAGACATTGCTTGTCAAAATACAAGTCAAATAAAACACAGCAAGCTGTTAATGCCGTCCCCTCCCGGCTCACTGGGGGGAGACATATTACCTCCAACAGTACAGGACGTCAGTCGGCTGTCAGCACAACTTCCCCAGTGGCGCACATGCACAGTCTGCCCAGGGTGGAAATAACTGTTGCTATGGGTTACCGGTTACAGTTTTGCACCTGGCCACCTTGTTTCCTCTCTGTAGTAAACACAGTTGTAACAAGCGAAGCAGCAGCCGTGCTGAGGGAAGAAATACACACTTTGCTGAGCAAAAAAGCGACACGAGTGGTTCCGACTTCTGAGGCGAACAGAGGTTGGTACAGCCGTTATTTTGTTGTCCCGAGGAAGGGGGGGGGGGGGGGGGGACTACGTCCGATCCTAGACCTGCGAGTATTAAACAAATACCTGCGGTCTTACAGGTTCAAAATGCTAACACTCAGACAGCTACTGAACGCTGTCGGTACGGGAGATTGGTTTGCAACGATTGATCTAACAGACGCATACTTCCATGTAGCGATCCACCCGCACCACAGACAGTTTCTCAGGTTTGCGCTCGAAGGGACGGCATACGAATACCTGGTGCTGCCGTTCGGTCTGTCGCTAGCCCCGCGCACCTCTTCAAAATGTGTCGAGGCGGCGTTAGCTCCTCTTCGAGAGAAGGGCGTTCGCATTCTAGCCTACCTAGACAATTGGGCTTTGGTGGCAAGCTCCAAAGAGCAAGCAGCAATGCAACTGTCACTAGTTCTGTCTCACATTCAAGCGCTAGGGTTTTCAGTGAACGAGCGGAAAAGCTTGCTGTACCCGAGTCAGCAGTTTTCCTTTCTCAGACTCGAAATATGCTCTGTTTCAGGCCGAGCATGTCTTTCAGAGCACAGAGTGGCCGCGTTTCTCTGCTGCCTTGCTCAATTTCAGTTGGGACACATACTTTGTTTTCGGACTGTTTTGATTCATCCACGCCCGAGCTGTGGCGTCTTTATGCTTACCTGTTGAAAGGTCCAATCTGATAGCCAAGGGTCTGCCTCCGAGTGTCGTGGAAACGATCCAAAGTGCAAGAGCATCGTCCACCAGAGGCTTATATGGCTATACATGGCGGATGGTGTGAAGACCAGACTGTTCTCCCTTTTCAGTGCTCTATTGTGGACGTTTTAACGTTCCTTCAGGGGCTTCTATTTGGCGGCTATATCGGGCGTGAGGCTTTGTGACCAGTTGTTTGTTTGCTTCGCTAATCCGGCGAGGGGAAAGGCCCTGTCTAAACAGCGACTTTCCCACTGGATTGTGGAAGCGATCTCCCTGGCTTATGGCAGCGGAGGCCTCCCTTTACCCCAAGGGGTGAGGGCACATTCAACTAGCGGCATGGCAACGTCATGGGCGTTGTTCAGAGGGGTATCAGTGAGTGATATCTGTGCTGCAGCTAGTTGGTCTTCACCGCACACTTTTGTCCGGTTTTATCGTTTGGATGTGACAGCCCCTTCGGTGGCTCATTCTGTCCTTTCTGCTGGGTCTGTAATGCACTAGAGTGCATGGTTTTATGACCCTTGTTCGGTGGCTGCTCTGGGGGCGTGATTATATGTCCTATACTAATGTGTTGTACCGAGTGAATCGACTGAAAGGGAACGATATGTTATGAATTTAACTTTGGTTCCCTGAAGGAGAGGAACGAGGTACAACACATAGTTGCCCCACTCCGCAGCTGGGCTCGGTGAAGAACGGTTACTGAACTGAGAAATGACTGTGGTGACCGGTGTTTTATGTGCGGGCGGGGCCTCACATACGTCACCACAGGTCATTTGCCTTTTTAAGGCGTGAATAGAGGTGTCTTCAGTCAGCCCACTTCTCATTGGGAATCAATTGAAAAAAAGGTGGACACGGGACCTTAGTCTCACTCACACCGATAAGCCTGGCTTCTCTGTGCTTTCTTTATAAAAACACCCCCCTGGCTTCAACCACCTATTGGACTATTTAGAGTTCATTTATTGTACATATTACTTGTGTTTTTTATCATTTGTAACTTGTTCTTTGCGCCGTAGGTCGGAAATAATGTTTTTTATTCCTCTGTATGTCTGGCACATATTGGAGAAATTGACAATACAGTTGACTTGACTTGAGATCCCATCAGCATGCACTTCACTGACCTTGCTCAAATCAGCCATGATAGGTTTGGTTAAGATTTGCAATGAGTAAATCTCGGGCTGCAAATCACAGTGTACTGCTCTGTCAGATTTACGTGATAGTTGCCACGTTCTCTTTGACCTTGCATTTGGCCTAGAGGGTCTCAAGATGAGGCAGAGCTGTCCAGTCTTATTGATTAGAGCCCCCAAGAATAGTGTCTTGCTGTCATGCCATTGACATGCCTCACTGGCCCATAATGCCATACATAATGTAGCCGTTAGGGCTGTGGGAACATAGGCAAGCTCTCCTAGGTTCCCACAGCCATATGTTTCCACATTTGTAAGATTTCTTTTCAAAATTAGGCTTTATGTTCCCACAGCCCTATATTCCCACATTTCTACGTTTTCTTTTTTTTCAAACTAGGCCCTTTGTTCCCACGGGAGTGTTTCTATCTTCCCACAGCCAAATGGTCTCACAGCCCGATGGTCCCACATTTCAAGTAATCTAACTATATAAAAGAGAAAAGTATGTCTGTGTGTCGTTATCACTCCTATGTTAACCTCTCCCTGTCCCCTTACCCTAACGGCCTCCACACACATCCTATCTCTACTGCACGTCTACCTCGTGTCTCACTGACCGTGTAATCAACCCAGAGCGGGCACACATCCAACCTCAGACGCACTGCTGATGCGCGTCGGAGGCACGTCTGCAGCGACGCTCCCCTTTACCTCAGGAGGCTCGCCTATTTTTTTCTGAGAGCCGCGCGTCTCTCTCGGGTCTCTCTGCTTTAACTGATAGAGAAATACTCTGCTGAGAGTCATATTGACTTCATACCGGCAGCTTTTGCTGTAGTTTCACCATTTCCTGGTGTGTCGAAAATGTGGCAAAAAAAAAAAAGGTAATGGGGCGCACGGATTACTGTTCAGACTCAATATTATTAGACTCAATATAAATCATATGCATCATAAATGATATGAAAGAACTTCATTTTTAAAGGGAATTATCTATGAAAACTCTATGTACAAAGATAGGGCTTTTAGAAGCAGCGCTGCAGCAGCAGCTGCTGAGACGTTCCATGTGTGTCCGAGAAAAGTGCGAGAGACGCAGCAGTAAGGTAAGGCGACGCGCTCCAGAGGTAGACGCAGGATGTGTGCAGAGGCCGTAACACTAACCACCCAGCTGTGATGCCTGAACCTAATTGCCATTTTCAGGAACATAGGGATGTGGGATCATCGAGCTGTGGGAACATAGGGCCTAATTTTAAGGGAAGGAAAATCTTAGAAATGTGGGAACATAGGAATGACCCCATGCAAAGAAGTAAACCAACATTAGCATAGAAGCCATGAAATGTGCTACTCTGTTTGGCTCAACATACCTCTGCAAATCTGCCTTTTCTGACATGAAATTTATCAAATCCAAGTTCCGAACTCGTCTCACTGATGCCCACCTGGATGACTGCATCAGAACGAACCTCTCGGGATACACGCCAGATTACAAAACCCTGGTCGAGAGTATGCAGTGTGCTAATATACACTGCAAAAAAATAGGAGAAGTAGTAACTTGCGTCTTGTTTTATTTTTTGAAAGTAGCTCTCATCCTAAAAAAGGTTGGAGACCCCTGATTTAAAATTTGACAATTCAAATCGGCAGTCCTGCTTCCGTCTGCCTCTCACGGCTGAGGATCAAGGACCAATTGTTTACAAAACAATGTGGTGAGTATAAAGCCGTCATTATTGTAACTTCGTATTCAATGCAAATATGAAATTGCTTGACGAATAGGCAACAGTCGCCAAGGAACACAGATCTTAGTGAGTGGTCAATAGGAACACAGCAAGCGGAAATCTGTTTCATGTTAATGGATGAAATAAGGGGTATAAGTAACAGCAGGATACTAGTAAACAATATATGAGTAATGAATCTAACATTTAGAACTGTCTTCTCAATGCTCTCACAGACAGACAATACCAGCAGTTGTTGTCTTCCAGGAAAACAGCAAATTGGATTCCTACTTACATAGATTTCTCAGAGGGAGAGCTGTCGGGGTGTCAGAAATTGGTCCACTCAAACCTCAATGGGCAGACACCCACTTTTTCAGTCTTCTATTTAGGATGTCAAAGAATGCAGCATGTCAAAAAAAATATACGTGACTTTCTTTTTCTTCATCCAGAGCTTTCCCCAAACTAAATGGGTTGGCTCACTGGTTTCTATGGATGTTCCCGACTAAGAATTTAGATCAAGGGTTCTCAAACGTTTGATAGCTGAGGGCCAATTTAGGAACCCAACATTGGACGAGGGCCGCCGAAGGAAAACAATTAAAAAAACTTCAATGGCCAGCGTCTTTGCTTCTTTACAGTTTACATATATTGGTCTGCATCCAATAATGTGTAATTAACACATGAAGGGCTATGTTTCATTTCAACATTTGGGGGACACACATTAAAAGCGGGGGTCTGGTGGTTTACCCCCAGAAAAAATTGAGGTTCGAACACTTCATTTTGTGCATTCTGGTTAATTTGTATGCAGTAATTTGTGTCTTCTGTATTTATTTATGGTGGACATGTTAAGGAAAAGACAACTCGCTCCCATTGACGCAAATCTAATGGAATATAAATCAGTAAGGCACTGAGGCATTCTGTATTGCATTAAAGTATTTATTTTACTTTATTGTTCAAAACTTTCTGCACATTGAAAACGTATCACCTTTTGGAGTGTTTTTTTGTAGGACTCACTACTACCAGGGTGGGCTATCAGCAGTCAACTAGGCAGATAGTTCCATGGCTATCAGCAGCTAGCTAATGTTAGCTTAGCTTGTTAGCTAAACGTTAGGCAAAATGGTTAGAAACCAGATAATGTTAGCAATGTAAGACACTTGACCTAATCTAATTCACCTTAAAAGGTGAGAAAGTGCATTGTATTGGGCTTAACAAGCTCACTATCTAACAACTTACATTGGGACCACTACACTGCCTGCTGCACTGCGGGAGGCTGACCAGCCGTCTGCAACGAGAGGCAGAGGCCAGCCGAACGTCGGCAAGTTTAAGATGGTACGGTCCACTGTAGGGGTGTTATCATTAATAATTAGGGAATGAATATAAACAATTAGGAGTGTTTCGACCCATGTACTGTTTTTACTGTTATGGGGGGGGGGGGGGGGGGGGGGACATCCCCTCCGTGCGTTTCAATTAAAAAATAAATACAAATTTATATATATTTTTTTTTTTATAATTCAATGTGGGCCGCCAGATATGTTTATGCGGGCCGCCATTGGCCCGCACTTTAAGAACCACTGATTTAGATAGTTGAATTTGTTTCCCCACACTAGACAATTACAGTTTGCCTTCTTGACTTGTCATAATAATGACTCGGTATATAAATGGTGATTAATTCACGCAAATCGGTCGATTAAAAGCTAATGACTTATTTATAGTATAACGAACCGAACCGAAACAGAATTTTCTTTATTTTATAATCAAATTTTGCGCCTATTCGACTGTGAGCTTGGCAGGCAAATCGGGCTCCTTCCACCAAATCATCGAAAAGCCCTACTGGTTTCAACCTATTGTGTCAGATATATGGATATCTTTTAAATATTTGTTTAGGTATTTTGCTGCCTAACTGAATGACAGTGCAGTCCCTGAATAGAGATAAATGATTGCCAGTAGCCTACAGTAACAACATGGGTTTGAGGCAGCAGAATGTGGGAACAGCTGATGTATTATTATAATAAACCACAAACAGCTTAGATATTGGACTTTTGAGGAATACGTTAGAGAACCATTATGCTTATTGGCTGAATGATTCAATCCAACATGGACTTGACTAAGTGGATAATAAAAGTAAACAGGAAGAAAAAGAGCCTAAGGTGTGGGTAATAATGAGTAAAAGAACGTCAGAGAAGGTGAATGTAAATTAACAAACTAAATTAACCAGGCTCCATTAGAGAACTTATCATGGCTGCAGTATATTTCTATCACGAGAGCGCAACGCTATGCAACCACAGGGCTGGGGAGCAACACCGCATGTTAAGGATATGCTTGTGGACTCACACTTTACTTCTTGATGAGCCAAATATTTTGCTGAAAGCTTTACAAGCTGCCAAATATGAATCACTCGTTTTTATTGTTGTAGTTATTACATCGACATACGTCTAACGCAGGGGTGTCCAAACTTTTTTCACTGAGGGCCACATACAGAACAATCTACGAAGGGCCGGGCCACTTTGCAAAAATAACACATTTATCAGGACATGTAGCTGCTCTGATGTTTAGTTTCATAGTGTCTTCGTAAATTGTAATCCTTCTTCACGGCAACACTTTACTTGCACAGTAAAAAGATACATCCCCCCTCTTGTTAAATGCCATTGATACACCCAGTGTTTTCTGCTTTTACGTCTAATGTCCAGCTTGGTGAAAACAGTAGCCAGCTGAGATCCCGCCCCTCCAAGGGGGGTCCGGGGGTATGCCCCCCCGGGAGATTTTTTAAAGTTTTTAAAGTGAAATGCATGAATCTGGTGCACTTTGAGAGGGAATTTAAGAGGCTAAAGCTGAAGAATTTTGTATGAATTTTTTTTTAAACACTGTGTCAGATGAATTAGAAGCTATTGGAGAAGGACACATGGATTTTCCATAATAATATTAATTTAAATTAAAATATTATGCAGGGTCCTCTGGGATGGCCTTGGTGCTTTTTTCTTTTATGGGACATATTTCTCTGTAATATAATGAGTGCATTTAGATTATTTAAAAATTAAAAGGGCCATATTACATTATATTTTTAAAATGTGCAAAGGGCCAATCAATCAGTTGACACCCCTGCACTAGTGGGTTAACTAAGAAATGCAAAAAAAAAAAAAAAGATTTTTTTTTTAAAGGGCCATATTGCATTATATTTTTAAAATCGGCCGCGGGCCAATAAAAAGCGGGCGGCCCGCGGGCCGTAGTTTGGACACCCCTTGTCTAACGGTTTAAAGCCCAGTTTTCGGTTTCAACAAAGGACATATCCAAGGCATATATACATGGACATGTAATACTCAACATGACATAAGGGAACATGTAATATACTTTAAGGTCACATTATGCACATTTTTAGATTAAACATTTTCATTTGGTTCTCTACAAGAAGATGTTTTTATAGTTTAATGTCCAAAAAACCCTTTATATTTCTCACAGTGCCATTGCTGAATCTCCTAATTTCAGCTTTTTGATTGAAACTGTTATGGCCTCCACACACATCCTACCTCTACTGCGCGTCTACCTCGCGTCTGCGTCTGACTTTGTCACTGACCGTGTAATCAACCCAGAGCGGGCACACACATCCAACCTCAGACGCGCATCTCTCTGCTTTAACTGATAGAGAAATACTCTGCTGAGAGTGATATTGACTTCATACCGGCAGCGTTCGCTGTAGTTTCACCATTTCCTGGTGTGTCCCTTTCAAAATAAAACTTCCAACAAGCGAAAATGTGGCAAAAAAAAAAAAAGGCAATGGGGCGGACTCAATATTAGACTCAATATAAATCATAAATGATACGAAAGAACTTCATTTTTAATGGGAATTATCTATGAAAACTCTATGTAGAATGATAGGGCTTTTAGAAGCAGCGCTGCAGCAGCAGCAGCTGCTGAGACGTTTCATGTGTGTCCGAGACAAGTCCGAGAGACGCAGCAGTAAGGTAAGGCGACGCGCTCCAGAGGTAGATGCAGGATGTGTGCAGAGGCCGTCAGGTTTCCACAACATGGCAGGCAAAACCCAATAGCACGACACATGAAACAGTTCAGGTTCAGAAAGAGCTTTTAATAAGAAGCAGATGACAAATAAGGTTATCAATCAGCGAGGCAAACAATTCCAGGGGAGCAGGCAAAGGGGAAAGTCCAAGGTCCAACATACAGGTCAAAACGGGAACAGGCAGGCAGGATCACAATGCAGGAATAATATAGAACGCTGGAGAGCTAGGTAAAGACACTAGACAATCTGGCAAGGACTGAGGGAAAATTGACTATATACTGAGGGCTGATGAGGAGCAGGTGAGTATGGGGCAGGCCAGGTGAATTTAATTAGCAGCTAGTGCAGAGCAGGAGGGAGTGGCAGGGTCTGGAATGAGTTAGTGTGGAAAAAACAGGAAACAGAAATTATGAAAACTAAATACTGGCTGAAGTTGTGACAGAAATGCTCCATTTTAGAGCATGTCTCTTTAAGACCTGGCTTCAATATATATATGCAAGTCTGATTTTCAGACAGACAATTTGACAATTTTGTCCCTGAAAAAATTTGCATTGTATGTGACCTTTTAAAGTGTACTCTAAAAGGCTTTATACATTCAGTCCCAGAAAGGTTTCCCTGCTACTGCCAGTGCTTCCTGACTGTATTATTCCTTCATCTCTTTCAAATGATGTACAAGACCGTCCGTGAATGAAGAAGATAGGCATGTAATTACACATCCTGCACTTTGTCCAGGCTCAGCAAATCAAATATTCAGCTTTTTCATGAGTCCCCCTCATCTCTGTTTGACTTCTGCCCGGAACATATGCCTCAAATCTCAATTAGAATAGAACTATAGCTTTCCAAATAAATCCCACTGAAACGTCGCCCAGATTAGACTTTGGTGACTGTCTTTCACATTGCATTAATAGTGGTGCAGCACGGTGAAATTATGGCATAGCTGCTCATTAGAACGCTGTGTTTTCCATATGAGGATGCCCGCAGCGGCACTATTTTCTCTTCGCTCTCTATGCACCGTCACGTGGGATTACGGGGCGATGAACTATTTGCTCCGGATGAAAATTGAGGTAAATCAATTTTCCATTTTCTTTTCAGGACTTCACTTCTATCCGGTGTCAAGCTAATGACAGCACGAGCCACTGGGACAGGAGTCACTCATCAAAGGAGATTAAAAAAAGCAAACTCTCTCTCTGCTCATTAGTTCAAACCAAATGACATGTGAGGCGAGCGGCTTACAGCTATCATGCTCCTCTTGTATTGGGGTTGGAGGGGGGGTAGTACTAGCCTCCTGGGGGAAGAGTGTGTGTGTGTGTGTGTGTGTGTGTGTGTGTGTGTGTGTGAGAAAGTGCAGTCACTGAAGAATACGAGATGGCAGGAGCCAATCAAATAAAAAGTATTTTTGGTGAAACAGTTCCAAATATTTTTCTAGTTTGTCGGACAGCCTGTATTGCGACCATGTTTTCTCCACTGGGAAGGCACACTCGTCACATTTTCTTCTAGCACGTTGGGCAATTCATGAGGTTTTATTTACTGAGATTGTTTCCACATTTTTAGCTTGCCGTCAGAGAGACTCTTGAATAATTAGCAGTTGCTCGAGAGGCTGATTGGCGGAGTCATACAAAAATAAAGCGCTGTAAACTAAAGCTGTGGAAAAAATCTCAGTTTAGCTTGCAATTGAACGGATATTTAGTTTTCTTCCGTTTAGCATATGTGGAGAAAAAAACGTTATTGTTCTGGCCCCTTCTGCACCAAAACAAGGCTGACTACTGCTACACCAAAGCTGAATCTCAATCCAGGGGTTGCAGCCTAGGAAGGCTGCATTTGAAGACCGATTGCGTCATAGCGGCGCACAAAGGCTTGTTCCATTAGCAAGGCTCCTTCATATGCGGCCGAGAAATGCAGCCTTCGTTTCACGATTTTGAAGGCTGCAACAGATGGATCCTTCGCGGCCCAACATATCCCAAGATTCATTGTGTTTTTTTCAGAGATGGCATAAAATAAAATTTAAAATAATAAAACAGCAACGTGTTGCTCCATCTTCTTAACTTTTATCTTCCTTTCTTTTTTTCTTGTACTTTTTTTTCTTATCGTCTGGTAGGCAACTTCTTTTTCTTTTTTCCTCCATTGACAAGGCTGTTTCCGTTGGCAGCAATCAGGGTTGCTAGGCAGCACAGGAGAGACGAGTCGTCACGCAAACCGGAAATGCTCGTAAACGTAGACCTGCGGAGACCGTCTCGTTTAACAACGCTCGATCGGCCTTCGAATCGGCCTTCACAGGCTATGGCCTTCATAGACCGCGTAGACCGCGTCCTACCAAGGACACGGTCTCTGGATTGGGATCCAGTGAACGTCTCCCCGAAACTCCTTATAGTGACTGTGCTGTACTCCCATGTCTATAAGGTAACAAAATAACTTTGCCTTAGGACCCCATACTTCAAAAATACTCAACAATCTAGGGCAGGGGTGCCCACAAGTTTTCTGCTTGTGAGCTACTTTTATAATGACCAAGTCAAGAAGATCTACCTACTATAAAAAAGCAAAACATATTAGGCCCTGGGGCTGAGAGGTTTCGTAGGCCCCCTGAGAGTCCGTCTTACAACACAGAATGTGTAATATTTCTTTTGATTAATAAACAAATCATTTTAAGGTAATACTCAGAAAAATATGAGACTTTTAAAGTAAAATGTATCAAATCTGGTGCATTTTGAGAAGAATACTAAGGCTAAATCAGCTGCGTCCATGTGAGCTATGTAGTACTATTTTCTGGAATAATTTGGGGACACAGAATTACCAAAAAGAAAAGAAAACATTTACAGGTTTAAAAAATCTCTCTGTGAAGTCTTTTTCTTTTTTTTAATATACAGTATACCTCAATATAGGCCCCTGCTCTTCGTAGCCACGAACAATGTAATTTAAAAAATATCAAAAATGTACTGGTGCCAGATCTCTGTATGCCCCCCACCCCTAAGGTTAGGGGCCTATAATGAGCCAGTCAATTGTTTATTTTTTTAAATAAAGTTGTTCGGGGTCTTCAAAGATTAGGAGCCTATATTGAGCTATATATATATATATTTTTTTTTTTTAAAGAATGCCTTCGCGATCTACCCACAATGCCTTCGACGTAATGGGCACCCCTGATCTAGGGGCTGCACTTGGTTTTCCATACATGGGGCTAACCATGCACACACATTTGTATTTTACACACTGATAATCTCCCTGATCATTCGTTTAGTCACCCCACTCAGTTAAAACTGGAGGCCATATCATTTAGGAAGTAGGTGCTGATTCAGCCTACAAAGCTTCTTCCAATGAGTTCCCTGAAATGGGAAACAGCTGCAGTTTAAATATTTACCCAGGAGCCATATAGTAAGTTAAAATGTCAATGGGGGTTGAATGGGGAAAGTTAGTTTTAAGTTGGATATCAACACATTCTTACTAGTTTCACCCGAAGTAGGTAGAAAGAGGACAGTTAACCCACCCACCAGCCCAAAATGTAACTGGCACTCTGATTGAGTCACCATATTAAAAATACTGACCATATTTTAGAAGTTTATAGTAGGTCTCTCAAAACTGATTTTAGTCCATGATGAATGTATGTGGAATTTCCAACTTAAAACGTCAGACTATTGCGCTGTGGGAATAATGGACAGTCAGATGTATGGCATGGAACCAGGCAAAAGCTAAACAAGCTGGTTTATGTTAGGTAGCTAGGAAACTATCACAGAAAGAGAAATGTAGGGTTAGACATTGAGACCATAAAACACTCTTTCTGCCTTTTCTCAGGCTAGGATGATCCGATTTCATTTTTTTTTGCACATTTATACTTCATAGGATCTCCGAGTTCAATACACCTTCCAACCGGTGAAGTAGGCCTTTAAGCTTAATTGTCAGATGACATAGAGAGGCAGTTGAGTCACAGTGCAGCCAATAGCCTTAGAAGGTCAGCAGATTGACGCATTCAATCCCTGACACGATGCCACAGGTCCAGTGTTGTGCTGAGCACATCGTCTGAGTGAAGTAATGCTCTCTGCCAAGAAGATCCACAAATCATCCCACCGGTCCAGACATGCAGGCAGAGAAACCATATCTTCATTGTGAGAGTGGCTGCAGCAGCAAAGGGCCTTAACTGCAAGGATTGATGAAGTGACATAAAAGTAGAGACAGCATTTGTCCAGAGGCAAGCGAATAGGTCAGAGATCTCCACAGGACTACGGGCTAAATACCACACAGCCACCGGTGTGTCATAAAGAGAGGCACTGTGTCAGAGCATCAGTTCACTTACTGCATCAACATGTCATATGTTTGATACCAAGATAACTGTGTGTATATGTCAAGTGTGTTGAGTCAAAGGTGTTTTGAGGAATACTTTGTACTTTGCTCTGCTGGGGTAACGTGGGCTGTCATACTGTGTTGTACTAATGTCACAAGCAGATCTCACCATTTTAAAAAGGTGGAGTCAGCCGTTATTGAGAACGCTTGTCAATCACTTTTTCTGTCACTGCTGTGTTGGTGCAGGGCTGGTAGCATACAGTAAGTTATTGGCCTTTTTTTGTGCTGAAGCAGATTCCTGCTGCTGATCGAAACAAAGCTGATGAGAGCTGTTGGCATTTCTCCCAATCAGAGGGATGGCAGGAAAACATCTTTGCCATGTCTAATCAAAACACGCTATAAATATCAATATGATCCTCATTTTCTCTTTTCCTAATTTGCCAAAGAATAATATTTTCCTTTTAATTTAATCATTCTTGCATTCCCGTTCAGCAAGCAATTTAATTTGCCACTGTGCAAAACACATTTAAATTAGCATTTTCTTTTGTTAAATTCTTACTTACATTTCCCATATTTAGAGTTAGTCCTTTGAAACATTATTCCACTAAGTGTAAATAGAAACATTTAATCATGTACACAATCTTAGCCTGAAACAACACAAATGTATACTTTGCTTAATCCCATGGGGCCATGCCGTAATTCCGACGCCTCATTATTCCGATGTCTCAATGTTCCGAAATATTTCCCATTAGATCGAAATGCCACTGGGCAGACGGTTCTATGATACGAAAACGGAACGCATTGGTCCGAAGTGCTGTTTGATAGATTAGTAAAAAAGGAGGCGCATTAGGCCGATGGTCCTGTATTCTGACTATACACAATCCCTGGAGTTTCTCCCTCTCATGCTCTCTCTCTAGCTATCTCTCCTCTTTCACTCTCTCTCTCTCTCTCTCCCTCTCTCTTTCTCATACTAAGCACCAAAATACAACCTACTAGGCCTTCATCTCACATGCACAATGCATATTGTAGAGAAAAGTGAAAACACTGATTTCAACACGTTGTTTCAGCACCATGGACAGAGAGCGGAGGTCAGCACACGCACACACAAAATAGGCTAAGACAGTATAAGGTATAAGTTTGACTTAATCGATACCAGCGAAATTATTTAGGCTAGTAAAGCACACTAAAAAAATACCGAGTAGTAACCGGTATCGGAAAGAACACACAAGCCATATAATACATATTTTGGACTCCGCCCTTTGTGTTGCTATGCTGATAGCTTTGGTCAGCTTTGGTCATATTTGCCAACGTTTGTTGATATTGGTCTCCATAATTTCTACAGTAAATTGGGTCAAATATAGACAAATTGGGTTTGTTTTCTTCTACATTAGCATTGTCGTTGTTACTCAACGATGATGATCCACAGACCTGTAGAAGCCCCACTGTACCTAGGATGACACAAAGAAAATCCTCTTACTCACTCATGTGTTGTGAATGGAGTCATTAAAGGTGTTTTTCTACTGTGTGCTTATTTGTGCCAGTATGTGTAATTGATTTATCCTCCTCTAATGTCGGTCTCAAAGGAGATGTGGATAATTGAAACAATCAGTGAGTGGCGGACGTGGGAAATGTGGTGTACGGAAGACCGCTTGCCCGGTGCCGCTCGGGGGCCTTACCAAGCACTCTCCATGCTACTCGACTGACTCTGAATTCTGTGCGGAATCATCTGTCCTAGGAAAGGACGCTTCCTGTCTGCTGTTGCCTCACATCAGCACTGATTCACCGTCCATCAGGATAGTACTCTTTCTACTCGCATGCTTGTTCAATCTTTAAATACATTTTTGCTTGTTCAATCTTTAAATTAATTTTTGCTTCGCTCATTGGTTGCCTGTCTGTCCTCTTCCAGTTTTCCCTGGTGGTGAGACGGTGTGGATTTGGTCCCCCCCCCCCCCCTGGCAGCATCTGAGAATGGATCATCAGCGCGGAAGATTTTGCAGTGGTTAAGGACGCCGCCTGGAGACGAAGGATGTAATCCCGGCGCTGGAAACCTTAGTTTTCCTGGTGAAACGAGATGGTGTGGATCCAGTCCCCCCTATGGCAGCATCTGAAGTCCTCCTGCATCCACGCTATTCGCGCTTTACTTTAGTATTACCATGTAAACATCTGGTCGATGATCAAATTCCTTCGTGATTTTCTCTACTTATGACATCTATTGCAGCATATCAGTCCTGGGAGAGTGATCCCTTACTTTGTCGACTCTCCCTGAGATTTATTTAAAAAAAAAATGTAATCCCGGTAAAGGGTTTTTTACTGGGAGTTTTTTCTCAGCCGAGCTAAGGGTGTAAGGGCAGGGTGTCATATTGTATTATATTGTATGGAATGTAAAGCCCACTGAGGCAAATGTCTATTTGTGATATTGGGCTATACAAATAAAACTGATTTCATTTGATTTGAACTGAGGGATTTCCAGCTTGACAAATTGAGAATTGAGACAATTGAGAAAAAGGATTACGCAAACAGAATTCATGGAGTGCAGCTCCATACCAGGCGGAACAATAACCCTGCATATTACAGCCAGCACGCTGATTGTATTGTTAGAATTGAATACATGTTATGGTAAAGCACAGCACTATTGATTGTGTAAGAGTGACATTCGTTTTCTAGGTGAGTTTTCTTCTTCTTTTCTTTGAGGAAATGGTGGTATTTATAAGTGCACTGGTAGCATGCTGCACTCCAACAATAACACGCTGTGACTGCCCATGTCTTCAATTATTGGTTTACACACACAGCCGTGGCGTTAAAAGGAGGTGCAGAGGGAAATAAAATGTTGTTTTTTCCAGTCTTTACTAACAGCTTTGATTGCAGGGCAGGGGAAATCAATAACTGTCTCGCTGACAGTTTTCTGTAATACCAGGAAGCAAAAATCTTGTTTTTAATACCAGATTTGTGCTAGCAATTTTGGGCAATACATCATATTTTGCTGATGTGCAGACATATTAGTTATCAGTTTATATCTCTTGACGATCCGTTATCTGTCTGTAGCCTACCGTGTGTGTGGTGAAAACAAAATGCAGTGCTGATAAATAGCCTAGCCTCTGTAAACGGCCATGTTGCTAGTTACGATGGGCCTCCTTTGTTGACATACCTGTCAACATATACTATACAGTATAGTATCCATAGTTCAAACCCACTGTTTTAAACAGCTGGCCCGAACACATTTTATTAAAACAGACCTTGCAAACTGAGCTCTCGCAATGAAGACTTCACTCTTGTCTCCACTGTACTATAGTTTTGTAAAATACACACGCTCCCCTTCTCTCACCATGACTCAGTTTCTATGTCCCTTATCATGTGGTCGGAGGCACTCTTCTTTGCCTTTAAATCCATTCCCTCCACAGGGATTAATAGAGTTGAATTGAACAAGAGCAAAGGCAGATATGAAGATGCAGAAAGGCAGTGTGGCATCTCTTTTCACATATTGAAACTAAATATAATGTACTTATCTTAAATGCCTCTGACAGGATTAACTGCAACAATTTAACGTTTTCACCAGCTCCGGGAGTTCAGTGAGAAAAGATCCGCCACACACACACAGACAGACAAAGACACACACACACACACGGCCTGAGACTGTACCGTAATTGCCTTGATTGGTGGATGGTGAAAGCTGGAGAACACATGGCAGTAACACACTGATTCAGATGTGTTAATTATGTTCAGTGGAGTCTGCTGCTATAGCTTAGCCCCGGGGCAGGAGAACGCTAGTGTCTATGTCAGCAGTGTGAGTTGGCTCTGAACAGGAAATGTAATAACATGCTCTCTGTTGCTGTTTATCTTTCCAGACGACTAAAGCCATTAGACCATAGAGGACGAACACCTCCACAGGCGTTCTGTCACCGCTGGTGGTAAATATGAAGTCAGTGTTTTTTTATTTTTTATTTTTTTGTGAGAACATAATTTGTTTATTGTATTTCCATGCTTTTCATTTTTGTTTTGTATGTTTGATATGTCTGAAATAAATTTAATCAAATCAAATCAAGTGTGTAACATGGTTATCATATTGGAGTCATTTGGTTCATATCAGTTAGTGAGGGTCCTTTGATTAGGCAACAGGTGCACTTCCATAGGAAGAAATAGGGTAACAGAGTAACATTTAAGAATAAATGTATAATAATATACTAAATAATAACCACATGTAAGGCTTTGTTTATATTAAAATAAATTAAAAGTCAAATCCCTGTGTACTCCTGTACATTTGGCCAATAAAGCATTTCAGATTCTGGAAATGAATCGTTTGACTCACTCAGAATAATGATATTGGCAGTGAAGATAGTTAGACAGCCGACAGCATCACCCCAGACACACCTACAGGTTCTCATGGTGAGGAGAGAGGAGGCATATTTACCTAAAGGGACGACACAGCCCCCCCACCCGCTAAGGAAAGGCCGGACATCTTTGGCTCACATCAAAGCCCCTTGTCTAGCTGAGAAGATTGCATCTCTCTCTCCACTCCACCCACTGTTCTGTCCCCGGCCGTGGGTTGTGAGCGAGTGTTTGAGCTTCAGCCACGTCTTGCTCACAGAGATGTGGTTCCACCATGTTGATATAAACTGCTGACACAGGGCTCTGGGGCAGATGGCACCTTTTGATTCTGGGCCAAGATGTTTTCCTCTGTCGCCAAGGAGCTCAATTCTGTTGCTATCCATGACATCTTCATCAACTGAAAACCAAAGAAAGTCTCTTTCACTAAAATGGAATTCAAAAGGACAACAGTTGTTACATGATGTAACAGCCTCCACACATGGCATTCTGTAGAAAAGCTCCAGGACATTGTATTCATTCCGTACTACAAGCAGCACAAACCTTAGCTGGGATCGCAATTTACATTTTAAACTACAATCACATGCTTACAAATTAGGCTACTGTGTTACCAGAGCCCTTGGTGTGGCACATACAAAGGCAAACAACACTAGCTCTCATAAAGAGGAGAGCTCAGTTGCACCGTGGTGCTCTTTTGTTTTACGCCTCGGGTCACATTGAGCCTAGTTAACAAATGAAATATTCACATAAAGACAAGACTAGCCCAGTTATGAACTGTTTTCTCATCATTATAAAAATAATGTTAATGTCTGTACTCCAGGCGGGTCATATTGACATAATGAGACATTATATTAATAGCATTTGAGATCATGAATTCTCGCCTTTCCATCCCACGCCAAATATATATTTGTTCCATTTTCTTTGTATATCCATTTATTCATTTCATAGTACGCCCCTGAATGCACACCGATGAGAAACACAAATATTATGCCAATCACTTCGATTAATTTGTGGCTATAGCTTTTCAAACTAAATATATAACTATTTAGACTTAACCAGGACCTTATTGGAAGAGATGATATAGGCATCTTACAATACTTGTGAAATGTTTTCCTGATGAACACCTGAATTGTGTCTGCACCTGCATTTATCAATCCTTTACAGTCATTGTAACAAAGTGTCTAAGTAAATATTTCCAAATCTGTCACATCCGGCTAGGGCTGTACGGTATGGACTAAAATTGATATCACGGTATGATTTGAGGCATAGACGGTAACGGTATTATATCGCGGTATTTTAATTTGATCTTTTAGTTTCTATGTAAATGCTTCTGAATTTGGTAAAATACTGGTTAGGCAGCTATTACAGTACTTTTGTATTACTAGGACACATTTCACATAGTACAGAAGTGTTTTAAGAACATTTATTGAGCAAAACTGCAATAGAAAAAAATGCAAAATATTTTCTCATCTGTGAAAAACATATATTTTTTAAATACAATATAATCAAGCTGCACAAAGTTGAAATACAAACTGAATTCAAGTGCAGCTGGAATAGAGGTATCGTTCCCTCAACCAACTTGAACAAAATAAAACTACCACAATGGTATATTTGTTGAAACAAAGTAAGTGACTCTTCTTCAGCAACAGTATTGCAAGAATTGTCATAATTGCACATTGTGTCTATGTTCACTTGGCCTCATTGCTTTTACCCTTAAAACAATAAAATATAGCAGCATAATATTAAATGCAAGTAAATTCAATAACAGCAGGAGAGAAACGTTTTCCCCAAACAATAAACATGATGCAACAACTCTCATAACACAACATTAGAAATAAGTTGCTGCTCTTCAGTAACAAAGCATGAATAGGCCTACATAGTGCAACAAACAAAAAAGTACAACAGTGTTCTTAGTGCAAAAACAAACAAAATTTGTTCAACAAATATTGTAATTTAACATCCCTTCTTATGACTCATTCATTTCTGAAAGTGGCTGTTGTATTACATGTTATTAGCAAGGAAGACAAGTCTGTCAACTGTCTCTGGCTTCAGAGGTCACAATGTTGCCACCAGTGCTGAATGCCCTTTCTGAAGGGGCACTAGTGGCAGGAATACAGAGGTATTTCCTGGCCAAGCATGCCACTCTAGGAAAATTTGCCTTGTGCAGCCTCCACCACTCCAGGGGATCTGTCTCGCCATCGACCTCCTCTGCCTGCAGGTAGCTCTTGAGCTCAGCTTCCACAGCATCTCTGCTGGAATATGCAACTTGGCCAATTGGTTGAGCTTTCTTGAAAAAGCTACCCAGACTTCGCTTTGCTTTCTTTGGTGCCGCGGCTGCCTCTGCAGTTTCTACTGCAGCTCCTTCTTCTGTAGCTTCTCTTGTTGGAGGCTCTTCTGTAGAATTAGCCTGTCTTTGCAGCAGTGACGTAATCTCTGCTGCAGCTTTAGTTTTTATATATTTTTTCCTGTCATCTGCGATGTATGTTGCTCTGAAACGTGGATCTAGGAGGGAGGCCATGTCTAGCAGGTCATCTGTGGCAGCCTCAGAGTATTTTTCATTTAAATACTTGAGGATGGACTTCTTCATATCCTTTGTCAGGTCTGTGTCATCTTCAGCTGGAGTCAGGACAGTGCTGTTGAGAAGATGGAGCACAGGTTTGAGGTATGATACACTGACATATTCTTTTCCGGAGAGTGCATCAGTGAACTCAATCAGGGGGCCAAGAGTCTTGCTCACTGACTCCAGAACATCCATCTCTTGCCATGATGGCACCAGGTGCCGGGTTTTCCTTTCAGCCTTAAGGACCTGAGATATGGCTTTTTCCTGTTCGATCACCCTTTGGATAATTTTCTGGCGAGATCCCCATCTGGTTGGCGTTTCGGTGATGAGGCGGTGAGGAGGTAGTCTAAATTCAGCCTGGGCATCAGCCAATTCTCTCTTCCTTTTCCATGAGTAGGAAAACGCACTCACAATCTTCTTACATATGCCGACTGCACGTTCAACAACAGGCTCTCTGGCACTTCTCTCTGTAAAATAAATAATTCATTATTCTATATGTACACACATCCACATACATTTTATGTTATTTGAGAACACAACATAAAATAATATATATTCATAAAATTAATAAAGATATGTGCATATATATATATATATATATATATATATATATATATATATATATATATATATATATATAAAGAATAATGATAATGATTAGGAATTATTCTATATACACACATCCTGATACATTTTTGAGAGAAAATAGCCTGTCATGCCTACTATTAAATTGCAAATTCACACTGGTTGTGTATACAAATCAAAATTAAAATATAAGATAACATGACATAGACCAGAAAAAATATATATTTAGAAAGACGTTTTTAAAAGACATCCTCACCTATTACAGTACACTGACTGGACTACTTACAAGGATATAAGAACAGTGTAAAATGAACCAGTAGGTGGCGATAATGCCCCGTGTAGTTGTAAATTAAAAATCGAATAAAAAAAACATTTAGACCTACCGATAGCGAGGTGCAGCCGGTGGCCAAAGCACTGCAATCTGGTCCAGTCGTTCAGTGCCACTGCCTTCACAACATTTGCGCCATTGTCGGTGGTGATGCATACTTGCGACTCTTCTTTAAGTCCCCATGATTGAAGCGATTCCCTCAAGCCTTGGGCGATTGCTTCTCCAGTGTGGTCATCGGGGAAATATGACGTTTGTAAACACTTGCTGCACAACTCCCACTCGTTGTTGATTAAATGGATGGTCAAACTTAGATAAGGCTCCATTGTCCGACTTGACCATAAGTCAGTGGTCGTTGCATAATGTTCGATGCTTCGGATTTCTTTCTCCACTTGCTCGCGGACCTTGCCGTATAGTTTTGGCATCTCAATTTGACTGAAATGTGTTCGCGCCGGTAACACGTACCTGGGATCCAGTGCCTTGACCATATCTTTGAATCCCTTTCGATCGACCATTTGAAATGGAACCATATCTTTACACAGGTAAACAGCGACAGCGTTTGTTATCTCGTTCCACCGCTGGCTTTTTTTGTCGTAAAGACTGCCTTTGGAAAATACCTGCGTGAGCGATGTCTGAGACGCAGATACAGCCCTTTTCTTCCCGCTGCTCACACACACACACACACACACACACACACACACACACACACACACACACACACACACACACACACAATAAACGGTTGTTACTCAATGTTGTTGATAGCCATGGAGAGTCCTCATCATCCACTCAGTGAGGCTGTGTGGATCCATTTGTTCTCCATGTGATACACATTTACTAGACAGTTGTTGTTGCAGTTGAATGATTTGCTTTTTCTCAAGACTCCCGCACCTCCCACTTATCTCTCTCTTTAAAAGAAATGCCAAATAAAGAGTGGTTGAAAAAACAAAAATGCTGAGCAATTCCTACAAATTCGACTCACTAAATCAAACAAAAGGCAAAATGGAAACCGTTTCCTCAAACGTTTTCTAGGTGGTTTAGCAACAGCCAAGGAAAAGCAACTATTGCCAACGTAATGTGGACCTGTATTATTAGATTTTTTTGTCCGCTTTCGTTTCAAACTGTAACACAGTTGCCTATTATGTATCCAGCAGACATGCACAACACAATCTGTCATGACTCACGGATCGGTAGCCTCCCCTTCTCCTCTGTATGTGTTGTATGTTTTCCCTTGTCTGTCTGTCCCTCTTGTTATTCTATTTGTCTGTCTCCGTGTTGGCATGTGGGCTTGGCGGCACTCCGGGGCAGACTGTTCCAGGTGTGGATCGTTGGCTAATCAGACCTCTCTTCTTAAGCCTGTGGACTCCAGTCATTCGGCTCCAGAGTATACTACGTACCATAGCGGTAAATTACCCGAGATCAGGATTTTCTATGTTTTCTTTCAAATCTCAGTTGGAGTTAGTTGTAACTCTGCTCTTCTTTTCTTCCATGCCAGTTGCCTCCGCTGTTCACCTTTCCTGCTCGCCTGCCTGCGGGTTTCCGGATATCCACTAGCCTCTGCTCGCCACGCCATTCAGCCGTCCAGTGTCCTGCCAGCCTGCCTGATATAAACATTGTTCTAAACTGACTACCTGGGTTTCTGTTTGCGTTTGGGTCATCCCGAGCTATCGTAACACAATCAGCATTTATCTGGAGTTCTTTGTGGCTTCCTGACAAATGTAAATCCAATATTCACCCTTTTCTTATATCTGTTTTTGGTCTCCACCAGCACCTGAGAAAAATATGTCTGAGTACTAAATGCTTGTAGTCATTATGTTGCGCCAAGTTACCTGGCTGCTGGCTTTAGCTTCATATTTACCATACAAACATTAACCCTAGTATCAATAATCTCAACAACTAAGAAGAGCAGGGTTTCCCCCAGTGTAGGCCTATTCCAGCCATGGTGGCCCGCCATAACTAAATTAACTCCCTGCCATGCCAAGCATCAATGATTTTATTTTATTTTTTCCCGGATCCCCACAGACATGCATTGTGTATGATCAGATAGTTAGTAATATACTGCTAATGCAAACTGAACATTTCTTAAAACTGCATCTTCACATTAAAAGCATTTAATTGGTGTAACGTGAGTTACCAAAAATTAGAGGCTTTTTCTTTAATATAAGTTATACAATGGATCATAACTAAATATTAACAATACAAACTATTTTTAAGTTGTCAGAACATGAACAAAATGTGGTCTGCCCGTAGTTCTGGCGCCTCATTGTTCCGACGTCTCAATGGTCCGAAATATTTCCATTAGATAGACATGCCACTATGCCGACGGTTCAATGTTGCGAACTGAACGCATTGGTCCGATATTTCAAAAAGGAGGCGAATTAGGCCAACGGTCCTTTATTCCGACTATATAGGCCTACACAATACCTGGAGTTTCTAACTCTCTCTCTCAGCTCTTACACTCTTTCTCTCCTCTCTCACACTAAGCACCAAAATACAACCTATTGGCCTTCATCTCAGGTTCTCAATGCATATTGTAGAGAAATGTGAAAATAACGCAATTTTCTTATGTGTGTGCGTGTTGACCTCCGCTCTCTGTCCATGGTGCTGAAACACTGTCAAAATGAGCGTTATTTTTACATTTCTCTACAATATGCGTTGTGAACTTGAGATGAAGAACATGTACTGCAGGTGATGGACTTGTATATGTTAACGACCAGAGAATATATCTTAGAAAATGTTCACTTCTCTGACACACCCAAAGTTACATAAAGTGCACCTTTAATCCAGTTTACCTCAGCTCCTGATTTTGAAAAGGAAGGCATCAACTTTTTTTAAATTTTTTTACAGATTTGAGTCATCTCTGTGTTAATATCCTGCCACGGTTGGCTGGAGTGTCGTTAAATGACGCCATGGCAATAATATGAAAACAATTAAGGAACTAACGAGTGCGACATGACAAAACATTCTTATGTTTGAGTTTTGTCAAATCTCCCATGGCAACAGATCCGGGAAGCAAAAAAGACACATAAATGACTCAGAGAGCCAACACACAGGATGCAATTACAGAAAGTAAACGATGAAGAACTGAGGTGAAATGGCACCAGTTGGGCCGTGATCGTGCTGTACATAATCAGAGAAAGTGCCGTACATCACTGTGTTCAATATAACAGGGGAAATTACAATTTGTTTTCTACTTTTTTAATGAAGCCTGAGACGTTTTAATTACTTTGCCTTGGGTTACAATCAAATACGCATTTCCATTCTGGCAAGGGGACGCTTTAGCAAGTTACAGAAGGTGATTGAAATTTTATTTTGTGCAGATAGTTTCTGGGAAGAACCGGAAATGTAATGCACTGCTCAAAAAAATAAAGGGAACAAATAATCATTACAATGCAACTCCAAGTCAATCACACTTCTGGGATATCAACCTGTCCAGTTAAGAAGCAACACTGATTCTGAATCAATTTAACCTGCTGTTGAGCAAACGGAACAGACAACAGGTGGAAATTAGAGGCAATTAGCAAGATGACCCGTATAAAGGAATGGTTCTGCAGGTGGTGGCCACGGACAATTTCCCTGACCTCATCTTTTCCGTTTGGAAATCCAGACCTGCTGCTGGCAAATCTGCTCAGCGTGTTTGTCTGGACACGATCCATTGGAGCTCATTAACTATGTCAGAACATTCTGACTTACCAATCAATTCATTCTATTCGATTTGATTTGATATGGGCGGGCCAGAGCCCTATGTATGGCGCTCGGGCGGACAGAACCGGATGACGATAGTGCTGGGCATTAAAACAACAAAGATGGATGCGGATACGTTGCTTGAGTTTGAAACAGCTTTAAGGCTGTTACATACTCCGCGAGAAGAAAGAACAAAGTTCTCGGTGACAGAGCTGCGAGAAGAAAATTACGTCATTTTCTTCTCTCAGCTCTTGTTTAGCTGTTCTCGCAGCTTGTTCTCGACACATCACCCGGGCCGAACTTTCTTCTCGCAGCTTGTCCGAGAACTATTGTGTGATTGGTCAGTCTGAAGTCAATGAGGAAAGCGAAGTGAAATCAGCTGGCGCTACTGAGTAAATTACCATGGTAACAATGCGCCGCGGTGAGGAGTTCGGCAGTTGAGTTCTCGTGAAGTATGTAATGTCAGACCAGAAAGAACTTCTCGCAGCTCTGTCACCGAGAACTTGGTTCTTTCTTCTCGCGGAGTATGTAACAGCCTTTAGCCTCGACATTTAACGACTTGGAAGACGGCACTCAAATCAAAAAACAGAATAGAGAAAACAATATGAAAATTGAGCTGCAGTTCCCTTTAATGATAACCTCCTAGACTGCATTGAATTTCATGTACAAAGTCAACCAGTTCTCCCACAAACATTCTTTTAACTGACTTTGTCTGAAGTGTCTTAAAATAAGGGTCTGTAACCTTCGTTGGATGCCATATGCTTGTCCCACTGCTCTACACATCCCGTGTCCCGTTAGCCCAAATTTGAACGTTCTACATCTAGCTCAATACCCACACTTGTTTTTTTGTGAGTCAAGTGCCTACTTTGTGAGAGACATTTTCGTTGTTAAGGGCCACAGAGCTCAAGGGCCTGTTAGGTTGAACTGCAAGCGTGTGGAGGTTCAATGGGAGCTTATGGGACAGATTTAATAAGGTCATCTTGTGGCTTATGGGGAAACCCTTGGCTCAGCGTAGCTTAGACCACTTTCATTCGTTTCATTAAATTTCTGAGAAAAATTTGAGGACAAATAGGTGGAATCAACCGCGCAGTTTCACAGTTACAATCATAAGGACAGTGAAAAGAAAAAATGTACTTCCCGGAGCTAAGAGAAAAAACAATTCAATTGAGTTATCAGTGGTTTTCTATTCTACATAAAGAGACATAACGTTTGATCGTTTTGAGTACAACCGTTTTAGAGAATGAATGTATTTTTCACTGACTGATAAAAGAATATATTCAATTTACTTTTACAATGTTGTATATGCAACATAATTCTTTGCAGTCTCAACTAAAGTAATACATTTTATATATGGTGTGATAATGATTAGTGGAGGTTCTGCCATATATGTTATTGGCATGTAAATATGTGTCAGGCTAAATCCTAAAATGTTGGTTGTGATGTTTGCGTGTGAACAAAAGGACTAAACTGCACAGAAAAATATTCTGTTGTGAAAATAACCGTGTACGTGTGGCCTAAGGAGGCACACCTGAGCAGTAATCATGCTGTCTAATGAGTATCTTGATATGCAACACCTGTCAGGTGGATGGCTGATCTAAGCAAAGGAGAAATGCTCACTAACAGAGATACAACTCATTTGGACAACATCGAAGAGAAATAGGATCTTTGTGTGAATAGAAAAAGTCTTAGATCTTGGATTTCAGCAATAACAAAAGTGTTTTATTTATATTTTTCTTCAGTGTTTATACTGAAGCGTTCTTGAGCCAGACACTCAACACCTTAGTAGTAATAAAGTGTGCTTGAAATGCAATTTAGAAGAAATAGACATACCATCAGGAAACTCTTATATCATACTTACCTCAACTACTCAGTCACTTATTGACACATTGAGAAATCCCCTTGGTAGTATTTCTCTAGCATTGAGTGGGTAGCATCTTTAAGTGGGTTTTATGGCTGCACTTATTCTGAATAAGAGTAGATCAGTAAAACAAACATTAGAAAAACTTGTCTTATAAACCATGAGTTATTAATGCTGCTAAATTCTCTACATAAGACAAGAGTCTTGCCAGGGTGGGCACTCACTCAAACACACATGGGCAAAAACACACACACACAAACATACACACACAAAAACAGCGGCTCTAGTGGCCCTGAAAAACATTTGGATGTTTAATGTGCAATTGCTGTGAAAACTAACCCCCATCAACCCCTACAGAAGTGGCTTTCATCAAACATTTGCTTCCAATAGAGGATTAGTAACAGACTCCTGATGGGACTCAGATAATAGTGCTTGGAATAGGTCAACTTTACTTTAGGCAATTAGACACACTGGTTCAGTCTTTTTGTCTTCACATGAATAAAGCGTCATGGAAAAAACGTTCAGAAAAAGATAAACTAATTTAATCAGCACGCTCACCTCTTTAGAAACCAGGGTACGTTGTTCTCTAACATTCACACTGACCTATAAAGGGCACGATGAAAAAAAAATGTAGAAGTTTTTGCATGTGTCACGGCTGTACTGCTTAATGTGATCGTCTATCTAATGCTCCTTTCATCTGAACATTTCTCTGATCTGGTTCCATGGCTCTTATTTGCCCTACTAACAGCCCCTGGAAACTTGGTCCAAGCAATATATGATATCAAAGTCGGATGTCTCAATAAGCTTTTACAAAATAAAGGTTTATAGTACAAAAAACTGCTTTTCTACCGTTTAACAGGACTGTGTGGAGGTTTGGGCGTATCAAATGTTCTTAATGGCAACATTAATTCTTCAATCATTACTGTCCAAGAACTATTGGAAAGAGAACTGATTGGTTCAAAGCAGTCATTCTGTAATAACAACCAGAGCATGGCATGAATTTTGAATTATTGTAACTCACTCTACTCTGATTTCACTCCTCTGGTATAATTGAAGCATGCGGGTCATGCTGTCAATACACTAGCTTCCCTCTGTCATGTAAGGACTTCCTGGGGAACATTATTAACCAAATAAAAGACGATCAGCATGCAGCGAGGTCTTCATTGATTTTCCCATAGAGTGGAGCACACAGATTGATGAATGAAGAAATATTAGGCTGATAACTGCAAAATTGCCTGAGCGACAGCCGTTTCTAAAGCGTAATATAGCCACAGAATTTTTATTTTAGACTAAACTATGTCATAAACGAATGTGTGGCAGTAACTGTCGGGCGGTTGCATCCCAATTCGTGTCTGCTGGAGTCAGCACGAAAAGTCCACTAGAGGTTTGCAAATATATAACAAGTGGGCCAAAGGAGGAGGAGCACCAGAGCCCTGTTTCAGGTAGCATGTTTTACAAACTCTGGGTTTTCGGTTTCAGAACAGTGGATCAGCGTTGGGTCAATCAACTCTGAGTGTGTTCACTCTGGGTTGATTGCGTGCATAAAAGCCATCGTCAATGGATCGCTGATAACATGATTCACCATGGAAACAGAAGAAACAAATGCTTGATCCTCCCACTTCTCCACTTCTCGAAAAAAAAATTCTCCGCTCCTCCCACTAGAGTAAGAAATATTAACATGAGTTTATGGTATGGAGAAGAATGAATGGGGATATTCTAATCACCTCGGCCATTCAGAAAAACAACGGGGGGGAACATTGTTTGTCAATAGAATCATTATGCTTCCGTATGAGAAGCAAGTCTATTTTAAGAATTAAGTTACGAACATCAGCAGCAGCAAAAAAGCTGGCGCCGCACAGCATTGCTGACAGTGTTTTATATTTACTGTATTATGTAGGCAAGCTATAATATCTAAAATAACAGTCGCAAACTTAAACAAAACCAAACGGACTAAAGCTGAGGCCAACTGCTGAGAGGCAAACTACGGCTGCATTTGAAGACCGATTGCGTCATAGCGGCGCGCAAAGGCTGTTCCATTAGCAAGGCTCCTCATATGCGGCCGAGAAATGCAGCCTTCGTTTCACGGTTTTGAAGGCTGCATCAGATGGATCGTTCGTGGCCCAACATATCCCAAGATTCATTGCGTTTTTTTTCAGAGATGGCATAAAATAAAAAATAACAAAACAGCAACGTGTTGCTCCATCTTCTTAACTTTTATCTTCCTTTCTTTTTTTCTTGTACTTTTTTTTCTTTTCGTCTGGTAGGCAACTTCTTTTTCTTTTTTCCTCCATTGACAAGGCTGTCTCCGTTGGCAGCAATCAGGGTTGCTAGGCAGCACAGGAGCGGCGAGTCGTCACGCAAGGTAACGGCTTGTTACGTGAACCGGAAATGCTCGGAAACGGAGACCTGCGGAGACCATCTCGTTTAACAAGGCTTGTTGGCCTTAAAACCAGCCTTAAAATCGGCCTTCATAGGCTATAGCCTTCATAGACCGCGAGACTGCGTCCTACCAAGTGCGTGGTCTCTGTAATGGGATACAGCCTACGCCGAGGAGTGCCTAGGGGTGCTACCACTCACCACAAGTGCCTCACATCAACAGTCACTACACACTAAAACTTGTGAAAAACGTGTTACATCCCTGTGCTTTAACTCGCATGCAAGTGACGGGACCTCACCAGTGGTGCCTAGGCAAGGCTAGGCAAGGCAAGGCAAGGCAAGTTTATTTATATAGCACAATTCAGACACAAGGCCACTCAAAGTGCTTTACAGGGGCAAGATTAGAATAGAATGCCTAGCCTCCTTACAGTTTGGCACCCAGCTCCAGCCTAAAGCAAAATAACAATTAAAACATCAATCAAAAACAACAATTAACCCCCAGTTGGTTCAATAAACACTCCAAAAGAAAGACAAACAACTAAATACTAAACTAAGGCAAAACAGCAGCAAGTGAACCTACAACATGGAGGAAAATAAAGTTAACTTCGGCTCACTATGCTGCATACTTGAATCAATTAGTGTGGCCTACAAACTACTCACCACCACGGGTTTGGGGGTAAGCATGAAATTCACTCGGTCACAGGGGGCTATCCTAAAGCTAAAAGAGACAATACCAAATGAATGGACGCTTGTTTAAAATTACGTTCAGTACATCTTCTAAAAACAGATACTCACATGGTCACCAGCCACAGCAGAGACAACAGCTGTATCCCGTTAGAGACCGCCTCCTTGGTAGGACGCGGTCTATGAAGGCCAATTCGAAGGCCGGACGAGCGTTGTTAAACGGCACGGTCTCCACAGGTCTCCGTTTACGAGCATTTCCGGTTTGCGTAACAAGCCGTTACCTTGCGTGAGGACTCGCCGCTCCTGTGCTGCCTAGCAACCCTGATAGCTGCCAACGGAAACAGCCTTGTCAACAGAGGAAAAAAGAAAAATAAGTTGTCTACCAGACGAAAAGAAAAAAAAGTACAAGAAAAAAAAAGGAAGATAAAAGTTAAGAAGATTTATTTTATTATATATATATTATAATATTTTTTATTTTATTGTATGCCATCTCTGAAAAAAACGCAATGAATCATGGGATATGTTGGGCTGCGAATGATACATCTGATGCAGCCTTCAAAACCGTGAAACGAAGGCTGCATTTCACGGCTGCATATGAGGAGCCTTGCAAGGAGCCTTGCAAATGGAACAACCTTTGCGCGCCGCTATGACGCAATCGGTCTTCAAATGCAGCCTTCGTAGACCGCAACACCTGAATCGAGATACAGCCATGACCATACTGGCACAACACACCTGCTTTTATATACGGGGCTTGATTAGGGGACTGGGCCATTTGCAGGCTGTGTTCACTAGGTTCAACACTGATTAGAAATGCTTCTACATTGCTACATAGGCTACGGCTATAATGAGGCTCGTCTGACTTTGGGATGACACAAGTGAACAGTAACGATCGCGTGCAGCCCCAGCCGCAGAATAACATTTCAACCTGACATAAATCTGTTCAGTTGCACAGACGTTAAAAAATCCCTATTAATAAATAGAAAAATGATATAGGCCTACATGATAAAAACATCCCGATGTAGATTTCTATGGATTGATTTTGCTTTAAACTGTACAGGGACGCGTTGTAACAGTCAGTGCGTTTCCATGGCACAACTAGATTGGATTATCACATATCGAACGGACCGTGTCACTTGTCTGAGTATACATGGCCTTTCAGAAATCGGATAAATGTCCGATGCATAGCTGTCTCCACTATGCTAGGTGGCGCTGTAGCCCTTTCAACCATGCTTTCAACAAGTGGTTTTAGAGCCACGTCCGGTTCCCTTCCGTCAATAACCCTATCACGCGCAGCATAGACATTATAATGTCTATGACGCACACAAGCACAGAACGAGAAGTCCGATATGCGATGTCCGATCCCTGTATACATGCAGAGAGAAAGCCGACAATGAACGAGTTATCTAGGTGTTCTTATCCGGCTTCTCTTGTTCGTTATTGTGCCGATTTGTGTCCGAAGTAGATCGGATAAAGGTGTTTACATGCAGTTTAAAAGTCCTGTTGAGGTCTTATTCGTTTAGTTACCCGATTATGAGTCTGCATGTAAACGCACTGAGTGACTCTGTCTTCAGTCGGAGCTGCAGCGTAACAAACTCAGGGTAGGTCTAACCACCTCCCGAGCAGGTTAGACCTACGGCGTATGTTGCCGCAGTAACTGACTCTCGGTTGCGCTGAGCCTGCTACCTGAAATGGAAAACCGAGAGTTTCCACAAACTCAGAGCGAACAAACTCTGGGATGCCTCAAAACCATCTACCTGAAACGTGGCTCTGGAAAAGAGAATGTTGTTGTGTGGCTCCAGACTCATTCGGAAAGGGCCAATGAGGTCCCTTTGTTTCCATTTTAAGTCAATAGACACAGGAAAAGTGTGTTATCATCAGCCCCTCTGGTCCTCCTGTCCTCACTCTGAGGCACTTTAAGTCTCAGTCATCTAAATTCAATTGTACTTTATTTTGTCTCGCCATTGTTGTCCTTGAAAAGTCCAAAGATGTTCCTCCTGTGTGTTTTGCTGCAGGATGTCCCCTCCCTGCTTGGGAGAGTCTCCGGCTCACATTGTTTTTTTCAGAAGCACATTAAACAGCTTACAGGGACAAACTGCTGCCTAGTCAAATTACATTCTGTTTACAACAACTACAAGAGTAGTGAGAAGCCATTTGATGTGGCTATTCTTTTATCACCCTCAGTAAGTTTTTATAATGCAAAGGAGTGCTGCACGGTGGTGCTGAGAAAGGGAAAGTGTTGGAAAACAGTGTATCTTGTGCAGCTATCGTAGTCCACACAAAGAGTCTGGGTTAATAAAACTTGTGAAAAAGGACAAACAACAGTATTTGCACATTTTATCCCCACATTGGGCTTTCTATGAAACAAATAAAAACTTTTGTCAACACTTTGTTGGGATGTATTCTGAACACATGTGGATGTGCTGCTCTATTTCTGTTAGAGAGAGAAGGATTTTTATTTTCATTCAACATAATATGACCTTGGTAAAACTGCTTTTAGCCACAGTGCCCCTGACTCCTGGAACAGCCTACAACATCAAATTAAAATAAATACACTCATAACTGTTAACCAATTTAAAGCTATTATTTTGAATCAGCCCCACTTCACTTGTGACTGTTTTAATTAGGCTATTGTTCTGTTTTATTCAATTGATCTGAATGTTTTAATTGTTGTTGTCTCTTTGTAAGCTTGTTGTGTATTCTCATTGTAAAAGAGGGTAACCCTCAATTGATCTTTCGAGAATAAATAAAGGAAAATTAATATATCCAGGTTCTTCCTAACACCGACACAAGAGTGTTTATGAAGAACTGCCTTTTAAGTATTAATCAGAGCTGCCTCATTATCGTATGACTCAACTGTCTCCACAGATTATAAACTCATTCAGTTTAATAAGAAATTATGCCTAAGTACATGACTGGTTTATCATTCAGGAGCAGAGCATTGGTCTGCATTGTGACAGTGCTGACTATGATTTAATATGACTAAATCAATTAATTGTAAAGGCCTACTGTCACTGCATTACAGAGGGATTCGTTCACTCAATTTCAGTCAGACAACTTCATTTTTTTTATTATTATTTTTTTAAGATATTTTTTTGGCATTTTTATGCTTTATCGATAGTGTAGAGACAGAGGTTGCGTTCCGAATCGCATACTCTTTCTTTTTTCTATTCTACATACTACATCCGACGAAAAAAATAATCTAGTTAGGATGCAGTAGGCATACTATCGGGACATACTTTACTCTCTTATTTCATCACAACATTGCGCCTTGATCTTGCCTCTTGCTTTTATATCCGTCGCATCCCCGTTTGTTTTCATATGGAGGCTTCGTCGATGTTACGTCACTTCACGTGCGCACTGGATTGTGGGTCAGAATCGCCCAAATAGGATGCACTTTTCAACACTAACAATCTTGGCCGCATGAAGTAGGACATCCGGGTACTTCTAACCATCCATTCACTTTGGCACCAAAGTTGTTGTGTCAGTTGCGTGAGCGTTCACAACCCTATCTGTCTGACAGTTTGGCAATACGGCAGCCAACAAAAATCTATGTCTACAATCAACGGCCCCAAAATGTCCTATTTTCCGTTTAACAACAACTGCTTAGACCACTAAGACAGCAAGGATACGAGGAAAGACCGGGAAAGACACTAGTTGAAAAGACATGAACGCGCCTTACTGTTGTTCGGAGGGAGGAGCTACAGCAGGGACCCTGTCAGGGAGGGACCAGAGAAAACACAAGTGGAGCGGTTGAGGTATTTGGATTCTAATCTCTATCCCAACTGCTATTTTCTCCCAAATCATATACCCCAGTTTTAAGGGAGGTGACAAGTTTTTCAGAAATCCAAGGTTGAGTTTATTCATATTGCACGTTTATAACAAGCAAGTATCAAAGATTAAAAAGAAACAGAGAGATAGAGGTACCAGGGAGGGAGCTGAACGAAATAGAAACCATAACAAGATCCTACAGATCAGAGAACATGAAAACCCAGAAGTACTAGCCTTACACCAACAGCATACATCCTCCAGTCTCATATGCTAGAGACAAGAAGACACATGGGACGTCACTGCCGGTGCCGGCTACTGTGAATGTAACTGTCAAGAGGAGAGGCACTGCGTCGGAGATGGGATTCAACACACAGGGTTACATAGCCTGGTCCAACCAGACCATCGTCCTTCATTTCATTTGTACAGAAGGTCTGGAACTGCTGTAATTGGCAAACGTTCACTCACTTGGAGGCGGGTGTCTGTTGAAGTTTAAAACTATTGGATCTGTTTCAGTGCCACTCTGGATCAGCGAACTAATCGCATCACGTTTGAGCCGGCTTCTGACGGTGCGTGCCAGTTGTACAGGGAACTCGGAAATTTCCGACTTCACTACATATTGTAGTCTATGGATCTACCGGTACCTGGCAACTTTAACTTGCTAGAGCCTAACGTTTAGTTATTTGGATGAGAAAGGTTGTAGGCGTCCATACTGTCCCAAGCAGATGCACTGGAACACAGACAGGTCGGAACTCGGAACTACCAAGTCGGAAATGTCCGAGTTGCGAGTATAAAGGAACGCAGCATTCAACTGAAACTGGAGCGCGACTTCGACGTCATCGTTCTCAGCCACTCGCTCTGTTCGCTGATTGGACGGCCAGAAGTTTTCCTGAGCTGGAGCTGAGAAACTCACCGCAGCCCCAGACTGACTACTGAAGGGAAAATTTGAGCGGAAGTAGGTAGACGGGTGGAGCCTGACATCGAAAGCAGACATTGGATTGGTGTGATCTCACAATAAACAGAGAACGAGTTTCCATCAGGGGCCTGTTGCATAAAACTAAAATAAGGGATTAACCTAGGATAATTTGGTTATCCTGGCTTGAGTTAGCCATGATCCGGTTGCATAAAAGCGGAGGGACATAAATTACCATGGAGATGTATCCTTTAAACGTAAAGGATAAACTTATTCTGTTGCCTGACTGGTTCAGCCAGCTGTCACTCCGATCTGAAATTAAGCTGTTTAAAAGTTATTCCATGATCTTCCGTGTATTGCTTTATTTTCATTAGCCTGTTTTAAAGTACCACATAAAGGACTACATTGTCATTTAGTTAAATAGTTCTTCTTTTTTATTTATTTAACCGGAACCATTTATAATTAACTTAATTATAATTAGATTAAGATGAATTATATAAATTATAATTATGTGATAGTCTTGCAGGCTATATTTATACAATTGATTATCGATGGCAGATGACGTTGCAAATGTGGGTCAAATAAATCCACTTTGTAGGCTACTTATAACCATATACAGGTGCATCTAAAACAAAATTTAATATCAATGAAAAGTTTATTTTTGCTGTAATTTAATTGAAAAACTGAAACGTAAATATATTCTAGATTCATTACACATGAAATTTATCTTTATGCAAATAAGTAACTATTTATGACAGCTACCATTGGAAATGAAAAAGGTGGGCAGCTAGCTAGTTAGCTAAACTGTAACTTAAGGCAAAAGTTGGAAACACATCATGTTAGCATTCATCCTTAGACACTTTACACCAGGGGTTCTCAAACTTTTGATAGCTGAGGGCCAATTTAGGAACCCAACATTGGACCGAGGGCCGACGAAGGAAAAAAAATTATAAAACTGAAATAATTTCAATGGCCAGCGTCTTTACAGTTTACATGTATTGGTCAGCATCCAATACTGTGTAATTAACACATTTAAAGTAATAAATGAAGGGCTAGGTCTCATTTCAACATTGGGGGGGACACATTAAAAGCGGGGGTCTGAGGGTTGTCCCCCAGAAAAATTTGAGGTTCGAACACTGCATTTTGTGCATTTTGGTTAATTTTTATGCAGTAATTTGTAGGGCTGGGTATCGTCAAGGACTTCGCAATACGATACGTATCACGATACACTGGTCATGATACGATATATCACAATATATCATGATATATTGCGTATCTTGATATATCACGATATATTGCGATATTCCATAAACAAGTTACCTTGTCAAATGTAACAGCACAATATATTGATAATTGCACAGACAAATGAAGTCAATACTATTTCATTCACAACTTCCTTTACTATTTTCTTCCTTTTTTTTGGTTTTGGCATATGATCAAACACTGCTGCAGCTGCCATAACATCAAAATAACAAATCCAATTCACTCTTGTACTAACTGTACAGGACACACTGAAAATGAAAACACATCAGTGTGCTTTTGTGGCACAGTGAATCTTAAGTGTTCTTATAAACAAAACTGATTTAACTTCAATAGTCAGTATCCTATAGACTCAGGCCTGACAGCAGACATGGGTTTGAATCTGACCCGTGGTTGTTCTCTGCATTTCATTCCCTCTCTGCCCCATTTCATATCTGTATCTCTGCACTGTCAATAAAGCCTTCAAAAGCAAAAGCAAAAAAAAAAAAAATCACAAAAAAATTAATAAAAAAAAATCGATTTTTGGTTATAAAAATCGATACTGATATCGCGAAACTAAGTATCGCGATATTTTGACACAGCCCTAGTAATTTGTGTCTTCTGTATTTATTTATGGTGGAAATGTTAAGGAAAAGACAACTCGCTCCCATTGACACACATCTAATGGAATATAAATCAAGGCACTGAGGCATTCTGTATTGCATTCAAATATTTATTCTACTTTATTGTTCAAAACTTTCTACACATTGAAAACGTATCACCTTTTGGAGTGTTTTTTTGTAGGACTCACTACTCATGATGCAGCAGCAGTGTTAACTATTATGACACTATACATTGGAAATAAACAGGGTGGGCTATCAGCAGTCAACTAGGCAGATAGTTCCATGGCTATCAGCAGCTAGCTAACGTTAGTTTGTTAGCTAAACTTTAGGCAAAAGAGTTAGAAACCAGATAATGTTAGGATCCATCCTTAGACACTTGACCTAATCTAATTCACCTTGAATGTGAGAAAGTGCATCGTATTGGGCTTGACAAGCTCACTATCTAACAACTTACATTGGGACCACTACACTGCCTGCTGCACTGCGGGAAGCTGACCAGCCGTCTGCAACTAGAGGCAGAGGCCAGCCGAACTTCGCAAGTTTAATAAGTGGGGAATGAATACAAACAATTAGGAGGGATATTTAAGTGTTTCGACCCCTGTACTGTTTTTACTGTTACGGGGGACGCATCCCCTCCGTGCGTTTCAATAAAAAATAAAAATAATAAAATAAAAAAATTATAATTTTTTTTTTTTTTATAATTCATAATTCAATGCGGGCGGCCCGCGGGCCGCACTTTGAGAACCACTGCTTTACACAATCAATCATCAATATTAGCATGCTATTTAGCCCCATATATTGGCCTATTTACAGCCCACAGAGAACTGACATATGTTCTTCAATGCAAGTTCATCAATTCATGGCTTAAAATCTTGAGCAGTAGAACAGAAATTCCTAGCAGTAAGCAGGGAGCATGTGCGACATGCCGATATGGCACAGGCTCTGCATGCAGCAAAAAAAAAATATAAAAATATATATAATATTTTTTTTTTTTGCAAGGAAGATTCGGGGCTAATCAAAACAGATTTTGGGGCTTTAGCCCCGAATAAAACAGCCTAGTGACGCCACTGGCTTAGATCTGCATCACCACCATAAAACCACAAGCAATCCCAAGTCCATTTATAGCTTCAACAGCTGCATGCTCAGATCACTATCTTTCAAGTGAACAGGTAATCTTTTGAGGTTGACCTGACACATAATAGGTTGTTCACGCTATATGGTACAGTAGAGAACAACATCAAATCGTCCATGAAAAGCTCTTGAAAGTACTGATTCATATGCTGCAGTTAGTCATTGTTTGAGCGCTGCCTGTACTTCTCCTCCACTCATGCCTAGGCACATTCCAGTGACAGGGTCTGGATGGACTCCGACAGATATGATATAAGAAGGAGGTCAGAGGGTCGCGCTGTGATCCCAGTTCGTTATCTTTTGATAGAAGAAAAGCCATAACATGAATACGAGCAATGTAGGACTACAGAGAGCAAGGCAGACTTGGATTTTACACATCACAAGGACCAAGATGACTTTAGGGTCAAATCCAAAGAAAAGGTCTCTTTTGGTAGTGGAACTGAATGTAAAAGAAAAAGCCCCAGTGATCCTGGTCTTTTCGCCATACCAACTGTGGTCCCTTAGTAGTAAATTATGTTGTGCTTCAATGCACTATTATAAAGTACAGTTCAAGTATGTTTTTTATTAGTATTGAAATGTACAGTATTACACAGTGAGTGCCTCCCAAAATGCATTGCTGCTCACAACAACCCTCTTTATTATTGAGAGGCATCCAGCTTGCTGTAAAACCATGATGTAATTTCATAGCAATTCATTACCTCTCCCATGAATTCACAGCTTTACAAATGAAACATAATAGACTCAAACTTGCATGTGCATATTGGAGTTTTGAGGTTAATTTTTGGAGTCATTTCAGGTGAGAAATTGCACATCTGTTCAGTTAAGCAGTGATTTCTAGCTGTGCACAGCGTCCCACGGCCAATCAATTTAACTTTTTTAAGGAAAACAGAATATAGTCCCCGTGGGCCTGCAAGTTGTATCTCTCACAGTCATTACCAATTTAATACATAAGAGTAGACAGGAAAATATAATGAATTTGTTAACAATGAATCTATGCCTGCTACATAATCTATATCTCCTCCTCCCAATCCACTTTTCTGTCTCTCAACTATACTCGCACTACATGCTCACCTTGCTGATTGCCAGGTGGTGAATTCATTTTTCATATCCAGTGTATGATTCTACACAGGAGTGGTGAAATATTGACAGCAGAGCTCACGTGGGTGTGCATGTCAAGGTAGGCATGTGAGCCCATGGAGAAGGAAGCATCGATTTAACTGAGGTAGGAAGTGCAAAATCCTGGGATTGATCATGCCATCCCAGGTATCAACCTGGGGGAAATAACAGACAGGGCTAAAATACTCCAGCCTGAATTCAAATGAATTACATGTTTAATGGAAAGCAGTGTTCTTGGCATGATATGCATATGCAGCAGCTAGGTATACAGACAGGTTGAAGTACCACTATGAATGATCTTCCTCTGGAGGATGCCAAGAAAGATATTGAATTTATGTTTGTGCATAAATGACATTTTAACACAAATTTCTGTTAACTTCCGTTTGTTCTCATCAGCCTGTTGCTCCCGTGGCACATACTGTGTAGAGGTGAGGAGGAGAGATGAGGCTCGGACCAACTGCACAGTATAACATTAACCTAACAAGCCATTATGAGTGAATTTGCTGTTTCTCGTAAAAATAATTTGATCTTCTTTTGGGGACATCTGCCGCTTTAAACAACATGCCAGTTTAAACATAAAAAAAGAGAGAGCTGCTTTTAGATATTCTAACACGTAACTAGAATTACGGCAAATCTCATCAGCCGATGTCTACCTTTTGTTGAATCTGTTGCGACCACAGAGGCTCTAAAAGAACAATCTCACCCAGCGGTAATATTTCTTCTCTTGTTTCAAACTCCAGGCTGATGCAAGTCTGTGCAGGCGTGACTCTCATTTCTCATCAGTGTATTCTCGTGAGACCCGTTGATCCCACACTCATGTCAAACATCAATGAGACAAAATAATGGAGTCCAGTTATGTAACCCAATGATAAATCCCTTCTTATTAACACCACATAAAGCTCATACTATTGTAAAACTGATAAAAGGGATGATCAAAGGAAGACCAACAGAATGGTGTAAATATATAAAGTATATACAGTATATAGTATACTGTATATATATTTCAACCAACAGCACACTCCAACAGCTGGCAATACTGGCAGAGTTAAATTGCTATCATTCTAGCAATAACCAACCAATGTAAATGCTAATCACTGCTCTGCCTGTCAAACAAGGCAGAGCAGGTGTTGTTGTACAGAGATGTTGATGCATATGCTCTGACTTCATCCCACAGTCCCAATCTAAAATATGATGTGTGACAGTTCAAAGGTAAGGGCTGCTTTGAGCCTTTGGTTGGGCTGCAGAGAGCTAGTAGACAAACTCAGATCAGAGGAATGAAAATAAAATATGTCGACCAGACTTTGAGAGTATGCTACTGCACCTTATGTGTTCCCACAATCAGCATTAATTCAGCTATGAAGTTCATGCTAATATCATATTCAGTACCAGAAAATGATCCATTGGTTGGTCTGCTTTGCTCCCATACCTCAAACCACCCTGACAGCTTCAACCCAAGCCCACACAAACTGTACCAAACAAGCAATCGTTCCAAAATGCATTAGAACTGCACCAACAACAGGTAACTGCAGATGTGAAAGCAACCTGAGAAACTATATTATCATTGTAATATAAATAAAAGAAGTGGGGTGCAAATACTGTAGACACAAACTTGATGATGAGACAGGTGAAGCATTGGGAGCAGAAGTAATATATCCAATAAAAATCCTGCAAAACATCTACCTTCCCTGCCGCTGCAGCAGTAATAACCTCGGTTCAGCACTATAAAGGTGTTCAGACATAAAACTTATGATGTGCTGAAAACTGAGTAAAATTTATCTGGGGTTACTCTTTCAAATATGAAAGAATAACGTCATTATGATAACTCACTGCAGTTTGAGTTACCTGGTGTCACCTCAGTTCCCAAAGTACAATAAAACATGATAAAACCATAAAAACAAACTCTCTTTGCATTCACAGGAAGAGAAACCTGCCTCTTTTCTTTCCTGATTGGATAAAGAGTTGTTTGATACCAGTTAAGTGTATCCGCCGCTTACTGCAGAGCAGATTGACTAAGAAACCTTTGTTATGAACCGCACACACTGTAAAAGTGATTTTTGTATGAATATAGAAAGATGTCACATATTAACAAAATATATTGTTTACTTCAGCTTTAATCAAATGTATGGCGGTTAGTTAGGGCTGTCGCGGTGAAGGAATACCCCCTGCGATGACTCAGGGTGGCTCAACCCCTTTTTTAAGCCTAATTATAGCAATTGTTTGTAAATGGTTTTCTACAGGTATCATTTTTAACCTCATTACAGTGTTTCCTCTCAAACTTGTCTTATAAGCAGATGCTATATCCATGTCCACATTTTTGGTTCTCCCTTTTCATTAGGTTGTAAGCCGAAATGCTCCCAAAGGTGCCAAGTAACACCTGGTTTCAGTACTAGGCAGGGCTGTACGCTTATTTTTTTAGGTGGTAGCACTGGTGCTAGCAAGCAAAGAAATTCAGTAGCAAAAAAATCGAAAACTTGCATAACCTTAACCCTTGCATTTCACTCTAATTACCTTTGAGCATGTTATCTTGGTCTCATTTGAGATTCTCAATTAATATTATATCCTAGTGTGTGCAGTAATAATTATGGAAAAATTAATAGGGGTGCACTGATTGCAATTTAGACAAAAGAATCTAACCTGCCAATTACAATTTTTTGCTGATTCAGATTATTATAATGTCCTTCTGTTAATTAAAACAAAACATTAAACATAGCCTATTAAATAAATAAGTATACATATTGGTACAATTTAGGATAAATTAAATAGGTTGTTGTGAATGTGTTGGGAGTAGCTTTTCAGTGGCTTATTTAAAACTTTGTTTAAATAGACTAGGCTACTGTTGACTGCTCGCTGCAGCTGAAGGAGTTGCCTTTCAAGCTAGAAAAAAGCGCTCACTTCCTGTTCTTACCGGCTTCAAAATAAAAGTTAACTCACGTTTGGCTAGTAACAGGCTTTTAATGTGAAGGCGCACAGGAAATGTTCTGTTTGTACACGCGTTAACTTAACTGTGGTAATGTGCCGTCTCCTTCCGGTAATTACCGTTGGTGAAGTTTTTATACCTAGAATCGCTGCACAAGCACAGATCCCGAGGACACATATCTTTCACCAGCCAAAGTGGAGGGTGGACTCAATAACTTACTTGCCTAAGACTACATTTACCCCCATTTGGAGTATTAATGTAGAGCCCTCTAAGCAGTGTTGTGCAGCGCTCTTCTGTGTTTCAAAGACAGCCTCTCCTCATTAGCAGCCTGTCGCATGAGTGCGAATGGATTTGTATTCATCATCGCACGTGATCAATTTCAGTAGCAAATGCGATCAAAACTGTCGCACTGTACAGCCCTGGTACTAGGGCAGTTGACATTGTTTCGTCTGGAAGTGAGGTGACTTCAAGTGCGGTTGTTGCGGTAACCCACCATGCACTGGGGTTGGTTTGTACTTATTGCGGTATTCAATTTGACAGCCCTACGAGTAACCCCAGGAATCAAAGGACATATTCTCCAAAGTAGTCATTTTACAATCTCAGAAAAACTTGAAAAACGTGTTTTATTTTTGCATTTTAACCAATAAATCATTATATACAGGGATGGACAAAACAATAAAAAAGTATATGGAGTGTATTCACTGCATGGCTATTGGATTGTTCTGTGAATGAACCTGAATGTATGAGCTGAGAGTCTGATTCATGTGCTGCAACTGAAATATACAAAGGATTTCTCTGTGCGATGGTATTGACCCATTCTTCTTTCTAGTGAAAGTGTTGCTTTGTTTTGGAAATACCACATGTGACGTGTAGTGTGACCAGATGTCCCGCTTTGTGCGGGACAGTCACGCATTTCCATTACTTTTCACACGTCCCGCAAATTGAGACGTTGTCCCGCATTGTTATTGACAGTGAGCCCCCCTTTTTAAATGCGTGTTTTATAATCTGGCATTTATCCGATAGCTGTGAAGAGACAGCAGTCTCTAGCCCCTTTTACACAGCCAGTGAAAGCCGGGAATATGCCGGCCTTTCGGCCCTCCGCCCAGCTGTGTAAATGCGACAGTTGCGGAACGAGGGAAGAAAGGTGCGAGAAATAGTTCCGGGAATTTTACTACCTCGGGGGGTAGTAAGATTCCCGACAAAATCAGTTCCGCCTCTCTGTTTAAATGCTCCAGCTTGTTGATGCGGAACAGGGGCTCAGCGGGGGGCGTTGGCTGGGTTTGGGAGTGTGAAGTTATGTACGTCCTAAAAGTGCGACCGTTACCAAGGGGACTGTCGGACACGATGGAGCCACACTTGTTTGAACCACAAACCCACGGAAAGAAGACGAACAAACAACAAGAAGACGACATGGCCGGCAGCAATTGGGGCGACAGAGAGATCCGCGAGCTCCTATCCAACAGGGCTGAGGGGGAGATAAGTCGACACATCTCCGGGACAGTAAAGGACGGCCCTGCACTCGAGAAGCTGACGAAGCAGCTCAACGAGAACGGCTTTAACCGGACCAAGGCGCAGGTCACAAGCAAGCTGAAGGCCTTGAGGAAAAAATATCACCAGGTAAACGACCACAATGGCCGGAGTGGAAGAGGGAGGCTGGACTGGCCATACTTTGATCTGTGCCAAACTATTTGGGGGTCTAGCCACTCCGCCAACCCCGTTGCCCTTCGGAGCAGCATGCAGGAACAGACGGAAGACGCCAACACTTCTGGTTGTTTACCTGAGGCGTCTCTTTTGCCTGTGCCCCGCTGCAGCAGCCCGGGTTCCGGAGAGGGAAGCGACTCCGAGGACAGGAGCAGCGCCAGAAGCTCCGTAACGGCACCGGAGGATCGACAAGGTAAACATAATGTTTGGTCTTTGTGATCTTGTTTCATTGCCGTTAGGTGTGCCGTTAGTTAAAGAGCCTTCATGCTAATGTTGTGTGTGTTTGTTGTTATTCAGCATGCGCGCCAGCACATAAACGGCGCCGCCGGTTAACCAGGGCTCAAGAGGTGACCGAAGAAGTTAGACACATGTTGCTGGAACTGGACCGAAAGGACGAGGAGAAGGATCGTCTACGAGACGAGAGGCAGAGAGCAGAGGATGAACAGCACCGCAGAGAGGCGCGGGAGGAGATGAGAGAGGCACGGGAGGACAGCAGACGGGAGCGGGCAGAGCATGCCTCGTATTTTGGGAGTCTTATAAGGGACATTCAACAAGATATGAGGGACCAGGCCTCCCTCCTGCGTGACCTGGTCTCACGCATGCCAGGGCCTACAGGACAGCATGCTTCCCCACACCACTACTCTGTTCCCCCACCCCGAAATTACAACAACAACAGTAGTTTGCAACACCCTACCGAAGCCTCTTTCACTCCTGGATTGTCCTCTTCCTTCCTCCAGCAGCTGGAGTGAACACTAGGCTGTATGTAAATACAGCCTCACTGCACGTTGTAAATAGTTATATTGTAATTTAATGTGTTCCCCTTTTTAAAAACACATATTTTCTTCGCATGTCACTAAATAAACCATATTTTGATTTTGATTAATGCAGTCTTTTCTTAATTTCACAATCATGATTAACAGTCAGAACACTTGTAATTTGTTGTTAAAGTATGGGCATATTTGTAACATTGACATCAAGGTGTGACGCATAGCAGTGTAGCTATGTGCACCTTCATAGGGTACTTTCTCAGGCTCAGTGAGAATATATTTATCAGCTATACACATCGTCACACAACCACGACAGTACATTTATTATGGGCAGACTCTTATAATAGGTCCATGGCAGCACCAAGGGAGGTGCAGGTTAATTATGAACAATTAATTAAACGTCTATGAACAGTAAATTTGCCTGTATTTTTTTTATAAAATAAAACATAATATTAGAGCATCTTCAGGGGTTTAGTGGTGATAAACTATTAGTGGTTGTAATGAATCATCATTAGTGTTCCCAATTTACAGAAGATTAAAAAAGACACATAATTTTGATTGATTAATGCCTTTTATTAATTTCACAATCATTTTTAACAGTCAGAACACTTGTGATGTTAGAGTATGGGCATATTTATAACATTGACATCAAGGTTTGACGGATAGCAGTGTAGCTTTGTGCCTGTGCACCTTCATAGGCTACTCCCTCAGGCTCAGGGAGAATAGCTTCATCAGTGTTCCACTCTGGCAAGAAGTGTTCCTTGTTGATCTCACAGATGTTGTGTAAAATGCAGCATGCGACAACAACATCTGACATGAATGCAGTTTCAACATCATTTCTTTTGCCCAGGCACCTCCAGCGACCTTTAAGGCGGCCAAAAGCATTTTCGACCACCATCCTTGCTGAGCTCAAGCGGTAGTTAAATGTACGCTGCTGTTGGTTGAGTGCATGGTGGTTGGTGAAGCCCTTCATCAGCCACTTCCTCAGGGGGTATGCAGGGTCTCCAATGATATGTGCAGATACTTCAACTCCTTCAACGGTGATGGATCGCTGTTGGAAGAGCAATGCAAATGTATAAGTATGTGATGCTGCTCAAATCAAAATCAAGCACTAATGTAATTTCCACTTAGTTATTTACCATCAGTGTGCATTATCAAGTACTACAATGTAGATCAACACAATACAAAATTACATCAGGGGCATATAAATGGATGAATATAAAAACGCCTGTGTAAAAAGGCAGTGCAAAAAATTAGATGCATGTGTTTAGAAATGGTAAGTAGATTGTAGTACTGCTGCACATGTCCATCACTCTGTATTATTTTTGTTTCTTGTATCTTTATGGCAGTATTTGCCTCACCCTTTGCAAAGCTATAAAAAAAGTAAAATACTTTATCATTTATAAATCGGTTGATTGAAAACTTACTTCACGTGGGAAAAGGTAACCGCCTTGCTCTTCTGCCTTCTTGTAGAGGGGCGAATTGACCAAAACTCGAGCGTCATGTGTGCGACCAGGCCAGCCAACATACACATCTGTGAAGCTGGAACAAAAAGAATAATAACAATAAAGTTAAGTAAAAGAGTCGGGGGCTTTATTCAGATTTTAAAAGTTAGACATGAAAGGGAATATATTCAGAGTGATTCTTACCAGCAGTTGTGGTCAACAACAGCCTGAAGCACAATGGAGTGCCACCCTTTCCTGTTGTAGTAGGCTGATGGCTCGTGACGGGGGGCAATGATGGGTATGTGTGTACCGTCGATGGCACCAGCACACATGGGATACCCACGTTGAGCAAATCCGTCCATTGTCTCCTGGAGGCGGGCACCAGTTGGGAGGTCCACAAAACGTGTTAACAGGGCCCTCTGCAGCGCTGTAGTAACCTGACGCACTACCACACAGACTGTGGCGATACCGACCCCAAATATGCAGCCAATTGATCTATATTCGCTGGGTGTAGCGTACCACCAGAGCGCAATTGCCAGTCTCAGCCGAGGCTCTAAAGGCTGTCGCCAGTTGGTCTTCTTGCGCCTAATGTGTGGCTCCAGGATTTCAACCACAAACTCAAACGTCTTCCGAGACATACGGAAATGAGCCCGCCATTCATCCTCGTCAAAATTGCCCAAAACATTCGCCCAGAAAACGGAGCCTTGTGGTCTCTCTCTCCTCCACATTTGTCTAATGGAGATGCATGCCAGTTTGGGAATGACCAACAACCGTCTCCGTCTCCGGCGCCTGAGGTCTGTTTCGCGCCTTTCTTCTTCAAACCGCTTCCTTGTCCTCTTTAATTTCTCCGCCAAAGTAGTTTGTATTCTTCCAATTCGTTCCTCACACGAATCTGCTGGGTTTAAGGAACTCAACAACATACTACACATTAAACTAAGCATCCGCGCTCGAGCCTGTAGCATTGTAGACATATAAAATGCTAGCACCACCGCTTCTGCTCTCAATTCGTCCGGCATGGTTGTTGTTGTTGTTGTTGAATAAGCAGCTTACCGGTGCGGCGCTTAATTTATACGTCACACCCAACGCTGCTTACGCTGTTGTGTCACACAAGACACTCCCCCCACTCCCCTCGTTCCGGAAGGTGGAGCTCTGTGCTTTCACTCCGGAACGCTGTGTAAAAGGGACACAACAAGCTGCCTTTGCTTGGTTCTGTGTAAATAACACTTAACCAAGGAGAGCCGGCAAATTGCCGCTCTTTCGTTTCGTCAATATGCCGCAATCTGTGTGTAAAAGGGGCTTCTGTTTCTGTGTGTGTGTGAGTGTGCGTCTCTCCGTTTGTCTGTGTGTGTGTGTGTCGGTGTGTGTGTCTCCGTTTGTCTGTGTGTGTCTCCGTTTGTCTGTGTCGCGCTGCTGGGCTCAGTGGGCACTGTGAAGGTGCTGCCTGCTTCAGCGTTTACCTTCCTGTTACTTCAAAATAAAAGCCAACTCACGTTTGTCAAGTGAAATGCTAATGTGAAGCCAGTGAAATGCTTTTAATGTGAAGCCGCAGCCTTAATACTCTATTTGTTTAACAGTAGCTAACTTAACTGCTGCACGCTGATCTAAAGATAGTGTTTTTTAATATAGAAAGCCGTGTCTCGAGTTTATTTTGCTAAAAAAAAAAACGGCACTTTGTCCCGCATTGTCCCTCACAAACGTAGTCTTTGTCCCACATCTGGTGAATTGGGATCTGGTCACCCTAATGACGTGCAGTGCTCAAGTGTCAGCTTCAATAAAAAGATTTTCCGACTTAAACTGTTGAATCTGTTACTGATACCTTGTATTTCAAACAAATGCAAACTATCTGTCATTTCTTGATACTGATGCAGTGATCATCCTTAATCTAACTTGATTTAAAGGGGGCATATTATGAAAAACCAAACATTTCCGGTGTTTGGGCACACTTTTTAGGTTATTGGGGTCCCTACCAGCACACACAAGCTTCAAAAAGACAAATATGTATTTCTTCTGGGATACTTATTTCCAAAAAGGGGGGATTTGATGGTCTGTTCCAAAAAACACAGACTGATGACGAAATTGGTCGGTTTTCCTTAACATATTATACTCCCACGGGAAAGCTCACCAGAAACTCGGTAGTTGATTGGCAAATCAAGACGCCCCGATGGTAACCACTAGGGGTGTGCACGTGTACACGTGTAACCGTTTGTAAATCATAACCGTTTAGGAAAAATCATTAAACGAAAACCGTTCTTTTTTTTTTTTTCAAATTTCAAATTTTCTTTTTTTCAAAGTTTTTAATTATGTTCTGGAGACACGCATTTATTGATTTTACCTCACTAATAAAGTAATTGGGGATGATAAAAGGTAGTCTGCCGAATCTGTCTGTCCCTCGGCGAGTGTGTGTGTGTGTGTGTGAATGAGTGTGTGTATCGGCGCACACACACACATACGGGGGAGTCGCCGTGCTGGGGCTCGTCTCACAGCCACGGAAGAGAGATGAAAGATAACCTAAATATTAAAGTTACCCGGTTGACGTGAACTACGCTCGTAAGTAGCCCGAACTTTATAACACCTGTTCAACCTGCATACACGTGGACATGTAGAAATCGTAGAAATGTGCGATAGGCTATATTAATCAGGAAATTAATGAAGCGCGATCATGACAGCCAGGCGAACGTGTGCATGTGTGTGAGTGTGTGCCATGGACCTATTATAAGAGGTTTGTAAACCATAGAAAGTATATAAAAACGAGCGTGGTTCATGTCAACTGTGTGTTTACAGGCGAACGAACGCGTATGTGTGTGCACGCGTGCCTACAAGACGGCGGGCGCACGAGGACAATGACGTCACGGTTAACCGTGTACACGAAAAAAAATCTGTTGTGTACACGGTTAGACATTTTTGTAAACGTTCACACCCCTAGTAACCACACACAGCTGAGCCTCCACTGCTAATGCAACAACAGAGCAGAAGCAAGCTGCAGTGTTAGCTCATCCTCAAGCTACCATCACACCCCAGCCTCGAAGCACACTAGGGCTGAATAGATTTACTTCATTTTTTGTTAGGCTATGCCCAGCAAAGGTTGGCAATTTGTTAGTGTGATCTGCCGTTATACTGTAGTGTGGAGGAGACTTTGAAGACTGAGAGACACCATGGTTGCGTTCCGAATCGCATACTCTTTCTTTTTTCTATTCTACATACGGCATCCGACGATAAAAATAATCCAGTTAGGATGCAGTAGGCATACTATTGGGACATACTTTACTCTCTTATTTCATCATAACATTGCGCCTTGATCTTGCCTTTTGCTTTTATATCCGTCGCATCCCCGTTTGTTTTCATATGGAGGCTTCGTCGATGTGACGTCACTTCACGTGCCCACTGGATTGTGGGTCAGAATCGCCCAAATAGGATGCACTTTTCAACACTAACAATATTGGCCGCATGAAGTAGGACATCCGGGTACTTCTAACCATCCTAAATCTGGCCACAAGAATCGGGACATCCTAAATCTTTTTTCTACATACTATATAGTAGAAAGTATGCGATTCGGAACGCAACCCAACTCTAAGCTGGAAATGTAAGTAGTCATATTTAAAAACGAATCTGTCCGTTTATGAGTTCAATGTGTTTAATGTGCTTTAATTTATCCCTCCTATAATAACCAACGCCGACTGAAACGAGAGAATGTCGCTGGGTTAAGTAGTTAGCGTTAGCGGCTGTTAGCTTTTATGCTAACGGTTAGATCTGTGAGTCTGTCCGTGAGAGCCCCTGTGTGTAAAATAGAAGGTGAAACTGTATGGTGTGTTGGAAACTGAAGAGTATTTGTTTGTTGTTGACAGTGTGTAGTTATGCAAGCAGTTGTGGTACATGCAGCAGTAGGCCTATTACATCTCCAGTGTCATGTACATTATAATAGACAGGAATACTGTAAGTTGCCTCTGCTGCTGTTTGTTTCCTGTCCATTATATTTCAAAAAGCACACAGTATCACTCAGAACTCGTTGCTTCTTGAGCAAGGGCTATACTGAATCTACTGAATCTATTAGTAGCCTATCTTATTTAATAATGGAAGAAAAAATATATTTATCAGTTTGTAGCTTTGCCATAACAGATGTATGATGTAGGCCTATACATGTCAGCTAGGCTACACGACGTAACATTGAATGTGCCATGTTTTACAGATATGAGTGACCTGACGGAGCGTTGACCCACAAGGACCGTCACACTATCTGTTCCATCAGAGGACTGTTCACTGGTTGGAATAGGTGGTCTCCTTCAGGGCCCACCAGTAACAACTGGACAGTTACATACAAGTTATGGCTTTGCTTCTGTTTTAATTATGTACACTTTATATTTCCATTTCACTGGCTATGAATAAACTGCTTTATTTTTAAGGATGGTTTGTCTTTTTAAAATGTAATGATACTGTTTCAAAGAAAACATCTTCAGAGAGATAATGGGTTGAATTAAAAAACATATAAGTCAATGCATGTAGATCCGTCAGAAAACTAGTCTTCCTGACTATGAAAATGTGAGTTTCAAGTAATCCTTTACTACACTAAGCAAACAGTGACTGTTAGCAACACAATACATTTAACAGTAAAACTTTATTATAAATGAGTGATCACAATACAAATGATACATTGTCTACTAGATATTGAAAGGGTGTCATATAATTTGCAGCTCTGACTGTAATTATTTCTATACTTTTTTTTACAAAAGATAATGCCTTTCCAGTGGATCTTGACATGATACATTCCTTTCCTGCCTCGTTACTGAACATTTACATGTTACCTCAGCATGGCTTCACAACCAAAGCTTTCACTCCACTGGGTTGTAGATCATTCCCCAGTTTAACCTGTAGACACATGCATAAAACGTTGTATGTTACAAGTTTAGAGAGTTTATGCATAAATACTTAGCTCATATTCTGTTATTGACTGTGACATAATTTAAACTGTATTTTCCTGAGGATAATGTCAGGGAAACCAGAAATCTTGATGCAATTTTCACAGTTTTCAATTCAGACTCCTGGCTGACCAGGTTCAGTTGTAAAGCTTTTGGTTTAGAAGTGGTAAGTGTGCTGACATTTGCTGTAGAAATTAAGCTAAACATGGTAACATCAATCTCCATGCTGCATTGGCCAAAAGTAAACAAAACTGACAGCTGGGCGTGTGCCATGCCCATATAGTTAGGTAAAGAGTAAATGAGCAGGGCGGTGCATGCACGCCCATGTAGATCTGACCAGTCAGAGCAGACTAGGATTTTTGCGCAGGGGGGGTAGATGTCAAAACCTACCTTTTGAGATAGAGGGCAGAAAAGGCTGGAAAAAGTGATGAAGAAATGGGAAATGTTAGAAAACTAATGGGTTTTTGAAAAATAAGCCATGAAAACCTCTCCTAGTAGACCTTGGAAATACACATTTAAAACCGAGATTTAGCATAATGTCCCCTTTAAAGGTCACACATTATGCACATTTTCAGTTTCAATATTGTGATTTGGGTTTCTGTTTTCATGGTGGTGTGTCCAAAAACCCTTTACATTTCTCACAGTGCTGGATCTCCTCTTTTCAGCCTCTCTTTAAGCACCGCTTTCCAAAAAGCCCACTCTGCTCTGATTGGCCCTGAATCTAACTGCCTGTTAGATTCAGGGGTAGCTAGGGGTGTGTTTATCCCATTTTCTCATACTTTGGGAGTCTCTACTTCCACCAGGAACCCATATTGATGTTGGACAATCATGGAAAAGTGCATTTTGCATATTCATTTCCAAAAGCAACCCCAGAACAAGAAGAAGTGCGTCACACACACGTGGAATTATCTCACCATGTTTTAAGAAAACTAAGGGCCGGTTTCACAGACGAGGCTTAATCCTAGTCCGAGACTAAAATGCCTGTTGAGCTGGATTAATTCAAAACCACTTGCACAGACTCAGTTTAAAATAGTCCTAGATTAAAGCTATTCTGAGATTGCAAAATAGCATTTGCTGGCTTCAAGACACCAAGTACCCGCATTAGAAATTTCCCAATGTCAAAGAAATTGTGCCTCTTCATTTGAATTAAGAGGCCTGATGCTTCAGTGCACAAGTCCATTTTGACATCATCATCATCCTCTGATATCTCTGACAGTATCCTGAGAAGCTGGTTTTCATTCTCGATGATGCACTTTGTAACGGCATAATGGCTAGTCCAGTGAATTTCAAGAAGATGTTTGAGGCAAGGAGCGTCATACCTTTCTGAGACATAGTGGTGGTGGCAGAAGTTATATAGGGAACTAGATGGGTCAAAAAACCTTTTGGCACATGGCTCAGCCTGCATTGCATGAACAACCACCAAGTGAAGCTGGTGGCTGAAATAATGAATGTAAGGAATGACTCTATCTAGCTTCTTCTGAATGCCTGTACCCCACCTCTTATGCCACTCATCACTGATGCACCATCATAACACTGGCTAACCATGTTGTCCGGACTGTAACCAGCATCTGATGCAGAAAGATGCCTCAATATCTCCGTGGACATGTACTCAGCATCAAGTTGATGGAGGTTGAGCAACCCAATCAGATGTTCCTCTGGGATTGAATTACACACAAAGCGAATAATAATTGACAAATTCTCCACATTACACCTGTCCCTGGTCCCATCACTTTTCAGACAATATCCTAAAGAGCCAGCATTTGCGTACCTCTTCCTGACCTCTCCAGAAACCATATTTGCCAGCGTTTCAATGATTTCATTTTGAATGTCCTTAGAGGTGTAATTTGCATTTTTTGGTATTCCCTTTGCAATGTTTGCAAACTTTTCATCTTTTTCTAGGGTATATTCAAAAAGTTTTACAAACAGACGCGCAGCGATGTCATCAGCATGTTCCATGTGGTCACACTTTAAAGTTTCAGTTGATCCACGAAGCCCCAACTCATTCACACTCAGAAACTTTATAACATCACCAATGCTCTTTACATAGTACCGGTTTTTCTCAATCTGGGTTTTACCCACTGTCAACTGTTTCCCCTGTTGCCTCCCTGCATTTATACTCGGACCAGGTGGCTGCAGCCTGTGTATGAGCATAGCTGGATGCATGTTTCTGTAGCCCCCTGTCATGCTCGAGTGATGCCTTCCAATTATTAAATCCGTGCATGGTAAAAACCACATCTTTTTGTGGCATATTTCCGACATGGGAAACAGAAACATGCATCCAGCAGCACAGAGTATTCCAGCCACAGGCGTGTTCGGTACTAGGCAGGATTAAATGACCGTAATTTAACCCCAAAGGCCCGCTTTGGGTAGCTAGCTAATAATGGCTGAGATGGTGTATCGCCATTTAGGTCCCTAACCACTGTCACATGAGGTGGGGCTGAGGCAGCCGAGAGAGGGGACTGCTTTGGGAGAGAGCTTGTAGCCGCCGGTAATGTTGGAGCAGTGGCTGGAGCCTCTGATGTGCTAGCAGCAGCAGCACTAGGCTTGGGTATAGGCTTAAAAAAGCGATGCATCACTATAGATTCACTGTATATTATAGTTGATTACACAGCAAGGGTTGTAAGCTGCAAGTTCCTTTTAATTGTCTTAATTTAAATGTGTTTCTATATATCCCCTATCTATATATTCCCTTGATTTTATTTGCTGTTTTTTCTATTTCTCTGTTGTTGTTGTTGTTTTTAATCTCTGTAAGGCACTTTGAGCTACCTATGTATGGAAAGCGCGATATAAATAAAAATGTATTTGATTTGATATTCTTTGACTTTTTAACTGCAGTAAAATTCTAATTGGTTTCTGTTTTTCTTCCCTCTATAAAGCACTTTGATTAAAAGTGGGTTAACAAATGCATTTATTTGTTCTCCTTTGCCTTGCCTTGCATTTGCTGCTAGCAGCACAAGATTCACAAATAGTCTAGCCTAAACTAGGTTTAGTCGCATGAAAAGTCACCGAGTAGGCTGCTATACTAACTGTCCTTTCAGCACATGGGCTTCTGACTGCGTTCTGCTGTGAATGACAACCGTGTAAGTGCTGAGTGTGATGTGTGAACTAAAAGAGAGCACAGAAGCATGGCACTGAAGCAGTGAACATTTAAACCAAAACATAACTGGTCTGTAATTTGACAAAATCATCGCATTGTGATTGGTTTTGTAAACTGTGGGTGCGCTTTTCATTTGCAGGCAGCTTGTAACCAGAGCGGTCACGTCGTTGTGTAGTGCTGGAAAAGGCAAAGCCTGCCATCAGCACTTGTGGTCTGGGCGGAGGGACTGGAGGAGACGGCAGTCGCAGCAGCCCTCGCTAGGGACTTTATTTTACCTGTGGCGGTTTTTCATTTGCCATAACTATACTTTTTTTAAATATTGAAATCCCCCCATTATTTGACTTTTCCAACAATGGTGTTGTGATGTCCTCCTTATGGTTACATCACAATTAATCTGGATTTTAAAAAGAACAGGCAAAACCAGAAAGGGAAATATTTTCGAGCAAGTTTCGAGGCAACGGCATTGTTTGGGGTCCGCGATCTGTGCTTTAAGTGCAGTCATTCATAAACACCATGATAAACACTTACAATAGATAAGATATGAAGATAGCGAGTCTTATAGCGGGGATACAGAACTGATCGCTGTGTTCCACACACCGGCTCAGCTGTCAGATGAGCAGAGCAGAGAGCGTCGGAGGGATCCTCCGCCTCAAAACATGTAAACGTGTGGAAACAATGAATTAATAATCAATTAACTGGGTTCTTGAAATTGTGAGTAGCCTACACCAACTGCAGCAGTAGTAGCCACTGAGTTGCAAGGTGAGATTGTAAGCCATTGGAATATTCCCTAGACACCAGAGCCCTCCCTTGAAAGTTGCTGTTTAAAGCCCCGTGTCAGTGACTGCCCTTGAGAAACAAGCCCAAAGTCGCATATAAAAAGCGGACCTGGCAATGACCAGGCAGTGTCAGTGACCACTAGGCCTATAAGCGGGTGGGTGTGGGCAGGACAGCCTGCCAATTAAGCAATGCATGGTGATGGTATAGTATTCATTAATTGAATGAATTTTATTTGACATTTTCTTGGACAGCGAACAAACTTTTCCGTCCGATAGTGGGTCTGGACTTCAAAAAAAAAAAAAAAAAATCTTAAATTTTGATTGGGCGGGCACAGCTCACATTTGGGTGGGCACGGCCCACCCTGGCCCCTGGCTTCCGCCGGCCCCGATTGACGGGATTTTTTTAGCCTCTGCCATTGTTTTTTCTCACAAGCAATGGTGTTTCTGCTCCACTCCGTTTTTTTATGATCACCGTTGGAACAGCAGCATGTGCTCATGGGCAGGTGTTAACAATCAGGCTTACTTACCTTACTCCAGAGGCCTGTTTCAGGTAGCTGGTTTTGAGGCAACCCAGAGTTTGTTCGCTCTGAGTTAGTGGAAACTCTGGGTTTTCCATTTCAGGTAGCAGGTTCAGCGCAACCGAGAGTCAGTTACTGCGGCAACATACGCCGTGGGTCTAACCTGCTCGGGAGGTGGTTAGACCTACCCTGAGTTTGTTGTCTATATAAGGCTGAAGGCAGCTATCCGACAGAAGGAATTGTTAGAAATGGCATGTCCTTTTGTAAGAGCCTGTGGACGTAGATGCTGCGATCCTCAGAAGGAATCTCCGTGAGGAACGGTTATTAAGACCCCGGTTAGACATACTTTCTTTTCCTGATCATTTTCTTTATGAGCTCTATCGTTTTTCAGCGCGATCTATCATTTATTTAGACCGACTTCTCAGCCCCCATGTTAACTGCCAAACGCACCGTGGGCATGCTTTAAAGCTATACTGTACGATCTGAGAGAGCTAGCATGATTTGAAATTAGCTTGTCCTCGGAGTTCCGTTTAACTCCTCCCTCTCCCCTCGGGACTCCCTCCCCCACCCCTCGACACACAGCCGTGCACGAGCGCTGCTGGCTGCACTTCCCAATTGCACTGTTTACCAGTGATTGTTAACATTTAACTCACACACACAAACACTCACACATAGGCTACATGCAGAAAAGGCCCCAAAGTTTATAGGTTACAGTGTTGTTATTTCTTATAGAGTGTTAAGATGTGTTTTGTTCAGTGTGGATGACAGTATAGCTGTCAGTTAGTGGCCGTGACGTCAGTCGGCCGGAGGGTCTGTCTAGTAAGTTTCCTTTTCTTCTCTCTCTCGGTCAGGTGTGTGAGCGCGCATGTTGCCGCAGTAGTCGACACAGTTGAAACGTGTTTATGTGAATCACCCGTGTGTGAGTAAGTACATGCAGTCCCGATCGCTGTTATAAGTTACAGTTTATGGATGTTATTGACGGCCGCGATTCGCAGGTCGCAACAGCTGTTCTAACGTCTCCTCACGAGCGGAATGTAAGCCTGTGTCTCTTTTCCTGCGATCTATGCTGCTGTGCCTGTGAAAGAAGGAAAATAAAGAGCGGAAAAACCATACTCCTCTTCTCATGCTTATAGTCTGACGTTTTTGGCCTTAAGTGGTGTTCTGGCCGACACCTCTGAAGTGAAACCAGTGATAAGCAGATCAGCGCGGTACCGGTAGGCGACATCCACCAGTTTCCTCCGCTACACTAGGCTACATGATGAAAGATACAGAGCAGTAGCCTACTTAAAAATATAGCCTACTTTTTAATCTTTGGGTTTTGGGGAAAGTAGCAAGTCTTGTCAAGTCAAAAGGCTCAAGTCACGAGTCATTGATGTTAAAGTCCAAGTCAAGTTGCAAGTCTCTTTACATTTTGTCAAGTCGAGTCTCAAGTCATCAAATTCATGACTCGAGTCCAAGTCATGTGACTCGAGTCCACACCTCTGGTAACTTCTGTGTAGGTTCCATTGTGTAAGCTTGTTATGCTACTTCCACTAGGTCTAGTCCACTGCCAGGTAGCCTACTACGATATGGCACGAACGCTTTCTCTGCCCTCCGTGAACGCGCTCAGGCTCGCACACAGAGGGGAGAGAACGCGCAGGATTGTGATTGGTTCTTTAGATACGGGTCCATCGTCTCCGATTGGTCAGCATTTTAACAGGTTTATAGAAGGTACAGAATTTGGGGGTTTTTCGTTTCTTTTTCATTGCCCATAAGTCATTTATTGCTGTTGGGGTGTAAAAAGCACTTTTCACAACATATTAAAAAGTGCATATTGCAGATAATCTCCTATGATGCCTTTAAGTTCGATACAAATGATTTGTGTGGCACTTATAGTTTTTTTGCAAACGACCGACCGTGTGTCGGTCTGTCACAAATGTGACTCTGGCACTGAAACGTTCACTCTACACGTTTGTGATGTTTCCAAGTCACCGACCCATATGAACAATCAAGGAGGAGTTCTACAGAATTGCAGGTAACAGTAGCAATAATGTTGCCTATTGTTTCTTTGAACGTTTTAATTTAATAAATAATGTGCACTATTTAATTAAATAAATTAATTTGTAATGCAGGTTTTCCGGGTGTCATCGGGTGCATCGATGGAACTCATATTCCTATTAAAGCTCCTTCAGTGAATGAAGGAGACTATGTTAATAGGAAGTCCTTCCACAGCATCAATGTGCAGGTGTGTAGGCCTAGACCTTCAGCATTTTAAATTAAAGACACTTAACAAAACAGCATCTGTATCTAATTCTACTCCTCTGCAATTTGAAGGTCGTATGTGATGCCAGACATCTCATCACCCAAGTGGAGGCAAAGTGGCCGGGGTCTGTGCATGACGCACGCAAATTTCGGGAGTCTAATCTGAGCACTCGCTTGGCCCGTGTTGAGTTAAGCCTATATTTGAAGGATTTATATTCCATACTTGTTCAGATGATTAATATTTCACCTGTATCGTAGGAGAGTTTGACGGTCACCTTTTAGGTGACAGAGGGTACCCCTGCCAGCCTTGCCTTCTGACCCCATACGCCGATCCCTTGCCAGGACCACAGCAGCGCTACAACCTGGCGCATATGAGGACGAGAGCCAGGGTCGAAAACACCTTCGGGATCCTTAAGGCAAGATTCCAGTGCCTCCAAAAGCTGTGGGTCACACCAGAAAGGGAATGTGACATAGTGATTGCATGTGTGGTTCTACACAACATTGCAATTTTGAGAGGCGAAAATTGCCCACCTCCAGTTGCAGATGAGCAGCACATAAACCCAAACCACGCCATGGATCCACGGGACGGAAGGGTGGTTAGAGAAAGACTCTGCCAAAATCATTTTGGTTGAGTTTTCTATGTAGTTAAATGTTTTCTTTGGCATGTTTTTGTTTGCCTTCCTGTATGATAGTCAACTTGTGTGACAGACCCAGCCTCTGGGGTGACACCTTGTACATTAGACTTATGCTAACAAGATGTAGCTCTATCATTGTGGCTCAGAGTCAATTTACATTATGGCCTCAGCAAATAGACATTTACAGTATTATCCCATGGTGTCATCATCATTTGGTCACCACAGACAGCTAGGTATCAAGAAACTCATTTTAAGAATGCAAGACAGAAAAGACCCTGGTACTGCTCTTAACCAGATGCTGGTCTCTACAGGCCCAGGGACTTCATAGTCTCAGACAAACTAAGCCAAACTTAAGCCATATCCATGACAGTGACTTAAACGTCCCAGTTTAACTAGCCCACATTAAGGCCTACTCCTGGCTTAATCTAGGCCCTGTCTGTGAAACCGGCCCTAAGACTTGAAAGATTAATATAAAAGTAAAAACAACCAGCCATTCACACCTGACTCCTTCCTGACCTCAAAACTTTCTCAGACTGCAAAGCCTGGTTCCCAATCTTTATTTGGTAAGGATTTGTTGATATAAAAAGACAGCACCCTTTGAAACTGTGAAAAGCAGTAGGCCTATCTCAAAATGCATGAAGAAAAATAGCCCAATGGTTTGATTTGATAAAAAAAAATTGAGAAAAAGAAAACAAACATGCATATGTACCAAAAAAGGCTTTCTGGACTTCTGGGAGGATCAGCAGAGCTTAGCTTTTAGGGTGTCACACATTTTATAAAGTGTGAGATTTAGGGAAAGTAATGGTGAGAACTTTAATGTAGCTCAGGCAGAGTGTCAGAGTGACTCAGTAGTGGTGCTGCTTTGGCAGAGTCTTCAATCATCATCTCTCAGAAGCTGAAATTAGTGTGACCCAAAAGTGTAAACTTTGGGTAAGAATCGAAAGAATTATGATGTGTACACTGACTTTTTTTTTTCTTTTGCATTTGACAACTTGACACTGTTCAACGCAGACTGTAAATATATGGGACTGCCTTCAAAATGGGGATTTTACAGGAATAGTTCAAAACATGTTTATGTTTAGGTCGTGCTTTTTTGAATTGCAATAGAGAGCTTTCACAGGCAGTCCCCAGTATTTATTTGATTCTAAAATGATATGAATGTAACTACATAAAGTGGTAAATAAGCAAGTACCAAACGGCTAACGCTTCCATTCACTGCCAGTATTTATATTAAGATAACCTTTAAATAAATTGGATCAATCTCGTCGTCATATGCAAACCGCAAGAGGCCTGCCTTCATTGCCTCCATGTGGATTGCATGGTGTGTGTCAGCCCCATGTGTGTGAAAAGCCCTCTTATCACTGGTGTACAAACGGCTGCTTCTGAAGGGGATGCTGCTGCTGGTGTATCTTGTGTCTCTGCTGTTTTCCTTTTCCCCCGGAGGAGAACGCTGTCTTGTCTGGTGTCTGTCTGCCTCTCTGTCAAAGAAAGCCTGTGTTGGGTGGAGTGATGCTGAAGGCTTGTTTAGTCGCCCCATGGGGAGGGTGGGGTGGGAACGTGATGTGAAATAAGAGCCGGCTGAGCTGTTAAAGAGGCTAAGGAGGGATCACGCTTGGATGTGTGACTGCGCTATAGTTTAAAACCCCTTAAATCCCCGGGGAGGAATGCACAGTCAGCGCCGCAGCCTTGGTAAACTCTGCAGGTCTGCTCTCTCCTGCAATGTAAAGTCTTGCTTGTGAGAGCACGGTCGGCCTAATGCAACCCCCCTAGGTGAAGCTTAAGTGGAGGCTCCTGAGGGGACAACAACAAAAGGTTTTTACAGTTAAGTGAGTTACTGTATCCGTCCGACTTCATTGTGCATTAATGCCATTGTTTGCTGTCGACCTCCATCGGCGAAAGTTTAAGAAATGAATGGTTCTCCTTTTTGTCCCAGCCATAAAAGGTCTAGAGCCCTGGAAAGCGGCCACAGACAAGTGAAGGAGAAAGGGTCACATTAAGCCTAGGCATTCAGTATTCATTCCTTATTTCCTCATGAATTGAATTGAATCTCATCGGACAAAGGACATTTATTTTCATGATGACCATGGGCCAATCCGAATAGTCCAATCTCCTAACCTATAAGCCTTTTTTCCTATACCTTAACCCCTAAACGTCATCGGGGTTAAGGAGAGATGAAAGGTGCTTCCTATCGAACATAGGAAAAGACAGCACTGTTTCAAATGAATTCGACTCCACTTTTCCTAACCGACGTCATTGCGCGACGGCAAGTATTGCTGACGTGAGTCACTAGCGTGAAACTACACTGTAGCCTATTCTCCGAAAATGTACTACAACAAGCGCTCGTTTGATCCATGCGTTCTTTTCATATTGATTTTAATCAGGTTGTCGCCAACAGAGTGAGAATCACACCCATATATCCCCAATTCACATGTGGAATAAAAAGAGGCTACACTTATGTTGATGTTGAAATGAACTGCCCCCAGTAACTTCATTACATGTGAAGTTGGTATTTTATTTTCTTATGGTGTAAATTATGTGCTACGAAAATAACGATTATGATGTTGGTCTTTTATGAGTTCTTTATTATCTTTAGCCTGTGGGGGGGGGGGGGGGGGCATTTTGTTTTAGCCGAGTTAAATCTTCCTCTCTTCTGTTTTACCTCTCGTTCGTATTTGTGTAGAGCGGTGGCCTGTTGCTTTAAATCTTGCCGCCGTAAAGTTTTATGGGATACCATTATCTCCTTTCCTTTCCTTTTGCATAGGTTGGTCCGGAGTAACCTATGCTAAAGGAGGGTTAAAGGATGAATCGAGGCTCCTTTCCTATGCCTTTCCTAAGCATTTTGAGAATTCGGATCACATATCCGCCGAGTACTTCCGGGTCATCTCGATAGGAAAGGGAATTTTCTTTGCAAAAAATACTATTCGGATTGGCCCCATATGTCTTTGAAGCTCTCCTGTACATGAATAGTACTATAACTGTCATGACTCACGGCTCGGCAGTCTCTCCTTCTCCTCTGTATGTTTTCCCCATAGATAGTAAATAATATGGATATAGCATCTGGGCTGACCTCAGTTATTCACACGGCATCCAATAATCCTGGTTTGTGCGCGTCGCAATCTTGTGAGATTTTTACTCCGCCTCACTCCTCTTGCCAAAAATGGGAATCGACGGCACGTCGGGGGGAGGGAGATAGCTGACGTATACCTCCGAGGCAAAGTGAGGGACAACGGGCGGAGAGCTGTCACTCAAGAGATCGCGCCAATACATTTTAACCTCCAAAAGAATAAAAACTAGCGTGGGCCAAAAAAATTCACCCCCCTCAGTGTTGTCATGGAGATATGACCTATACAGACTAAAATGGTTTTGTGGCCCAGGCTGTAAATAGGTTTAATAAGACTTTGAAAACGGCCTATCTAACAAGTGAGTCAAATAAAAACTGCTCGTCTTGGCGCCACCCCCAGTGGCACTTTCTGGTTACTACAGTTGTAGGTCACTTCCTTATTGGATGCCGGTAAAAATCGCTGAGGTTGGGGCTTGGTTTTCCCTTATCAGTCTCTCCTTCTTGTATTCCATTTGTCTGTCTCCCTGTTGGCATGTGGGCGTGGCGGCACTCCGGGGCAGACTGCTCCAGGTGTGGATCGTTGGCTAATCAGACCTCTCTACTACTACTTCGTACCAGAGCGGTAAATTACCCAAGATCAGGATTATCTATGTTTGTTGTTTTCTTTCTAGTCTCAGATGGAGTTAGTTGTAACTCAGCTCCTCTTTTCTTCCATGCCTGTTCAACTTTCCTGCTCGCCTGCCTGCGGGTTCCGGATATCCACTAGCCTCTGCTCGCCACGCCATTCAGCCGTCCTGTGTCCTGCCAGCCTGCCTGAAATAAATATTGTTCTAAACTGACTGGGTTTCTGTCTGCGTTTGGGTCATCCCGGCTTACAGCTGAAGTAAATACACATGACATGGATTCCTGCCATGTATCCTGTGTGCAGAAAGGCACAGAGCATGCGCAGCTCCGTCTGCGTGGGAGCCTCTGCTTTGGCTCTCTTTTAAACAATTAATCAAAGCGACAAAATGGTATGCTGTAATGGCGGTTGTTGAAAACATTTGCTCCCCCGGATATTAAATCCATTAACATTAGCAAGGATTCTGGTAATTGCTACAGAAATTGCACAAATGTAGCCACATTACATTATTGCTCCGTGCTCAGTACATAAGAGAACGCAGCCTGACATTTTAACAGAAGCATTACTTATGGCAGTGGAGCTGAGAGGTGCATGAGTTGCATTTGGACCTTAAATGAAAGACTAACATATTTAAACTTGGATGGTAAATTAGTAAATATAGGGAGTATTTTGTCAAGCAATTACTGGGACTTTCCATGTTGTGCTACTTAAAACTATATATTTTACAGCACTAAACGTTGAATGCAGCTAGACATTTTCTGCTGGAACATTGTCATTCAGAAAATACTTATGATTGGCATTTTCAAATGTGATCCAACCAGTAGCGGCCTTAGCTATGTTTCAACCCATTCAATTAAATGGGGCCCAGTCCTCTGGGGGGCCCCCAAGCCCCCCCTAAAAAATATATATATATATATATTTTTTTTTTTTTTTGCTAAATAATTCTTGAGCAGGCTACCGGGCCCTAGGCCTCATAGTAACTTTTCATGTTGCATTGTCAAAGAGCTCAGTCACTCATGTCAATCATGGACATATAAAGAAATGGACACCGTATTGAAACATGGCGCCCATTCATTCCTATGAAAGCTGCTCATAGGCGCAGAGAAGCAACAAGGAAGTATAATCCGGAAATTCCATGCGGCCCAAAGCATTACGTAGCATGGACGTAGCGGCATTATGGACCTATCAAGAAAGAGGGCGGCAAGCGTAGCGGACTGGAGGCGGGTGTCTCGTTCTGTAGCATCTAGCCTGGCGAAAACAAACTGAAAGCCGTTAAAAGCCGTTGGGCTAATAAAACGCTTGAGGTGGCGTTTTGAAATGAGAAAACTTACATTTTAATAGTATATGGTCTAAAGATAAGTATGAGCCTATGATTGATATCCAGAAAAAATGTGCAGAGACACAATCTTGTTCGCTGCTTGTACTGTGTGGACAGGGACATCTGCCTACGGGCCGTATGAAAATAAGCTCCACCCCTTACCATGCAATACCAATGGGTTGGCCACATGTCCATGCTGGCTGCTCGGAGAAGGCAGCATCCTGGGGGCCTGATGTCAATAACAGGGTCCAAAAAGGAATACGCCTAAATATAAGGAAATAAATCATCATGGGCCCCTCAACTAGTAGGGGAGAAATACAAAAGCATAAGAAAACAGCATTAGTAGCTCTGTCTAAGGGGCTTCATGATGAGCCTTTAGGGCCCCCACACACATACAGGAATACGATTTCTATGTGTAAATTCTATGCTGTTCATAAAAAGTAGCTATCCACCCTGTATCTGTTGAAATGAGTCTCTCCATCATAGAACAAGAGTCTGCAGACCAATCTACTGTACTGTTTTTACAGTAGCAGAGTAAAGAGTGCTGCCTGATTAAGAAAAATCTGAAAAATAATGTTCCTGCTGCATCTCAAGATTTGATATAGCCTCTAAATGTTCCCCTCAAAGTGCACCAGATTGATGCATTTTAATTCAAAAGGCACACATTTTCTTCCGGGGGGGATGCCCCCGGACCCCCCAACAAGGACCAGGGTCCCACCCACAGTATCCCTAAATCCTGTGAGAAAAACTGACTTCATTAATATGTTTTTACCATTAATTGTATATGTGCTGAAAAGTCAGTGTACCTGACTGGATAGGTAGGAGTGGGGGGGCCCTTTAAGAGTCTGCACCCAGTGGCCCATCATCTCATAAAACTCTACAATCTGTTTTCTTTTTGCGGGAAGCATGCACAAGCATGCACAAGAAATATGTATTAAAAAAAATAAAAAATGTTAAGAAAGAAAATACAAACAAAGTGGAGGGCCCCACACTAGGTCTTGAATGGGGCCCCCAGATCGTTAAGGCCGCCCCTGGATCCAACAGTGCTGTAAAGTAGTAGTAGGAGTAGTCTGCAATAAGGATAATACAACACACACATTGTGATTTATAGCCTGAAAATTATGGCTGTCGTTGTGACTGCGTCTGTATTTAATACATTTGAAGGGTAGGCGCTAATAGGCACAGCGTTGCGCGCAGATGGCTGCAGTTATTCTGGTGAGGAAGAGACATAAAAGAAGATGGAGAAAGTGGGTTTGTTTTACTAGTACTGCCTCTACCACGTTTGCACCTTGTTTGTCAGTTATATACTGTATAGTTGATCACCGGCAAAACGCCCACCAACCAAATGTGCAATCTGTTAGAATGCACACGCAATTTAGAACTCTTTATTTGGGATCTAAGTCAATCAGGCTCTACGTGTGTATTATAATCCAAAATATAAATTTGCCATGATATAACAGTCTGAAATATTGCAGGAGTTGGACTTGCAAAGAATGGTTATGTTGTTGTATCAGTACAGAAGTGATTAAGTAATGCATAGGAGACTGTATTCTTCAGCCGTCCATCTCATGAGTTTCTAATGGAACCAATACACTTCAATTTGAATAAGTCTGGCTGTCAACTGGCTTTTTTATGGCTAATTTTAGCATGCTGTGTTCATAATGACAACCGTTAAGACATGGTCTGATCATTGTGCTAGATGAAAATTCTGAGGAACAGTATTCAATCATTCATTATGTTAGGAAAAAGGGAGTCTGACTCTGTTTCATGACAATCCATCCTACATTTGTTTGAAGATTTTGCTCATTTTACTGGAAAAGTCAGGGATGTGTGAGCAATCTCAACTTTTGCATGGATTGACATGAAATGTTTTATTATCTGGGCCAATGTGGTGAAGGAAACTGATTGACCATCCAAAAAACATTACCTTCCCTAAAGCTTTATCCTAGCGAGGCAAAAAAAAAGAGTGATCAAAATGGATTGCAGCAGAGGAAATTCTGTCTATTCAATCTCCCAAAAGACGCAGAACCACATCAAATCCTCATTATTCAACTCAATGGCATCTTTTGTCAGACCTATTTATTTCAGATACCAGTTTGAAACTGCTTTCTGTTGAAGATCTAAAGTCTCAAGGTCAAGCAGAGATAATAATACAAACCCCAATGTCATCTCCCCAATGAGACAAGCAAAGACATTCAACAAGCTGAGGAGTACCGCTTGAGACAACTTAACTCATATTCATGTGTAAATGATCCAACGCTATAAACAATGAACAGTGTCAGATCCTCAACGCTCCATTAACATGGTGCACTTGACCTATGTGAACTCCTATCTACTGTTGGATAAACACCCTTTGTGGTGCCCTCAATCCCCCTAATTTCCCTCACAAAAAGCCTGTTACAAAAGACAGTCTTTAAGGGAGAGGTGGATATATTTATTGGCAAGCCATTAAAAGTTCACTGTAATTTAATGTGCATCCAAGGACACGCTCTAAGACACTATTAGAGATTTAAAGCCCCAATAAATCTGCAACATACGTTGAGAGGCACAGAAATGCCACCACCCAGTCTGTTCCGTTAATAAGTGAACAACGCGGCAACACAGCAGTGTATGGCCCAAGCCGTACACCGTGGCAATTTTCCATTTTTGTTTGTCGACTTTTCAAAGTAGCATGAAACATATAATTAAACAATGACATAACCAAATTATGCAAGCGCCTCTAATGGGAGTCTTTGACCCCTTTCAGTTCTCTTCACATGAACATGGTTGTGTCAGGCAGCTTTTAGAAGAGGGGGACCAAAACTGAGAAGCAGATTTAGAGGAGCAGCTATAATGCAATCTTTACAGGGAGCCTTCTGACCTTCTCTGACATGCTTTAGCAGCATTTTATTAAAGGAAATAAAACCTGAATGTGTTGAGCTAATTTTCCCCAGACAAAGTGAGCACGACAGTGGTAGGGACAGCCTGACCGAGACAGAACAAGTGGAACACAAGTAAACAGGATTATGAAACAAACCCCCTTCAGGCAAATTAATATTAGTGAGAGGTGTAGAATTGTAAACAAAGATGAATCAACTCCCTCTGGGTGAAACATTTGTCCCACAACCAAGAAATACAAGGAACAAATGTTTCCTCTGAGCAGCACGGTTCGGTTAGGCAGGGCAGGGTAACCCTACATCTTGCTTGTGTTTCCACTGCCGACCCTTACTTAGTAGGCTGTGTTTATATTGGACGGTCAGAGTCTATACATTCTATGGGTCAGAGCAGTTACTACTACTGTACACCATTATGATGAGCAGAAGGACACAGGAAAGACGCCACACAATAAACAAAGAGCTGCGTGACAAAACATTTATTAATACACAAGACTTATTTTGCCCGAGGTGACTATACATGGTGGTTTATCTGTCACTCAGAAATGATTCTGTCGACCAATCAACAGACTGCAGTGTGTAGCTTCACAAAAATAGGTGCAGCTTGGCTTGCTTATTTTGGTACCCTTTCAAACTTCTGACGGTCAAATTGCAAATAAATGAGTGCCAAACATTTCCAAACCTTACCACACCGGTCAGTGGAAACTAAGTAGTCACTCCTTGAACAAGGTAGTCACTGTTCAATGTATATTTTACCACATGCCTCCCATGAGTGCTTTATCTAGAGCCCAGCGTGATAAAAAAAAGAAAGAAAAAGCATGGTGCCAAGCAAGCTTTAATCATTGCTCCACCATTCTTAATAGAGTGATTATTAGCACGGGGATTAATCGGCTCATTTAAAGCTCACGCCGGGCCCCCTCGTGATTTACTTCTGTAGGGCGACTTCCAAATGCACAAAAGGAGTGGAGACAGCAGGGGGAGAGAGTTACTGTGGGTAGTTTCCCCTGATACCCAATGTGTGACTGTTTGTGTTTCACAGGAGCTAACCAGGGAGAGCACAAGACACATTGAAAAGACTTTATCTCCAGATTGGGAAGCTTCATTAGGTTGACCTGATGGCAAAGGGGAGGAGAGGACAGGAAGGAGGGTGAAAAAGGAATTGGAAGGGAGACGAGGGCTATTAGTAACCCCATGCTATATGGTGCTTCTTTTGGTAAAGCACACAAGCAACCCAGCAGCATTGCCGAGCTGGAGCTAACACTATAAACAAGGTTATAACAACATATCTACTTAATAAAATTGAGGCAACATGCTACAAGTCATATAATTAAATACATATAACTATGCTTGATTTTGGGTATGTATAAATTACAGAAGATGCTTAAGAGTAACTCATCCAATATGAGTAGATTCAAACAGAGCAGATAAAGGAATTTATTAAAACCAAATGAAATATTACATAAGATGCCTTTTACATAACACTAATATAACATTTTTAGTATCTTGATAAGCACTGGGCGATTTTAACAGTTTATTATTTTTCGTCTTATTGAATGTTGTCTGTGGTGTCCGTGAAACCGCAAACTCGCCATACATTCAGTCCAGCGCAAGGCATTGTGGGAAAAGGGCCGTTCCTGAAACACTGAATAACAAAACTGTTGAGTGTTTTTCAGTCGAAGCTTCCCGATAACATTATTCACTCAATATTCTTTCTATTTGTAATCAAACAATAGGAAGGCTTGATTTTTATGAAAGTAATTTTGATAAGTAAAAATTTGCCACAAAATCAAAAAGATTGTTTAACATCTACATAGCCCCAGCATCCTTTTGTACAGTGTTCATATTCCTGTGTACCTATACAGACTCCTGCCCTGGGATTTGTGCCGTATAGTTTTGTTGTTGGGATGTGTTGTGGCGGATTTACGAGGCAATTCTTCTCAGGATGTGTGAGTGCTTTGGCGTGAGGGTGGATGGAGTGGTGGTGATGGGGGGAGGGGGGGGGAGAATTGTGTCCAGCATAGATATATATACCATGTAAGCACAATGCCCTTGAATCTGGCCTTGGACATTCTGTTGAATTGCATTCCTCTCACTGTCAAGAGATCATATAACAGGAAAAAAGATTACCAGAAGTGGAGTGGCTATCGTATCGCACACTTTTGTTTTTTACTCAGACAGTAGGGAAGATAAAGTGCCTCTTTTTCCTCTCTTGCTTATGTGTTCTGGATATACTGCAGATACACCAGGGACATTTCATTGTGTTTAAGCATCCTTAGGTTTCATGACAGGCGCTATGCACATAAAGCTATTATTATTTTTCTATTATCATCATCTGCTGTCCTCAGTTTTTGTGTAGATAATCTTTATTCAACACTTAGTTTTCTTTATTTCTCCAACTGTCCAGTGGATGAGGAAGCCATTTAACGTGAAGATACCCAGTCAATGTTTTGACCGGTAGCTATCATTCTGGGATTTCTCTAGCCTCCACGGAAAAGAAGCCAGGTCCTCTTTAGTTACTTTCCACCCCTCCTGCACTTGCAGACACAACTGCTGAGAAAGGACAACTTCTCCTCATCTACCAGAGGGGTTTAATAGAAACTGCAAATACAGCAAAAGAAACATTCTTGGGTGAATAAAGGCTTCCTTCCTGGCTGCTACCATCAATGTTCTAGATCTGAGCAGCTCATTCATTAACACAAATACTGAACAATGTGCACAAGTACATTCAATAGTTTAGTGTACAATTGCCCATAGGTGTGAATGGATGTTATTATACAAGTGATAACCCTGTGAAAGACTGGCGACCACAGCCTGGAATAGGCATCAGCTCCCCTGTCCCTGCACACAAGACTACAGTATATGGTGGAAAATGAATGAATGAATGGATCAATACTACACGAGATTACTTGAAAGCCTTGACCTATCGTGGTTATTACTGCTTCTGCCCAGTTGTTCGAGTGCAGAGGTTTAATGTCCTATAGTGGTTTAAGTGCTCACCACAGCGAAATAAATAGGCTTTAGTCACCATTACAATGTATCTTACAGGTCTGTTGGAGGAGCCCATCTACTAAATGTTATCTAATTTGTTCCTTTCGTGGTTGGATATTATTCATTCAAATCAAATGATGACCAGACAGCATGGTGCCAGAACACATGGGGTGAAAGCAGACAAGGTTTAAATGTGTGGCATATATTTTTTTTTAAATGATCTTAAAGCACATACAAATTAATATGAGAAAAGCAAAGCATTCTTAAAAACATTGACGGATGTTGACATTGACACACTGATTAGATCTGTTCTCCAGCACAGCACCGGGGTTAAGCCGGTCATGTGTGACTGTTACAACATGAAGTTGATTTGTATTTATAATGATACCATAACAAAAGCTGATTGATTCAAATTAGATTCACACTGAAGACTCTGTTACTTTACAGCTCTGGAAAAAAAGGAAAATACCACTCTAAATATTTATTATCTCTGGATTTACTATTAATGAGTGTGTGTGTGTGTGTGTGTGTGTGTGTGTGTGTGTGCGCGTGTGTGTGTGTGTGCGCGTGTGCGTGTGTGTGTGTTTATGTTTATGAGAGTAAAGTGAAAATGTTCGTTTCATTCTATGAACTACTGACAACATTTCTGCTAATTTCCAAATACAAATATTTTCATTTATAGCATTTCCATAATTGCATGTAGAGATTTAAGAAACATTTGGAGTTGACCTGCTTCCTCAAGAGATTGCAGCATGTTAACCAATGTCACAATAAATCCAAGGAAATACAAGGAGGAGAAGTGCGACCGTATGAATAATGACTTTATTATCCCAGTAATACAGTTAGTAATGCCAAATGCCAGCCAGGTGGTCAGCTTCAGGCAAATGCCTTTCCCTGTCGGAACAATCCCTGGCCCAGCCTTCAGGGCAAGAGCATATTGACATAGCTTTCAATCAGGGTTCCTGCAGCTGTGCCTGTCTGCAACCGTTTCTATGGCGCACTGCTTAGCAACATATGATGTGATTTACTCTTATAGTACACAGCTATGTTAGTAGGCAGGTTCAAATAGAATATACACTATATGGACAAAAGTATTGGGCCACACCTCTTAAGCATTGAATTCAGGTGTTTCATTCAGTCCCATTGCCACAGGTGTATAAAATCAACCACCTAGACATGCAAGTCTGCCTTGCGTTTTTGAAAGAATGGGTCATTCTAGAGAGCTCACTAAATTCCAGCATGGTATTGTAATAGGATGGCACCATTGCAACAAGTCAGTTTGTGAAATTTCAAACCTCATAGATGTTCCATCATCAACTGTAAGTGGTATTGTTGCACAGTAGAAGTGTTAAGGAACCACAGAAACTCAGCCATCAAGCCGTAAAGTTACAAAGTGGGGTCAGAGGGTGCTGAGGTGAAAAGTCCGCACAACTGGCCAACGCTCTGCTGACTCAATCAGCACTGCAGTGTTCCAAACCACCTCTGGCAATAACACCAGGACCAAAACTGTGGGCCCACCATGAGCTGTATGGCATGGATTTACAATAGGCAAGCAGCTGAAAGCCTTCCATCCAGTGGAAACATGTTCTGTGGAGGGCCCAATCAGACTCCTCTATCTGATTGAGCCGTCTGGGTTTGGTGAATGCCAGGACAATGCTAAATTTGCATTTTTTTTTTGCATTTTTCATGCTTTATTGATAGTTTTGAAGAGACAGAGGTGAAATGGGGCAGAGAGGGGAGTGACATGCAGAGAACGACCGCAGGCGAGAATCTAACCCGGGTCTGATGCTGGGCCCGCCCCTGGGGGGGACGCCCTACCAACTGAGCTAAGGGTGCCCCCTGCCAGGACGATGTCACCTTACTGACTGCATTGTGCCAACTGTGAAGTTTGAAAGAGTGGAAGATGTTATTGCTGCAAATAGGGGATCCACTCAGTATGGATTTAGAATGGGATGTCATAAAGGCCCCTGTTTGTGGAAGGTGTAGGTGGCCCAATACTTTTGTCATAGTAGTGTATGTCAATAGTGTAAAATGAGAAAGCTAATGGCTCAAACATTGTGTTGTGAAATCAGGATATAAATGTCTGTTTGATAAATGCTGGAAAAACTTCCAAATTAGTAAGATAACACATCATATTGCCAACATGTCCTGTATGCAGTTTAGAGGTTGAACAGTGAGCTAAATATGAACTGTACACTCACTCACACACACACACACACACACACACACACACACACACACACACACACACACACACACACACACACACACACACACACACACACACACACACACACACACACACAGGTATAGTGCTGACAGCAGGGAAAGAGAGATAGTCGTAAGCCAAGATGGTAATAAACAAACCTAAAATAAATTGAAACATTGGGAGACAAGACCAAGACACATCTGCTTTTACTAGAAGCAATTTGGTGCCATGAGGCCAATTTCTTTTCTGCCTGTTCACCATGGTCAGCACATTCTGTCACTCCCACACCGCGCCTGTCTGTCCACTGGTCTGCAGGAGAGCAACTGTGTTTGGAAGAGAGCAGTGTATTAGTGATACAGTATATTCCTGAAGCTGTGCTACTGCAGTTCTTATTTTTTGAGTAATAAAAACGCTAAGATATGCTAAACAAATGCTGTGATTCATAGTCCTATGGAAGAACGGGATGCAACACACACACACACACACACACAAAAAACACACACACACACACACACAATGGAAAGATGGAAAGAAAGGGACAAAAGGAACCCCAACCCCAAGAAGAGTAGAGAAAGAACACAGTGAATAGAAAATACAGTCGAGTAAAGTGTTGCTGCAGTCTATTTTTGGCACTTGCTTCCCCCCACGCTTCACCCCAGATGCCACGATACTATTTTATTTTTATTTATTTTTTTAAACTTGAGTCATTGAAACCAGGTTTGCTCTTTCCAAAGGCATAACAGATGTACACAGATTGTGTCTATAGTGCTCACCTCCTCACTTCCTTACTTTATTCATCTGCCACACAGCAGCCCTCCCACCTCTCCCTGTCCACCTCCTTGATAATTCACTACTAACTCACCTCTAACCTCTTTCCCCCTGTGATGTATGTCAGAGAGTCAAACGTCTGGCCGTGCCCCTGGATCACACTCCATTCAGCCCATACATCATTTTCAAACCTTGAGGTCCTGCGGCACTGTGCGCGAGTCTTATTGACAAGGCCCCCGGTGAAAAATCCCCCCTGCGGCCCTGACAGCTCTCCTCTCCTCTCCTCTCCCATCCTTTTCTTTTTGCTTGGAAGCTTGATCTGTGAAGGAGAGGGAACTGGCGATCTCAATTGCCCCTTGTCTTCCAATTCCAGAGTGGGAATTCATCAGATTATGTACAGCGCTGAAGCCACAGCTGCCAAAGGGCCCCATTAGGCATCCAGCAGGTCAATGGTTAACTAATCGAGGAAAGCTCTAACGGTGACTTCTTTGACCCATCCGCCCGATCCATACACTGTGACTGGAATGATCAGTCAGAATCCAAAGGGGTCTAGGCAGAGCTGCCCCTTAATTGGTCGAGATGATTGATGCTTTGACTGAACGTACAGGCTAACGGCCCCCACACACATCCTACCTCTACTGCGCGTCTACCTCGCGTCTGCGTCTGACTTTTTGTCACAGACTGTGAAATCAACGTAGAGCGAGCACACATCCAACCTCAGACGCACTGCTGAGGCGCGTCGGAGGCACGTCTGCAGCGACGCTCCCCTTCACCTCAGGAGGCTCGCCTATTTTTTTTCTGAGAGCAGCGCGTCTCTGTGCTTTAACTGATAGAGAAATACTCTGCTGACAGTCATACCAGCAGCATTCACTCTAGTTACACGTTTACCCGGTGTGTTTATTTCAAAATAAAACATCCCTCAGTCGTATACGCGAATAATCCCTTTATTTCACGATTTAATTGTGCAATCAAAATCCGAGGGATTTAAAACCTAATTTTCAATTAGTTCTGGCATTTAATTTTTGGATAAATGACACATATAGAGATCCAATATAGTGAAGAAATAAAAAAGATCATGATGAGCGCAACAGTTTTCCGTTGCTCTATCTGTGTCTACGGCCTTCTTCTTCCCCGACCACACCCCCCTCTCTCTCTCCCGTATAAATCAGTAAAGTGATTTTTTAAATACTCTGCTGAGAGTCATATTGACTTCATACTGGCAGCTTTCGCTGTAGTTTCACCATTTCCTGGTGTGTCCCCTTCAAAATAAAACTTCCAACAAGCGAAAATATGGCAAAAAAAAAGAAAAAAAATGGCAATGGGGCGCACGGATTACTGTCCAGACTCAATATAAATCATATGCATCATAGATGACATGAAAGAACTTCATTTTTAATGGGAATTATCTATGAAAACTCTTTGTAGAAAGATAGGGCTTTTAAAAGCAGCGCTGCAACAGTAGCTGCTGAGACGTTGCATGTGTGTCCGAGAAAAGTCCGAGAGAGGCAGCAGTAAGGTAACGCGACGCGCTCCAGAGGTAGACGCAGGATGTGTGTGGGGCGCGTAATGCTGATGTACTGAATCAGTCTTTTTTACCTGCACATTCATTAAAGCACACAGTAAAGGAAACACACTTGGTCCTCTGGTACAGATAGCTGTGAGGATGATCTCAGGTGAACATTTCCATTTGCCTCAGATATGTTCCTAGGTTGGTGATGAATGATCTACAATAACAGGGACTGTACACCAGCAGCAGACCTTTGAAAATAACGCTTTTATAGATGGAGGGATTAGCCTTGACGGGAAGAAAGCTGCATTTAGAAAGCCTTAAGCATATAAAATCCGTTGGAGATCTAATCTTGTAACTGACGATAAGCACCCAAGGTATTGTGTGTGTGTGTGTGTGTGTGTGTGTGTGTGTGTGTGTGTGTGTGTGTGTGTGTGTGTGTGTGTGTGTGTGTGTGTGTGTGTGTGTGTGTGTGTGTGTGTGTGTGTGTGTGTGTGTGTGTGTGTGTGTGTGTGTGTGTGTGTGTGTGTGTGTGTGTGTGTGTGTGTGTGTGTGTGTGTGTGTTTTGACTTGTTTTAGAGGAACCAGGCGGCTCCCCATTTTATTCTACATCCTTTTCATTATTTCAGTCGGCCCGCATAGAAAATGTATTTTCCAGGAAAAGATGGATTTCTTTGGAAGTGGTAAATATTTTTGATAAATTCCCCAAAGTAGTGGAATGAATTGAGGCAATTAATTCATTATGAGGCGGCAGACAAACAGGATAAATCAATAAAGACAAACACATTCCGGAGTCTTATGAAGTTGAAGAAGAATGAGGTTGAAATGTAGAAAAGTTAGGCCATATCCTTCCCAGTTTGCTCAGTGAATAATGTGCTAATTTGCAATCATGGGGGATTAATACAACTATGTTGCTGCAGAAGTATAGCAACTGCACCAAAGTTATGATTAAAACAATGCTGATGTTTAAATGAAATTATCCTTCCATGGAAGCGTGATTTATTTGATTTATTTTTTCCATTAGATTTCTGTGAGTCACTAGCCACTCAGTAACAGTATCAGACAGAAGTATCATGGCACACCACCAGCAATTAGGCATCTCGCTCGGGGACTTGTGTAAGCAATTAAAAAAGAAAAGGTCAAAATTGATTCAGCTGAGGCTCAGATATCCCAATTTTCGATCCCTTGTTTGAGTCCAGATCCAAGAACAATTAATCCTACATCTCCCACAATGCTACATTATAGACCTGGGGCCTCTACGGATTCTCTGTTTTGCATAGGAAATTTCCTTTCCTAACGAGATGATTGAGATGGGCAACTTCCCGTGAACAAACAGTATTTGCAATAGCAACTTTGTAAGGTGATTATATCTAAAAGTCTTGTTTACAGCTTGTTGCGCTGAACATAGAGAGGGAATTAATGTACCTTAAGATTATTGTAGATGTAAAAGTAGTGAAAAACCGAAAGCAGCTCATAACATAATCACAATATTGGACTTTTAATTTTAGAGTGTAACTCTAAGAAAAAGAAAACTAAAAAATTGTTGAAAAAAATATGTTAGGTGCCACCGATTTTAATGTACCAGCGAAGTTTAACCCCAGTTTAGGAATTGTATAAATCAAGCACATGATTGTAATCTTGAATCAGCGATAAATCAGTCAAACAAATCAACAACTGAATAATACAGAGGTTAAAATTAGGGCTGTCAAAATCAACGCATTAACGCAGGTTGATTAATTTCTGGAATCAATGTGTTAATTTTTTTAGCGCAATTAACGTATGTGCAGAATGATCCACCCCGTGCATCCCACCCGCTCTGCACTACAATCACTCTAACATTGTGGCCGACCCAGGATCAGTAGCTGCGCGCGGCCAAACATAGCAGCACGCCAGTCTGTGTTTTAAACTCCTAACCACGGACCCATAACTGCTGCGAAACGGCCACATCTGTGTCGCGGGCGGCAGTTTCTCTCGGAAGCAACAGGAGAAACATTCTGCTCCGTTCACGGGAGGAAACAAACGTCTGCAGTTTTCAGAGGTGTGTGTGATTAATACGTGACATCAACATAACGTCGGCTTTCTGTTACAAATTAACAGTCCCATATAACGTGGAAACACACACACAAACACACACACACGCGGACTGCAATCAGGTTGTATTCAAGCATGCAAAACCATGGATTCACCAAATAAATGCCATTCTATAGCCTATCCTATATTTGCTCAAAGACATAGAAAAGAGACAGCCAAATTGAAGTTTGGTGTGGTAGCATATGTTTTAGTTGATTAAAATGTATTTGCAGTGTTTACACCATCATTTGGATTTTAGATGAATAAAAAAACTACATTTAAATGTATATATTCACCTTCTGTCCTTTATCTTTCCATTCATACAACAATATACAGAGAAAATCATAATTTTTCGGGCCTATTTTGAATGGTAGAATTAGTCATGATTAATCGCAATTAATCCACAGAATCCTGTGATTAATCTGATTAAAAGTTGTAATCGTTTGACAGCCCTAGTAAAAATAAAATACAAACATTTAAAGATGATTTAAGGCGTAGGGAGAAAAAGTCAAGCCTGTTTTTGTATTGCATTATACTGATGTATTTTTGATTTGGCCTGTCTCATTGACATATATGGGTTGGGCAAAATAATTGAAACACTTTTCACAATTATGCAATACAATTCAATGGCAATCGAAAGTACTTCCTCAAAAAATACTATTGTATTGAATAGCATTGAATTTAGCTTGGTGTACCAACTGTACACTTTTATTATGTCTTATTTTCTATTTGTGTGCCCCTCTAAAGTAGCCTGGAAATCCAGACCCTGATATCTTGAACGATAGAGGGTCTGGCCACGATCAATAGTAATTTCCAACTCAAGGGGCAGCTCCTACTCGTGCATTTCAAATGCCACTGCACGCAGTTGGATAGCACTACAACCAATCAGAGCGATGCACAAGGCGACGTAAGCCCCTTTCGTTTAGCGAACAGCTGTTAAACTGTTAAATTAAACGTTTGCCGTTGTCGGTCGGCAAAATAGAACATTCCACTTACTTGCTAATGAAAGATTTGAGTGCCGTCTTCCAAATCGTTAAGGGTCGAGGCCAAAGCAGTCTCAAACTCACACAACATATCCGCAGCCATATTTGATGTTTACTATCACGGCTTCGACGTCGCATGCACGTCACTGTCGTCATCCGGTTACGTCCTCCCCATAGCACCATATAAAGGGCTCTGGCGCGCCCATATTAGATAGAACCAATTGAAACCACCAGCCAGATTTCTGGCTTTCTTGATAAAGCTTCAACGGAGCGTGTCCAGACCAACACGCGCAGCAAATTTAATTTGCCAGCGCCTAGTGGCAGGTCTGGGAATGCCAGGCTACCTCTAAAGCACTTATAATTGCCTTGTGTCTGAATTGTGCTATATAAATAAACCTGTCTTGTCTACAGTAAATACAAAAATTGCCAACCTAGTATAAAGTATACACACAACTCACGCTAAGCATGTGGTCAGTTAACTAATGTTATTTGAGCAATTATCTCAAATTTGACAAAAAAAGATTCTCCAGTGACATTGAAGACTGAATGTTCAACTGTTCCTACATGCTTCATAGTGTTCCCACTTATGAGTCAACTTTGACATGTCAAAGTGGAATGCCTCTTTTGAAGGCCACTTCTTTCTTTTTGCAATTCACATTTGAAACACTGTATTTACATCTTACAAGCTGTATAGTGGGAAGTAACCAGGGGGACCAGCGGTATCCTTTAGGATATGGTTGGAGGCCGACAGAGGAGCAGTCTGTCTGATGTGTGTGTTAGAAGATGGAATTTGGCAAACATGAGCATACTGTGCAAAAAAAGTAAAGAGAATTCTCAAACAGCCCAGTCGGTTCAACACAAGTGTTGGAGTCAGAACTTTGTCAAGTCAAAAGAGTCACGTTGAAAACAAAACTTTTGCCAACCCTGCAGCAGATGTACTCCTGCAACCTTTTTATGGATTATTCCACTTCCCATGAATCTAAAAAACCTTGTGGCAGTTTTATGCACCTTGCTGAGGAGAAGCTGGCACATACTCAACCTTTTATAAAGACTAATGTGTGCCATTAGTCTAACTTACTGTAGCCACTTTTCACAAGCTGTCTGACGAAAATTCCCCCTGGTACGTAGGAGGAATCGTGGAAGACGTAATCTGACATTTTGGCAGGTCAAATTGTTAACACTGCAGGGGTGAAGAGGGGCCAGGTCCAGTGCAGTCCATTTGCTCCATTCGTTTTATTAACGCCGCCGGTCCAAAATGTTCTCAATTAGTATTATTTTGTTTTTCTCTACTCAATCACACTTCTGCTTTTGGGGGATGTGGGAAGCACTTGTGGGTGAATCAGCATTGTTATTGGGCATGCTAACTATCTGGCTAGTAAGGCTCACCCTCTGCACTATACTGCCCAGTGGAGAAGAGTTAAAAGGGCTGACATCTTTCAAGATCACTTCTCAGGGAATTGCCACATATCAAAAGTTTACCTGTGAGAACCTGTGAGCGTGCGCCGTAAGAGACCCACACACACACACATTCTTCATATTATAGCTCTCTACAGGGGAAACCCCCCTTTTTTAGAAAAATGCCGGTGCTAAAGCCTTCCTTTTTCTTCTTTTCTATTTTCTTCAAAAGCCTTATTTCTAGGTCTGGGGAGTTTGATTTATGGAACTGTGAGAAAAAAATGTCAGGAGGTTAGAAGGCTAAAGGAAAGCGGGGCTGTCGCTTTGGCGTTTGAAAATGCCTGGCTCGAGTGCGTGGGACTTCGTGAGCTTCTTCCTCAATCATTGCCGACGCGTGTTGTGCATGCACCAAAGCAAAGGAACAGACAAAAGATCTGAAAAATGGCTGTGAGAAGGCAGAGGAACGTTTGGTGATTTCTATTTCCATCCATCTATGCTTCTGTAGTGGCATACAGATACATACAGAAGGTGGATGGACCAGGCCATGAAGTACGATGAAAGGCACACTGGTTGTAGGGACTCAGCTTCTGATTTATGAGGTTTACTGCGCAGCATGGTAAGCGGTGCTGTAGTGGGGGATGGAGAAGGATCTTTGTAAGAACTTATCTGTCTGTAATTTATCACACTACCTCTCTCCCAACAACCTTTTTCTCCAAGCACTGACCTGTGAGCTGGATACCAAACATGCTTCATATGAAATGGACACTGTAGCTGGTTGAGTGTGCTCCAAGCTATAGTGGCGTTATGTATGGGTAGCGGATACTGCGGGCATTTTTTTCCCACAAAGACATACAATTGGAATGAGTGATCAATCAGGAAAGCAATTAAGTTTGCCTCGGCAGGTCTGGTAGATGGCTTTCAAAGTGTAAGTCTATTACCAAGAATAGAGCAATAGCTGTTAGCAAAGTGAGGACCCATACATCCGTCACATGAATTCATCTGGCTCATCTGGTTCATCAAAATCAATTTACTGTGGAAAATATAATGCTGCAGCTCTGGCGTTTGCCAGTTAAAAATCTATTTGTCTGACATCACCAATGTGTTTAATCTATTAATAATAATTCATCGTATTGTCTTGTTTCTGAGGAATGGGGATGCCGTTTCCACAGTTCATTTGCTTCACCCCATCTAAATGATCTAACTTGCATTCAGACTCATGCAAGCTGAACAACTGAAATGGTGGCACATGCAGGCTCACCCTGGCTCAAGCAATTACCTTGTAGAATCATCGGTCTTGATGTAAAAATATCAGAGCAGGCGGCGTTACATTGTACCACTGGGTCGACACTTGCGGGGAACAGCATTTCAGATTAGATATTGAAGTCAGCTCAGAATGTCTGTGTCCCTGTTTCTTCATCCCTCTCTCCCACTCCATTCTTACTTTATTCAGTTCCCTCCCACACCATTTCTGACTCTTCACCTTCTCTGACTGAATAAAACAATAATGTGTTGAATAATGCGTTCTGATATTTGGGTAGAATGCATGAAGAATAAAGATAAAAGGCTTCTGGCTCTGATGTTCTGCTCTCTACTGCTGTTACTACACCAGCCAGGGTCAGATGATTGCAAGGGTCTGAAGATGGTAATAATGTTACAGAAAAATCTACCATAAGTTTACTTTTTTTCTTATACCTAAACAAAATGTAAATTTGTCTGAGGGTCATATGTGTGTCAGGGAAAAGAGAACATGGAGAGAACAAGAAATGCAGCTGTAGCTTCAGGTTTCAAACGTGTGTGTGTGTGTGTGTGTGTGTGTGTGTGTGTGTGTGTGTGTGTGTGTGTGTGTGTGTGTGTGTGTGTGTGTGTGTGTGTGTGTGTGTGTGTGTGTGTGTGTGTGTGTGTGTGTGTGTGTGTGTGTGTGTGTGTGTGTGTCCTTGTGCAACACCCATCGCAAATTAAAACAAAACTACCATGTCCAATAATGGCAATAGAGTGTGAATAAAAGAAGGAAGCAAACAAACAAAACAGGAGAATGCTGAATAAGAATGGCCTCTGTGAAGGAGAGTTTCATTATTGGGAAGTAATTACGCAGACACAAGACAATGATCGATCAATAATAAATATATTTATAACTCACTTCTCATCTCAATTAACCCCTTAAGACACAGGGCAGGTTGCTTCTCAGGCTGTAGTTGTAGGTGATTCATTTGTGACAAAAGAGGCACTTCATGGTGCTTTTTGAAAATGAATCACAATCAATTGTATATGTGTTGTACTAAACTAATGTCCTATCAGCAGGACTTAGTGAAGAAGCGTTCACATCACACAGTAATACTGCATGTCCATGGGGTTTCAATAATGAGGGCAGAATGGGTCAAAGAACAGCGGAGGCTCAGGGCACACATATTTTGATTCATTTAGTTCTACAGACACACACACACACACATACAGTATCTCACAAAAGTGAGTACACCCCTAACATTTCTTCAAATATTTCATTATATCTTTCCATGGGACAACACTGAATAAATGACACTTTGATACAATGTAAAGTAGTCAGTGTACAGCTTGTATAACAGTGTAAATTTACTGTCCCCTCAAAATAACTCGACACACAGCCATTAATGTCTAAACTGCTGGCAACAAAAGTGAGTACACCCCTTAGAAAAAATTTACAAATTGAGCCCAAAGTGTAAATATTTTGTTTTGCCACCATTATTTTCCAGCACTACCTTAACCCTCTTGGGCATGTAGTTTACTAGAGCTTCACAGGTTGCAACTGGAACCCTCTTCTACCCATTCATGACGACATCAAGGAGCTGGTGGGTATTAGAGTCCTTGCGCTCATCCATCTCCCGTTTTAGGATGGCCCAAAGATGCTCAATAGGGTTTAAGTCTGGAGACATGCTTGGCCAGGCCATAACCTTTACCCTCAGCTTTTTTAGCAAGCCACTGGTCATCTTGGAGGTGTGTTTGGGGTCGTTATCATGTTGCAATACCACTCTGCGGCCCAGTTTACGAAGGTTGACTGCACATGGTCAGCGTCGTGCACAGAGGTTGGCTTTGGAAAATAGACGTATGAGTGCTGCCAGCATTGCTGAAGGGCTTGAAGGGGTGGGGGGGTCAACCTGTCAGTGCTCAGACCATACGCCGCACTCTGCATCATACTGGTCTGCATGGCTGTCATCCCAGAAGGAAGCCTATTCTAAAGATGATGCACAAGAAACCCCACAAAAAGTTTGCTGAAGACAAACAGACTACGGACATGGATTACTGCAACCATGTCCTGTGGTCTGATGAGACCAAAATACATTTATTTGGTTCAGATGGTGTTAAGAGTGTGGAGCGGCAACCAGGTGAGGAGTACAAAGACAAGTGTGTCTTGCCTAGAGTCAAGCATGGTGGTTGGAGTGTCATGGTCTGGGGCTGCATGAGTGCTGCCAGCACTGGGGATCTACAGTTCATTGAATTCTAACATGTACTGTGACATACTGAAGCAGAGCATGATCCCCTCCCTTCATAAACTGGGCCGCAGGGCAGTACTGCAACATGATAACGACCCCAAACACCCCTCCGAACGACCACTGGCTTGCTAAAGAAGCTGAGGGTAAAGGTTATGGACTGGCCAAGCATGTCTCCAGTCTTAAACCCTATTGAGCATCTTTGGGGCATCCTCAAACGAGAGATGGAGGAGCGCAAGGTCTCTAATATCCACTAGCTCCTTGATGTCGTCATGAATGGGTAGAAAAGGGTTCCAGTTGCAACCTGTGAAGCTCTAGTGAACTACATGCCCAAGAGGGTTAAGGCAGTGCTAGAAAATAATGGTGGCAAAACAAAATATTGACACTTTGGGCCCAATTTGGAAATTTTTTCTTAGGGGTGTACTCACTTTTGTTGCCAGCAGTTTAGACATTAATGGCTGTGTGTCGAGTTATTTTGAGGGGACAGTAAATTTACACTGTTATACAAGCTGTACACTGACTACTTGACATTGTATCAAAGTGTCATTTATTCAGTGTTGTCGCATGGAAAGATATAATGAAATATTTGAAGAAATGTTAGGGGTGTACTCACTTTTGTGAGATACTGTACATGTCTATATGTACGGTCACCTCCTTGCACCCCTCCACCCACCCACCCTGTTTGGGTTTGACTTTTTTATTTTTTTCAAGTTTTGGGTCGCCTTGAGTAGATGAAGGAGCATTTATTTGGCATGTCCCCCCCCCCCTCCTGCTCCCAAACAATGACGCCATGTTTTTCTATTAATCATCTGGCAAGATTGTGTGAGAGCTCCCCGATGTCTTAAGGGCATATTGTCCTCTTCACAGAGAATAAAACAAAAGCCAAATGGGCTCCAAACCAAATTGCCTCCCTCTGAAACTATTTGATTTGCACACAACCGGGAGAGAGCAGCTCCAATTCCAATCCAATTTCCGGACACGCAAAGGCTCGGTGATTCATTGAAAACTCACGAGAGACAAAAGTGTTGGGGAGTTTTGTGCTGCTAGACTAACGGAGATTTTTATTATTTTAATAAATAAACAGGAAGCATCACGGCTGCGCTGTGGACGCTTCACACTCGTTCAATAAATAAAGGCTATGGTTCAGTCCCAGACGTCTACAGAGCCGTCTCCCTCCCTCTTCTCAGCTCATCTGACTAAAAAGAACACAGCTCCAGGTCCAGACAACCTCTGTGGGCGGACCCTAGGGCACTGTGCTGAGCAGCTGGGAGGTGTGTTCCACGTCCGTTCCAGGGTTGAGGAAACACTCAACAGTGATTCCCATCATAACACGCTTCCATCTCAACCATGGGACCTTCTCACCAACAGGTCATATAGTGTGTTAGTGAACCACACCCTGTCCAATACCCTATTCACCACCACTAGCTCTCCACAAGGCTGTGTCCTCTCTCCCCACTCCTCTTCATCCTCTACACAGATGACTGCAGATCCACCCAGCCAAATTGTCACACACACACACACACACACACACACACACACACACACACACACACACACACACACACACACACACACACACACACACACACACACACACACACACACACACACACACACACACACACACACACACACACACACACACACACACACACACACACACACACACACACACACACGCACACACGCACACACACACACACACACACACACACAGACACACCATCACAGCTTAGCTCTGCAGGACTTTGCAGAATGGTGTGGAAGCTCTGGTCTTGGGCTCAACATCAGCAAGAACAAGGAGATGATTGTGACCTTCTTCTCCCCCGAACAGAGACAGTGGAGATAGCAGAGGAATACAAATACCTGGGAGCATTCTTTGACGACCTGCTTAAGTTCTTCTCTAACACAGAGGAAATCCTTAAAAAGTGCCACAGTACCTGTTCAGGAAGCTGAAATCGTTTGGGATCAACAAGGACATTCTCACCACATTCTAATATGCCTTCATTGAAACATAATAACCTTTTCCTTCACTAGCTGGTTCCACCATCACCCTGCAAAACAGGAGCCGCCTGTTGAATGTGGTTAAGGTCTGCTCAAAAATCATTGGGCAGCCTGTTCGAGCTCTCTCCCCCTATATGATCAGCAGCCTGTAAAATCTGCACATAGGATTATTCAGGACCCCTTCCATATCCAGTTTCCTGAGTTCAAGTGGCTCACCTAAGCCATGCTGTCAGACGCAAAGTAGGAAGGCAACCTTCATCCCCAGGGCTGTCCAGCTCCTTGATGCTGATCACTGACTGACTGACTTAAGAACATTCTGCAATGCACTTAATAATTTAAGCATTTTAGAAATTATTACTTATGTGTTGAACATTGTTACTGCAAATGTGTGTGTTGCTTGATTGTGTAATGTGTAAGTATGATACGTGTGTTTGTTGATTATGCAGTGTGTGCGCTGCTTATGTTCGTTGATTGTGTCTCTTTTCTTAGCTACATGCGCCCCTTCGGGGACGAATAAAGTGATTTAAATTGAGTTGAATTGAATAACGGAGGAAGCTCCTGAGCTTTTTCACAAGGGAGCCGTGCTGAGAAAAAAAATAATAATATTGGCATCTTCAAATAAGCCTACATGTGTGAATGACTTTACCGCCTGTCCTGAGCTGGTGTGTCAGACAGAGGCGAGCGGAGCTGCCATTTCTCACCCAATGAGAATCCTCAGCAGACAATTACCCCGAAAAGAAGGCTGCCGCCGGGCTTTTCCTTTAGCCATGAATGTTAGAAGTGAATTATTTTCCCGTTCAACTTTATCGGATGCTCTGCTCCTCCAAACTCGCTGTGAAAGCATGATTTAGTTGCGAGGGGAGAGAGAGGGAGACAGCAACCCAGTCTCCGGAGAAAAACGTCCTCAAAGGATAGAGACGCTGCACCCCAATGCTGACAGAGAGACCACTTGTACCGCCGACACAACTTTGCCAACAGACAGGGGGAGTCTTTGAAAGGCACCGGAGCGGACCCGGCCGGCATATCAATCAGAGTCCCTGCATGGGTTCGCGTTGACGATAAAAGCCATTATTCGAAAGGTGCGCGTGTGACCGTCTGTGTGTGTGTGTGTGTGTGTGTGTGTGTGTGTGTGTGTGTGTGTGTGTGTGTGTGTGTGTGTGTGTGTGTGTGTGTGTGTGTGTGTGTGTGTGTGTGTGTGTGTGTGTGTGTGTGTGTGTGTGTGTGTGTGTGTGTGTGTGTGTGTGTGTGTGTGTGTGTGTGCGGGGGACAGAGAAGGAGAGATGAAGGCACTGTTTCCATTTGAAGATGGAAGGACAGCAACAGTCACTAACAAACAATTGTAAACAAGAAAACAGTTTCCCCTCGTCTTGCCACGGGTGCGCACCGGCGAAGAGGCGCAGGACCCGCAGGATTATCGATTCGCACTCTAGTGTGTGCTCTCTGTGCGCTGGTGTGTGAGACGAGCAGGGAGAGGAGGCGGTGAATGGTGGGATTAAAGGGGGTTTTGCTTCCCCTAAACAAATGAGTGAAAACTGTCTAAACCATGGACGCCAGGATATTGTTTTTGCTTGTTTCTTCTGCGGCATGTTTCGCCGGGCTGCAGTGCGCCTCGCCGATAAGGAGCACCGCGGGGATGGATCTACCCACCGCCGGCTCCAGCAGCAACATCAGCGGGGAAAGCGGGGGCAAGAGAGACCTGAACCAAACCATCAACTCAAGGCTCAAGAGGAAAACCCTGGCCGTGGACTTTGCGGTCCCTTCTCTGCTGCGCTATTACCTGGCGGAGTTCATCAAGAGACCCCTGAACGGCGACTGCCAGACACACAGCGGCTGTTACACTGTGCGCGCAAACTTGAAAATGGACTGCATACCTTTGCAGAAAACTATCGCTACTTTCGTCGAGCCCAAGTCTACTGCCGCCACAGACTCTGGGAACGCGTCCAGTGCTGACGGACAGCTCCCCTTCTTCTACACGCGGCCGCTGTCCAAGGTTCTGAAATTGGGCTTGACGAAAGCCAGCAGGAAGTCGAACCAAGTTGTGGTGGAAATAGGAGAGGATATAGTCAACACGGGATGCGGGGGGCTGTCTGTGTACGAGGAGGCCCCGGCGCTCACCCTGGAAATGGATCTAACAACTATTCTGGAGTGGTGGCTGGGCGCAGACGGGGGCCGGCTCAGGGTTCGCCTCATGCCCGAGAAAAAGGCGCAGGTGCCCGGGATAGAGGATCGATACACCGCGGCCATACGCGCTGCAGACCCCCGCCTCTACCTCATGATATCCTCCCAGAGTGAGTCTCTCTCTTACTTCTCCCTATGTTGCCCCCTCCACCACACACACACACACACACACACACACACACACACACACACACACACACACACACACACACACACACACACACACACACACACACACACACACACACACACACACACACACACACACACACACACACACACACACACACACACACTTTGTGAGGAACGCCATTGGCATAATGCATTGTGTTGCACCTTGACCTATAACCCTAGGTTTCATAACTAAATGCCTGACCCATACCGCCTTAACTCCAACCTGAACCTGAAGAACTAGTCTTTACCCTCAAATGGCCATTAAGTGAGGAGAATACCCTCACTTTCCAAAAATGTCCTCACTTTGATGGTTAAACGCCTGAACTGGTCCTCACAAAGCTTCATTTTCCAAATGTGTGAGTGTGTGCATGCATGTGTGTGTGTAACACTTGAACCATGCAAGTTGATTTATTTCTGAAACTCTTTGATAATTGGGTCATCTTTATTGGGATCCATCAATGCAGCATAGCTAGAGGCGTCTATCATTATCCCCTTTCTGAGCCCTATATATTTGATTTGGCAGGGAATAAGAGGCCTCTGTGCTTCATTATAACACACCTATATGTTTACTGTACATTGCATAAGACCTTTATATGTTTCCATTGGATTTTCCTCAACGGTAACTTTTCTCAATTCCCTGAGTCACCCAGTGCTGAAGGAAAGGTTGGTGATTTAAGATCAACAGGCTTTATTTTGATAAGGCACAAATTAAGCTGTTATCTCCAAAAGAGCTTTAGCACTCAATACCTGAGGGTCCTTTCGTCCTTCTTCTCCTGAGCATTGGCACAATCAGTGTGACTCAGAAACCCTTTATACCAAACACTTCACAAAAGAGAAGACTGTAAAACCGTAGACCATTCCAAAAACACTTGGAAACATTAGATCCAACATGTTTTAGAAGAAGCAGATGAGATAAGATAACGAGATATCATTATAGCCTCACTCCTTAATTCACTCTAATATTGTATGTGTGCATTACAGGCAAGGGAGTGCAAAGTGAGCAGCTCTCATTTGCATTAATTGGCTGCCATCCGTTGTTTATTGCACCCCTCCATCCTCCGTCCTGGTATAACCCAGGAATTGATCAAGTCTTTAATCATTAAGGAGTGTGCTGCTCAGGGGCCGTATTCACAAAACATTTTATCTTAGCGCTAAGAGTACTCCTAAGGAGCACTAAAAGTTCTTAGTAAGGAGTCATTTCTTAAAACCTATTCACAAAGCTGATAAGACCAACTTTTACTAAGGAATGGGAGGGACTACTAAGCTAAAATGAGGGGGCGGGGTTGACCCTGTTGCTATGGATGACGTCATGTTCATACCTTCTATGCCCACAGTGATTGGCTGAAAGGGAATGAGAGCTAAGAGTGAATTTATGATAGAAACACTGTGGGAGATATCCATATCGTGTCGCTGTATTAAAGTTAAGAGTTTTTAATACAATTAATGACAAGTGACACTGATTTAACATGAAACCAAGATACTGCAGGGTTTCCCACACATTCGTTCACTATTAACCTATAGGCTACAATAGCGCCACATAGGTCTATTCATTTTACATTTTACAATGATTTGAATCGGGACAAATATCCTCATTGAACAGCTGCACGCCATGCACTCACTGTATTTCTCTCAACGGCGACTATGCAGCAATACAGACAGCGACAAACCAGGAAATTCACAATTTGGAAACAACAGCCGGCGAAATCGTAAAGTGCATGCGGAAGGAAAAAGGCGAGACGCGCACCTATACAGACAGCGGACCTGTGGAACGGAGGAGATGCTGCGAAGCGCCACATAGGCTATAGGCCTACTCTAGTACGAAATTAAACCCAAACGTGACACCAACAGTAACTTTCAGCGCATCGTAAACCCAAAGCAACTGCAGGAAAAGGAACTTAATAAATATATATATGAATATAATACATATAAATGTGTCTATACTTTCTAAATATAACTTCACTAAGATCATTAAACCCTCACAGTTATTAAAGGTACCTTTTGTTAAGCTCACTATCATTAAATCTCTCCAAAATGCCATCAAATGGTTGTCTGTGAATTACTCTTAGTGACTTAGGAGTCCTCTCGAGGACTCTTAGCTTTTCATAGATTTAGGAGCTAGTTTTAGCGCTAAAATGCTTTGTGAATTAAACTTATCTTAAAAAGTTAGGAGTCCTAAAATTAGGAGTGAAACGCCCCTTATTTTTGAGAGTTACTCCTAAATCAGCACGTTAGGACCTACTCTTAGCCTTAAAATGTTTTGTGAATACGGCCCCAGAGCAGCAGGGGCTTCCTGGAGGAAGCTTCACCAAGGAAATAGGCTCTATACTCTATAAGCACATCCATTTGAAATCCATTCCATTTGAAATCTGTTATGGGAAGTGTGGAAACAGTATTCCCACAGTGACCTTTTGTCAAACTGCAGTGAAGACAGGACAAATCACAGCGTTCTTTGTACCAAAGACAAACCCAAATGGAGCAAGCACACTTTCTGGATAGTTGTCAGTTTATTCTAATAAGTGATGAAAGTGTTAAAAGTCAGAAATGATATTAACATGCACTTTTTAAATGTTGGTTAGATAATATCTTCTGAGGCGTCACTGTGATAATCATTCACCGTGGTTTAACAACGTGGTTAACATGTCCAAATGTTCATTTACAGTAACTTCTAAACTAGATTTAAACCCAACGAGCCCATATTAAACTAAGCAAAAACCACTGAAGGCTACGTCTGGATACTTCACAAAAATATGAGCACATATTTTATTTATGTATTGATTTATGAGAGCTTTTATTGTGGAAAAATAGCTTGTCGTAATGTTTTTGGAAACACATGTTAGAAAATTGGGATATACAGATGAAACTCGAAAAATTAGAATATTGTGCAAAAGTTCATTTATTTCAGTAATTCAACTTTAAAGGTGAAAATGATATCTTATACAGACTCATTACATGCAAAGTGAGATATGTGAAGCCTTTATTTGTTATAATTGTGATTATTATGGCTTACAGTTTATAAAAACCCCAAATTCAAAATCTCAGAAAATTTTAATATTACATAAAATCAATAAAAAAAGGTTTTTAAATACAGAAATGTCGGCCCTCTAGAAAGTATAATCATGCATATGTACTAAGTACTTGGTTTGGGCCCCTTTTGCATGAATTCTTGCCTCAATGCGGCGTGGCATGGATGCTATCAGTCTGTGGCACTGCTGAGGTGTTATGGAAGCCCAGGTTGCTTTGATAGTGGCCTTCAGCTCCTCTGTATTGTTGGGTCTGGTGTGTATCATCTTCCTCTTGATAATAGCCCATAGTTTCTCTATGGAGTTCAGGTCAAGAGAGTTGTCTGGCCATTCATGCACAGTAATACCATGGTCAGTCAACCAGTTACCAGTGGTTTATGGTACAGTGGGCAGGTGCCAAGTCTAGCTGGAAATGGAAATTGTCCACCACCATAAAGCTTGTCAACAGACAGAAGCATGAAGTGCTCTAAAATCTTCTGGTAGATGGCTGTGGTGACTTTGGACTTAATAACACAGTGGACTAACAGCAGCAGATGACATGATACCTCAAATCATCACTGATCCAAATTAAATGTTGCGTTTCATTTGGAAATCAAGGTCCCACAGTCTAGAGGAAGAGTGGAGGGGCACAAAATCCAAGGGGCTTGAAGACCACTGTCAAGTTTCAACAGTCAGTGATGATTTGAGGCACCATGTCATCTGATGGTGTTGGTCCACTGTGTTATCAAGTCCAAAGTCACCACAGCTGCATACCAGGAGATTTTAGAGCACTTCATGCTCCTGTCTGCTGACAAGCTTTATGGAGATGCTGAATTACTTTTTCCAGCAATACTTGACACCTGTCCACAGTGCCAAAACCACAAGTAACTGGTTGACTGACCATGGTATTACTGTGTTGATTGGCCAGACAACTCTCCTGACCTGAACCCAATAGAGAAACTATGGAGTATTGTCAAGAGGCAGATGAGACACACCAGACCCAACAATACAGACGAGCTGAAGGCCTCTATCAAAGCAACTTGGGCTTCCATAACACCTCAGCAGTGCCACAGGCTGATAGCATCCATGCCACGCCTCATTTAGGCAATAATTTATGCAAAAGGGGCCCATACCAAGTACTTAGTACATATGCATGATTATACTTTCTAGAGGGCCGACATTTCTGTATTAAAAATCCTTTTTTTATTGATTTTATGTAATATTCTAATTTTCTGATATTTTGAATTTGGGGTTTTCATAAGCTGTAAGCCATAATAATCACAATTATAACAAATAAAGGCTTGAAATATCTCACTTTGAATGTAATGAGTCTATATAATATATTAGTTTCACCATTTAGGTTGAATTACTGAAATAAATTTACTTTTGCAGGATATTCAAATTTTTCGAGTTTCACCTGTAAATGGATGTGGGGTTCTGTTGTTCTGCTTTGCACACTGTCACTTCTCACATCACATCAACATGCAGGTTAAATGAATTGGTTCCTGTGTAATTGGATTGATTGAACAATGTCAGCGAGGACAGGATTGTTTAATATCATCATTTATCGACCGTTACCAGATTATTACTGTGGTCCTATGATGTCATGTTATTGTTCCACATATTTATGATGTCAGCATTAATGATTCTCAGCGGACTTTAATTAAAGCAGGAGGGCAGCTCATTGCTGTGAACATCAGTTTCATTTGAGAGATGAAGCTCTGTATTGACGTCTGGAAATAGTGGTTTGACAAAATAATCTTAACTCAAGGCCAATGTTGTTGTTGTTTTAGCTTTCACTGGACCTTATCATTTATATCTGCAGAAGGAGTTTGCTCAATTGTCATGTGATCAAAACTGTGTTCATGTGATAACAGATAGTCCTTCATACGGTATATGGTGAGTTTTATTATTCTTTGTGATTTGACATTTTCAATACTGTGGCTATATTTCAATAGGACTTTACTGTTATAGCATATACTTAAAGGTCACATATTATGCTCAGTTTTAGGTTTAAAATTGTAGTTTGGGTTTCTACTAGAAACAGTTTAAGGTGTAGTGTCCATAAGAATCCTTTATATTTATTATAGTGCCATTGCTGAAGTGCCTCTCTTCTTTTCTGCCTTCTATTCTTACTAGGAGACTCTGTTGTATGTTTGCCTGCATCAGCATTTATTACCTAATGTGTTTCTGCGAGGCACCAATGTGTTTATGCACTGTTGATGCACAGACAACCACAAGCCCTGTTGCCCCCCCCCCCACACACACAACCACACACAGCTGTTTTCCCTCCATCCATTCTTTTCCCCTCTTAAATACATTCTCCCTCCTGCCAGTGTCACGCAAATTCCCTCCTCCGTATAAAATGACTCAACTCAAGTCCCTAATGTGTATTGTCTCGCTCTGTCGCTTTACACACCCCTGATTGAACCTTTTTTCCTTGTAATGTGCGTGTTACACTTGTTTATTTTTTCCCCCTCAGCCTCCGGTAAGATGCAGGCTATTAGCATGAAATAAATACCAAGTATGGCACGAAGAATAATTTGACGATCAGGCAAACGCGCCTACCTGAACCCAGGCATTAAAACTATGCTCAGTTCATTTAATACTTACATGCCCTATAGGGGAGATCATTAATGAGAAAAATGCTTGTATGACTAAGAGCGTATAGTAAAATGGAGGAAAACAGTGCTGTGCAGGTGTGATACAGATTTGACCTCTACTTTATTAACCTCTGTTATGTTCTACCAAGCCGAGCCTATAAAAAGGTTGCCGGCAAGTCATTTAAACGATCTCAGTACTGGAGGTGGGAGGAAGTGGGGGAGCACTTGCTTTGTTAACCTGCACATACCTGCTGCCAAGGCTCTTGAAGATGTTGGTGTTCCTCGGTGCACCATGAGCAGAGAGAGACTTTCTAAACATACCTAACAAGATGGGATGTGATTGAAGCTACTGCAGTAAAAAGTTTGCTAGCATCATCCTCCAGAGGAAAGCGTGTCAGGGGCTTATCTCCCCATGTTTGCCTCCGAGCTCCGCTGCAAACAATGCAAACACATTCTCTCATGAGTTTTCTATTGAGCTCCCCCGGCTGCCTTTTCCCTTAGGGAAGGCTTAAAACAGGATCCTAGCAGTGTGCGCACATCTTAACCCCGTCAGGCAAATATCAACATTTCTTTTGAATCATAAAGAAAGTAAATAATAAGTGTTAGCAAAAAAGTTACTTCACTCAAAGGTACTTTGTTTTACCCAAAGTTGCTTGTGGCCCGTTTTTTTCTGAAGAAGTGTCTCCTTGAAAGATGAATGCACCATTCATTTTGCTTGTCCCAAATAATCTTTTCTCTTTTCTCCTGACAAAGTAGTTTGGATAAAAGTCTAAAGAGAAGCTGCAGCAGCTTAAGTGACTGTGAACAGTTTGCTTTGTCAATCAAAGTACGGCAGAACAGTTTTACTTGTTGCCTTTCTTTTGTGTTCAGTTATTTCATGTTCACTACAGGCGCCTGTAAACAAATAACAGATGGATGGACTACTATAAGTAGTATATCATTATCCATCATTATTTTTGAATTATTACTATAGTTTGAATTAGATTGGTGTATTTTGAGGAACTTTAGATAAACATATTCAAGTTCTTTATTTGTTATATGCACAACAATTACAGTGAGGCAGTAGCCTAGCTGGCAGTAGCTGAAACCTAGTTCTGCCTCAATGCTCAAACAATATATATATTAAATCAAGAAATACAGAAAAACTATTGGGTCAGGTCAACATGCCCTTAGGTGTATGATTATCAGTGTTTATGTGACATTGAGATTTGCCCTGATTGTGCTCTCTCTCAACTAAAGCTGAGTTTTCATACAACAGTGCATGTGATATGCAATTGTAAGTCAGTTGATTCTATAATACAAATAATTACAAAAAATGTCAGCCCAAATCTGAAAAGACTTTTGGAATATTACACTTTACAAGGCAGTTAGTCTGCATTGTAAGGTGACCTCGAGTGCTTTGATAGGTGCCTATAAATATTTTTTTTATTATTATTACACCTTAGTCCCATTCTTCGTATGGTCACACTTTGGATCATTCTCAGTAGCCAGTGGGTTGTTAAAGCCCCTGTTAACCCAAACCCACAAAATCCTTTTTACTAAATTTGGTTTGGATGCTCTGGTTCTTATGACACACTGTATGTTAAACCAATCACTGTAGTTCTCTGCCCGAATGTTCTCTAAAAGCAGTGACTGTTGGCATGGAGACCGTTTGTTTCGGCCACGCCCACACAGTCCTTTCAAACGGTCTAGACAGTAGACAAGCTGTTTGTTAACTAAGTTTTATTATTATTTACGAATATTTATTTGTATCAGATTTTTGTAAAAGCTAATTGAGACACCCAAATCAGATATCATACCTTGATTTTGACTATTTTAGTCCAGGCTTCCAGGGTATTTAACCCCACATGACTTTTCAAACTTCACTGGATTCTGCAACCATACTTACTGTAGATCATTCTCATCTTGGCATGCATGTCCTGAGCATGTAATGACATTGTATTGCTGGCCTGGCTAGCTTCAATTTATGCCTAAGGCTTGAAGAAGAAATTCTGCAGTTGGACAGTCTCTCCACATTCTGACAACACAGTCCCACGGCAAGCATTTTCTATTGCCCATTAAGCCTTTGCTTTTCAGAGATGTTGTTTTTGGGCTCCAAATTTGCAAATTTCTTGGGACCGAGATTGGAAGTTGTAGTGGCATCGTTCTCCAATGCAGTTAACCAAACATCAGAGAGTGTGTGTAATCACTTTACTGGGAACGCAGCCTAGATTCAAAACATATTTGCACCTGTTGACCCTTTAATTTAGTCCATCCAGGTGGAAGAGCCACAGGAAAAGTGACACGACTTTGCGATTGGCGGGGTGTGTGGATCTCAGTGGCAATCAATGAGACTCCTGACATTCAAAGCTTGTATCAATCAGCCACTTAATGGGGAAATCAATAGAGAAGTCAGAATGTCATGCCACTTTATTATTTAAGCTTTTTCTATTATCAATTTAACTCAAGGAGTCTGCGGTGTGTTGTGACACCCCCACAAGGCCCCTTCCACGCTGATCGATACTGCAACTTTCAATGAGCGCCATCAAGTGCTGCTGTGTGTCTCAGTGTTGGCTTGATTTTAATGACAGAGCGATTGTTAGACAGACGCCATGAGAACAAGGACTTCCAAATGAAAGGTGTCATGGCTACAATCCATTGATTCTTCACAGATGTTAATAATGAGACATTCACAGCAACTTGACTTTTTTTTTTGCAAAATGTTCTGCGCTCAAAATTCAGTGCCCACTTTACTGAGCTAAACGGGGGACAGTGCAATGATGTCGTTACCACCTTGCACACTCACCACATATTAACATTCCCACTCAAATGCTCACATAGAGCTACATATTGCAAACGTAGGCCCTCTCTATTCTGATTGTCCTCTGTCAAAGTAAACAGCCAATTCTCTGTCACCATGTCCCGTGTGGATGGTTGGAACTTAATACCTTTTAATGAGATGGCCCCGGAACCTGTTCATACTCACTCACGACAGTCACATTGAACAGGGCTGCTGCCAGCAAGTAATGAGATGGTGAGTTCTTCTTGACTTAATGGAAGAGAAGAAATTGCTTTTTGTGTGTGACTTTTTGTGTCTATGTGTGTCTGCCTGAGCTGGTGAAATGAACACCCTGGTGTGCACCAGCCCCTCACATTAGTTGGCCCCATCTCAAGAGCTGGGGGAGCAGCAAACTGTTTCCCAAAAAGACAAGCTGTTAGTATTCTGTACCCTATCATACTTTCAAAATAAAATATGAATGTGACGTTTGCCAAATTGGGAGCTTCTACGGATGAGCACATTGAGAGAGTAAACAGCAGCTAATTCCTTCTTTTTTTAACGATATTAATCACCCTCATTGTGGTTACATTGCATGTGTCACTGTTATGTCAATGAGCCGGACTCAAGGTGACTTTAATGGTGATTTCCAGTTTCACTTCTTATTCAGCAATGTCTTTTAACCACCTTGTTTTCCCCGATGTTTAAGTTATTTATGCCACTTGCCTGCTCTTTAAAAAAATAAAACGCAAGCTGCCTGTTTGATTAACGGTGATTCTTATAAGAGGCGCAGGACTTTAGCTGGGAGCGAGGTGTGGAGAGGAATGCACAGTGTACAGGAGCTGAATGTAAAAATCACACACTTCCACTTCCATGATGAGATAAATAAATAACGTGCATAAATGAGTGGTCCCAGGCTCTCCTCTCCAAGTTGCACATTGTATACCATGTGGACATATCTATTTGTGTATGTGTTGTGTTTGCCAATTTAAATGCCATGCTGCTCTTTTCTACCCTTGTTAGCAAACTGTGTCATCTTTTTTGAAGCAAAGTAATATACTAGGTATACTTTGGTTTCTACCCCTATGGAAGTATATAAGGCGTGCACAGATTGGTAGAACTGTAGTAAGCTATTCTGTGCACCTCAAATAGTAACTTAAAAGGTTAATGCTACTACGAGTAAGTCGGCACGTTGGCGACACCTTTGAACAAAAGCGGTAGTATTATTACGACGCCAGCTGTCGTGAAGCTGTTTTCTAGCTCGTGCAGGGAGTGCAGATTCAAATAATCAGGAAGCAATATGGTGCGTGTCCGTGTGTTGAAAGTGTGAGGGCACCGGACTCTTTTCGGCTCCGTGAGTCTATGGGTGACACAGCATCAACTAATGCCAGTAAGTGCTAAACACACCTGATTGCAATGAGTTGATGCATTGTCACCTCTCACGGAGCTGAACGAGTCCCCGTGTCCTCACACAAAGCGACTGAACGAGAGATGGCAGTTAGTTAGTATGGATCACGATGAGGTAATGTGTTTATGTTTATGTTGTAAATAATGACTATTTCAGATGAATAATGGTCATCTGATGATGCTGGTGAGGCAAAGTAAACTTTGTTTTAGTAGGCTACCGCTCATTCATTTAGGAGTAAACACTGCAGTCTAGTTTCGCTGCGTGAAATTGTGTATACGTTGCTTGGCAACGCCCTCCTGCCCGACTATCACTCTCCCTTTTAGCTTTTCTTCATTGCATTCTCTTTTTTTTCTTTGATGGTTCAGCCCCGTTATCAGTCATTATGATGACAAACAACTGTCTCAAACAAGGCTCCCGCTCCCCTTCCCTCACCTGGAGTGATAGGCTTCTCAAATCGCGTCCCTGCGCCACACTGAAATCTGTGACCAATACGGATATGTGAACATAGAGCATGCACGCGTGAACCGAAAATTGGACTGGGTGCGACCAGATCAAATGCAGAAATAAAACCTATATAAAAACGTCTTTCTTTGCACTGATGGTCTCGTTTGCTGTTAAAGGTAATTTATGATTATTAGAGGAAACATGAGGCTGTTTAAAAGATATTTAAAAGTTACTCGTTGCCGCTTTAAATCAAATCTTTCCTCTCACAAAAAAAAGATTGTAAATGTGACAGGGCTTTTGAATTGGAATGCATTAAAGTAAAGTTGCGTAGGATAATATGTCAACCCATGCATTGGTTGAGCTTTAGAAAAGGTTTTATGGAAATACATAATTTGCAACTGCAATTATCGCACAAGAACTCACCACTTATCCCACTTAAAATCTTGGGTGTTTGTTTGCTCAAAGCAAGACATCGGTTTACTTCTCAGTGGCGTTTTGAAAAGCTAGAAAATAAGCAAACATTTTAGCAGGTTTTTGCTATAAGGCAAAGAAAAAATAAAATAACAATAATAAATCAAGGGACATTTATAATAGACTGTCTTCCCCTTTTCCTTCGCTTACTAACTTGGAGGAAAAGAGGAAAATAAGGGAGAAAAGAGAGTGGGAGCAGGAGGCAGAAGTAAACCAACTTGCAACAATAATTGGCCCTAGGTCTCAGACTGTCCCATCTTCTAGATTTGTGTCTGAATTTTAATAAGCACAACATTCGGCACAGCAGGCTGTAAAACTGTAAACTCCTGAACTGTAAAACCTTCGCGGGACGTAACTTGGGTTCTCACTGGTTCTTGCTGATCAATGAATATATCGAACTTCAAAGAGCGCTAAATAAATCTGCATTATTGATATATTATTTATTCTGGTTCCATCACTACAAGAGCCTCCTTTCACAATTTAATGGTGCATAATACACAAGTATTGATTAGCGCAGCGTTAATGATCATTCAAAATAACAGCCATATAGGAGGATATTACAGGTCCTTGAAGGACACCTTCAAGCGTTCTATTTAATTTTCCTGCAATATTGGCAAGATGGCAGCACGAAGAAATCAAAGGGGAAAGAAGGGATAATTTTAGGGGCTAACGTAACACTCCCATTGTCTTTCCAGTCCAGTGGAGCACTACCACTAAGCTGTTCTCTCCTTGTCAGACTGGTCATGGTTTTCATACATCTTAAACCCAAACTCTCATTTGAGCTAAATCAGACCCAGGGCCCTGTGACTCCAAACCACTGAGCACAGAGCATCAGACGGGAACAAGGAGAGTCTGTAGAAAAAGCTCCCAGTGTTCACCTGTAGTTTAAAAAGGACATTCACAGATGTGGCCTGATGCAGTTTCCGTACAAACAAAGCACGGCCGCCTCTTTAAAGGAGCAGCCTTATGCCTACATAAGGCTCTAAAGCAGCGCGTTTTTACGCACCTAACCTAATATTTCTGCTGTTAAGTTGCTGTTTATTTGTCTTTTGGCCCAGTTGTTGGCCGTGTTGTTGTTGTTTTTGTGCGGACATGCACGCTGTTGTGTCGGGTCAGGTCTGATCGCAGCCATGGTTGATTATGGGAATAAATATAAATATATGGGGAGGGAGACTAGGCACGTTAGGTGCGTAGAACCATTTTTGATACAAAATGATCAAGCGGCAGGTGAGGCGCGTGTGGGCGCACCTTTAGGCCACAGCCCTTAGCTCCCTTTATGATATGTAATGGGATTACACAGGACAAAAAACTCTTAATGGATATGATTTTCCCTGAAAGGCAGAGGAAGAGCAGTTTAACTCACTGAACCGGCTTATCCCTTATTACCTGTACGCCCTCCATTCACCTTTCTAGAGGCGAGCATGTCAATTCTTTTATTACCCATAGCATTCACTGTGTGTGTGTGTGTGTGTGTGTGTGTGTGTGTGTGTGTGTGTGTGTGTGTGTGTGTGTGTGTGTGTGTGTGTGTGTGTGTGTGTGTGTGTGTGCGCGCGCTCGCGTGCGTGATGGGCAGGTTGTTTACAGACATCGATGAAGAGGCAGAGCAGCAGTGCCATGAGAGAGGCTGTGTTGTGTCTTATCAGAGCACAGGCTCCCAGCATGCTCGCTGGTCTGAACCGGCTCCAGGGATAGAAGTGTAACTTGCTCCGCTGCTGAGATGGCTAGAAGTGAATAAGTCAATAAGGAGCGGTGCCGCCCCGTTGTTTTGAACTGGCCAATGCCTTGTGACGGCTTATCTTCCTCAGCTGAAGCAGACAGCAGCACGCCGAGGAAAAGTTTGATTATGTCTCAACTTTGCCTCGGTCATTGTTTGTTGCTCAGCTTGGCTTGTAGTGGGGTTACAAATTGTCTGAGTCTGGGTTTGTTAAACAACAGTCACTCATAGTAGCCAACCTGACCATGTCAACTGGGGAAAAATTAAGGAAGGTTTGATTTGGAAGTCACATATGATGCTCATTTTCAGGTTCACACTTGTAATTTGGGTTTCTAGTAGACACTGATTTCCATGGTGTAGTGTCCATATAATCCTTTATATTTGTACAGTGCCATTGTTGAATTTCCTCTTTTCAGCATCTGTCTGAAATGCTCAATATTAGAGCCAGTCTCCTTAAGCCCCACCTTCCAAAAAGCCCAGTCTGCTCTGATTGGCCCTGAATCTAACTGGCAGTTAGATTCAAAGATATAAGGGGTGTGTTTATCAAAAGTGGAGGTATAGTACTATAGGTTAGGTTGGTATTGAGAGGGTGTGGCTTCTCCCCTTATGACATAATTTTGCATAATAGGTGACCTTTGCTTTTTATTTTAAAAAGAAACCCATAAATGGGCCCTCCACTGATTTTACACAAAGTTAATATACTAATCATATGGTTTGCCAGTCAGCCTGTAAAACAGTTGTTTCATATCCTCTGTAGCTGTGGATGAGCTTTGTCTGAGAAAATAATGTCATCAGTGGTATTGAGCTTGTGATGGAGACGGCAACGTTTTGACAGAAGACCTGTATTACAAAGTGGGTCGGTGGAGTTTGAAAGATGTGATTTTTTTACCTGACAGGGGTGGGCTAACAATACATTGTCAAATTGCATTGTGGGAACTGTAGTATAATAACAATAAGTCAACCCGACCCTGTACTTTCCAGGGAATTCTCAGTTAAGCCCTCAAGCGGGTACTATTACGTGCTTGGACGAAAAAAAGAATCGTTATGCAAATTCCTTCATTCCCTCGGCTATCAAGCTACTAAAGGCAACCCGCTGATCTGTGCACTTGTTCTCACTTGCATGTTCATGTTTGATTGCTGTTGTTAGTTTATGAATTAGTTTTATTTACATGGATGGGATAGACTGTAGAAATGAATTTCTGTTTTGGGATTAATAAAGTATTCTGTGTAGAAAATACATTTGATTGGCCATGGCTCGGCAGGGTTACTCTGTGTGGGAGAAACATTAAGAGGGGATTTTGTAATGAAAAGAACAACTTTTATCTTTTGACAGTTTGTATTACCCAGACTGGTCTAGCTTTGGCTGAACTTTCCAATGCATTTCTGCACAGAATGGGGAGTCTGGATATTGTCCTCATTAACTTAGTGTAGTCGCAGAACAAGTGAATCTGTTCATTGCCACAGAATGGAAAGACGCAACAATCAATATGGTTTCTAATGGACATTTGGCATGTCTATGTATTAATACAACCGACTTGAAAAAACAGGCAAAAATATCATTTTAATAACTTCTTGTTTGGTATGAAGAATTTTTAAGAATGAATCAAATATATATTTCAAAGTCTATTTCCCTTGAATGGGACTCAAGCACACTGGTTGAGGGGTTTTTATTATTCAAGGAACTTTGCCAGGTTCGCTTAAATCCACTTTTCTTTCCCATTTGCCTGGAACATATAATAGCTTGTCACAGGGCTTTTGTTACCTGGGAAACCATGCTGCATTCATGTGCCCTGCCTTTCTGCAAAAGTATGACACGTACTAACCTCATTGTGACATCAGTATGGGCGTATTACAATATCACCATTCGTCACTTACATGTGTGAGATAAGTAATTATCATAAGTGGTGGAAAAGGAGCTGATGAAGCGTTCATAAATGCTGAAGTTTGCTATATTTAACTTCTTTTTTTTTACATGAATTGTGGGGAGCTGAAAGGACTGGCATTCTCCCCATCTCTCATGTCTTCGGACATCAGCATTTGTTGTTTTCTATTAGGGCATCTGCACAAGCTTGGCAATGTGTGTGTGTGGGTGTGTGAGCATGAATGTGAATGTGAGCGAAGGCCTTTATGTGCTCACAACAATATGTATACTTGTGTGCTCATGTGTGTCTGAGTCTGTGTCTGTGTGTCCATTCATGTGTTCATGTCCACTAGGGAGCTTTCAGGCAACACAAAGCCTCCTCCTCCTCTGTCTGATCTTGCTGTGAACTTTGAGCCGGAGCTAGCAGCTAGCAGCCACATCAGCAGTGTAACATGGGGGTGGGTGGTTGGGGGGAATCAGCACCTCATGTTTTGCTCACTGCCAGCTGGATGACATCACGTTAACCTTGCCATGCTTGCACAAAGTCCATACAATCAAGCCGGGGCACTGGCCTACCCACTTTCTCTTGCTACACCTATAACTTTACTATATGTACTACAACTACAGCCTGACCTTGGCTGTTGTTTTTTGCTGCACTAAGTAAAGAAGGAACACGGGGTTGAGCAAAAAGAAGCAGTGCTGCTGGCAGTCAGGCTGTGCAAAGGGGAACAGTTCACACACTGTCCATTTCAGTGTAGAGGTTGGCTCATCACAAATGTTTGTTGTTGTTGTTGTTTTTGCTGACCTGTGAATACATTGGAGATAGGACCCCATCTTTAGCCTGATGTAGCAGCTATACTGTGGGCTGAAGCCTTCCAGCTGCAGAGGCTCTGCAGGGAGGCTCATCAGCAGCATGAGTAAATCATGAGGTGAACTTGCAGTTGTTTGTCAGTCCAATTATGTCCAAAATGCGCCTTATGTGGTCTGCCTTTTGGTTTGCGTGCATCTTTGAATTAGACACAAACTAGCTGTGATTAGCCAGATGTAGAGTGAGGCGGCATTTTCTTTTTTTAACCTACTTAGCCCCATGCAGTCAGTTAGGTTCAAAAGTTTAAAAAGCAAGAGGAAAATGGATATAATGTTTCAAGTCCTCCTCGCTTCATTTTGAAGTCCTCAGAGGAAGAGAGTCAGAATGCTAATATGCATCGTAGCGTGATAACAGATACTCTCTGGTGAGTGGGTGTCTGGGTTAGTGGATGTGCCAATAATATGTAATCTCGCTGTGGTGACACGGGCATTTGAAAAACATATGATTCAATCTTTCATTCTCTCCTGCCGTTCCAAAGAAAAAGTCTGACTGAGCTGTCATGTTACTCTGGATATACGGTTGAAGTTTCCACCAGGCAAAGCCCCTGACTGACAAGTGCAGAGGGGTGGGGGCCTTATCTGTCACCTTACAGGCATTTCATTATGAAAAATGCTTGGCTTCTGCACCACCACCGGAAATATTGTAATGTAACTGCCTCTAGGGCTGGCTGGGGTAAGAAAAAGAGAGAGAGAGGCTTTAGGACAGAGTATGTAAAGGTTACAAAGTGAACTTGGACACAGTCATTGTTGTTTCTCCTTTATCATTTCTGAGCAGTGGATCTTGTGACCGTAAACGTGCAATGGATCGAGCTCAGAGCAGTAAAAATGGGACCAGAGAGAGTTGACTCTGTACAAAAGGAACAGTTCTCAAAATGATTTTTCTTCTTCTTCTCTGTGCCTACATACCACGGGGGCATCCTTACATGACTGGAGTGACTGGGTCCATCTTCCAACAGCAATGACAAGCTACGTAATGAACTAGCTTTCAGTGACTCAGCCTCTGAACTGACGGCGTGGCTCTGTGTAGTGTGACGGCTTTGACATGGTCCCAGAACAGTGCTCATGTGGTCAGGGCACCGGCACATTTAGTAATTAAAAAAAAGGCCAGCGCGACCAGTTCTAGCTAATGACCTAGAGGGAGAGGGGTGGGTGTTTTCTCCTCTAGAAGTATAAAGCAAGATTGAGAGCTTCTTGACTTGGCGTATCTTGGAACGCAGTTAAGGTCCTTTTCCCTTTTGGCCCCAGACACTTCACTCCACTGATGAGGAGCCGTCCTCATTTAGCCAGGCAGAGTTTGCTACAGAGTGCTCATTAAAAGGCCCCGGAGAAGCAAACAGATTTGCAACCAAAGAAAGTTGAAATGATGATGAAAAAATTGTTAATGTCTTTCTGTAGCACTGCAAATGCTGTGTGTGCGTGTGTGTGTGTGTGTGTGTGTGTGTGTGTGTGTGTGTGTGTGTGTGTGTGTGTGTGTTCCAATCGTTTTACTCTCAGAGATGGCTGACACATTCAAGGTCGAGGGTCTGGAACTCTCCTGTCGTAAAATTCAATTCATTCATTTTAATGGAAATCTTGTTCTGCAGTTCTGTCAGTTCTAAATATTACAGTATGACTCATGCTACCTCCAGTATCCTTTAGAGATATGTGACAGTTACAACTGCTGCCGACTCTTGATGGCACTCTTGATGGCACTCTTTTTCTTGCTCCTTCAAAGCCCGTTCCAAAACAGTTCAAGAAAAGTGTGAACATTTGAGAAGACAAGAAAACTGTAATGTCATTACAGTTCAGTATCTTGTAAAATATTCTTATTTGCTTTTTCCTGACCACACTTAAGTACGAGTAAGCAACAACAACTTTGGGGTTGGAGGGCGATTAACCTAGCTTATCATAAAGCAGAGGGGAACCACCAATGAAGCCCAAAGTTCAAACTATATCGACTGAAACAACTATAACGATGATGTAAAAAGGACATTTGATGGTTTTGGAAGAAGCAACGTGGTGTTACTATTTCTTGACAAACTCTTCTTCAGATCCTCTCTCCATTTGTACATTTTATTGTATGGTTGTCAGTGCGTTCATCTTTCATGACTCATGACTGTCAGCATTGTAACGGAAAAGCTGAGGCAAATGTAAATGTAAATAGCCATTGTTAAATCAAAGAGTATAGTCATTTTAGATTCAATCATTCCTTTGTCATTTTGCTTAATCTTTTGTTGGCCTGCTCACACAAGATTGATCTCCATCTTTCTGTGTTGTTTTTTCTATAGATATATACAGGCAATTTCTCTCAATGATTTATGCTACATCTGCTGTTGTGTCTCCAACTAAACAAGTGAATATTGGAAAGCTCCATGGCATCACTCGTGGCAAGCCCCCTTTAGAACCGTGCCAAACACGACAGTGACAAATGTTGGTACACCTTCTTTGGGCTAGAAAAGCCAAACTATTGTCCAGATTTCAACATCCTGATGTATTCCATGCCTCTCTTACAATGGGTCTGGTTTCTCCATCCCAATTCTGAAGATAAAGACAAATGGACCTATGCATGCCGACTTAGTTGAAAGAAAAAAAATGTGCTTGGTTTATAAATGATAAAGTAGGAGGAGCAGAATCATTCTTTTGATAAAGACCTTGGGACTGAGAAAGCATGTTTGGGCCAGGGAGTGTATGCATTGACCAGTAGGGGCTGTGAGTCATTTGTCTCCAACTGTCTCTGCTTTGTTATTGAACAGGATTCAATCAGTCCGGCGATGAATGCCAGCTTGACGTTAGAGCAGTAAAAGAAAAAAGAATAAAAAACACAAACAAATGAAAAAGAAGGGCCAAATGAATGGATTCCAGTAGAAGCAGAGGCAAGACCCAGCTCTTACTCTGATTAAACATCAGTGGAGGAAGCCATTGCAGAGAGAGATGGACTGTTTTGGATATTATGGCCATCCGAGTTACTACTTTAAAGAAATACATGTCATCTTAGAGAGGTTTCTGTCTCTTTTCTCAGACCAAGGATGTGTTTGGTCAGGCCGGGTGAAAGGAGAATAGCCTTTCAAATATGTATTGAGCTTCCATTTGTTCTGTACAAAAGAAACAGTTTTGTCATGACTCGCGGCTCGGCAGTCTCTCCTCCTCCTCTTCTGTGTGTTTTCCCTCGTCTGTCTCTCCTTTTTTTTGTTGTTCCATGTGTCGGCCTCCCTGTTGGCATGTGGGTGTGGTGGCACTCCAGGGCAGGCTGTTTCCAGGTGTGGATCGTTGGGCTAATCAGGGGCTCTCTATTTAAACCTGTGGACTCCAGTCATTCAGCGCCAGAGTATACTACGTATCAGAGCGGTATGATTCCCGAGCTAAGCTCTTCGTTTATTGTTTTCTTTCACGTCTCAAGTTGGATTTGATTTTAACTCTGCTCCTTTTTCCCTTCCGTGCCAGTTGCCTCCGCTGTTCACCTGTCCTGCTCGCCTGCCTGAGGTTTCCCGGATTACCCACCTGCCTATGCTCGCGGCGCCGCCCTGCCGTCCAGTGTCCTGCCAGCCTGAAAATAAACTTTGTTCTAAAACTGACTACCTGGGTATCTGTTCTGCTTTTGGGTCCTACCTCGAGCTATCATAACAAGTGTGTTGGTGAAGCACAAACAGTTTATGGCAACAACAAAACATAAAAAAGAAAACACGTCACAGCACAATCAGTCCTAAAACTCTACTCCTACGGTGGCCATGTTGCCAATGAGAGAAAAAATATTTTGAATGATAATCCCAAACTAAGAAAAGCCCCTGAGAAGAATCCACAAAGTGTTATTACCATTAGTATAATTACAAACACTGCCAACTGGTCGGTACACACAACATCATGTATTCAGCGCTAATGTGAGTTGTGACACTTTGAAAGATTTTGTCTGCTCATTGTAGAGAGCTTGCCACATGCCTGTTCGGTTTTCAAAGCTCTCTGCCCTAGGTTCAGTACCTGCCATCAGGTTTATCCCTAGTGGATGACAGCAACGTGTAAGCCAAAGGCAGGGCGCTGAGGGTCCTGCCACCAACCCGAATAGTAATGATGGATTTTCACCATTCATCCCACAGAATCTGCAGACTGGAAAAAAAAAGTGAAGAGACAGGACTAGCTAGCGAGAGGTGTAATCTCCCCACGACACGGTGTTTGACAAAGCAATTTCCACTAAGACAAGCCTCTTATCCCTAAAAGGACATAAACTCAGTCAAGGGAGCTGTTAAGCGTGTCCTCTGGCTCTCTCACTCTGGCCTCATTGCTTTGCTACCACATTATGTACGAGAAGCCTAACGTCCAGTATCTTACTCAACCCTTTTTTAACACTGAGTAGTAAAACTGTGAATCCAGTCTTTTTCTCTTTTTTTCTTTTTTTTTCTTTGACCCAGTGGGAACACAGTGATTAATTACATCTCTGTGCGTTGTCTTCCATCTGGCAGGGTGACTCGTCTCCCCAGGATGAATCACTGCTTAAAGGGCTATACTGTTTCATATGCAGTTGGCTCTTTTGCCACTAAAAGCGATAATAATTTGAGTTCAAATGAGCCATTTTCTCCGGTAATTGAAATGATTTTCTTATTCAAGATTCAAGATTACTTTATTTTGTCCCGAAGGAGATTTGTCTTAGACGTACAGACTGCTGCATAATTAATATGTTCATTAGCAGTACTTTTCGTGATATGCACAGACACTGCTGGACCTCAGGCTGTTCCTAAATTAATGTTAGGACAGTTTATGGAGCCTATGGTTACTGGATGCGCTGTAAAGCATATACTTAATTTAAGGCTATAGAACTTTTAAAGTAAGAAATAACGTTGGGTAAAGTTTGCAAAGTTTAAGTAGACATTTATGTGTATTTGACTGTAATGGTGCAGTTTGGTGACTTTTTACTTATCAATTACTAATAGAGTGACCTAAAAGGTGATTACTACAACAAAGTGTAACAGTAGCATAAGTAGACAATAGTCAGATTCAGTGACTGAGTAATGTCAGTCATTCTGGAATATCTCTCTAAAGTAAGTTTATGTTAGCTTAAAAAATGTTATTTTCATGTTTACTTGTGTTAAAACCATTAAGAAAAAACATCTTGTGCTACTGTGTAGGCCTATACAGTACTATTTTAAAATGGCAAAACTGACTCAGTAATATCTAACCTAAGTTTGCCAGTATTAGCTACCATTTAGACACTGGTACCAGACCAAAACAAACAAAGAACTAAATTGAATTGAGAAATGATTCATGCTTTTTATTCTCATGACTTCAAATGTGCACTTAGTATTTCATCCTTAATAAACAACAGCTGACATGACATTGGAATTCTCATGACAGGTAGAAAAAACATGTCCAACTTGCCCCTATGTGTTTATGCTGCTCGCTACATTCCAAGCTGTTTGACAGGCCTTGGTTTGATGCTGCTTCAGAGTATACAATATATACCAAGGTAAACACACTCGCATGCCCTCTTCTCAGCTCCAGTGGCGGCCTCGTATAATGAACGGTGGGAGAAGCCTGTCTGTGTGCAAGCTATAGACAGACAAAATAAAGAGGTGCTGAAGAAGAGCGGGATTAAAGCGAAAGCAGGCTTGAGATAGCATGAATGAAGATGGAGGAGAAAGGGATATGTGATGCTTTGTCCAATGAACACTGTTGATTTATTCATGAAACATCAAAAACGGTGGAATATTTTGTGCATCTTTCTTTTCGTTTGTGTTTTGTGAGAGGAAAGTACCGTATGTACCTCTCAGGCCCCCATATACTGGTGAGACATAGTTGTTCAAACAATAATCTAGTGCAGGATGTAGGCGAGGTTCCTTTTCTTTGTTTTAGACTCCATTTACATACAGACATGTAGTGAATTTCTTTTAAGCTTTGTTTACTTGATTTCAAAATAACAAGCCCTCTAAAAATTTGAATGTAAATTCCACATCAGCAGGGAATACCTCAGCCAAGGTCTTCACTTCATTATTTTAATAAGATAATTGTATTGTATTGTAAATGTTTAACCTGTAATTGGATCCAGTGGCACAGTAGCAGTTGTTAGGAAGGAGAGAATCCTGGTCTGGGTGATGCTGTAGGCTAACGATATTGAAACTCGTAGACTGATGGACCTACAGTATAGGGGAGTTAAAGGTCAGAAACTAGAATACTTCTTGATCATTTGTTTTCTCCACAATGCAAAAAAACACGCCAAAAATCAGATATTCATTCCAGTACCGTCACAGGAAGACTTCATCAGAAAAACCAATGTGTTGAGGGACAATTCATATTCCATATCTTTTCTTGGATCCAATTATACCAAAAAATAAAAAACTGAGATGGCATTATCCTGCCATTTTCAAAGTAAACACATTCTATTAAAAACAAGCCATGCTTGACGGGGGAATATCAGCAGCAGACATGATAGAACACTTTGACAAAATAAAGCTCTAAGTCACCTCCACAAACCCATTTCATCAGGAAATCAAACATTGACTAATACAAAATGGAGAGTTTAGTTTGCTTGTTCTCACCATGTAACCTGTAGTTTTTAAGCGATTGTCTTTAGAAAATCCTGCTGGAGCCGCACTGTCTACGTAGAGGGAAAGGCAAGGCAAGAAAGTGTCCATGCTTAGGTCTTATATTGGCCTCAATGTGTCTGTGAATATTGAATCAATGAGTCACCATAGCATAGCAAACCAATATGTAATTCCCCCCAGACGCTCCCCGGGCTCGTCTATGCTGTCTGCACCCAGGAGAGAGCAGTGTTCATGCAGTAGCCGTCATTCAGCTGAATAGCAGCAGTGTGGCGACCATGCTGCTTTTCTTTATATTTAATACACACTGGAGCTTCACAGTGTCTATGGCAAAAACTCTATGTAACAGAGTAAATGTTGTAAAGCTCAACATGAGCTGTAGTTTGTAACAGAGCGTAGAGAAAATGATGTAACTACCTCATGGGAAAAGGGATGTATACTGTGAAGTTTGCATGGTAATGAACAAAGCTGTAAAGGTGGGTCGGATTAAGTTTAATACCAAGTTGCCGCATATGTCATATCTAAGAAGAGAGCGATAAACAGAGAGCCAAAGAGACCAGATCACCTTTGCCCAAAATGCAGGTGCAACAGTCAAAAATAAAACTGCAGATTTATATAATATGTCAAGTGGAAAGGTCTGGAACATTGTGAAACAATATGCACTGCATGACAAACACTGGCACACTGCACTGACGAAGAGCAACAGCAGTCAGAAGTTAAAAAGGGAAATGTAGGACACATAGGTGGGTGACTAATGCTGATAGCTGGCATGCATTTATATATAACCCACATGTGCTACTGGGGCGAGGAATTCACTTCAAAGTCAATGTGTGCCTTTTTTTGTATTTATTGTCATTATTTCAAATTTCACTGGCAACATCTCATTTCGACAAACTTTTTAGTATTAAAGTCTCCCAGGCAACCATGTGGGATTATACATTCTTGACCTAAATTGTTTTATCTTTACCTTGTTTCTGATATGTTGTTTACATACTGTATATGTAAATTATTTAGATTCCTTTGCCGTTCCATGTGCTTTATTATTACTGTAAGACTTTACTTTATTCTACATAAAAATTGGTGTGTGTTGCTGTCATGTACTGTAGCTCACATACATTTGTCCAGTTCTCCTCCATTTGGGAACAAATCGTATTGAACTGTGAATCTTTATGACTAGACATTTCCTCAGAAAACATGCAGGTACCAGAAGATTTCTGCTTCTCCTGTTATTTATACATACCGTGGTAAGGAATGTGTTTTTGCTAACTATCTATGCTAACATCATAATATTCTGATTTTAAAACCTTATCTGCTGATACATTTTTGATAACCAGAACACAAATGTAAGGGGTACCTCAACATGGGTAGATCAGTTCATGTGATGGCATTGCTATATGCACAGTCATTAGCTGCACTAGTTGGAGTTCTCTTTTTCAGTCTCTGCACACTGACATTCTGAACACACTTTGTGTCCACTTAACTCTGAGCGCATCCCTCTGCCTGTGCCGGAGCAGCAGATGATGAAAGATGACCTAGATTTTGTGGAGTTGTGCTACATGCAGCCACTGTCTGACTGTGTGTGACACAAAACAAGGCGGCGTATCGGGGAAAGTTAAGCTATCCACTTATGCATCCCTCGTCTATACATGTACGCTTTTATATCTTTTCACAACTAGGCTTGCCAGCAATTCTTGGCAGCACAACCTTGCATTCAGCCACGTTAATAAGGCTAGTATTATTTTCCTAATTCTGCCTCTCTCCGGGGAGATCCACCATCCAAATAGGGCAGCTGTGGATCTGTACACACTGTCTAAAAAGAGAAGGCACTTAGGCAACCACAACATCTAGCACCTTCGTTTAACCCGTATCTCTTAACACTTGATATCATCGTGACCTGAAAATACGTTTGAAAACACTTTAATTTTTTCAGTTTTAAATTATTCCAAACAAATTAGCCTTTTGAATTTTAAATTATCTTTTTAATGGCTACACACCAAATGTGGTACTTAGAAAGGAGTGCCAGCACAACTGCTTATTATTGCTAAATAGAAGGTTTGATACATGACTTTGCTGTAAACTTGCCAATCAACGGTATTTACAAATGTAAAATGGGAACTCTGTTCTAATGAGTCGCTAATAGGGACTGTTGTACTAATCAGAGCACACTGTCAACCCCAATGTTAAATCACCACCAGGATTGCAACTGTTTCTTATCCTAACTGTACGTCCGTCAGTATTTGTCATTTCACAGTTTGATATTGAAATTTGATCTGTGTCAACAAGATGTCGGCTAGTGACAGCTAACCATATCCGAATCACAACCACAGATCCAGCCCCTCTCTCCTGCAGGGCCTAATGGCTGTATCATGGACTAAGAGAGAGTCTCCTTAAATACAGTTCCTGCCTCAGAGGCTTTTCTCAGCCAGGCTGACGGCCTCCGTGCCACTCAGCCCGACATCTGCAGACATAATTAAAATGTCCTATGCCGGCCGGCGCACAGGTCTAATTGATCTCAGACAGAGGCGGGATATGCTCCGTGACACACACACACACACACACACACACACACACACACACACACACACACACACACACACACACACACACACACACACACACACACACACACACACACACACACACACACACACACACACACACACACACACACACACACACACACACACACACACACACACACACACACACACACACACACACACACACACACACACACACCATCTCTTGCGGCTGAGCAGATGGATGAACACAGTGGAGAGTGACAAGATTGTGTTCTCTGTGTAAATGCCTTTATGCAAACACCAAGCTCACGTTTACATCCAGGTGCATAATTTAAAGAGCCTCCTATGAATTGCAATTAATCAATCGATTAAAGCCGAAGCTTGACAGACAGAGAAAAAAACATTAGCATTTTAAGTGTTGTTTTTTTCTTTATGGAATCATTTTACCAATTATATTCATTAGAATCTGAAAGACATTACTCAACAATCCAGAGACTCTCTTCAAATCTGAGAAATGTTATCTCTACAAGTGCATGACATTTTAAAGGGCACCCTGCTACAGGAATGTGACTGAGTGAGATTGCAAATAACTCAAATGGTTGGAATGGAGCAAAATTCCCCAAAATAAAGTCATGTTTGAATTGGATGGAAGATGACATTTACTTAAGCTCCAATTGCACATTTCAAACTAATTTGATCTATTTTGAAGGAAACAGTTATTATAATGTGGTGTGCAGAGTGCAAGGACACAATTACTCTTCTGGCCGGATGAATTTGGTCACTCATTGGGGTTAAAAGGCTTCCTACAGAAGATTGCCTGAAAACATGTCGCTAATTATGAAATAAATTGGCATACCATCCATCATTTAATTCCCAAGCCTCTGTTAGCAGGTTATTGTTAGCAATATCCCCCCACCCACAGCGGCTTTGATGCATAACTGGGCTCTTGACAGAGGGGATTTTTTTATAGAAAATTATATTACAGAATTCAGTTGGCCATCATCTACGTCATCAGTTTATCCGTTGTAGCATAAGATTGTCATCTACAGACAATCCCACACGTCACAACTTTTTGAGCTAATGTTTATTGAATCCTGAACAACATAAACATGCAACTAATCTGACAGCCCGTAATATCTAAGAGGGTGGGTGCAATAAGATATTTGCTGTTTAGGCTTTTCCATTCAGTTGTAAAGATGTCCTGTCTTTACACTCAAAGCATGTCTCTAATCGCCCATGGTTAAATCAACCTAGTAATTGTCTCCTGTCAGTGCATTAAAGTTAAATCTTCATGTATTTTATGACATGGGAGTGGGGGAGGTGAACTTCTACCACGGAGCATATTGGAGGAAAGATTTAAGAAGCAGAGCATATGGTGTCGCAGTCTCTGAAAATAGGATCATAAAGTTGCGCCCTCTACACACACAAACTGTCTTAAGGTTACAGCCGCCATTACTGCACAAGCAAACTTCACAAAGTCATTATATTCTAACGCCTTGTCTGGGGATGTCTTGTTTGTGCTTCAAGCACGACTTTACAACTCAATAACAACCATAAATGACTCAGAGAGCACATCCTCTTCCAAGGCTGTACAATCCTTTCAACAGACAATTTTAATGACAAGAGATATTTAGAATTTCTATGAATATCTGCAATTCCATGTTTGCTGTTTGGCTAGCGACAGCCAAGGTTTTTACATATCTACTGTAAATCCCATCAAATGTGGCAAGAAGACATGAATACTGTGTCAAATATAAAAAGAGGTGGTCCATTCAGAGAACTGTAAGCTCCCAAACGTTGTGACTTTCAAGGTTTTGATCAGGCAAACACTAATGCTGCCTCAGTGTGTGGACTGCCTCTCTTCATCCTCTGCCTGCTGCTTTTCTCCTGCTGATATGCACACGCTCCACCATCTTAAATAAGACTTACCCAGTCTTATTAAAAACAATCGCAGGTGTGTCGGGTTTAGAGTTCATTCTTGAACTTGGAAACAGCAGTTGAACCTTTAGGTTGATCTAATAGGAGTTATTGTGAAGCTTTCAGTCATATTACATGATTTTCAAGATTTTGAGATGGAGTTTGTTTCTGTAAGTTTAGATTTTTAATTTAAGAGAAGGCTTTTTAAAGCAAAGTCGTCCTTAAAGGTCTAGGGTATGTAATGATAAAATATACATTCTACATGTATGATGTTTAGGATTTATGAGCTGAAATGTACCACAGATAGTCACATGGGGAACTACTGTAGTCACACTACAACTTACTGTACATGGCAAAATTCCAGCTCAGATGATGAACTGTAAAGATTGCTTGCAGTTCTCCCAATATGCACCCCACTGGTTTAGTCAATGAATGCATTAGTCTATTAATGGAGACCAGCACTGTACACATATGGGGTTGCTGGCCTCTTTATGTGTGAGGATATTCTTGGGCGATCACAGGGGCTATGGGTGTTCTCTCTTCAGCAAGGAGGAGACAGTAGTGGAGGATTGGCAGAGTAGAACACGCTGAGGAGGACAGGAAATAAGAATCACTGGAACACATTTCCGTTTGTTTGGTCTTCTGGTTCTTACACATGTAATGCTTCTGTGTGTTGCTGTTGAAGTCTCAGACACATAGCCACTTCCAAAAGATTAAAGGTCTGATAAAGGAAATGTAATTTTGTGTGATATTATAATAGAGCAGAGCCGTGAATACATGGGTGCATGTGGGCCAAAAGCACTGCAAAGTATTGGCATCATGTTTTCATGAGGCTGTACCTGTTCTTCCTCATTTCACCAAATGCCTGCCGTGGTGATCCACATGTGATGTATATTGGCCTCACTAACACATTCCCACTGGGCTTCATTAACTTTGAACATCCCACCTACCAACATGAGGAGAGTAATAGATATTTCATGATATTCTTCATTAGAGACGTCTGTCAGAATAATTCAGATTTCACCTGGGGGGAGGGGGGCCTTCAGATTTGAATGTTACATGACCATTACCAACTGTGTAACACGGCACACACATCCTGATTCTTCCTTATCTATTCTCAGCCCAAGTTCATTGACGCTACTGTTGTCCAGGCAACATGAAATATTACTGAGGGTCTACTGTGGACATGTTTTGCATCTTCAAGATGACTTTTTAGCAGAAAAACAGTTATGTGTGTATCCCGTATTCCAAGATAAGCCTGACCAAATTGACTCAAAGTGCTGCTTCGTGGGATGAGGGGGTGTGCAGGGATTTTGCTGTTGGGATTTCACGCCCCAGTGGGAATGGTTCTTTAAGCTGAGAGCGATGCATATGGACGGCACACAGCGTGATCACTTCCTTTTCCCCAGTGACTCAGCACAGAGTCTGAGATAAACAGAGGGGTTCATCTGGAGGAGTTTCTACAGAAGAGCAGCACAGTGCAGAACGAGCAGAGCTGGTCAGCTAAACGTGACCTTGACTTAAGCCAATAGAGTGATTGCCTGTGCTCACTGGCAACCACTATATTCACACACAGACACATACAGCCCAACGTTGTGGGTTTACTCAGCACCTGAAGCAGCATGTCAAAATCCAACATTCAATTTATGCACTGAATGTTTAGAAGAAATGCATCATTGAGTTTTCCCACGGGGAGTATTACTAGGCACCAATTAGTATTCCCCTTGTGTGCTTTCAGGGCTTTCTTAGTACTTATTGATAAAAATACATCATTATCCTGTTCTTTCAGGAATATTTTGAGTAAAATTAACAAATAGTAACCTAGATACCAGAGAGATTACATCATTATAAGTGGCAAATGATGCTGCCGCGCTGACTGCAACAGGTGGCTTCAGTGTTCATTATCAGCTTTCAGCTTCAGATGTAACACATTTGAAATCAATGCACCCTGTCACTGGCTATAAGTAAGACAGATCATCCATTAAAATCATCCAACAGGAACCCCCATATATGCAGGAGAAGGGTTTATTGATATGTATTATTTTCTTCCGGAATGTGACACTAACTAAATCCCCATTCTGAAAAGAGCCCAGGCTTGCGATGCATTTGCTTACCTAATTAGGAGTTGGATAAGCAAGTGGTTGCTGACGTTGGGGGTATTCTTTGAGCACCTGTCTATCTGGAGATCTCGGCAGACGGCACCAGTACAATGGCTGGTTAAACAACCATTGAATTATGTAATCACTGGAACACTCAACATGCCAGTCAGAAAGAAAACGTTGTGCATTTAGTTGTGAAATCAAATGAAATCATCTGCTTTTAAAGACGGCCATACAAGGGCAAAGGAACCAAGGGGAATTATATTAAGGAGAATGGATTGGCATTTTATTGCCATTGGAGATGTGTTATGAAAGACAAAGAAGGGGCTCATAAGGTGATCCGATTAAAACCCATTTAGCTGTGACCAGGGCAAATCAAGCCAAATCTCCTTTAAATCCACAATGTGTTTGCAGAGGTTTACCATAATAGATTTTTCTTGAGTGCATTGAAATGAATGCCCATTGTAAATGTTGCTCCTGATTTGTTTTCACTTAAGGTACTGAACCACTATTTAATGGCATGAATGCTTTTCTTAAAAACATTATTTTTTTTAATGTTTGTTGTAATTTGTCACACATAATGTGACTGGCTGATGGATGGAGAATAGTCAACAGTTATTTTCATTACCACTAAATGTGTCGTAGTGTCAATAGCACATTGGACATCTAATTCAAAGGTTGTGTGTGGGTCCCACCGGAGTTGCATCTTTTAAGCGTCCAGAGTTTCTTGAAAGGCGCTATAAAAAAACAAAGCTATTATTATTTATATTACACCCACCATTGTAAAGTTAATTCTTGACTTTGGAATAGTAGCTACCAAACTTATTGTTGTCACCCTTTTGTTGGGGTACAAAAAAAGGTTCCCAAAAGGATGAAGCTGCACACTGCAGTATGTTGATTGATTGATCGAATCAAAAGAGGAGAAAGATGTTAGTGCGGAGGTCTTTATTTACTGTGTCCTGTTCGTCATTGACTTTATTTGCTACACTGTCCCGCTGCTATGATGTCACAATAGTAACGTAGCTGCTGGGGCCAGTTGGGCTCTGGCCAATGCTCTGGCTGCAACTATTAGCATCCGGCATAAACCCCGCCTACCAAGTAAAGGTACTGAAACACAAGCCAGATCTAGGGTTACTGTTCCTTACCAAACCATACCGTACCAAACTGTACTGCTCAAAGAGATGAGGAACAAGTGACACACTTCTGTCATGAGAACTGGACAGTGAAGAGATGGTGAAAGCTCAACAGAATTATTTGTGAGTATTATTTTGTGAACTTACTCACGGCATATGAAGTAAAATACATGATTTGTGTTTTAGAGGTTAAATATTTTGATCTGTTTGCCTAAGTCTGGGGTCAAAATTTAGAGGGGGAAGCGGGGGGATAAATGCTGCATGAAGCATTCGTTTATTGGAGCCATTTGTCTGTGGAACAGGAGACAACAGTGGTGTTCTGGCAGAGCGAGACTATTTACAGCTATTGGCAGGAGTGCTGTGAACAGCGTCTCTCTCCCCCAGGGTGTCTGTCTGTCTGCTAATCCTTCCAATGCATCTCCTTACCTGTGACACAAGGAGACTGACTGTTCCAAGCAGCAGAACAGTGTGCGCCTGCCAGAAGCCAATTTACATATATTTCTTAATTAACTGAACACGTGCATTTGGAGGAATCAATAAGATGCATGACACATCGTTGAATACTAATTTCAAACATGGTGCACACCGATCCTATCTTTGGTGCTGTTGACTCTTTTTGCAGATTCTGGAAAAAAAAATGCAACAAGTCTACTATAAGCAAGACCAGGTCTCTGAAATACTCTTCATATGTCAGATATATTTGAGCTTCTCACATTTATGTATGCTAATCAAGTAGACAGAGGCCACTAAACATCACAGTAAGTCAATTATGCACAGTCTTCACACCGCTGGCCTCACCCAGAATGAAATTGAATGGAGAATTTCCTTTGGCATTCATTCTACAATTTAGCCGAAAGACAAACTCAAACTAACACTCATTACAGTGAGGATCAAATTCACTTCAGTTTAAACCCCCTGCTCAGAGGGCAGCAATTTCCATGTGCGAGTGCAGCGCTGGTCAGCCAGTGCAAGTCTGTAAGCAATCACAGAGACACTGCCTGCACCTGCTGAGTTGACTTTATAGGCTACACACTTTGTGCTCTCGGGCAGTTTTTGCTGAGTTGTGGAACTGTCAACGCCAGAGCAGAAACCTACTGTCTCGTCTGTCCATCAGCTCTGTCCACACCCAACTATTGTGAGTTCATTTTGTCAGTCCAGATCTCTTCTTCCTGTTTAATGCGTACTCTTATGGCCTCTGCACACATCCTGCATCTACCTGGACACACATGGAACGTCTCAGCAGCTGCTGCTTCTAAAAGCCCTATCTTTCTACATAGAGTTTTCATAAATAATTCCCATTAAAAATGAAGTTATTTCATGTCATTTATGATGCATATGATTTATATTGAGTCTAATATTGAGTCTGGACAGTAATCCGTGCGCCCCATTGCCTTTTTTTTTTTTTTTTTTTTTTGTCACATTTTCGCTTGTTTGAAGTTTTATTTTGAAAGGGACACACCAGGAAATGGTGAAACTACAGCGAACGCTGCCGGTATGAAGTCAATATGACTCTCAGCAGAGTATTTCTCTATCAGTTAAAGCAGAGAGACCCGAGAGAGACGCGCGGCTCTCAGAACAAAATAGGCGAGCCTCCTGAGGTAAAGGGGAGCGTCGCTGCAGACGTGCCTCCGACGCGCTTCAGCAGTGCATCTGAGGTTGGATGTATGCCCGCTCTGGGTTGATTACACGGTCAGTGACAAAAAGTCAGACGCAGATGCGAGGTAGACGCGCAGTAGAGGTAGGATGTGTGCAGAGGCCGTTAGAGAACCAAAACCTTAATTTATTTTGGTATTCTGATATACTGTCCATGTCTAGAGCAGGTATGTAGAGCAGGTTGTCAGCTAGTACACAGTAAATTTTGAAGTGTTAAAATAACACTAAAAGAGTTAAATTTAACACCATTTCCGAGTGTATTTGGTCCCACTCAGAATTGGAGTTAAATTAACTCTCTTCAAAGTGTTACAATTTTAGAGTTAAATTAACTCAAAATAGAGTTAAAAATACACTGTATAGTGTTATTTAAAGCCTTATAGAGTACTTTCTACACCCCGTCTTTTAACTACCGAAATTGACACCAACACTAGGAGGCATTCTACTCCAGCTGTTGTTATATTAACTCAGATAGAGTTAATGGAGTTTGACACTGCATATTTAACACTGGGGAATTTACTGTGTAACATGGTTGGTATTCCATTCCCAGCTCCTCCTGTCCACATGTCCCTGGGCAAGATACTTATTCCCAAATTGCTCGCTAGTCAAGCACCTCTGGAATGTATTTTCAACCAACTCAGAATTAATTTTTTAAGTTTAAGTTTTTTAAGTAAGAATTAAGTTGAAAAATAAAATGTTGCCTTTGTCCAATTCTGCCTGAAATAAAGAACCCATAGAAATAAAGAACCCATTGTTACAAAAACCTCCAAAGTTCTAGCAGTAGATCGGACTCTAGTATCACTCTGAATTGCACATGTGCAAAGCTTGATCTGAAACATTTGCAGGGCTTGGCCAGGATAGTCACTGCATCTATCAAAATCAGCCAGTAAGCGCAATCTCACATTCACTGTGTCTGTTTTGGCATCAGCGATGGATGCACGCATTAAACCTATCATTATCATGTCCCTTTGGAATATATTTGAAGGGCTGATATTTCAGAGCAGCACTCTTACTTCCTTAGAAGTGCTGTTATCAAGTAGATACGGATGAGGATAAATGCCCAGGCGTACACATAAGGTCCTGCAAGGAGAAGCCCCATACTTGCCAACCCTCCCGATTTTCCCGGAAGACTCACAATTCCACTACCCTTACCCTTTCATGGCGCATACATTTTCCTCTGCCTAACCCTAGGCCCCCCTCCCCATACATTTGTGCATAAATGTCTATGTTGTTCCTTTCTTCTTGATAAAGCTACTTTGAGTTTTTTGGAAAGCGCTATATAAGTTGAATGTATTACTATTACTCTCTCCCGTTCACCTCCTGCGTTCTAAATTCTTCAGCATTTCTCCCGATTTATGACAACATTTCACACCTTTCCACTTTCTTTATTCACAACATGTTCTTGGTACTGTGCATGAGTCAAGAGCATTGTTTTCAACCAGACAAAAATACAGCACAACAAAAACGGCATGCACACTCGCAACACGTAAAAGCCAAAAGCTTTAGATCCATCGCCACCCCTTATCCAGACCTCAAATGTCTCATACGCATAGGCTCAGGTTGACAGGACACTGAAGCGACTGTCTGTACTTGTACCGTCTATTTCAAAGTATTGAGCAACAAGGCAGCAGGCAAACTTTCTGTGCAATGTGTAGTTTTCTAGGTCTAAAGCATGGCACGTATGAGCAGCCGTGCTGTTTTGGGGTAAACACAACTCTGTGTGGACTGACCATTGCACCATGGATATCACACAGCTCATCTAGCCCCACAACACACATACACACATGCTGAAACAACACCGCAAATACAGTGTAACACAGAGTCATAAGCTTATCATATATGTTAGGTGTCTGATGTTGCATATGAATGTCAGAGTAAATCAGAGCATCTGATGTCAGGATTAGCACGTAGCTTGATAGCAGGTGAAGACACGGGAACTAAGTAATGAAACGTGTGACTGTCCACATTTCTCTCTCTTTACACGTTAAAAACAATTCTGAGAAAGCCGGGCATCCTCCCAAGTGCACTCGCCTCATTGTTTGTTGTTGATGTGATCTAGCTCCATTGCTGGAGGGGAATGAAGGGAAAAGGTTTCTTATCGTAAACTAATTAAAAACTTGGTCCGGACACAGGGAGCGCCTGACAGAGTGCCATCCCCTTTTAATCAGACACGCAGCTCAAACAATGAAGACATCATCTCAACAGATGCCCCACTTTCTGTAATAGAAGGACAGACTCAGCGTACATGACAAGTGTTCTTTATTTTTTCCGAAATCCACTATTCAAATACATTTCTGCTTTTTGGTAAATGGCATTTTTCTAAGATAAGGGGAGTTGCTCATTTAGCATTTGTGTGCACGTCTTTTTGTGAGTGTTTGTTTTTTTGCTGAGGAGAGAAGGTGGCTGAGTGATAAGAATGACACCTTTACTGTGAGTTTGCAAACAAAACTAAAGCTAATTTGGGGGAGAAGTTTTGTGAGAAATGGAATTACTACTTGTAAATAATCCTTTGCAGCCTGGTCGCCTAATATTTTGGATGACTGAACTGCCATTTCTCTTTACTCGTTGGTGGCTCTGGCTGCCACGCCAAGAATGTGTTGAATAAAGTTTAATTTAGTGTGTGAGTTAGGCTGTTTTAATTTATGAGTGGTCTCTTGCATGAGTAAATCCTGGCATTACAGGCCCCATAATACTGCATTTAATTGATTTTGAGCATACTTCAGATCATAACATGAACCTAATTTGACTGCTGCTGTGGCACCACTAGGGACAAAAACTAAGCTGCGCCGCTAACTGAAATGTACAGTGTGGTAAACAAAAGCCACAAAGCCATTCCTCATCTGCTTTTTATCACACACTGGTCACAGGCATTATCATAAAAATTTAAATCTGCTCCGTTGGTGGATGGTGCATCGACTTACAAGCAAATGTTGGGCTCATAAAATCTGGCCTTTGGCAGAATTGGGAGATCTGACCTTTAGTCCGTAATTTGGAAAGGGGAACATAATGTTTCTGCACATTCTAACAGTCCTTCTCCAATCTATTTCAGTGACATATTTCTCACTTTCCCCGTTTTTCACTCCACTGTCTCTCTCTCACTCGCCTTCTGACACCATTAGATTCACATTTTCACACACCATGATGAATAGACTTGTTTTTTTTTATCTGCCAGACAGCCCATAGTTATCTATAGTTTCTATACATGTGCTTTGTTATAACTCATGTTTTGAAGTTGGGAGATTGTGTAACACTGCAGGGCACATAGGAAGCTGCTAACAAGCCTAAAATACACACTCAAAAATGCTAATTCTCTGTGTAATATTTGGTGAGGTGTTTTCAGTGACTTATTGCACAGCGTTTGGAACCTGATGGCCATTTACACAGGTATCAGACTTACTTTGACTATTGCTGCCCGGATGGATCTCTGTGTTGCAATATTCATGTCAGGGAAAATGTATGGCGCGCTCCCTGAAATATGGGCAGTTTGACTGTGTTCCGAACCCATTTCCCGCTAAGGCCTTTCCCCCTAATTAGATCAGGAGGTCTGTTCTTTTTTCCTCTAGATTTTCCTCTCCTCCCAAACACACACACGTGCACACACACACACACACACACACACACACACACACACACACACACACACACACACACACACACACACACACACACACACACACACACACACACACACACACACACACACACACACACACACACACACACACACCGTGGTGTACCAAACAATTCATACACACCTAGGGCTTCGACATTGTTTTAAATGAGTTACTGTATTGAGATGAAGGCAACAGAGCTAATTGCTTTAGCATCAATTTACTGGTGCGGCAGAGGGAAGCTGTGCAACTCAGTGATATATGGCCTCTGCTAACAGACCATAGAAAATAAAAAATCTAGCAGTGCACTGTATGTGTGTTTGTGTCTGGGTCTGATAGAGGGCCGTATATTAGCCTCTCCAGAACAGGGACAATACATTGATTATGATTATCAGAATAATTGCTTTCAGCTATGTCCATGCTTTGCAGAACTTACCATTAATATTCCAATTTTCACGAAATCTTTCCACAGTGATTGCGGATGGAGGAGATTGTCTTGATTGTTTTTTTTTTCCGCCAGGCTCTACAAGTTAAATTAATAATTTCCTGTCTGTCACCAACTGCGGTCATATTGCTCCCTGCAGTATTTCTCTTATTCCCATCTTGCTTTATCACAAACCCATCTAGAGAAAAAGACTCAAGACCTGAAGGCTGGATGTAATCAAAGTAATGTCAGGCTGCTCTGCATGACATAACCACAGTGATAATCATAAACTCTCAATGATCTGACCTTAGCTGAGTCAATGTGAGCTCCTTTTATCATGCGCCGATAGGGATGAATTTATTTGTCTCAGTGCAAGCTAGTGGGGACTTGAAATGAAAATAGGATTGACAGACCAATCAAGGAGCAGACTGTCTCGACTGGATTGCTGGTACACTTATAAGGCATTCAACAAGCCTCAACCTGATGGGTTGCACTTGCTTCTGTGCAACAGAATATGTTTTTGTGTTTACTGTTTCTGTACTTTAAACCATCATAATATCACATCAGCTTAATGAGTTAGTGCAGTTTCAGTGTCTGACAAGCACTAATGAGGTAGCATTATCCAACAGCAAGCATAAACTTTTTTTTCAGACGGTACTGTCGTTGACACAAATAATGTATGCAGCTGTTCTCCAAAATGTCTTAATTTCGGTTATATTAATTGTCTTTCAATGCATTGTACCCTTTTAATGGCTTGTAGATAGATTTTGGATACAGCTATTTTTGATTTTATTCATTGAGGAGTTGAGATTTTTGGTTCACAGTATTGAAAAACAAGTATATATTGTTGAGATAATAGGCGTTAAAGATGATTGTATAGGAGAAATATACAGATGCAAACAGACAAGGATTATTCAAATAAACATCTTAATATACTTATTGGACCTTTTATTTATACAAGTATTTAAGAAGACATGGTATGGATGTAAAATAGCCAAAAATCTCAAAAGTACCAGTGCTTGAAAAAAAATTATAATTTTGCCTGGTGTGTTCATTACCTGGTTGCTAATTGTTAGGTTTCAGTTTACCATTTGTGACAGGCAGGCATAGGAGTAGATTGGGTTCATCTGACCTTTTTTTGCTGGAAATAGCGTCATTCTGCTAGAGGAATTAGCGCTAACAAGACGTGACACTGGAGCAAAGCAGTAAAGTTACGTGCCATAAATCCAAAACCATGAACTGAATGAAGCCAAAGTACTATGTGGAGCTGCTGGGGGAACTCCAGATTATGGTGATCATTTTATTTGTGGGCTTGTCAAAACAGGAAACACCCCTCACATTACACATAATCATTTGATTTATTGTTTCTATAAAATCATTGATTAGGGCAGCTTTACACCTTGATCATTTATTAAGCCTGTTGACTGTTTCACACACCATGAGTTTAGCTCTCACCTCCCTACTCTAACTGGAATGAATGGACTGCCAAGGGTTTGATGATATCGCTTACAGTGGAATGCATTGGTACCTATTAAGTAATAATAGCATGCAGTACACACCAGAGTATGTCCACATAAACAACTATGTTGAATGATTGTCAGCCTCAACCCACAGCTGACAAATGAAATTGGCTAAAATAATGCTAAAAGGAAAGTCATCTTAAATGATACATGGCCAACAGTTCTTCTGTGCGAGCTAAAATTCAGACGAGGAGAACAGACGGTGTGCTAAAGAGATTGTTAAAGTCACTGCACAGTGAGAGCACAACTCAATTACCTTTAATTGGTCCAAATTAGTGATTAAGTGATTAAAATGATTACACTTCAGCCCATGAATAATACTGTTAATAATTTAATAAGTTTTTGTTTCAATATTTATCATCATTTAAAGATGAAGTTCACCTAAAATATAAAAAAGAAAAAGCGCTTTTACAAGTTATTTTCATATTTTCCATCAGTCCCAGTGAAGAAAGTAAATGCATGATATGATATTCATATGTCAATGTGACCAGCCCTCGGCTAGGATAATCTCGCGATAGCAATAAAGTATATAGGGGGTTCCTTCAATTCAACTTGAATATCAACATTTTACCATAAACTGAATTGAAGAAAAATAATTTAAACCTTTATTGACTGTGATTAGATTAGCCAGTTGGTTTATCTTGGCATTGTACACTATCTTACTGCACCAAAGGCAATAACAGTATGTCATGGCCTTTTTATATAGACTTGAAAAGAGATATGGGTACGTCCCAAACAATCCAAACTCCCCCCCCCCCCCCCCCTGCAGTTTGGGTAAACACATCCTGTAACGAGTAAGTTTACCAGCAGCCAGCCGCCAAAAAACTTGGTATGTCCCTTTAAATTCACTTTACTCTCTACCAGCAATCCCCAGCACTGGGGAATAAATGCCAGCTTAAGAAAATTACTTTGAAATCATTTTATCTGAACTAGCATGTATGTTGCCGTGTGCGTATATTTTGAGTGCATGCGTGTGTGTACACCGATGACACTCTATTTCATCTGGATTTCCACTTATTGCAAAGGATCAAACGTCATGGCGGGTTCTTTTCTCTGCCCCTCCAGCCAGACAGCATTAGGAAATGAGGAAATTGAAGATAAATCCTATCAAGAATATCATTATTTCCTATACTTGGTCTGAATAAATGCACGGGATGTTCTCAACCTGTGAGAGCGCTGATTACACATTCAATAACCCTCTCCTTGCCACTGAAATGCGTTGAAAGGGCTTTTGAATTCTCTTAAAGGTCAACTGATTCCAAATACCAAAAGTTGTTCACGGTATATGAGGGAACTCATTATGAGAGAAGTGGCAAGCATGCAGGCAGGTGTTGACAGTAGAAATTATGTTGGTTTTACGTTACAGTTGCAGCAAAATGTGAATTTTGACTCTGTCAACTCATGCTGCTAAAGTCTCATGAGCTTTCCTCCCTCCCCCCAGCTGCACACACACACACACACACACACACACACACACACACACACACACACACACACACACACACACACACACACACACACACACACACACACACACACACACACACACACACACACACACACACACACACACACACACACACACTTCAGGGTGCTCACCTAAGCCGCTCTCGCCTACACAGTCAAAGGCTGTCAAAAAATAAAATCACCACACCCTCTCACTCTCGTTCTCGCGCGCCCTCAAATTTATTCTTTGGCAAGTAGAAAATGTCTTCCTACCTACGACAATCAATATAAAAAATGTATAGTACAACTGATTTGTGTATAAATATTTTCCGCATCGCTGGGAGTGCTCATCCAATATGCAGCGACTCAATCGGTCTGGGGAAAAAAAGGAGACTCATAGGAAAATAGCTGAGCATTTATTCCAATACATTAAAATGGAAAGCATGTTTGTGTCAGAAGAAGATGGGGTTTGTCATTTGGGGCATGCTGCAAATAATTTGCAATGTGTTCATTTGCAGCGAAAATAGTTCTGACCAGTGAATGAAAAGAGTCAAAGAGTGAACTTGTTTTCAATGTTTTCCACATCATCCTAAATCTGTCAGACACATCTTTTATATTATTTAGTTTTTTCACCTTCCCTGAGCAGACATGAAGATGGAGGCCATGCTTAACAGTTTGCTGTGCGTCCGCGGTGGGCAGCGTGCGTGTCTGCTAAGGCTTGCATGACCTTTAGACATCATTAAGTTAGCTCGGGCTCCCATGTAGATCGGCACACACTCACCTCAAGTGGAGACACGTCTTACAAACACTGCAACCACACACACACAGACACACAAGCACAGACACACATACTTACACACCGAGACAAACACAAACTCTTTCCCTCGTTGAGGGACCAAATCAATACCAAGCCAGCGCACCGATTCTATTTGCATGGCTTTGATGTCAGTGTGAAAGCTTACTGGAGGGAAAAATGTTTCTCTTCCCTCTGCAATGCTTCGACACACACCAGCACACACACACAAACAAATGCTTACAAATGAGGCATACACACACACACACACCACCACAACAACAGTAGAGGCAGATGTGCACACACTCATGAAACCCAGCCTGTGATTTAATGGGCCTGCATTCATTCCCCACTGTCATGACAAAGCAGAATGTTCCAAATTAAAACAGCCAATCACTCAGGTTAGGATAGTGTGGCGGTTTAACCACACACAATACTTTTCAGCAAGTCCGTGTGGGGCATTAAGAACGGGTTGTGTGTGTGTGTGTGTGTGTGTGTGTGTGTGTGTGTGTGTGTGTGTGTGTGTGTGTGTGTGTGTGTGTGTGTGTGTGTGTGTGTGTGTGTGTGTGTGTGTGTGTGTGTGTGTGTGTGTGTGTGTGTGTGTGTGTGTGTGTGTGTGTGTGTGTGTGTGTGTGTGTGTGTGTGCGCACCTACACTATAAACTAAACCACACAGGAATAAGGTTGCTCAAGGTCTTTTTGAGAGCCACTCCGTGTTGCACTTTACCATTCAGAAACCACAACCATGTTAACCTTTGAACAAATATACACATAATCATCAATAATAAACAAGACCACAGCCTCGACATGGCATTGGGTGCTGTCAACAGGAATCATGGGTAGTTTGATTGATTGATGTAGAGCATAAACGGAGCTAGCTTTAAAGGACTACAAAGGGCAAAGTTCTCCTTTTTGTAAGAAGCATCACTATTAGATGTATTGGACACTTTGTTGCCTTTGTCACTGAGGTAATGAGGTTTGTTTGGATATCACAAATCTATTTCACATATTGTAAATGTTTTCCAATAGAAATTTGGCCCTGGATTAAGTACAGTATTTGTATGTGTGATAGGCTGTCTCTATCATTCGAATGAGCCCCTGTGAGCTTTGATAAACTTCAATTTAATCCAGTGAGCATCAAGAAGAAAATTCAAGGTTTGAACTGCCTTTATTAAAACAGGAACACCATTATACAACTACTATAAGAGTAAATACATTATTCCCATGGGTTTCGGTGTCAAGTCTACTTCTGGAAGTTACAGAAAAGATATGTGGTGAAACAAATAATACAACAGGTGTAAACCAATCTGAAATATCCTTTGAGAACCAAAAGGGGCACTTGTGCACTATTGCCGTTAACAGAAACACATCACAAAAGCAGACACATAAAACGCGTAACTTTCCGTCCCATAGCAAACTGAACAGATTGTGCGGCCACGATTAAGTGAGCAGCACATAGGCCTACACCTCTGGGGAATGTGTTGGCAACTAGCGACTTCATTTTGACTTATCTGCTCCGTAAAGTGTGTGAGCAAGCGCAATGCTATTAACAAACACCGGTTTCTTCAAATGGAATCCAGGGGGGTGATTTTAATTAAATTGATTGTTACAGGTAAGACATGCCCTCCCTATGTCCCCATACCAAACAATATTACTCTGCTGGCTTGGTGCCTGAGGAGGCCCCTGTCATGCTCAGAGCAGGCTGGGAACTATGCCACAGTGGCCCATCCTCATTTAATAAGAGGTGGGATATGTGATCAGTAATAGGGCTACTAATCCTCATACAATCCGTTTTTATTCTCAGTGTTGGGAGAGACAATTAACACAGTAACATGCAGATTTGGATGTCCAGTTAGTTTTCTGTCCAGCAGTCAACAGACAATGGGAGTTCCTTCCTTTGTTTCCAGCTACTATTACCACAGTCTTATGGGCACAAAAGCCTCTGGAAGTAATTTGGAGTGTGGGACTTGGTTTCACACTCTGCCAGCATGGCCTCAATTATAGCCTTTTCTCAAACCCACATAATCTCATAACTGTGTCTCAGTAATGTAGCAGAAAGACAGTAAAACCCTCATTTGATTGTTTGAGGAAAAGGGGAAGTGGTTTGGTTTAGTGCTGGACGTGTGTTTTGGCAAATCCTAATTTAGCAACAATCTTTCAGGGAAAAAAATATATTAATTTCAATCAATCACTTAGTATGAGATAGGTGTTGTTGACAAGAGGGAATGATTAAATTAGCCAGAAATGCAACTGTCAGATTTGATTGTGTTGAAGTGCTCAGCCCAACGGGGCTAAATGTCATCCAAACAAATCCCACTTTCATCAGTCTGGCTGTGAGAGCGGAGCGAGGTGCTAGCTACCTGCCAATCAGTGTCCAGTGTCACTTAGTCTCAATGTTTTTAATTGTATTCAAAGAGTTCCTGATTTATTTTTAATTCATCACGTACAAAGACAAGTTAACGCTGTCTACAACCACAACAAACAGATTAAAAAAGGACATGTCAACAGTATTTTTAGTACTTCTTTATATGTTTTTTGGATTGAAATATCACCAAGTCCAACGGGCATATTGTCTTTTTAAAGAAATGACAACAATGTTGACACATGATTGGCAGCGTAAACATGCTCACACAATTTTGATTTGCATTGTTGACAAGAGAAACAACTGATGCTCTTTGAAGATTCTAATTATGAAAGAAAACCTTGTAAACTGAAGAAAAGCCAAGATTATAATGTTCCTGGTTTTTTCAGTCGTCGTCCTTTTGCTTATTTATAGTAAACAAATCAGTTTGTGGTGATTTGCATTCCGTGGAGCTGGGAGGTGAGAATAAAAGCACAGTGAGGGAAACAATCATAGACTGACAAAGAGTTGGTATTCTTTCAGCATGAAAAGGCCTTTTGTAGTGGGTTGCCAGTTGAGCTTCAGATGATACAGAGGAGGGCCAATCATTTGATGCCTCTCCTGAAGGATGATTTCGACGACTGCCTGATTGCAATTTAGAGTAGTTAAGAAACACTTTGGATATTTTCAAATGACCGTTCCCCAGTCTGCCTCTCATGTGTTCAGTCCCCTAACGAGCGATGATGAGAGGAGAAATGACCCGCGTTTAATCCCACTTTCTACCAGAATGTTGACCAAATTTATCCCTATTCCTCTCTGTCTTCTGTCTTACAACACACACAGATAGTAATACATTCTTGATTTACAGGAGTAGCAGGAGTAGTTCAAGGTGAAACAAATAATGAAATACATTTTCTAGGGAAATGTATTACAAGTGAGTGCATTTTCATTATCAACCAAGCGCAAATCTATGAATCTATGCAAGAGGTAACCACTGGATCTAATTCCATTTAACTTCCATTCTCCTTTTTTTATGAACACACCCCAGGAGCTGATTTGTATCAAATTTGCAAAACTCCCACGTCGCCTATTTGGGACTTTAACAGCAAACCTGCAGAGCTAACAATCCGTGATTTCCCTGTAAGCTGTATTAAAACGCAGACATTTTCCAACTGATAAAGAAAGTGACGGAATTTTATATATTTATTTGACGTGCCAGTGGTGCCACTGTTCAAATACATGTTGGCAGCTAATGTGACCACAGTATCTAAACATTATTCAATCTAGCGCCCCCGAAAGACACTATCACAGACACATTTAAGAGCTCTGCAGAACCAGATGTGATTATAGTAACATTATGTTCTGGCTGTGTGTGAAATGTCTGTCTCCAATTGCATTATGGGAGCTGGCTTTCTGGACCATTGGGTTTTTTAAAAGGCAGAGAAAAGGTCAAAGTATGTCTAGAAATGACTGCTTTTGCTTCAAGGGTAAAAGACAAGGGCTCTCATAACAGATTTTGCAGCAACACATTTTAACAACACATAGCAGGTCTTTTGCATTCTGCAGTTCTTTTCTCGCCTCGAGCTCCTTTAATTTAACGGTTGTTTCAGTTTGAAATTAAACAGCAAAATGTCTTCTGGTTTTCAGACAACTGCCCCTGACCCTAACCAGCGGCGCAGCCCCTTTGTTTACACTAAGATCAATTACTTTCCACATTCCATAAAAAGAACAATTCATCTCCCATTAAAAGGGATGATGGTTAAACGCGTGCTGCCTGGCCCGTGCAGCCATTACCTTCTTCCCATTTGTTCTAGTATGAGCTCATTACAGTTCTTTTGTTTCGAAGCTGCCTAGAATATGGCTTGGGTAACGCTTTATATTAAGGTTCTTGTTATAAGCCTTAGTAAATAGGTAATAAGGACCTTATTAGATGCTTATTAACATTAATTTGTGTTAATAAGACTATATATAAGTGTTAATAATAACATAATAAACCTGTTGACAGTGTGATTATAAGACTTTTATAAGCACGTATAAGACACTTCTTAACTATTTATTGATTGCTTAATATCATTAATAAAAGTCTTATGAGTTTCTGATAGCTGTTAATAAAAGCGTTACAAACCTATTTATTGAGTCTTACTAAATTGCCTATTATGTCATTGTTAAACCTTTACTAAGCATTGTTTGTTGCTTTATGAAGGTAAACACATCTTTATTAATCAATTAATAGCAGTTAACTATGCTCTATGAACAATGCTTATTAAGGTTAATAAGTCCTTTATTAAACACTTTTTAACAGTTAATAAGTACTATATCTTGTCAAGGAGGATACAATGAGAATTAGAAAAACGACATGCAAATACAATGTTAGAGCGGTGAAGGTATTTGATTAGCTTCAATGTTTTTCTTATTGAAGTACCTTCAAAAATAAGTTTTCTGAGTTTGGTTTGCAGCGCCATATCTTAGTAGGCTAAAGTCACTGATTTTCATCCCTCTTTCCAAAATGTTGTCTTTTGGCATGTAGCATAATGAGTGCATAATATATTTGTTTTTGCTCTGAAGTGATTATTTCACCTCTATGTGTGCGCACACATGTTGAGTGAGTGTTAAAATTAGATGCCCCGAGAACTTAGTATATTTTTCACAATCTATGATGAATATGACTCGTATGATCGGTTGGCTCAAATCAGATCCTTAAAGGGCTTTTATTTTGAAGGTAGTTGTAAAACCGGAAGTTCCGTGTATGCAAGTCGCTGATGGCTTGACGCCAGCTTGACGGCCATGCTTGACAAAGTGTTTCACGAAAGTAAGGAGAACATGTCGGAGTCGTCAGCACGGTCAGCACCCCAAACCAGGTCTCTGAAAAATAAGAGGGTGAGGTCCGAACTGGAGGATGACTCTTCTGGTAAGTTTAAGAATGTAATGTTATAGTAACGTTAGCTGGTTCTAGCTTGCTAGTTGTTTGCCTAGCTTACATTACTTTCTTTCAGAAGCTTTGGTGAGCTTCCTTTTTGAGCTAACGTTTAGCTTACACTATCATAAAAACTGCAACCAAACTATCTATTAACAGTTGTGTCATGCTAGCTTGTCAGGAAGGGGCTAAGTAATGCTAAATGGTTATTTATGTGCTGACCCAGATACTGCCCAAATTGTCCCAACTGCCAAACTGGGTCTACAGAAATATAAACATGAGCTGGCCAGGTTTAAATTAGAATGCCAGGATGTAAAAATAAAAGACCTGACAACGGAGAGAGAATTATTTCTTGAAGGGACAACTATCTGAATGAAAGAAAATATTTACTTTTTTCGAACAATTTTCACCATTACAGACTATATTTACTTTGATACTGCACCCCTTTTTGCAGATTCCATGTCCAAATGGCTTAAATGCTTAGTGTAACCTGTCTGCTATCTGTCTAATTGTGATCAATGTTTCTTTGTGTTGTCTTTATACAGTAACAAGAAAGACCAGCCTGACTCAACCTTCCCCTGAGGCTAAGGAAAAGCCCGACTCAGAGTCAAGTCCGTTGTCTTCTGACTCCTCTGACCCCTCCTCAGACGATGGGAAGAGGAAGAGGAAGTATAGCAGAAGTCAGCATTGTACTGTTGCAGAGGGGGCCAGCAGAAGAAGGCTTTTTTTTTTTTTTTACCACATACTGTATATAAAATGATCTATTTTTGAATTGTATTACTTGATTTTATTTCAATACATTTTAAACATTTAAGCCTGACCAATTTTCTTACTATTTTGTTGACACAATCGGGGAACGGTGGGACTTGAAAATATTCCCACCTCCAAAGTGGGGAATGACAAAAAAAGTTTGAGAACCACTGGGTTAGCATCTATTAGTTGTATGTGGTTTTCTGCTTGTCCTATCTGCAACAGTATAATGCTGACTTCTGATACAGCAACGTTTCGCCCAAATTCTTATAGTGAGGATTGCCATCTCCATAAGGTTACAGATTCAATATGCAGAAGCAACTCATACAACCCCACGTCGTTTTATATTGTTTTACCTACAACAGAGTTTTTTTTTAATATTGTTTGATGAAAGTTTTTTTTTGCTCTACTCGTTTAATTGTTTTGTTGTTCTTATTCATTTAATATTTTAAATTAATAGTCTTAATCATTGGACACTTGAATTGATGTAAGGCAGCATTTTTATTTTACAAAGGTATTTATTTTTTTACATTTAGTAAAATGTTGTTCATGAAAGTTCTGGGAAACAAACAAACATGTTTACAATTGCACAGTTGTTAAGTGTTTTTTTTTCTTTAAAAGTAAGTTTTTGTGCTTCACCTCTGTATCATTGTATTTACATGTAGTTTTTTTAATTCACATTGTATCCACCTTGACAAGATATAGTACTTATTAACTGTTAAAAAGTGTATATTAAAGGATTTATTAACCTTAATAAGCATTGTTCTCGCTTTAGATCCAGTACCTTCAAAATGCATTATTACCTGTTTAATAAAGGACTTATTAACCTTAATAAGCATTGTTCTCGCTTTAGATCCAGTACCTTCAAAATGCATTCTTACCTGTTTAATAAAGGACGTATTAACCTTAATAAGCATTGTTCTCGCTTTAGATCAGGTACCTTCAAAATGCATTATTACCTGTTTAATAAAGGACGTATTGGACTTAATAAGCATTGTTCTCGCTTTAGATCAGGTACCTTCAAAATGCATTATTACCTGTTTAATAAAGAACTTATTGGACTTAATAAGCATTGTTCTTAGAGCATAGAAATGCATTATTACCTGTTTAATAAAGGACTTATTAACCTTAATAAGCATCGTTCTTAGAACATAGTTAACTGCTAATAAACAAATAATAAAGGTGTGTTCACCTTCATAAAGCAACAAACAATCCTTAGTAAAGGTTTAACTATGACATAATAGGTAAGTTAGTAAGACTCAATAGATGGATTTGTAATGCTTTTATTAACAGCTATCAGAAACTCATAGGGCTTTTATTAATGCTATTAAGCAATCAATAAATAGTTAAGAAGATTCTTATAAGTGCTTATAAAAGTCTTATAAATCACACAGTAAACATGTTTATTGTGTTATTATTAACACTTAAATATATTCTTATTAACACAAACTGATGTTAATAAGCATCTTATAATGTTAATAAGCATCTTATAAGGTCCTTATTACCTATTAACTAAGGCTTATAACAAGAACCTTAATATAAAGCGTTACCTATGGCTTGTAAATTGTGCCCACAGGAATGGCTAATAAAAAGCAAGTTGCTCTCGCATGGTTTTCACAACCTCTGAAATGCAGCGTGGGTATGAATATCACTCTGGAGACACGGTGGCAGCTTGGAGGCTTAGACACGGAATAAAAAAGGTCAAGGTGGAAATTCTCCCTTCAGGGCACGGGACATTTTAGCGACACACTGTGAAACGGCTTTTACACTCAATAAACGTATGATTGCTCCTAATATGTCCATTAGTTTAACTGCTGGTACAGTAACTGCTTATTCTTTTGAGTGGTGATGGATAGTCATCATTTAGTGGAGAACAATGCGTGAGTCATGCATGTAATGAAGTCTGACCCTTCATTTAATACAGCGAGGAAGAGTAAAAACGTATCTGTAAAATCACTGCGTGCTGTGCTCTGAGACCCCGTTTCCACTTGGCATTAACATCTGACTTTTGTAATCCGATCACATGAATAAAGCTTTAACTACAGGTGAAAACACTCTCAAGACGCATTGAGATCAGATCACAAAAACCACATTCGGAGGTGGTTCACGTCCGTTGTGACCGTTGTGTCCGCATTCATTTGGTAGTGGAAACACCAATGTGACTCTTGTCCACTTTAGGGACCTCCTACTCAACTGCTGCCCCCTGCCTGAGCGGAAATACGTTAAAAGTGCATCACTGGCGTTCATGCAGCTTTTATAGAAGCCTCATGAACGTTAGTTGCATCCGGCAGTATTGCAAATGACAAGCTTTCTGTCCTCTGGTTTCATTTCACTGCGTAAATCTGAAAACACGGAGAGCTGCAAGGCAACGACTTCCTGTTCGTATCCGCTTAAAAATAAAAGTCAACTTGCGTTTGGCTAGTAACAGGCTTTTAATGTGAAGGCGCACAGGAAATATTCTGTTCGCACGTAAAGTAACTTAACTGCATAAAGCCGTGTACTGGTGGTGGTGACAAGAGTGTAGCAGACGTTAGAAAAGCCGCCCGGCAAACACACATCTTACACCAGCCAAAGTGGCGTAATAACTTACTCGCCTAAGAGTTTTTACTTTTACTATCTATGATATTTCCCGCATTTGGCGAGTGTTAATGTAGAGCCCTCTAAGCAGTGTTTTGCATCGCTCCTCCTTGTCTAAATGAGACAGTAGGCTATCTCTTCAACCTAGACTTGTAATTATCTTCGCATGTAATGCATTTTAATAGCAAATGCGATTAAAACTGTGGCACTGTACAGCCCTGTATGTTTACTTGTTTGAACCCCACCGGTTAAAATCAGCAATGCAAACGGAAATGATGTAGGCCCTACGTGTTGATTTAAATACAGCGCGGGTAAATGGAATCGGATCACAAGTAGACAAAGAAGTCACATTTGAAAATACAAGTGGGAACACACGGATTGAGAGCTGTCCACTTGTAACCAGATTCAAAAAGTCAGATGTTAATCCCAGGTGGAAACAGGGTCTGAATGTCCTTCCCATTGTTAACATGCGGTCTGATTGCATCGCCAAGGGGGACACTGGACCAGTTGTAAGATGTTCTGTCACATATTCATCTGATAATAAGACATGTACCCGCTGTGTACACTTCTCATCGAATATGATTTATGAATCTCACACTTTAAAATTAGATTGATTATTAAGCCAATGGGAGCGCTCCATCATACCCACAATTCACATGTAATAGCACAGACGCCGCTGATTGGATTATGGCTGAAGGGGGAATTATGACCCTGGTGTTATGAGATTGTCCAAATGAGACTATTTAGCTTCATTACCACGTTCATAGTGTGCTCCATGTTAGGCCCAGAGGCCATTTTTGTTGTTTACGACATTAATATGTTCATCAATAATATATTGCACTTATAAAACATTGGAAAGCATCTGCTGTAATGCTGTTTTTGTCTTGTCTTTTGATTTAGATCTCTGTTACCTCTTTTAGTGTTGTGATATCATTAGAGCGACACCATCTTTGTCTGAATTCTTCTGGTGGAAACAGACTGAGGTTTTAGACTAGAGGCTCAAGGCAGCGTACGCTATAATCTCCTTAGCTGCTTTAAAGCCTTTGACACACAAGATACTGGGACAAGAACCCTTCACAAAAAATTAAATAAGGAAATAAAATGTGGCACTTGAGATGCTGCACAGAGGAAGTATTGGGTCATACCGTTGGATTATGTGATACATACAGTACACACCAATGAGGATTCAAATAGAATAGATTGCCTTTTTCCAACCTACCCTTGAACACATTTTGACTTATAACTGCAGGAAATAATATAGCAGGGGGGATGCTGATATTTAAGCAAGAGCTGTATTAAATGATTTAAGCATGGGGGTGGAACACTAATTAAAAAAACTTTGTTATGAAGCATCAAGCGGAGCTAATTGGAAACTGTGGGAAATAATGTGCTGTAATTCAGGACAAAGAAGCTGGTTAATTTTGGTATTTTGAGAGCCATTAGGTGTCCTCATGAAATATATGCAGTGTGCACATCTGAATAATAAATAGCATATATGAGACAATGTGGAGCACAATTAAATAATAGTTGTGCAAAATATTCCATGTTAGTGAATTCTTCATAGGAACACACTTCATAGGAATTTCAGTGCACTTGCTTACCCAGCTTTATCTCAAATTAGTCAGGAATAGAACAGATTTCATGATTAGCATTCTGTCCTATGAGCAACACTCAAAACCATAGACTCCTCCAGTATGAGAGATGCTCCCTCTCTCACTCTAGATATTAAATCCTCTCCAGCTGCTCCTGTTAGGTACCATGCCAAAACATTGCTTCAACCGTTGCCGCTTACTTATACATGCTAATTCAATTGGCTTCGGATATGAACCTGTAGATACTTGTTACACTGTTAACAGGTGTTCAGATGCACCTGGTGAAGAAAGACACAAAAGACAGGTTTGTAGGGACACATCTCTGAGAGGTTTTATCTGGAGAAACCTTTTCCAAAAAACTGCAAATGTATAGGAGTAGCGCTGTGTGTGGGGAATTCCTTCAGGAGACATAATTTCAGTTCACAACATTCAAGTCGTGTCATAGTAGTGATGTAGTAGGAATAAGGCTGGAATTATGGTTCTCTGGAGAGACATGCTTCTGTGCTTCTATGCAAAGGAGGATTCCATGGGTAACCATAAGTCACACATCAAGCATACAAATTTGTGAGTAAGGTCTAATAAAAAGGCAGGTCGGAAACAGTAAAATGCTAAGGATAGATGATGTTCACGTCTGTGTAACTATAAAAGAACAACCCTCTTGACACTAATTTCTCAGCCTTAAGCCCTAGCCCACACCAACACTTTTGGGCTTTATGCTGGCACCGTGCATTTATGGTCTGTCACCTTCCTTTATGATTGGATATACATTCATTTTGCAGCTTAATTCTTAACTGAAGCTCTGGTGGTGGAATATTCAAATGCACCGATGCTTCAAAACATTTCAGAAACTTACTGAAATCCTGCTCTGTGTGTAACATGTGCATGATGTTTAGAGTTGGAGTCAGCAATTCTGGAGAATGCTTGTTGTCAAATCACTTTGTCAAAATCAGTGATTATCTCCTCATGATCCGCTACCTGTCAGTACTGTGACTCTGCCAAAAAAAAGTGTTGATACACTACCTAGGCTCTGCAAACTGGTATGTTGCTAGGTATGTGGGCTCCCTTTGTTTACATCGATTACATACCCATTTACAGAGCCTAGGCTGCATTCCAAAGAGCAAGTAAAATCCTGACTTAGAGTTAGCACTGTCACGGATTTTCGACAGTGTCTTTGGTGCTAAGCATTCTTACCATGGTGTTTTAACACTACCAAGAGAAAAACTTGTCAGTCAGCGAATGTGTTCAGCCACAATTTCTTCCTCAGCTTTTTTTGTCCATGAGGCATCATCCTCTGAAGCCGGCACACTTTTTAACTTGTTAAGTACAGGCCCTCAAGTATTGAGGGGCCGTAATTATTGTTCTCCAACATACTTATTCCTATTCTTCCATGCCATTTTTCTAGCTGCTACTCCTCCCACACCGTTATACGCAGACATGCAAACATTTCACAGAACGTGCGTCCCTACCTATGGGGTGTGCTATTATACAGTTTTTTGAATTTCCACAAGGGGGCTCTGTTATTAAGCCCCGACTGAAGAAAGTTTGAGAGGCCACGCCCCTCACACCGTAAGTCCGATTGACTTGAAATTTCTCAAACAGGTGTATTGTAGGGTGCCGATGCGGGGCTGGCGGTCGGCGCCGGGGGGCCCGTACTTTCAAAATCTCCGGGATTTTCTAGTTGTGGCTATTATTACACTTCTAATATTCTCAACCAATTTTGCTGCAGGGAAAGAGGTAACTTAAAATTATATTAGAATGTTATATTTGTAAAAGCTCCAGGAAGGAGCACAGACACTCATTTGTCACTTGACATAGTCAGTCCATCTTATTCACTCAAACTCACATTAATGATGTCCCTAACCTGACAGTCTACCCATTACCTGATTGAGCTCAAAACTCTAATAGCTTCAGTTAAACTGTCCCCGTATGCCCATAATTAGACTTTGAAATATATGGAAAACATTTCTTATTTTTGTAATTGAAACAGATGTTACCGGTTTAGCTTTTAAATCCAGTCGCTCTGGAAGCAGAGTAGGGGTTCTCCACTGAGGATCTTTAAATGCTCAAATGAGAAATGAGCATTAAGCAAACCAACTAGACCCATGACAGCGCCTTGTATAATAATTACTGCTTGTGAGGGACTTGATGAGCTAATATTAAACTTCAGTCATTAGATGTACACTACAACTAAGCCAGTCAGTCTCTGTTCTTCTACAGTTGAGCCTAGCGTTAGCTTCAAAGGTGAATATGTTATCAATATTATCCCCAAGCTGTATATTGTTACTGATTGATGGCCATTGACTGCAGTGACAGAATGAGGTCAGGCCCTGACAAAGTATTTTGCTTTATTATAGGTTTTTAACCCTCCAGTTGTATTCATTTCATGTTACTTGCTACTTAAGTGTTCCTGGTCAAACACCAGGAATACTTTAGTAGCACCATGGATGTACAAAAGTGACATCAAAAACACAGTTTAAAATGAATGCTGTGTGTTCAAAGGCTATATGTGAACAAAGTCATTGAACCTCATGACAATCGGATTAAAACAACTACTTGTTTACCAAAAAATCTCTTGTAATTTGCCCCAGCAGTCACTCATGTATTAATTGTACAGTAAGGAAGACTGTACAAAGGGCTGCAAGCATCTAGTGAACTGACATCCAGGTTGATGTCCAGAGAAAGGAATGAAAGAGTTGTGCTCAGTCAGCATGTGAGGTAAAATAACATTAAAGGTTGATCAAAATCAATGTCCCCAGCAGCCTGCCATGTTTCCTTGGTTCATCCAGTTTTCTTTTGTTTTGTTTTTGCTGAACTTCAAAAGCGCTGATATCATTCCACCGCTCTTGGCCCTGTGAGCAAACAGCAGAGACGCCCAAGTGTTTTCAGTCTAGCAGAGAATAGCTTTTTTGTATTGAACTCCTTGACACTAGAATAACCTAAGCGTCCTCCTTTTCACATTGTCTGACATCCTGTGCTGGTGACATTGTGAAGAAGATGTAGTGGTAAAATGAAACTTTGTGTCAGGATCTCAATTTCTTGCCTCTGATATTGTCTGGCCTCCAGGATTGATTTGCAGACAGAGAGCTGCTGGAGGCTTCTCTGAGATGAGTCAGTGTTGTGGTGAAGGCAGAGGTACAGTGCCTGGAAATGAACAAGATTAAAGTTTCTCTCAGCTGTTTGAGCATTACATATTTTGACTTTTCCTGCTATTTCTACTCGAATAATGTTGTATTTTACTCATCGAAATGTGAATGTTCATGGTGAAATCCCCCCAGTGCCTGTGAATACGCACCAAAGTATTTAGCTCGTAATTTTTCAGAAATCTAAAAATCAATACAGTTTATGGGAGTCATACTTTAACTCGTGGATGCATTTCCGATTTTTCTTATGATATATTTTTAGCAATATCTTAAGTCATTTCCAGTTCTGCAGCTTTAATTGACTTGATCAATATTTATTTTAATCAGTAAGTGTGACTTCTGAATAGGAAAAAATTAGAGCTGTCAAAATGAACGCGTTAACGCAGGGTGATTAATTTCTGGAATTATCGGCGTTGATTTTTTTAACGCATGTGCAGAATGATGCGCCCCGTGCATCCCACCGGCTCTGCACTTCAGTCACTCTAACGTTGTGGATGACCCAGGATCAGTAGCTGCGCGCAGCCAAACATAGCAGCACGCAGAGGTGGAAAGAGTACAACAATATTCTACTCAAGTAAAAGTATGATTACTTGGATGAAATTTTACTTAAGTAAAAGTAAAAGTACTGGTCTAAAAATCTACTGAAGTAAAAGTGAAAAAGTAGCTGATTTAAAATGTACTTAAAGTACTAGTTACGAGTTACTTTTTAACAGCGGGAGGGGGCAGGAGTCTCCTCAGTGTATGGCATTATATATATATATATAGACAAACTAGTTTTGTTTAATTAATGCAACACTTTTACAAATTAAAGTGCACAAATTAAACAAATCATGTCACCACACATGTATGGATGTACACTGTGTCATTATTCCTTAGATAAGCAAATATGGAGCAAATAGTCTGTTAATGTGGGAATGTAACCGGTCTACAGACCTAAACAGACTGCAGCTGCAGTTCTAATAATGTAATTGTGTATAATTGATCTAAACCATGGAAATTGCAAGGTTAGGCTGCTCGATTTTGACAAAAATCATAATCATGATTATTTTGATTGACATTGTGTAATCACAATTATTATAGACAATTATTCATTGATTTAAGAACTGTAACATGCACTTATTGAACATTTGAAACCATGACTTTAAACATAGCCTATCTAATTGAACTGAAAACAAGGAAAATGCAAATAGCCTAAGTAAAACATATTTTTAATAATTAAATTAAATAAGTGTCAAAATCAAAATAAACCGTTGCAAATGTTGTTGATAGGGCACGTCTTTTGCTAGCAGGAATGTGAGGGCATATTTTATTTATATCTCATGGAGCTGGCTGGATAAGCAAGTTGCATTGTAGGCTACAGTGTTCTTAATTGGTGACTGTTGTGGTGGCAAGAGTCAAGGAGCTTTAAACTTCCTGTGTTTTTATTCCTTTATTGCTTGGTCATAGACCACTAGGATTCAACTTAAAGTGAGTAAACTAATTGGTCGTGATGTTTTGAGGTGCAACTGGGTCGCATATGACTTTTTTTCTCTCTCTCTCTCTCTATGTCATCTGACTCGCGTGTCCGTGCGTAACATATCTTGCACATTATTTTAGTAGTTTTACCTTTTTTCTCGACCAAAGGCTGACTTTCTGTCGTCTTCTGGAAGTTTTTCAAAGCTCCCGGCAACACACCGTCTCCATCCTACTCTGCACTGTTAAGCTGAAAGCTAAACTATCAGGTGAGGGAGGGGCCGATCACACGGCTGGATGAAAGGTTTGCTGCATTTAAAAGCCTTCACGTGCGGTACAATGATAGTTTAACTAGGATTATTTTGTTTTAATGATAGAGGGAAGCAATGTTTGCTGTTATCATTTAGTCGCTCAATGTGTTCTCTCCTCCTGTCGATCATTCACTGTGTTAGTTTCCGGTATTGTGCCGTAAAAATGAAAGCCCCCTGCGATATTTCTTTTCTTTTCTCGCCTTTAGCCTATTTTTTTACTCAGTAACGCAGGTGATATAAAATGTAGCAAAGTACAATACTTCACAATAAACATACTCAAAGTAAAAGTAAAAGTATAGGTTTTAAAAATCACTTAAACAATTACAAGTACACAAAAAAACTACTCAATTACAGGAACGCGAGTAAATGTAATTCGCTACTTTACACCCCTGGCAGCACGTTAGCCCATGCCGTGTTTTAAGGTTTTAAACTGCTAACGGTCACGTCTGTGTCGGGGGCATAGATAGTATATCAAATCAACTGCCGCGGGTGACAGTTCATGTCGGGAGCAACAGGAGGAGAAACATTGTCCACTCTGTTCAGAGCCCGCGAGGACACGTCTGCAGTTTTCAAAGGTGTGTGTGATCAGACATCAACATAACGTCGGCTTCCTGGCACACATGAACAGTCCCCTAGGAAGCGGTCACGCACACGCGCACGCACACACACACACCGCGGACTGTAATCAAGTTGTATTCAAGAATGCCGAACCTATAGATTCACCAAATAAATGCCATTCTATAGCCTATCCTATATTTGCCCAAAGACATAGTAAAGAGACAGACCAATTGAATTATGGTTTGGTAGGGAGGCCTATATATTTTAGTTTGATTTAAATTCACTTTCAGTATTAAAACCATCATTTGGATTTTCAATTAATAAACATACTCATTTTAAATGTACATATCCACCTTCTGTCATTTATCTTATCCGTTCATACAACATTATACAGAGAAAATTCGAATTTTTCGGGCATATTTCGAATGGTAAAATTAATCGTGATTAATCGTGATTAATCCACAGAATCCTGTGATTAATCTGATTAAAAATTGTAATCGTTTGACAGCCCTAGAAAAAATACATGGACTTTGATGATTACATGTTAGTTAAATGTAGAGAAGTGGTTGAGATTACAGCCTTGTACGCTGCAAACACAAAGATAAAGAGGAGGAAGTGAGCTGCTCCCAGATAAAATAAGAACGAGCCTGTTTGTTGTGTGTTTTTCCCCAATCTGATAAACATCAGTAGAGAGCAAAGACATTGGGAGCAAAGTTCAGCAAATGTGAGTGATGTGAACTGAAAGAAAACTGGGAAAGACCAAGAACCGCTGCTTGTTTCCCTTTCCCATATGCACACTGGATGCTGAAGCACTGATGTGAAACCAAATTAAGAACATAGGGAGATTTTACCTCGGGGGGGAGAGGATCGTGTGTGCATGTGTACTTGCCTACCTATCTTACAGTGGACCTCTGCGTCGTAATCCGTCTGCTGCTGTTTGATGTGTGGATATCGCTCAAGTATTCATGTCCCCATTGGTAACTTCTTAAAACAAATTTTCAGAGCACAATTAAGGTAATATCCGGACAAATGACCTCAAAAGATTTTTTTAAATGACCAGATATAGAGGTCCACATTTGGTCAATGTACACCAATAGTCCACTGTTGGCCATGTAGGAGTGTATGTGTGTGTTTGTGTGTGCGTCTCTCTTTCTCTGCCTGCCTTTTCTTTCGGTCTCCCTGCTTCCCTCTCTCACTACAGTATGTATATCCTTTGGCTGCCTGCTGTTCTTGACAGTGGCAAGCTTAGCATCCGTGGCACGAGCCAGCACTTTGAAAAAGTGCAAAGCTGCAGACCAAATCGGCTTAGAGAGGCAGTGTACACACAGGCCTGAATGTGAGTCCCTTTTTTGCCACTATCGCCCCCTGCACACTCTGCTCTCATGCTCCCAGTAGGCTGTGGTAGTAGATAGCTGCGTGTGATCACACCTGACGCATGCCCTGGAGCTCTCTGAGGGTGTGGCAAGCTCAGCGCTGATATCTGGCTTGATGTTTCAACAGGCAATTTTCCGGACATCTCTTAATCAACCTCATCTTTCTCTTTACCCGTACCCTCATGAAATCTATGCTGGCACATTGTTTGTTTATTCTGTATATCAAGAATAGCAAGTAGTTGTGTACTCTTGAGTAATTGTTTCTCTGAGCTGAATTCTATAAAATGCTTTGAGGGCTACAAATACTGAGTACAATTCATTGTCTGGTCTGTCACAGTGTGTGGCCTATTTTTTTTTGTTTAAACACACATCGCCGCGGGTAACATAGAAACTTCTGTGAGAGACTTGGAACTAAAAGGACAGAGTCCTGCCTGAAGTGATGCCCAGTTTGTACTTAGGTAGGAAGGCTGAAATATGTAGCACCGGAGGGGAGAGTGGGAAGTTGGGGTAGATTTGCCCCAAGGAAAGGCCTTTTATGCTGTGGCCTAGTGGGAGCGTGCAAGATTAACTCTAGTATCCATGCTTCCTCCAGGCTGCCATCAAGTCCCCTTCTGTTGGATGGTGAGAGGAACAGCTGTGTCTTCTTCAATGCCTATCTTTCCAGATTACCTGAGAGCTTCTGGGTGCACGTGTAGGTGTTAACTGTCTCTAAGAGGTGGCTGTTTAGGGCAAGACACTGCAGGCAATAAACATTGTTTGGGAAATGTTGAGATTTGTCTATTTTGCTTACATCATAAATCTTCTCTCATACTAGTACAAATAAAAGATCCAAAATGTACATTTAGGTGTTTATATGACTCAACTTTATCTGTTTGCGTTTGTATATTTCTCCTAACCTTCTAAAACAGCCATTATCTCAACAGTAATTCTTACTTAAATAGTAATTTCATAGAATCTCATCTTCTAAAGTCCTTACATCTAATGTATGAATTGATTAGTTAGACTTTTTTCAAATTTGCATATTAAGTCAAACATTTCTGAAAAGAATGTGATACAGAAGATGATTGTTTTAATGTATGTAATCAACTGGCACAGTTTAGTACCCTGTACCCTATTGTTGCAGTTTCAGACATCTGTGTCTTCCTGTACTTGCATTTGCTCACATTCTCTGTTTTATTGACAATGTGCCTCATGAACCCCAAAGTCATCCCTGCTGACCAGATGGTCATATTTTTGGTTTTATACTCACTTTGTGTGCGGAAGCCTTCCAGCACTATTGTTTGGACTGCACTGGAGGTCAAGTGTTATTGACTTAGATCAGAAAGTATTTGACTGACTGTGCATCACAGTGTTTGTGGGCGTCTGGAGGTGCTCTTGTGTGCCATTGCTATGATGTGTGTTGGGAGTATATTTGCCAGTTGCTCCTTCAGTCTGTTTCTTACCGGTGAAAATAAGACATACTACTTCAAGTTACAAATGCCCAATCGTGTCCACTTATCAGGGGTCTCGAGACAGACCTTTTGCTGAGGTATTGCATTAGTATTCTATCAGGTATACGGCATTGATGATTAAATGTGATTAACTATCAAGGCGAATGTCTGCCACCAAAGACAGGCTTTATGCTTTTAATCAGATCAAAACAAAATGTTTTTTTCCCCTAAATAAACGGATGGCATTTTCCCCCATTGCTATTAGACATAAGCATGGTTCCATTGGTATTTAAATAGTAACGGTGCATACCCATGTTAATTAGAGGCTGCGCTGAATGTATTTCAGGTATGCTCGAGTGTGATTCAGACCGCTCTACATTCAGAGGTAGGGGGACAGGGACTTATCGCTCACAGCAGCATCTCTCAAATTCTGATTAACCCAAGAGTCAGGTTAACCAAACATTTGCGTCAACACTGCAAAACCTCATCAATAATTCTATTGCACAGCTTTTTCTCTCCGGCTATTCTATTACGCAAGGCTTTTCCTCTGATATTTTAAATACGATTTTTTTAGCATTTGGTTTGGTTTAACATCTATATGTTGTCTGTCTCCTCATGGCCCTTCAGCTCTCTATAAAGTAAAATGCAAATTAAGCTAGTTGAGGCACAGTGTTATTTTCTTTTTTCTTTCTTTTGTATTCTAACCACTGTAGCTGTGTGATTCTGTATTCATCTGAAGGTTAGTTGTGAGATGTTAACTTAGCGTATAGCAGCAAGTCATGACGCAACACATTGGCACAATCCTCTTCTCACATTTATTGACAACAGCCATTTCTCTAATGCAGCCGATCACTGTTTGGATCTGCGTTGCTGTTAACTGTGGCTGCAACAGGTGAGGCTCACTCATTGGACCACAATGTTTTCATTCTAACCCTTGCGGTGTGCAAAGCTCTTGAACGAATACAACAGAGCTTGTAAAAAGGCATGCCACTGCTGCAAGAAGAGAGCAGACGATTCATCGCACGTCCCATTGTACCAGACAGTCTTGTTACTTTTGCAGAAGCGCGGCAAAAGATCAAACTTATAAATATCGTCTCTCTTCTGGGACTGGTGGAAAACAAACAGCCAATTAAAATCCAGCTTCCGCATGTTTCTTCTTCTTCAGTCTCACTTTTCTCCCCTTCTTTTGTTCTGTCTTGTCACTCCGTGCAGCAAGGTACACACATAGCCTAGTTTGCAGAACTAGTTTTGCAAAGGGATCATACTGTATACTTTTAATGATGAATACCATGGCAGCCTAATCTGCCAAAACCTTTTTCCTTCAGGCCTACCATCCCAGTTTATTTCACAGCGTCTATGGTTTATTTAAATATACCCTAGGATGACACACTCATCTTTATTTTTTATTTTTTGCTGGTATCATTTTGACTTTTAAATTCCATGGCTTTGGCTGGCATGCGTTTTACTCTTTCTCGGCTGAGCTCTGACGTCCTGGAAACAAAGTTGATGGCAGCATAGGACAGGCAGCTTTCTGCCATCCCCGCTGTTGTATGTCACTTTGAAAAGGTGTACAGGGCGGGAAAAGTGGAAGCTGACAGTTTGCCTTCGCTTGACACCAAGTGATGTCTTTGCAGATAAGCCCCGCTAGTCGCTATGTGTTGTGACCGCTCAGGTTTAAAATGCTCAAACAAGCTAGGATCAGCTGACAAATATAAAGGCTATTTGAACATTGGCTCAACATAAGTCGGGAGTTATAAAAAGCAGCATGGCATCGGAGGCTTCAGTCGTCAAAGAGAGAGAGAGAGCCCAAATCGAATCCTGTGCACAGCCCTAACACAGCCGTTCTTTTTTCCCCTTTTGTGGATTTCTACTCCCCTGTGCCCCATGCAGATTAACTGGACCGGTTTTTGGCTACAAAGACATCAGTGACCTAAATGCAATGCATGATTCAAAACCGAGAAATGAACATTGGAGTTCAAACACTTTGAAAATATGCTAGTAACACCTGCTATCATCTTAGTTTAGTTCTTTTTCTCGCTTTGAGCAATTGCGTATGTGAAAAATACAGAAATCTAATGTTCAGGTTCACTTCTGGTATTTGAAAACACAAAACCCTAATTTCCCTCAATGATCTCTGTGCTCCTCACTGTGCATGAATCTAAAATAAACATCAAAACCTTTTAAATCCTGCAGAAACTCACACACATACACTCACACCGGGTGTCAGAAAGCACAGTCAAATTATATTTTTCCCCCCAACTGAACACAGCCCATTAAGTTCCATTAAATGTATGCAAATCAAATGCATCTCAGTACTGTTTATGTTTCTCACACAGAGCTGATAGTGTGACAATAGCAAGAACTATACATGATTTTCCCAAAAAGCTGTTAAAGGTTAGGTTATGCAATTACATCAAGCTGATTCAATTTAAAGGTTAACTCAGCGATTCTAGAGAATTTGTCAAAAACAGTGAATATCTCCTCACAATCCACAACCTGTACGTACTGTGTGTGTGTGTGCTGAAAAAATATGGTGTTATTACACAGCCCAGGCTCTTTAAATGGGTATGTTGCTTGCTAGAGTGGTCCCCTTTGTTTACCCGTTTACAGAGCCTAGGCTGTGTATTCACACCAGATATTTTATTTCAGTGCACACACAGTACGGACAGGTAGGAGATTGTGTGGAGATATTAACATATTTTAACAAAGTATCATAGTAAGTAAAATGTATTCATAAAATGTACTAGCCTTCTCCGGGATAGCTTATTCCACCTTAAAGGGTTCAATTAAATTTGCATTTGTAGTTTAATACAACTGCAACTCCTTGGTATGACTATAAAACGGCTTCAGTTAATGTTAAAATAGACAAATCCAGCAGAATATCCACGTCTCCTTCACATACAGGAATATATTCTTTTCTACAACAATTCAATTACACAGCAAATTCGTGAGTGTTAATTTAACACCCAGGGTGTCAAATTTAACACCAGCAAAGTGTCTATATGTGTCCACACTCAACAGTGTTAAAGTAACACTTTTAAAAATGTTAAACAGGTAACACTCATTTTTTGTTAATCTAACACTTCTCATTGTTAAAATTGAAAAATCTACTTACTTTCTCAAAGTTATCTTCCAATGTCAGCTCCAGATATGAAAGAAAATGGCGGTTGGTATGGTAAATGGTAAAAATGGTAAATGGACTTGTATAGCGCTATATCTCCGTTTATCACAGACTCAAAGCGCTTTACATTGTTTTTTGTACACATTCACCCAGTCACACACACATTCATACACCGATAGCAGCAGCTACCACGCAGGGTAGGTTTAGCACTAGGGTGCTAAGCTAACTAAGCTAACTATCGGGAGCAATTTGGGGTTCAGTGTCTTGCCCAGGGACACTTCGACATGTGGCGGGGAGACGGGGGATCGAACCTCCGACCCTGCACACCAGAGGCGAATGCCCTACCCACTTCGCCACTGCCGCCCCAAAGAGAAGGAGAATGATTTGTAGGCGTGGCTAGTATCTACGTCATGACCAAATTTAACGACGATGTAAACAACACCCAGATTTGACAACTTAATCTTCTCAAAAAAATTACAAGCAGTGTCATTTTGTCCCCCAGCGGTGTTAATACAACACCAACACTCTATATTTAACACCAACACCCACCATTTAACACCGACGTATTTGCTGTGTAGAAAGTAAGAAGCAGAGTGTAAAAAAATTAAAAGCTACATTCTTGGAAAAATGTATCTAACAATAAAATCACCCATTGTATGGGTACATACAGTGCTTCAAATGCTTCTTTTTGATCATGGTTATCCTCAATTGGAGGAGTACCAAGCTCTTCAGTGAGGACAGCAGTTCTGAGGTAAAACCAGATGATGTTAAAGCATCATCTGTTGAATTTCTTTTTTAAACTAACTAACACATTACATTTCTTCAGGTCAGCGCAAGTGTTTCTAAAAGTATGATGGCAACTGAGTTTGAGTTCTTCAGTTCCATTTGTGCTGATTGCTGCTCTTGCCGTTAAAGAGAGCAAAACCTTTCGGCCTCTGAAGCTCTCTCCATCCTCATTCAGTCCAGTTGGGTAAATTATGCCAAAGCATTTTCTGTCTGCTTCGAGGTGAGAGCCCTGATTGCCTCATCACTGCCAGCCAACACACTGTGCCAAGTACAGCCCTTATCTGAAATACTTGCCAATCAATCATAGGCATAAACTTTCCCAGCTGATGGATGCGGGAAAACCCATGGAGTAGATCCAGCTGGTTTCAGTATTCAGAGCACCCTCCCTGATGTCCATTTAACACCGCTTTTCCAGTTGTAGATTTCACATTTCCTCAATGCGTTGAAACATCTATCTTTTCGGGGCTGACACGTTCTAACGTTCGGCCTAATGACCATCTGCGTGTGGCTTGGTCCTTTGAGGTGGCAGCAGCCCAGCTCTTCTGCTACGAATTTGGTCCTTTACAAGGAAGAAATAATTCTACAGATATTTGTGTATTCAGTGATTCATAGATTCTGAATAAAAAGCTCTAAGGCAGAAGGAGTAGCCTACAATTGGACATTACCAGTGTAATGGGGAGTAATGAACTACATGTAATTAAACTGGTATTGAGTTTTATTTTGTTATTATTTCATATCACATGTACATTGACAATTTGATATTTTTGTCCAAATAGATAATGCAATCATCTCCCTTCCATCTCTTCCAGTGTGAAGTCATTTGTAGTGTGAAAAACTATGCCGAAAAAGTAGCTTCCCCGACTCTGCTACTGTAGCTTTACATTTGGAAATGGCTAGCTGGTTTTATTCAGAGATTGCTTTTTCCATTAGACACCAGGCCGGCCTAGTTAGAGCCTCTTATTAATGAGCCCCCGTTTTGCAGTGGGCCCTAGGGCAGAAGAAAAGACCCAACACACACCTGAGTTTCGAATACTACAGGTAAAACTCGAAAAATTAGAATATCGTGCAAAAGTTCATTCATTTCAGTAATTCAACCTAAATGGTGAAACTAATATATTATATAGACTCATTACATTCAAAGTGAGATATTTCAAGCCTTTATTTGTTATAATTGTGATTATTATGGCTTACAGTTTATGAAAACCCCAAATTCAAAATCTCAGAAAATTAGAATATTACATAAAATCAATAAAAAAAGGATTTTAAATACAGAAATGTCGGCCCTCTAGAAAGTATAATCATACATATGTACTAAGTACTTGGTTTGGGCCCCTTTTGCACAAAGTATTGCCTAAATGCGGTGTGGCATGGATGCTATCAGTCTGTGGCACTGCTGAAGTGTTATGGAAGCCCAGGTTGCTTTGATAGTGGCCTTCAGCTCGTCTGTATTGTTGGGTCTGGTGTGTATCATCTTCCTCTTGACAATAGTCCATAGTTTCTCTATTGGGTTCAGGTCAGGAGAGTTGTCTGGCCAATCAACACAGTAATACCATGGTCAGTCAACCAGTTACTTGTGGTTTTGGCACTGTGGACAGGTGTCAAGTATTGCTGGAAAAAGTAATTCAGCATCTCCATAAAGCTTGTCAACAGACAGAAGCATGAAGTGCTCTAAAATCTTCTGGTAGACAGCTGTGGTGACTTTGGACTTGATAACACAGTGGACCAACACCATCAGATGACATGGCGCCTCAAATCATCACTGACTGTTGAAACTTGACAGTGGTCTTCAAGCCCCTTGGATTTTGTGCCCCTCCACTCTTCCTCTAGACTGTGGAACCTTGATTTCCAAATGAAACGCAACATTTAATTTGGATCAGTGATGATTTGACAAGCTTTATGGGGATGACAATTTCCATTTCCAGCTAGACTTGGCACCTGCCCACGGTACCATAAACCACTGGTAACTGGTTGACTGACCATGGTATTACTCTGCATGAATGGCCAGACAACTCTCCTGACGAACTCCATAGAGAAACTATGGACTATTGTCAAGAGGAAGATGATACACACCAGAGCCAACAATACAGACGAGCTGAAGGCCACATCAAAGCTACCTGGGCTTCCATAACACCTCAGCAGTGCCACAGGCTGATAGCATCCATGCCACGCCGCATTTAGGCAATAATTCATGCAAAAGGGGCCCAAACCAAGTACTTAGTACATATGCATGATTATACTTTCTAGAGGGCCGACATTTCTGTATTTAAAATCCTTTTTTTATTGATTTTATGTAATATTCTAATTTTCTGAGATTTTGAATTTGGGGTTTTTATAAACTGTAAACCATAATAATCACAATTATAAAAAATAAAGGCTTCACATATCTCACTTTGCATGTAATGAGTCTGTATAAGATATTATTTTCACCTATAAAGTTGAATTACTGAAATGAATGAACTTTTGCAAGATATTCTAATTTTTCGAGTTTCACCTGTATATCACAGAGGCATAGCACATTCCTCTCAAACGTATGCATCGCTTATTCCTGAACAATAGGTATCTGTCTGTGCCATTATGCAAACTGGTTGTGTTTTTGAGGCATCCTCGGCTCTCTGTCTCCTTTTCGAAGCTTGTCAACACTGGTTTAGAAAGGTGTCAAGAACTATTCAAGTTTGCCTTTCCTCTTCATCACTGCTCCATGCAATCATCTCCCTTCCATCTCTAACATGTCCGACGAAAGATAGATTGCTCGCAGCATTTTCTGTCTGTGTTGTATTCTCTTACCCCGGAATTCCACTGGCTGCGCGTGCAGTGTCCAACGGTTTTGCTCCGTGCGCCCACGTCCGTCAATACCCACCGGCTCCGTTTTCAAAGCAGGCACGGCCAGCTCCGCTGAACAGCTGGAGTCGCGAGAACAAGGAGTTCCCGCAATAATAAAAGTGACGGGCAGCGCCGTCGTTAAGGGGGTAAAGGTTATGACGATTATAAGGGCCCACAGCCAGCTAGGGCCCACACAGCCCCCAGTAGAATCTATGACAAAATTATTGTGTAGGCCTATACAGTGAACTAATATATAATCATACGAATGAGTCCGAATTAGAACAAAGCCACAAGTCATACAATATTCTAATTGTAATCATTTCAATAACCCCCTTGGCCCCTTCTTAAAAAATGGTTTGGTCCACCCCGCGGTTCGTTCTTCCTCATTGGAATTAAGTGAGCGCGAGCGAAGTGAACTCCAGCAGGCGAGGATGCCCCCAAAAAAGCACAAGCTCGCACACCAGAAAAGAGATGAGAAGGAGACCAGAGTAGGCTATGAGCAGCAGAGCAGGGGCCCAGGACATCAAAAACAGTTTTTCTAAGAATGGTGAGAGTAAAACTACAGAGGGAGGCTGAAACAATTAGGCCTACCCTACTACTTGTTTATTCATAACATTACCTTTGACGGGGCGCAGGCTGGAGCCTACGTTAGCTGTCATCTGGCCGCGCTACACTCTGATCAAGTCGCCAGTTCATTTAAGAAAAAAAAAAAAAAAGTCGCCAGTTCATTGTAGAGCAACGGTTCCTACTGTAGTTATAATAACTGAACGTTACTACTACAGTGACTATGTGTTTTACACATATTACTGTCTGACAGTGCTCCAGTAGCCTATGCGCCCATTCAGAGGCTGCATTGTATTGTATTATGACGCATTCAACTTCTACTCGGTAATTATGAGCATCTGACGATGGTCAGTTCCGTTCAGGGCCGTAGGACTGCGAACAGGCTTGGGGGGCCCAAGGCAGAGGGGGGCTGCACCCAAAAAATATAAAAACGTATTTTTTTTATTTAATTTTTTTTACTGGCTCAATTTAGGCCCAGAAAAATGTTATTTAGGAAAAAATATATATATCAGGGGCCTTTCATTCGTCAGTACATTTTTGCTATTTTTTAAATAACATTGTTCGGGGCTACGAAGATCAGGGGCCTATATTGGGCCATTAATAAATACAAACGAAGGGAAAATTCCCAAAGCTGACTGGATTTTTTAAACATGTACATTTCTTCTTTCTGCTTTTTGGTCATTCTGTGTCTATAAATTATTCCAGAAAATAGTACTAAATAGCTTACATAGGAAACAGTTGATTTAGCCTTAGTTTTCTTCTCAAAGTGCACCAGATTGATGAATTCTACTTAAACATTTTTAAAAAAATCTTCCGGGGGAGCATTCCCCCGGACCCCCCTAGAAGGTCCAGGGTCCACGACACAGTCTCCCAAATTCCTGTGAGAAACACTGTGTGTGTGCATGTTTATTAAGAGTCATTAGACCAGGGGTTGTGTTCAAGTACGTGTAATGATTTGGTCATTCATCAATAGAAACATTGTGTTGTTATCTGGCTCAGAGAGGGACCAGTCACTCATACGTTTTGGACTATAGACAAACATAGAGACCGCCTCTCAGAGGGCCCATCAGGACTTCCTGTATAGGGGCCCAGAATTTGGTGCAACGCCCCTGGTGACGGGTGATGGCTCTTGATAATATGATTCTCCTATATGGTATTTACACAACAACGAACGCACGGAAGGTTATTGTTCCCATCCGAACGAGTAAAAGAACAGTGGACATGCTTGTATGTGTCGCTGTTTTGAGTATGTTATCTGCAGTGAACACCGAGTGTCTTATTTTGAAAATTAACCAGAGGTTTTATTGTTTTGTCGGCGCCTGTGTTCCTGTCTATCTCGATGTGTTCTGTGCTAAATTGATGCGGTGAGCGAAGGCATCCGGCAGAAATAGAAGCAGTGCGTATTTCACCGGAGAGCTGGAGCAGCAGCGGAGTAGAGAGACGGTGCAGCGGACGTGGTGGAAACTCACCGACTGACTGCTCTTAATTGTATTACTGTTTCTGCCGTGCTGGAGCGGAGAAGGACCGGAGAGGCAGCCGGTGGAATTCGGCCTTCAGACCCTCTCTTACTCCTCCTCACCTATACCTCATCTTTGGGTTGGTTGGAGTGCTCACCAGGCGCTAGGTGCTGCTATTGAAGTGAAGGGTGGAAAGAACCATGTCCCAGTGGGATGTTTCAAGATGTTTTTTCTCCCTAGTGAGCTCATTTGTTGAATGAGTGATGAACAACGTTGGCTCAGTTCAGCTCTGTTCACTGTTCACCCTTCTGTGTGCTGTCTTTTCATTCTTAATACTCCCCCATGTCTTGATAGAATTCTCAGCACTGAGGTTTACTCTGACAGGGCTCATCTTGTAACGTCAGTTCTAGTAACGAGTAGACAACTTCAAGAACATGTTGAAGTTAGAGAATAAAGACGAAACAGGCTTCTTTTCAGGAGAACTGTGACTGTCTGTCTATGAGAGGGCGACTCCACTTTTCACATGATTGGACCCAAAGATGTGTTCTCATGGGACCGCTAAAGACAATGAAACCTCAGTAGGATGTTTCTTTCTTAGCATCGAGGTGGTAGGATCCAACATTTAAAAAAGGGCTAGACCAATTAAAACAAGAACTCGACTCCTTTTCCAAATTAGCTGTGGCTATCTGATGTTTGACCATTTCACAAACACTTTGGTTGAAGCATGACGTCTGGGCGGCTATGGCTAAGCAGGGGAAGTTGTAGTCCACTGATTGCAGGGTTGGTGATTTCATCTCCTGCCACATGTCGAAGTGTCCCTGGGCAAGACACTGAACTGCAAATAGCTCCTGATGGTTAGCTTGCACCCTGCATGGTAGCTGCTGCCATCAGTGTGTGAATGGGTGAATGAGAGGTAAACAATGTAAAGTGATTTGGACACAGCACTATATAAATGCAGTGCATCTTGAGGTTGGTAAGGTAGTAAGATTTGTCATTCAAATGGACAGCCAAACCAAACTCCCCAAGGAGAATGGAGAAAGACCAGACTGATCTGAGTGAGAGAAAACAAAGGTTAATTAATTAGAAAATAATTTAAATGGTTTTGTGTTTTTGTGCTTCACTATATCGAGGGCTTGGAGCAAAAAGGGCGTAAGTGACATTTTCAGAATTTTACAGGAGAGCAAAAACAAATTTTTATTGATCGTAAATATTTAATAAAAAACAGCATATGGAAGCAATCTCTACTTAAATAGAGATTAGGCTTCAAGGAATTCATATTTTAGATTTTTTTTTTTTATTAAAATAAAATAAAAAATACATTGTTTATTTTACACAAGCACCACCTGGTGTTAGGATGACAATGACACAGTATCTCCTAAAGCGATAGTCAGAAAAATCGACAGCAGAGAGATGTGGTTGAACCAGTCGATCCAGTGAAGAGTGAGGTCCACCTCGCATTAGCATGGCCACACACTCTCTTTCACACATCGCATCTCATCAAGGCTAAAGCTTCCATTAACTGTGTAACTGAAGCATGAGAGTGCAGGTAGCCGCACGGGCTGAATAGATGGATTACCCCGAAAAATCCCTGTCAAAATGAATCCTGGACCCCATGCTCAGCCAGGCCTAGCAGGACAATCCTAGCAAAGATAAATAAGAGCAGCGGCACTGTGTGTTCACCAGCCGCTACTGTTAAACCGTTTCATTTGCCAATCAATAAGTCAGTTAATTAGTCAACACTTACCAGGGAATTGACATTTGCTCGTGCACACAGCTATGCATGTGCCTGTCAAATACTGTATATGGGCTTTGTCCCTTTCCAATCACACACACACACACACACACACACACACACACACACACACACACACACACACACACACACACACACACACACACACACACACACACACACACACACACACACACACACACACACACACACACACACACGGGTCACTTTAATTAAACTGGGAAATTGCAACAGCTTCCTTCTGCCCCGCCGTTCCCTTCCACCTCTTCATCAATGTCTGTTTTTGTCCTCGTTACGGCAGCACTTGCCGCCATTGACGTGCAAATTGGCTCTATCTCGATCATCTCTCTCTCTCTTGTTGTGTTTCTTTCCCAGCGCTCATTAAATCTCAGTGTACTCAACAGGGGAAAATGCTCTACTAGGGCTCTAACTTGCTGCTAATGTTTCCTCATCAAGTGCCATTAATCACACTCTGAAAGGGCTAAGCGGTAAAGTTTAGCAGCTCTGATGAACCGGGGGTCAAGAGTGCTTCCACATCAGCGCCTGACAGGTCGGCTTAGGAAGATGGTTCAAACCTTCGGGTGCTAAAACTCATCCATTGGCTTGGACCTGCTTCTATACATACTGTACATAGGGCCAGATACATAAAGAATGGATTGCGGTTTTTAAAAGCTCCATGATTTGCGGAGAAATAGCACCCGCAAGCTGCCCCGTTCTAGTACCTTATCCACAAAATAATTTGAACTCATCATATGCCGGCCCTACCACACCCACAAAGTTTGGCAGCTGAGTGCAATGTGTCCTCCTTTTGTGTGGTATTTCCAGTATTTCCCTGTCTCAGTCAGTACTGTGCCTTTCATGCACGGTGCCGTGAATGCTTCTTTAAGACGATTGGCCAGGATTTGATGGTGAGGAATGTTCTATAATCTGCTTCACATGTCAGCTGTTACATACAGATAACAGTTTTAGCGAGAGGGGGAGAAACTGCACTAGGATAATATACGATCGAGAACGGTATTGAATAGCATCCCCTATAACTGTCTATGGTAAACAGGAGGCTTATTTGCATGGGAAAAGAGCAATTTTTTACAGAATTTGTGAATATTCCTTCATTTAAATACATGCAAGTGGGACATGCGCAACCAGGACACTGTCTGTTTGAGTGTGATTTGCCTGCATTTCCCCCTTTGCGCGTGTTTTGTGAACGGTATCTTGTTCTCATTTGAACAGGTTTGGTGTCCGCAAAAGTAGCATGATGCTTTAGTGGATCTGGCCACAGCGTAGGTTATACGCATGAGGGACTGAGAGCTGTGTTACACATAGCCTGTGACTAATAGAATGATGTGTTGTATGGTAAATAATGGCCCAATGTAAAATGTACAGCATGCCGTGTAAGTGGGCAGAAAGCAGAGACATGCAAATACAGAGCAACATTAAAAACCCATCATCCTTATTGCTCAAAGAACATTACTTTCATTGAAGTTGCAGACATAAGAGAATGTTCACCTCCTTATCTTTCAATAATGCCGTGTGTGAGTTTTTGCTGTTGCACCTTGTTGGGGTTATCTAGTTTCATTAGTGCAGCAAAATGAGCTAAATCCTTAGAAAAATTCAATAAAACGTCTCATTATTTTCCCCATGTGGGATATTAGATGGGACTCATTTCGTGTTTGGTGTGAATAGAGCTTGCCTTTTCCTTTTATTCTTTGTGTGATGCAGATTCGACTGTCCTGAAAAAGGAGCCGGTGACACAATTACAATTACTCCGGGGTCAAATATATATCTGCTCCTATTCAAAATTAGACACTGCAGATCTGATTATGAAAATTATACAAAAACACACATTAATAGTATTCATGAGATTATGATGATTTCTACAAATGTTCATCTCTTCATCGACTATGGACGGAAAATTAGGTTGACCTTTTTAAATCGGCTCAATATGAGACCGCATAACAGCATTGCTTAATGGAAGTCGAGCACAATACATCTTCTTTATTATTTATTTTTTTATTGACATGGCTTTTTGATTAAATGCATTGCACAATTGTTACTGTGTGTGGTGTGGGACACTGTCCACTTTGGTGGATGGGTTGGCTGCAGCCCAAAGGTTAGAATAGCAGGCTTGTGGCTAGAATGGCATTAGTTTGATTCCCTGATCAAGTCTGCGATTGATTGACGATCAGTTTGATAATCCATCTTTGACAATAAAAAACTAATTTGTGACCACAGCCACTGAGAAACTACATTCATTTGATTGCACTTTGGATTTGTTCATTTCAATAGTGCTACTGTATTCTTCAGTGAAATAGATGAAACGGGTCATCCCCAGATCTGGGTGTATCTGTCGGTGCATAGCATTCAGGGTTAGACATCAGGAAGACAGCCTCTGAGATTATATGATTTATGACTCTGAGATTATACTCTAGTACTTATAATTTAGGAGTGTTTACAATTGCTGTCAGAAAATGTTAGTGAAGATAACTTCAGGGGGAGGGACTGCGAAATGTAATGAATTTGGTCTAGAGGACACTCACTTGAGTATGGAGGGTGGTTACTCTGCTGCTGTGTGATGTGTCCTGTTCATCTATATTCTCCTTGATCAAGCCTGTAATAAGTATATTGCTTTATGATTCATCCTTGTCTCCTGAGATCTCCTTTCACCCATTTTCCTGGTGACGGCACAAACGTTAGTCGTCAAGTAATGACTGTACAATTGCATATGAATTGTAGGTACTGATAGATTCCGTGCATGTCTGTTTTAAGTACACACCCTTCTCAACTTCCTTCACTCGCTCGAGTGTAAATTCAATTATAAATCTTTTAAAAATACAATAAAGGAAGCCTTGTGATCTTAAATATTAATTATGCATAAAGATCAGCAGGGGGCTGCCATTTATATTTCCAGCCATGTGTCAGCCATCACTCATACAGTATGAAGATGCATGACTCTGCAGGCTGCTACTAATTGCTGCCGCACCAAAGACTTTCCCTTTTCTCTCTGGATTTTCTCCTTGATATTCTCCACGTTTTCCAGCTTGTTAAATCACAGACATGGACAGACCTCTTTCCTGAGCGCCGCACTACTGCGAGCTGCTGCAGTACTTTCTACACAGCCTCCCTCTGAATCATCTCCGTTCCCTGACAGCTATAATCTTATTTTATAGCAGCTGTCTATCTGTTTTATTAACGTTATTTAATATCCTGCTATAGTGCCTGCACAGTTTGCATAAAGGCGCCATGACCGTTAAAGACTGTTCTTGCTCCTTTAAGCAGCCGCACAAAATCCGCACAAAATTGGACATAAAATGATCTATTATTTAAATAGAATTTTACTTGAAGAAAGAAAATGTCGTTCTGCAACTGCACTACATTCGTTGGGACTTACAAGCTTTGGCATATAACAGTCCTGACACAAGATTTATTCAGCAACACAAGTGGATGATTGATTGTGCAACTTCCTCCCTCAAAACAATAAAGAAACAATACAAAACAAGTAAAAGTGATTGAATAACAGTCTGGACTGAATTCATTGGTGAATACATAAAACTGTCATGAACATGGGAAATGAGCACAGTAATCTGAAGGACACTAGGAGTCAGATGATGTAGCTAGAATAGAGACAATGAGATAATGCAGCACAGCTCTGCCACAACACGGACACATGGCATGCTTCTAATAGGCAATTTTCAAAGACGTTTATTGCTAACATTGTTGGTTTGATTGTTTTGGTCATTCTCCATAACCTCTTATTCTTCTCTGGGGGTTGTGGGAGAAAGAAGGGATGGGGAGGGTTACCCAATCCCAGCATGCATTTGGCAGAAGGCAGGGCTGTATTTGTGTTTTTTTATGGGCATGCAGAACATCATTACACACACAGCCTGAGTGCGGCCCCATTTCAAAGTCTGCATCTGGCTGTTGATGTTGCTGACATATTGGTTTGGCTGAAAGAGAGGATTCATATTTTAGCAAGACAGTTAATGTTGTGCAATAGCGCTGCTGCTGTGTACTTTCGTCCCCCGATATGCACTCATCTCCCCACACACTTGAATAAAAAGGAATATATATATATTTAAATGAAATCAAGGAGAGGCAGTGTGTAGTGTATAGTCACTTGTGTCTGTCTTGTAAATAAACATTGAAGTGAAGATTACAGGCAAATCTGTGAACTGCACTGAAAGAAAATATGTATTTATTTTTCCCACAGAAGCCTGTTAGTGGAACTTTGATTTGAGATTACTGCCACAAACAACTGTGCAGACAATTGTACTGGAGTGTAAGGGACAGAGCCTGGCTGAGCTGTGTGCTGTGCTGCACCATTTATAATGTACTGAGAGTTGCCTGTAGACATCTGTTGTACCTTAAATCCTACTACTTTCATCCAGATCATATAACACATTTTCCTATAACATACAATTCTCCCTTTTTTGTCGACAATGAGATCCCTGCTGAACATCTCTCTAATTCAAAAGGAAAGGAAGGAAATCCAGTCCAGTTGTTTTTTTAAAGATGCAAATATTGCCTAATTTGCATATTGATTAAATAATGTATGAAACAAATTATAATACAAACACACATGGTTTTTATTTAGGTAATCAACTGGCAAAGTTTCATGATGATATCTGTAAGTTCAACATTTGACCCTTTTCACCTGCAGTGTCTTGACTTAAACTAGAAGCACAGTAGGTGTCTCTTAATGGCCAATTAAAAACCAAAAGGAATGATCACAGCAAGCAAAGACTTTGGTTCACTGTTAATTTGGGCACCTGACCTATCCTCTCATTTCTACAATGTTAGAATTTCACTGGTCCAAAATCTCAGAACTTTACATTATGTTCTTTATTTTTTGCTTATTATAATTGAAGCTATTTTCTGTATCGGCTCATGAGATTGAAAAGTATTGTGCAGGAAGCCAATAAGTCTGCACACGGACCAAAACCCCTTCACACTCATGAACACTAAATCCCCCTCAAGCACACAGAAAGCTATCAGGTCAGAAAATAGGGCGATCTGAGTGAGGATCCATCTGTGTTGGACGGACTTCATTTTGCGAAGTTTCTCGATGTGGAGAAAAAGAAAATCACTGAGTCACTGAGAAAACGAGACAGACGACATGAGGTAAATAAACGGATAGTGGGATAGAGGAGAAAGAGCTGCTGTTAAAACATGGGAGCAGACATACAGATGAAAATGTGGGCTGTTCTTTGGAGTTATTTAGGCCAGTGCACTCCAAAATGAATGCTCATCACGCCATCTGCTGAAATTTGTTTCTCTGCCTTGTCCAAAATAACTTTACCTCTCTATGAACACACACACACACACACTTGTAAAACATAGTGTGTTTAGAAGAGGTGAATTTGTCCTCCTTAAAAAAAATATGAAATATAAAATATAACAGTCCAGGGTAAACATGTATACATCATTCTTACCTGACTATACATTTCCAAACCATTTCAGACAGGCCTAAAGTGGACCCTACCTTCTAAGGAGCTGTTAAGCCCAATAGAATTCACTTTCGTACCTCCAGGGTCTGAATTAGATCATGTCAAGTGTCAACAAACAGAGGAATGCTAACGTTATCTAGTTTCTGACGTTTTCCTTTAGTTACATTTTATGTAACTAGTTAATATAAGCTTGCTATGGCTGACATTTGCCTAACCTCACCTAAGCTAATTGCAAGCTAGCTGTTAGCGCACACTTTCATTTTCCAATGTTGGCTTTCATTACCAATCTTAACTGTCATGTTAGTTAACACTGGTGCATATATGCTCATTACACGCTTAATGTGTCCCCCCCAAATGTTGAAGCGAAACATATGCCTATGGGAGGCTTTGTTGGGCATCGTGCTTGAGACAAGAATATTTGCTGTTCCAAAGATTCTTCTGAAATATTATTGTTCTTTGGCTTCTGTGATTTGCTACTACCACTGCATGATCACTGCAGTCCCAGGCTGACGTGATTAGGTTGTCTGCCTTCCTCACAGACACACATGGGGCCACGCAGGCCAAGAGGAACATCCCATATACAAGACCTTGGTCTGCTTTTTCCAGCTCACCGCTCCAATGGGTTCCCAGTGAAGCCAAGCATGAGGCTCCCGATTACAAGTGCTCCATGCATGTACAACAAGGAGCGGTGAGGGGAACAAACTTAATGTAGGCTACGTCACCACTAGGTGTTTGGAAGCGACAGCGGGCATTTCGTCAGCAGTGTGCCTTTCTGTAAAATGTTTTCCATGTAGCTGGAGGCTTGGTGTCTAACTTCATGTGTTTGCTGCTCCAGAAGAAATGAGGACCTTTTTTAAATATTTAAAAGGTATCTGTGCAGAAACTCTTCCTTCATGTCATTTGACAAACTTAAACAGCATTTTAGTCGAACTGACAAAGGGTTAGGGTTAATATTTCTGGAAATATTTGCATTTGAGGAGCAGCTTAGGAAGCATTCATGGCTTGATAAGGAATGAGGGAGTATAGAATAAGGTCCAAGAATTTCTAAATTCCCCCTCATACTCAACACTCAGTCTTAATATGTTATAGTAAAAAATGTCAACTATATGAATATGTGAAATAGCCTGAGACTTGTATGGCAAAGAGTTCTTGGTATAGAGATTGATGAAGCCTCATGGAAGGATGTGACTGGGGTGTAGGGTGGGCTACAAGAGATGCAAAAAGTACATATTGGCCTTGATTTCCAACTGACCAAATATTTTTTTTTTGTGCTAGCTAGCGCGATTTATGCTTGTGTATGGTCATAACCACGCGAAAGGCTGCGATTGCAGTAAATAAATGTCCACATGTGTCTCCAAGTCTCTCTGTAGGGGCTATTTAAAAATAAATCAAGCAAGTAGACATATAATAACATTAATGAATTATAGGTTATCGCATCACAGAAGGCATATTGGCCTATAATAATAAAAAAACACCACCTTAACTATGTTTACAGTTTAAATTTTTTTTGAATGAAATGCAAACCTCAGTTAATCATTTGCTCTTGTTTCTCTGTCCTGAGATTCACACAGACTGAGTAGTCTTGTTTAAATGTTAGAAATTGAGCTAATAAACTAAACTTCGATTTTTTTTTAAATTGCTGCAGAAGTTATCTCAGCTAATTTTATAATCTAACATCTAATTTGATAATAAGATGATTGTATGCAGAATGCTCATGCCAATCCTCGTACAGTGTTTTTGTACATATAAATAAATAAATATTAGCAGGTTCTCGGTATTTCAATTTAGGGGGGGGGGGGGGGGGGCGCAAAAAACATTTCTGTCCCCTAGAGGGGCATGACGGAAAATAATTGAGAACCACTGCCATACACCAATGTTGCTTATTTTCAGCTGGGACTTGTTTTTCTACTTTTTCTCATCATTGCAATTGATTCCTTTTTAGAAACTTGATAAATGACATTAGACCTCAATGCAGTTTTACTTTGCCTCTTCAACAGTTGGACCTGAAAAGGGGTTCAAACGTGTCTTTCCAACAGAAATAACAACCTGCAGACCTGGCTTTAACCGCATTTCAATTATCCATTTCCTGAAGCTGAGGACATTGCAGTATTGGATATGTTATTTCAACAAGCCCAAACTGAATTTTGCTCCAAGTGTCCTAACGTTGCATTCACTGCGTGCTGTCTATTCTGTAAACACCAGCTACCGACTGGGGAGACTGTAGAGAGGTAATAACAAGTGGGGGGATGTTTTTGTAAACTCTGATATCTGTCACCTGAGACAACAAATTCAGGAAGCGTGACAACATCAGCGGTAAACACAGCAGCCGATCCTCTGGCTTATATAATAGTCTGTGGTGTTCAGTTATTTTAATTATTGAATAACCGATTGGAATGAAAAGTTAGTCTTACACTGGTACAACATCCAACTGTTCTAACTGTACCACAGAGAATTATTCAGTTGCAGCTACTCGGAGTGCAGTGTTAGCTTGCAAGGAGGACATGATTTCATTCATTATTCAAACGGCGGGTGGATGAGAAAATAAAATTTGTGCATGATTCTATCCAACAAACCCAGCCGAGCGGAAAAAGGCACAACAAGTTTAAAGGTTCTCTGCAGAGTTTTCAACCTCTGGTAGGCTGCCGATATGAAGTGAAGTTGTATTTGTATGTATGCACACTTGCAAAGATGCACATTGGTTTTACATTATTCCACCGGTGAACTAGCCTGGAAATCCTGACCCTGATATCTTGAACGATAGAGGGTCTGGCGACGATCAATAGTAATTTCCAACTCTAGGGGCGGCTCCTACTCGTGCATTTCAAATGCCACTGCACGCAGTTGGATAGCACTACAACCAATCAGAGCGATGCACAAGTGACGTAAGCCCCGTTCGTTTAGCGAACAGCTGTTAAACTGTTCAATTAAACGTTTGCCGTTGTCGGTCGGCAAAACAGAACATTCCACTTACTTGCTAGTGAAAGCTATGAGTCCCGTCTTCCAATTCGTTTAGGGTCGAGGCCAAAGCAGTCTCAAACTCACACAACATATCCGCAGCCATCTTTGATGTTTACTATCACAGCTTCGACGTCGCATGCACGTCACTGTCGTCATCCGGTTACGTCCTCCCCAGAGCACCATATAAAGGGCTCTGGCGCGCCCATATTAGATAGAACCAATTGAAACGTTATACCAGATTTCTGGTAGTCTTGATAAGCTTCAACGGAGCGTCTCCAGACCAACACGCGCAGCAAATTTAATTTGCCAGCGCCTAGTGGCAGGTCTGGGAATGCCAGGCTACCGGTGAACAGTAATGCACCAAGAAATGTAGCGGAAGAAGAAGATTGCCCGTATGGAAACATGGATGTAAACAATGAAACACATAAAATAAAATCGTATGTGAGGAAGGAAATGTATTCAACACATGTTTAGCTCTCAGAGATACACCAAACACAACACTAAATATAACTGGTTTATTTACTCCACATGCCTTATTTTAATTTAAACTTTTGCTTTACAATGGCTACAAGTGGTAGTTACAGGATTATCACGTTATTTCCCTTAATTTCCCAAGATTGTCTTGTGTCAGTATATTCAGAGTGATAACGGAGAAGAGGAACATACAGAAATCCAAGTCAAGGTGCTCAAGGTTGGTTACAAAAATAAAAGGCATTTAATTCATTCTGTCTAGATGCAGCTATAGCTAGCCAACTATACACAGGCCATTAGCTGCTGTTAGTGTGATGGCTTAACTGTCTCTTGTGCTCTTTTCCTCATAAAAACATATTTTCCCAAAATGAGCAAAATGGAATAAATGTTCATGTAAAGGTTGGGTCTGGAGGACACAGGCGCGGAGACGGTAAAAGTAAAAGATGATTTATTTCAGGGGAAACCAGCAGGGTGTTAGGACCGTGATCCGGGAAGGGAAACTGGCTGGCATGGGGGTCCAGGGAGAGGGCAACGGGGGGAAGTCCAGGGGGCTGAGTGGAAGCAGGCTAGAGCAGGCAGGCAGGAGGGGTCCGAGGAGTAGTGCTGGAGAGCTAGGGCTGGAGCTGGTGGCTGGAGTCAGGCCGGTAGAACTGTGGCAGAGAAACAGGGGTTAACCAGGAAGAAATGCAAAAAAGCAGAGCTGTAAACAGGTGAGCTAGAGAGAGAACTGACTGTATGAAAACAGAAGCTACAATCTGGCAGTGTCTGGAAGGTAGGACCGGGTATATGTAGAGCAGTTGATGATGATTGAAGGCAGCTGTGAATGTAGGTAATTGACTCCAGCACACCTGGCTCCAACCCTGCAATTAGACCAGCACACAGACAAGGGTGAAAGGGAAAACACACACAAGGCCAAGGGGCCCAAGCGGGATCATGACAGTTCAACTCTTATAGGGACAACTTCACTTTAACTTATTAGTGTCTCCTCCCTTGAGACAATGTGGCTCCAAGAGTCAAAACACTCAGGTTACTTACTGCACACACAGAGAACTACTATCAAACTGAATGGATAATTATGTCATGTTCTCCTTCTTGCTGCCGAGGCTATGTCCCTGGAACGCCTCATCATAAACTCACCAATGCTTATTTCCTTGTGGGGAGTTATCAGTAGGGGAGTAAAGGAGTGCAAACAGTTCTAGGCACTTAACACACTGTTTAATCACTCCACCACTACTTGATTCTTATCCATGTGTGTAACCCCATCCTGTCTCCCTCGACAGGGAGGTTACATTGCTTCTTAATAATAAAGTGTGTGTCTTCTCAAGCAGCCATGATCCGCCTCACCTTTTGGGAAATGTGTTCATTACAAATCCCATGTACAACCTTTATTTCAGGCACTGCACATAGATGATGGCAGATTAACTGTTACTGTCACTGGCTGCGGAATGAATTATTCTGCAAACTGTTGCTGTTTCATTAGAGACAATTTAAATCACATACAGTGCTGATGCAACAGGAGTGTGACACCTGACTAACCCACTATCAGTTGTCTCCAGTCAAACAGCTCCCGCATTACATTTGGACTTTTCCCATGATTTTTCAGAGAGGCTCAATTTGTTATCTTCCTGCACTGTGTGGATTTCCTCAGCTCTTTTAATACTGTAATGAAGCTCATAATGGATCGTCCTAATTGCAACATATTTTTAATGAATGACCAAATGGAGCAGGCTATCTTTGGCATGACAATGTCGGAAAGCTTAATTAGTTTCAAACACGGTGCAAATTGAGATGCTTGCCTTAGCATCACATGCTTTAATGGGATTGGTTTATTATTCTCATCCTCCAGGATAAATATAGTGATGAATGCACTTGGCAGAAGGGACTTGCAGGCAGGTAAGATATACTGAAAAAGTTCTACTATATGGTAAGTCCTACATCAAAGCCACGGCCTGTTGCTAGCCCTTCAAAGAGCAGCCATTATATACCCGAGTCAGTAAAAATGCAGCATTTTATGTGATTACATAGACACCCCACACACCCTGCATCTCTTTTTCTTTCATGATATTCTTCTCCTTTAATCTTTTTTTCTCCTTCTGTGAGTTAATCATGGTATGGCTGATGGTTTTTTTGAAACAGGGATGTGGAGAGGGTGGCAGGACAGGACCCATGCACGGGATGACCCCCTTTATCAGCAGTGAGCAGGCTGTGTGACTATAGTCCCAAGTTCTACCTCTCAATGATTTCCCTGGAGAGTTGTGGGTTCTGGCACCAGTTCAGACTATGTTCCTTGCTGTGACACACACACACACACACACACACACACACGCGCACACACACACGCACACGCACACGCACACGCGCATATGTATTGAGGTTACACTGCTGGCTAGTATCCATGAGACTGGGCTGTGAGAAGATGATGTATATTTTATCATGGAGGGGCTCCACACTGTCACTACATTGTGCTGTAAGTGGTAACCGGCAATTGCTAGTGTGTCTGACCAATTGCTCTTTGATTAGATTTTTTTTTTTCACAGGATAGTTTTGACTATGACAATTCTGAGTGCTCGGGGACTTGTTGAAATTCAGATAGAAATTTCACATCTGAAGTTGAAGGACAACCATGTCAACCGCAGCTTCTCCGAGATAATGGACTATGTGGGAGAGTAAACAAAGCAATGGAAGAGCTCCAACAAAAAAGGATAAAAACAGGCTGGGAACAAGCTATTAGATTTTATTTCATCCACTGTTGTTAAAATCCAAACGATTCCTGCTAACTATACTGTTTGTTTTTCTCTTTTGCTTTAACACACTGTAGCACTGTGTACCCAGTTAAAGAAGATATTTACAATTCTTTCTCTAAATACCCAGTGTCTGGGTGGCGTGTTAGGCAAATAATCCTCTGATGCAGTTTGTCTATGGAATGAACTGCAGCTTAAACAGTAACTAATTTAAAACTATTTTGAAGCTCAGGGTGTGTATGAATTGTTTGGTACACCACGGTGTGTGTGTGGGTGTGTGTGTCTTATATAGAGTTTCATTGGCATTCAAGATTCTCTCCTGATGAAAATGCAATGTTGTTGCCGTACATGTTAAGCCTGATTAATTATTTTTCGCACTGAAAAAGGATCTGTCCCTGAGCAGAATGTGGGCCCACACAAAGTAGCTAGTGAAATCTCTCTGAGGTGTTCAGCTGCTCACTCCACCTCTCATTACAAGCCAGCCACAGACATATGTTCTGTGTTTTAACTGGTTGATTTACATACATTAAAGCAGAGACTGAATATCTAATGTTAGACTATTTTAAGCTAAATCTTCTTTGAGTAGGGCATTTTTATGCTCAATTCATTAATACCACTGCATTCATTTTAAAAGAAGAAAATAGCCAATTACAAGATTTACACACAGAGCAGGAGGGAGCTTTTGGAGGAATGTGATGACTCTTTACTTGAGACATTAACATTTCAAAGCACTTCTCACAAAAAAATGCAACAAGGCCAAAAAATAATAAACCTTTATTTTACTGTTTGGGAGTTGTTGTTTTTCGGTGTTCTTGAACTAGAGAATGTCTCGGTAAATGGAAGCGGGCTTAATGATCATTCTGATCATGGGAGTTTTGCATTTGGTAATTGGTGTCACTGTCACCCAGAGAGACATTGCTCTCATTAGGGGGAAAAGCATCATGGGATAAATAGGGCCACAAAATGTTTCGTTATTGATTCAAAATGTCACCAGCGCTGTTTATGTTAATATATTTGCCAGGGAATTAAAGCCAATAATATTAATGAAAATCTTCCCCTTGTTTGCTGTAGTGGCTAGTGCTTGAAGTTGAAGCCGTCTGTTATTTTCTAAAGCCTTAGCTAACTTGCAAAGGTAGTGTTATTTGATAATGTCAACTTCTAAGACTAGCCAACATGTTTCTCTTCAATGCTTATGTTGTGATAGCTCGGGATTGGACCCACAAGCAGAACAGAAACCCAGGTAGTCAGTTTAGATCAAAGTTTATTTCACGCAGGGATCCACAACAGACTGGCAGGACACTGGACGGCTGAATGACGTGGCGAGCATAGGCCGGTGGACATCCGGAAACCCGCAGGCAGGCGAGCAGGAAAGGTGAACAGCGGAGGCAACTGACACGGAAGAAAAGAGGAGCTGAGTTACAACTAACTCCAACTGAGATTTGAAAGAAAACAACAAACTTAGATAATCCTGATCTCGGGTCATTTACCGCTATGGTACGAAGTATACTCTGGCGCCGAATGACTGGAGTCCACAGGCTTAAAGGCCTACTTCACCGGTTTGAATATGAAGGTGTATTGAATTCTGAGATCCTATGTAGTATAAATGTGCGAAAAAAATTGAAATCGGTTCATCCTAGCCTGAGAAAAGGCAGAAAGAGTGTTTTTTTTAACCCTATATTTCTCTTTCTCGTGACATCACAGAAAGAGAAATATAGGGTTAAAAAAAACTTACTTTGTAAATATTACTGTGATGTCTTTTACTGTGACATCACAGTAATATTTACAAAGTACGTTTTTTTTTAACCCTATATTTTAATAACCCGATTTAATTTTTTTTGCACATTTATACTACATAGGATCTCAGAATTCAATACACCTTCATATTCAAACCGGTGAAGTAGGCCTTTAAGGTCTGATTAGCCAACGATCCTCACCTGGAGCAGTCTGCACCGGAGTGCCGCCACGCCCACATGCCAACAGGGAGACAGACAAATGGGAGAACAAGAAGGAGAGACAGAGGGAAAACATACAACACATACAGAGGAAAAGGAGAGGCTTACTTTTTTCTGTGAGCGCCACATTACAGAATCACGAGAATATGTGAGAGATAAATATATAATAATTCCATACTTCTCTGACATCCTTCTGTGTTCTTTGAAAAGGTTGGCTTTCTATCAAGAAAAATAAAGTTGAGCCTACCATGACACAGCTCTACTATACTTAATGCGCCTTGGATTCTCAAGGCATTATACGCTGTCAAAAATCTGGAATGTTCTCGTAACGGTCTCCGTCTCTCAGCATGGGCCGTTGCACAACATCAGTCTAATTGCCCCACTTTAAGCAATCATCCAAATCTTTGCCCTGCCTATAATGGCGTGTATTAATATAATGCCTGAACTCAGAAAGAGAAAGTAAGCAATGGAACATTTTGACAGTCGGGACAAAACTCATTCCATGATTGAGAAAATTACTTTTTCTGCTCCAGAGAAAAGAAGAAATTGATGTTTCAGAGCTTGAGAGGGTGTCTCTGGCAATAATGTGCAAATGGAAGTTTTCCAAAAGGAAAGAGACAGCATTGTTTCCTTTTCATGTCACATGTCACATAGGCATATACAATTACTGTATACTCTTACAAAAGCAGAGATATTCATGATCTCTTGTTCACCACATGTGCAAAAACTTATTTTTAATTTTTGTAAGTATTTTGTCAATTTAAATGAGACCATTTAACTACTTTACTGTGCTAACCATGATGACATTTTTCATTTCATGGAATAACTTCCATATTCTTCGCCACCTCTTCCTCTCAACACAGGCTATTAAAATAAGTGTGTGTTATAGTGCAGGGTTAGTGGGCTAGAAACAACACACAGCTACAGGCTTGTTTCCAAAGTCAGGCGCAAGACTGGACTAAAAATCCATCATTCCACTCTGAAGTTCAATGATCAAGCTATGAGACATGAGAGACTTGCTCAGCCTGATTTAACTAAATCAAGGTTATTATTAGGGGCGGATATATCGCGAGGGAAGCCATTCATATTCATTAATGACTTATTGTTGTATAGTGTCGAGGGTTGGGTTGTTGTGTGTGAAGCCGTTTGGAGATTTCTTTTTCTTTTTTGAATATTAAAATAGAACATAGTGTTACTCAGAGGTCTACAAGGCCCCAGTGAAGTTGAACATGCGGCAAGTTGTATAATGCTAAAAGATGTATGGGAGAACGGGGTAATTTGTCACATGGGTTGGTTGTCACAATCGTTATATCTCGGAACCAGAAGTTGCTGTCTGTGAATTGGGATCAGAGGTCACCTACATAGTCTTCCTTGGAGTTAGACTGCTGAATGTGAGGTGAGAGGACTGTTTGTGTTTTTCATGTCAAATTGAAAATATTTAGCTCCTCAGTATTTTTCTTCTAAGCTTTTACACAATGGGTTTATAACAAAACACTTGTTACCCCAAAAAAGTGTGAAGGGTAAGCTATAGTATAGATTGTTTTTAGCAAGCTAATTAGTTGTCAGATGGTTGTTGGCCTTGATGCTAGCAAGAAATTCAAGTTGGGGTTGGTCGTCAACATTTTTGGGGGGTTGGTTGTCACATGTTATCTCAAGGCTGCAGCCAGAAAAGGAACCCAATAACGAAAGAAATTGTCAAGCTGTATCCTTACTGACACCCCAGAGAAGGATAGAATAGAGCAGGAAAAGGCAGCTAGCATGCAAAAGAAAAAAGGGCAACAAAATCAAAACAACCCAGTGCATCCCAAACTAGACCAGCTGCCAAGGCTACAGTAAGTTATGTAGGCCTTTTTGTCAACTTGACAATGCAATTAAACTTTCAAATTTAGTTCTGCTTTCTTGCCTTCTTTTTACGATTATTCCCATTAAGATAACATTGTGACAAACAACCCCATAGTGTTTGACAACCGACCCCTTGGTGGGGTTGGTTGTCACAATGTGTAAGGGTGTCTTTGATGATTAATTTCTTCTTTATTACAATAAGATAGAAAAAGTGAGGGGTACACATTTCAAGCCAACACCTAAAGCTTCAATTTAATGTAGGAATGACTATTGAAAGATGTTTAGGTGATAAGCAATTCTCACTAGAGTAAAAAATGTGCCTACTTACCCTGTTCTCCCCTACTGCAAAATAGAAAAATCACACACTCTGTCTTGCTGGTCTAAAACTATTTGCTCCGGAATTGACTACATTTAGACTAGTGCTCCCGATGCCTTCAAATCAGAATAACTTGAAAATAATAGTACTAGATGTCCTCAGTTGACTTGCAGTTGGAATATGTTTTTTTGTGTCACAGAGTGGGAGTGAAGCAGCTCCCAGATCTGCAGTCCCACTTGGATATTGCCAAAGTCAGTCAGGTAGATGAGATGAGCACTCAAGAGATGTGAGATTACCCACAAACCCCAGCCATAAAGGACGACTGTTGTCCAATTCTAAAAGACGAGAATACGCGACTCCATTATATGACAAGGTCAGACACAGGGCGGGCAGAGGGAGAGGGCCACGGAGCAAATGGATTTGTCAGAGTTGTAGATAAGACTGTGAGTGCTGTGTAAACGCCTACATGATTGTATTACTAAATATCCCCCTTTAGAGTGTTTTGTAGCTTAAGATAATGTGGCCTCAGCAAGTCTGTGGATGTGGAGCACAGCATCTAGTACACAGGTTAGACTGGATATTCTTAATGCTCTGGTTGTAATAACAAGTAGCATAAAGCTGACTAAATCTATTTCCTATGGAATGCCATATAGGTCAATATTAAAATATATAAACAACAACTTCCGGTGACGTCATGGTGATAGAAGCAGCCTGAGCCACCTGCTCCGCCAAAAAACCCTACAAAACTAGCTACATACACTCAACAAAAATATAAAAGCAACACTTTTGTTTTTGCTCCCATTTTTCATGAGATGGACTTAAAGATCTAAAATTCATTCCAGATACATAATTGTACCATTTCTCTCAAACATTGTTCACAAATCTGTCTAAATGTGTGATATTGAGCACTTCTGCTTTGCTGAGATAATCCATCCCACCTCACAGGTGTGCCACATCAAGATGCTGATCTGACATCATGATTAGTGCACAGGTGTGCCTTAGACTGTCCACAATAAAAGGACCCTCTGAAATGTGCATTTTTCTGCTTTATTGGGGGTCTGGGGACTCAGAACCAGTCAGTATCTGGTGTGACCACCATTTGCCTCATGCAGTGCAACACATCTTCTTCGCATAGAGTTTATCAGATTGTCAATTGTGGCCTGTGGAATGTTGGTCCACTCCTCTTCAATGGCTGTGCGAAGTTGCTGGAGACGGCTTATGGTGGAGAAATGAACATTCAATGCACGAGCAACAGATCTGGTTGACATTCCTGCTGTCAGCATACCAATTGCACGCTCCCTCAATGCTTGTGGCATCTGTGGCATTTTGCTGTGAGACAAAACTGCACATTTCAGGGTGGCCTTTTATTGTGGACAGTCTAAGGCACACCTGTGCACTAATCATGATGTCAGATTAGCATCTTGATGTGGCACACCTATATATATATATATATTAATAGATGTAGATGAATATATAAATGAGTTATCCCCTTTAGTTTGAATCAAATTCATGATCTTTTTCAAATGAATTTAATTCAGAACAAACGACTGCACAATGCTTAGAAAATCAAATTGGTTTATCAGCAGAACTATGTCGGCCTATACTGAAGACAGATAATTGAAGATTTTGAAGAAGTTGCCGTACACTTTCCAATGACAAGTGAAGCGAAGAGATGAAATCAATAAAGGATCATCATTCTGACAGATTCACAATTTTAAAGAAAATAATGGGTCAATTTAATCTTTTGTCGATGGAGTGTTAAAAATGAACACATTGCTCACAACAAATTGGTCAGTTGAAAAAAAGCCCAGATGATAATTTTCTCCATTAGTTTTTCCAAAAGGTTACACTTATCCGCCAAGTGTATTTGCATGTTTTAACCATTACCTGCTCCTGAACCGTGAAAAACACAGTCACATCTTCATATTTCAATCAAAGGATTTCTTCAAGAGCAATTACAAGTCCGCCAAAGTTTTCATTTCCCAAATAAAACTAAAACAAAATAGCAGAATTGTATTTTCGCCCCTTGCAGCAGGAAAATATTACTGAGACAGAATTAATTATAGCTTTTTTTTTTCATTTTGCTTCCTGTCAGACATCTGATGTCCAAATGTCCACAGGAGAAAAGTACCATTCACCTCTCATTCCCTTTCAACTGGAGCGCGGGCTTGTCACCTAGCAGTTATCCTTAATGTGATGTGTCACATAGGGCTGTCACTCATCCAAATGCAACCAGACTTATTAGTTTTTGTGTTTTTGTTTTTTCTACCCGAAGCCAGAGGCACTGATGAAAACCTAATGATAGTATGTACGTGACTGACAGAAGTTGGTGAGAGGTTTCTACAGATGCTGATCAGTGTAGTGACACATAGGGGAGAGATCATAGCTGGCTCAGATCTCCACAGTGTCTGTTGCTCAGAGGGAAATCAGTCAGTGTGAGTCATCCCTGTTTCTTATTGTTGACTATACCCAGCAGGGCATGAACAGGGACAGGGGAGATAAATCCCACAATGCAATGCCAGTTCTGGAGGCGCTCACTAGACCTCCAACTGTGAACCTCAATCTGCTTTCAAACAAACAACGTTTTCTATAGAGGTACCAAACATAGGTGAAACATTTTGCTTTGGTTCCTCTGAATATTTAACTTAGGGTTTATTTTTCTAGTTTTGCCCATCACATGTTTCCATTATGATCAGATTGTACTGACTAAAGGAGTAACTGAGATCTGGTAGCACAGGGACTTTGCTAAACAAAGTATTCAGGTTTCAGGTTGTCTGACTCCGCATGCTTCTTAACTCTCCTGATTTCTTTTTAGCGATGTCTGGACTGAGAAATGACAAGATAATGCATCTCTCAATACTTATTGACTTTCCTGGGCTGTCTTCAACACTCAGCCCCAAGTGCACTGGTTCCTACGGAGGACTTTAAAAATGAGTCTGTGTGGACGGATATGTCATTTCATGTATAAAAAGGCTCAGCCATTTCCTAAAACAGCTGGGAACCGTCGATAGCCAAAGGCTCGAGTCATTATATTTTTGGGTTTTCCGTCCGTCCGCCCGTTCCATTCTTGTCAACACAATACCTCATGAACGCTTTGAGGGATCTTTGCAAATACAGTATGTCCACTCTGACGGTATGATGAACTGATTAGAGTTTGGAGCGTATGGGTCAAAGGTCAACGTCACTATGACCTCATGCCTCATGAATGCAATATCTCAAGAACACTTTGAGGGATTTTCCTCAAATTTGTAGCAATGTATCAAACTTACACTTGGACGCGATTGTTAACTGATTAGATTTTCGAGGTCAAAAGTTATTGTGATCTTACATAGTGTCAGGTCATAATGGCATTGTACCTTATTCTAACTTGTCCTTCTGAAGGCATCAATTGTATGCCTAGCTGAGGCATATAACCGCCAGGCGATAGTTCTAGTTAGTAAAAGTTACTCAAGCAGGAGTAACAACATTCCTGATAATGTTGGGGAAGGTTTTCAGCCTCACATTCAGTACGTATGTGAATATGTTTACGTCAGCAGGGTGGTGTACAGTATGTGTGGTTAACTACATAATATTTAACTACAGTGCCAGTGATCATTGTAATGAACATGACACTCAGTGCAACAGTGTGGCTCAGTGATGTTTTTATTACTAGTTGTGGGACAACAATGGAGCTTTATGACACGAGATGAATAAGATTCTTCAGGCTTTGGATAAACATGTAGTTATTGTGAGGATGAGCTCATTGTTGGTTTTGGTCTTTTCAGAGGATTTGTTTACACATTTTATTACCATTCAGATCAGGAAATATCTTTTTTATGAAATAAGACCCAAATTATGATGCACGGGAATTATCCTTTTTGACACCACATTCTATCAAACATGGGGTTATAGACAGACACATTAGATACACCATATTACTGTTGGTTTGTTGATATTAAAAACAGTCAATTGTATCGCACCAGTCATTTCAAATGTCAGATTTGCAATAATTCATTGACGATAAATGTGCAACAACCAATCACTGAACAGCAGTAGAGATGGGGGAGTGCAGGGCCAATGTATACTGTCTTCTCTGAATAAGAATATGAACAGATATGTTTATTAATAGCATGACCTAGTGGGAGCACACTGTATATAATAAAAATAGGGCCTGAAGGAATCCTATATACATACACCAGCCATACATTACTGATCCCTATGCATGGGGCTCTTCACAAAAATGAGAACAGCACATGTCAAACGTCTGTAGTAATATCAAATGTGTGTCAAACAAGAGCATCTGTAGAGAGAGACCGCTGCATCTACTGTATGAGGCATGGAGCCAAGCAGCAACCCCACCAACTGGAGCCGTAACACTCAATTAGACTGACATCTGTCAGGGAAATAATTTAACATGAGATACAGACAATTGGGAATTTGAGAGGAAAATATTGCACTGGTGTTCAGCCCTGATTCAGCTGCTAGAGTAATAAGACTGTTTGATGTGTCTTAGCAGTATCCCAATCCACTGGGTCAAAAGGTGAGGAAGTTGGTCTAGCTCATCACTGTCACCACATATACGCTTTATTTAAGCATAAGTGTTACATTTACCACACATTGTTACATGGTTTATTGCCTTTAAAAATATTTAAAACAAATACCATTTATTGAGCTCTTCGTGATAGGTACATGATTATAAAGCGAGATATGAAATGTTGGTAACAGAAAATCAAGGAAATCAAAACAAAACATCCTTTGTTGTCCCTTGTTTGCATTGATCCAGATTTCATTGTAGTTGCTGCTGCAAGAGGTTTGTTGTTTAGGTGCATCTTTTCACAGAAGTAATGCTTTTATTTCAGTATAACTGCTGCACAATAAAAAACGAACAAATCCTTTGCTTTTTTTCTGGGATTCATTACGGCAAACAATTACAAATACAGAATGCTAACAGGTGTTGCCGGCAAAGAGGCTGAAATGAAACACTTTATTATGGTATGAGCCATTTTGGCTTGTGCTTCAGTTATAAGCCTTTTCTCAAACAATCCTTTCCTTGTTAAACTGATCAAACCAAACTTGATCTCTCATGTTATCTCGTCAAACCACATACAACATGCTTGGTTCTATAGACCCATGCCATACTTCCATACCTCCCACTCAGGACAAACGTGTGCCAGTAAGGACAGACAGCAGTCACCCCATGAGCCAGCCTCGCACGAGTGGTCTCCCTCCCTCTCTCTTCCCCTCTCTTCCCTTCTCTCTATCTTTTTCCTCTATCCGTTGTCCTCTTTCCGTCTCCATCTGTCCATGTTGGCAAACCAGTCTAGATGTTATATACTAAGGAGATCTAGCAGTTGATAAAGAGGAGCTGCCCTGGATATATCTCCAGACATGTGTGCCAGCATCATGTCCCCTTACATAAACCAGGAACATTTTGGGCTTATATCCCCCAAACTCTGTCTCTGTCTGTGAGTGTCCGTGCCCAAGCTAGATGTACATGAATCAACTTAGCCAAGAGCCAGCACAGGGTGCCATTCCCTCCCAGCATGCCTTTCCTCTGGCTGGCTACTCCTTTAGGCGAGGAAGTCAGTATACCGTAGGAAGGAGCCTGGGTTTAATAGGCAAGCCTCCACCAACTGTGCCCGCATGTGTTTTCTTCTCTGTAGCACCGCTGTGAGCACACGGTAATATTGGCAGTTTGACACTGTTAACAGCAGTCAGAGTCCAGGAGGTAGATGCAAATGAGATTGGTTTTTTCAAAGTGTGTCATGCGTAAGCCCAGTTTTTACAAATGGTAATTGACATGTTAGAGAGAGCCGGGTGGCTTTTGAAACCGGAGCTGACTGTTATGAGGGCGCCCAGTTTCTGAAAGCAGTGGTGGAAAGAAAATATGACCTGTATGCTATTATTGCTGTGTTTTGTGTAATTTGGGATCTGAGAAACAACATATGTAAGATTGAATAAAGTGTCCAATGGGTTTTATACAGTAATTCAAATAGCACCCTAGAGAAAACTATTTCTGGGAGCGTGAGCACTGCCTAAGTGTTTATTAGTGATAGGCACAAACGCAACAGGATTGCGATTCAATAATAAGTGACACAGCAAAGGCCGTCATCACTGACGTATACTGAAGCACGCATGGTTGCAAAATAAATGTGAGGTGTTGCATAGATAGTAGACTGTATTATACAGGGCATGGGTGTTACTTTCCATGGCATTGTGGCAATTTCTTTGGCCATATTATGTAATAGAGCAGAAACATCACACTCTGAATTCAGCCACTCAAATTAGATGGTGGACAGGAAATCTAGTTTTACTCTATAGTAAATCAGGCGTGATAACAGCCATTGTAAATAAATTATACCTGTTTATAATATCGCCATTTAGGGCTTATTAGCATGTTGACCTTTGCATTTAGCCTCAAGCCTTTTCTCACTGAACTGAAGGTGTGGCTGTGGTCTTCTTTGCCTGGAAACTGTCAGATTTTAAGATATTTATCCTGAAAGATATCAGTCACAGCTAATGATGAGCTCCTTACTTGTAACTAATTGTAATACAAGACAGTAGCAGGTATTTTGTAATGAACCAAATGACTTTTCACTGATGCCCCCCACCCCCCCCCCATATATATATATATACTATACATATATCCCGCAGAGTCAGAAAGAGATGTACGTATATCAAACTGGGCAAGGAATCATAGTGCAGAGGAAATTAACAGATCAATCAAAGTGACACTCCCCTGTTGACCGATGTCCTGTCAATCCTTCAGATATGTCTGATTAGGCCGCAATATACGGATGTTTTCCTCAATGACATATTTGTGCGATGTAAATAAGACAGTGGAGCTCAGTGGTAAAACATAATGACCCACTTTGGATACTTTTATTTTCCATGTGTCCACCTTCCTCATGGTAAGCACAGGCTATCAGGGAGAAGGATTGGTAGGAAGGGGAGGAAAAGTGATGGGGAGTGAATCCAAGTGGAGCAGCTTATAAGGGCTGCAGAATGTGAAATTCAAGGCTCTTTGAACCTCCGGGGAAAGAAAGAAAGAAATATGTGGGAGGGATAAAAGATGGCCCTAGTAATAAAATGGAGAGAGAGAGACAACTAAAGCCATTGCCGTTATTAATTCAGTTAACGCTATAGTGCAGAACTTTTTCATATAAATGAATATTATTTACATTCATCCATTGCCAAGTTGATTGAGCCTATCAGCTCCACAAAGCTCTCTCTGTATTTGTCAGTATGGCAGTATTTACAAACTGGTGTCACCCCCTTACACTGGTGCAGGTGCTCAGAAAATTCACAAGAACAGCCCTATATATTTTTCAGTTGTTGATTCTACTGCTATGAAACAACCTGGACATGTGCGGTTAACGAAGGCTTACCTTAAGTAGATGTGCCGACAGTGTTGATGTTATTACTCAGAATTCCTCACCAGGGAGACATGGTTACGTACTATAGCTTTAAAGCAAGTCAAAAAGAGAACGCTTTAACTATTCATTACATTTTCAATTCTGACTTTCCACACATACTGTTCATACAATATTATCTCAGAGGAAAAGCATTTCAACCTCCCTTCCCTGTAGGGAAGTGATTGAAGCAGTAGTGTGCACTTGGGGCTGAAAACCAGTTCACTCAACCTGTTTAACCTGGCTAATGGGACTTTCACTAACGTTGTACAAGGGGCATTTGAGCCCTTCAGGTACTGCATTGGTGTGACCTAGGACAAAAATGTGTGTTATTTTACTACTATAGAGTCACCATAGTAGCACACCCACCCCTACCTTTTATTTAAACTGAAATGTCGCCAGTTGGGACCAGAGGGCCATTTGACAGTTTGTGTTTGTGTGTGATGTAATTCAGCCAAAACTAATATTCACTCCACTGTCATGGGGACTGTCAGCATACACGTGCCCCGTTGCACCTTAGACAGTCTGTGCACACCCCTGGATTGACAGCTCACCTCCAGCTCATCAAGGTAACCAACTCTTACTGCACTACCCTGCTGCTGTGTGGAGAGATACTGCTGCCAAGCACAGCATGACATCGGACTGTGGTGCAATTATTATTGACGGACTCCTTTATTAAAACTAAAAATGTGTTTTGCTGAAATATTAATAGATAAAACCAGCTGCTCTGCTCTACTAATTCTAACAACATTAGCTGCTGTGCTTGTTGTGCTATCACACTTCACTTTCTGTTAACACGATCTGATCTCTTCCAACTTTAATATCAGTAAACAAAGACATCTGTTGTGAAATAAACTCTAAACTGAAAGTACCTTTTGCAGGTAATTTGTTTGTTGTTTGACCATCTAACTAGTGGCCACAAGACAGCTTTTAAAAAGGAAAACACGGTTACTGATAATCGGGAGTGGATGCTGAAAGAACCTAAACCACTTCTTATCAACGATTCAGTTTGTACACCTTTTCTCACACAAACTGATTCATTATGAAGGTAGAATGTGAAATCGTGTATACACAGCTTTCTAGAGATAGCAAACTCTGTTTTCAACCTGAGCTCTATGAATCATTGATTTAATAATGATGACTGAGATATCAGTGTACTGGCTCACAGGTGCATGTGATTAATAGTGGTACAGCCAGTACTATAAATAGCCCCCGCTGTGCATAATGACAGATGTTCTGGTGCCGTTTAGAGAACCTTCACCGTGGGATTCAGTGGGACTGAGGTTCATCCATTTCCATGTGGCTTTATAAATATGATCAAAACATAATGACTGTGATTCTGTCTTGGTGCATTCACTTTAAGTCTTCAATCTACACAGAGCTTTATGCTTCTGGCCCCCTTGCTGTTCCTCTTGAAGAAAAGACATCTGCTCCAGGTTACCTTGCTCTTGCTCTCTGATGCACTTGACTGCTTGACTGACTGATGACTCGGGTGAAGCCATCCTGAGGAGAGATTTAGAAAATAAAGGGCAAAGGTTCATCTTTAGTTGTTGCTCATAGAACTCACTCACGCTGTGGGCATGTAGCACACAGAAGAAGAGTGGTAGACAGTGCAGCGCAGCACGATCACAGGAAGACAGCTACTGTGGAATCAATAGTTAATGGTATCATAATTAGACCACATTATGTGGGTGCGCCCAATGTGACAGCACAAATTACATTATGTGATATATAAGTCTGTTATATCTATGCAAACACCTGCTCTCACTTTTGCAGCTTCCAGTTTCCACCTTGAGAATAGAATAGACCCTGTGGAAAAGGTGAAGGCTTTCTTGTTTTCTGTTATGGTTGAAAAACATTGATGGTATAACAGAAAATAAAGAGAAGAAAATCAATGTAGCTACATTGATTTTTCGGGTTACTACACTTTCATGTTTCCCCGAAGCTAAAACTCCAGTCTTTGCTCTACTCTACATTGTCTTGCCCATTGACTTACCTTTTCTCATGTGTATTTCCCTTGCCTTTTTATTTTCACTCGATCTGGCTAAATGGAGCCCAGTATGAGACTAAGTTACCTTTCCGTAGCCTTAGACAAATAAAAAAAAGGTTTACCTCTGCCGCTTATGTTGCCTGCTCTGATTCTCAGTTTGAATTTCAGCCTGGATTTTTGCCTTTACTTGGGTGTGTATGTTGTGAGATTGTCTTGGCTTTTTGCATCTCCCTATTCCCATCACCAGTCCGACCTTCCCTCTGTTTACATGCATGTTTGTATATTGTGGCTCCCACTGATATAGAGATTTCAGTTTCATGGACCACTGGCATGTGTAATGTTTTATATAATCAGCATTTTTGCAACCTCCTAACTTTCATTTCCTTCCGATCCATACTCATTTGTTTTTCACACTGAACCTCTCCATGCATGCATTTTACCATATCCACTTCCTGATTTCTGAATCCACCCCCATTCACATTCCCTCTCAGATCTCATCCTGTGCCCTGTGTTCTCTTTGTTTCTCTCTCTTTTCATCAAAAACACACTCTTACTTATCTCTTCTCCCACATACCTTGCGGCTCTTGGCATGTCCCTCACGTTTCAGGAAGTGCCGTCTCAGAAGTTCAATCAATATCACTGCCAGGGTCTCACAGACCTGTGCTGCTTTGTGGACAGAATTCAGACCTCGCCTTTTACTGTGCCCCCTCAAATAATACTGCAGCCCAAGCCCTCCAGAGCTGAGAGAGCAGCCTGCTTTAAAAGAGAAAGACAACTGCAGCCATATTCTTCTTCCCTTTCAATGAAAACAGTTTTCTCCTCAACTCTCATAATAAACAAACACACAACTTATCATACATTCATTGAAGTAGTTAAAAGGTACAGGTTCACGCACATAAAGGTGGAGTCAGCCATTCTGGAGAATACCTGTTGTCAAAATCACTTTGTAAGAGTTAAAGTTTTCTTCATAATGTAAGCATACGTATTTTAAAGTGAGTTGATACGTGTCGTTTCAACTATGTACTCTGGCACCGCCACGACCAGGAGTGACCTGGTCAAAGACACACTGACATGCCCCAGCTGGGATAAACAAACAAGTTCTCAGAGACATTAGTCAATCATCAGTTGTAACGCACACACAAGTCCCTGTCTGTATCCACCATGTAAGACTGAATAAAAGCCAGCAAGGAGAAGGGTGAAGCCAGAAGCGGTTCGGAGGTGACGTGACAATCTGTTGCTCCACCGCTCTCCTTGTCCTATAGGCAAGTAAAATGAGCTCTTTGTCTCCGTGTATCTTTGTGTCTGTCTCATTGGTCTGTTTGAACTAACGCCTGGGTTTCTTGTCTTACACGCAAGTTTGATCAACCTAACATTTGGTCCTTCGAGAGCCGGATCCCAATATATCGCCAACCGAAGAGAGGAAGGAGAGGACGCACCGAAAAGCTCTGAGAAAAGACTGGGGCCGTGAATTCATCTCCAGCCGGTGTTTTAAGCAGTCCTCACCCCCCTCTCCTCGGCGACGATTGACGGGATCCAGACCGAGCCAGACACACCAATATACGGTGAGATACAAATTCAGATCTGACAAAATAAAAAAAAAAAGAGAGAAAAATAGAAAACAAAAATAAAAACAAGGGTCTCTCCGCCACGAAGGAGGTAGCAAAAGCTAGCGGTCTATTCCACTGTTAAGGAATGAGACGAGTATTCTCCAAGGAGGAGGTGTGTGTCTACCAGGGTACAGGGAACGTCATCCTTTAATTGTACACCTTCCCAGCACTGGTATGTACACCCTAAGAAATTGAACAAGCGCTATACAAATTCAGATCTGTGTGAAGGAATGAATGAATACCGGAAGAAGGAATGTTGAGAAGAATGAGTGTTGAGAAATGAATGTCACCAGTGGAAGCAGCCAAGAACCTAACGGTAAACATAACATCTGTGGCCAGTGAACTACACGGAGTGGTGAATGGGGATTTTAGGTTCTGGAAAAATACTTAGTTGAGTAAGAACATTTTTTTGATTTTGTATTTTAAAAATTTAAATACTTGTAAAATGGAAAACGGAAAGAGTAAGACTCCCGAGCTATGGGATGTCATATATATGACAAAGCGATGGCCCGGGAGCACCAATTACTGTAGGAAATGGCAGAGAGAATATGGGTTTGAGAACAAGTTGGTATTAAAACAATGTAAGGAACTGAAAGAGAAGGTAGAGACAAAGGCTGCAGAACGGATGGAAAGGCAAAGACAGAAGTGTGTGTTAGAAATTGAGGCCGCCATGTTATGGATATATACGACTGAAAAAAGACTGGAAAAGGCAGAGTTAATTGCAAAAAGGGTTAAAATCAAAATGGATGAGGAAAGTATGAGTGTGGCAGCGCAGAAAGAGAAAGAAAGGTTAGAACGAGAGGAACAAGGAAGGTTGGAATGGGAAGAAGAAGCAAAGGAAGCTCGAAAGAGACAGAGGAAGATGAAGAGAGAGCAAGCCAATATGGCAAGACACAGCACGAGCCCAGACAGGAATAGAGGGCTAAATGCTGAAGGAACATTTATTTGTTACAGATGCAACAGGGAAGGCCACATGGCAAGGAATTGCAAAGAAAAATTGCCCCACAAAAGTCAATGCTGAGTAACAACCAAAATCCTATGGGTCAGTGGAGCTGACACATCAGTTATAATCAGAGATCCCAAGACGACCGAATTGAGATTCGTTTAAACAGCCAAAAGGCAAATAAATTGAGAAGCAACTGATAAAAATAGTTGACAAAAAGCAGCAAAAGAATGTGAACTAGAGAATGCATTGCCTGCTGAAAATACGTGTGAATGCTGGAAACAGCTTAGGCTAAATTGGATAGCTGAGTGAAGAAGTGGAAAAATTTAAAAATGTTTCTCTGATAGAAAAGTAGTTGAAAAGTTGAATATATATAGAGGGTTGGGAAAAAAAAAAAAATATATATATATATATAATAATTTTTTTTTGCTGAAATTACGAATGAATTGAGAGACATAGAGGGAAAAAAAATAATAATAATAATAACTTAAAACTGTGAGATAGTAATTGAATAGACTTGGAGTTAAATTAACATTGATGGCTTGAAGGTATATAAAGCAGATAAAGGAGTAGTAAGATAATAACGATTAAGCATGAACAATAGTGAATTGTTTTACTCTTATAGGAATTATGTTGAATATTTAAAAATGTCTAGATAAAATTATAATGATAAACGAAAGACATTATTATTAGGTTTTTATTTTTGAAATTGGTCTTCAAAGAGCAAAGTGTTTACCCCATTTCAACTTTGTCTCTCCAAACTATTTAATAAAGAAAAGAAAAGAGATTTTATTTTAAAACTCCCCTTGTGATCAGAAAAGCATGTGTGAGGCAATTGTTTGTGCATATGCAGACAGAGCACCTGACAGAGAACCAAACGGGAATTTGATAGAAGAAGATAAAAAATTATAGAAGTAATTAAAAAATAGTGCTACCACGCAATCTTATATAAATAAAATAGTGGTTATATTGAGCGATGGGCATGCCATTGCTCAAGAGCAGGGAAGATTGATATGACAACGAATATATTCCATACAGACATACAACTTGTCAAAGCATGTGATGATGATGCAGAATCAGAGAACAGAGAACTGCACGAATGAATGACACAACTCTTTATAAATCTAACAAAGTATGAGAACGAATAAACTGTCAGAATTTCCTATGTCCTAGGAGCGGGGGTGGAGTGCAAAATTGGAGCTGCACACATTGGAAAGTGCAAAGTCCAGAATCCTACTGACAACTTCCAACTACAGCAAAAGTCAAAAGAACTACAAGATCCAAGTCACCCACTACAGGAAGTCATGAACATTCCTAAACAACAGCTGACGCTTCGACATGAAGTCATGAACATTTCTGACAACAGCGAACAAACATAGCATCCCATCGAAGCTACGTCTCGACGGCTCAACTGGAGGGACATCTATGGTGGCTCTACTATGATTCGTATCGCCAGAAGGAAACCAAAGAACCACAACATGTTTTGGACACAAATGCCTGGTACAAATATGCCTCAATACAAAGCCAACGCCACAAGATAAAAGGATTATTACGTGTGCACCAAACACCAACATCAGCTGATTCACAGTAACCGACAGTCAGACTGTGTGATCTCATGAAGACCCGCCCCCTAGAGAATGGAACAATCACTGAAATGAATAAAGACTGATTAGAAAATGTGAAAACAAGATAATCATGCCCAACGCCCTTGAAAACTGCTAAAATGTTGTGATATGCTTGAGAATGGAAGAACAGGAGGGAAATGTAAGAGTTAAAGTTTTCTTCATAATGTAAGCATACGTATTTTAAAGTGAGTTGATACGTGTCGTTTCAACTATGTACTCTGGGACCGCCACGACCAGGAGTGACCTGGTCAAAGACACACTGACATGCCCCAGCTGGGATAAACAAACAAGTTCTCAGAGACATTAGTCAATCATCAGTTGTAACGCACACACAAGTCCCTGTCTGTATCCACCATGTAAGACTGAATAAAAGCCAGCAAGGAGAAGGGTGAAGCCAGAAGCGGTTCGGAGGTGACGTGACAATCTGTTGCTCCACCGCTCTCCTTGTCCTATAGGCAAGTAAAATGAGCTCTTTGTCTCCGTGTATCTTTGTGTCTGTCTCATTGGTCTGTTTGAACTAACGCCTGGGTTTCTTGTCTTACACGCAAGTTTGATCAACCTAACACACTTTTTTTCAAAATTAGTGAATATCTCCTCACCATGTTTTACATTCCCTTTGTTTACGTACCACACTGCCCTAGGCTGAAAACAATAATAGGGCAGAAGTAGATGGTCCATTAGGACACCGAAGGGCTGGAACACACTATTTAGCTTTGTCTCCGGGGCCGATTTGTACAATGGGCTAACTTTATCACAGCACCATTTCACCTGAATGTACTGTCTGATCCTTCTAAATCCATATTCACCACTTTCTGTGGAACGCGTCACGACTGCAAAGCAACCGCTACAAGTAGAATCTGGGTTTATGTGTGATAAGCTGTGGCAAATAGAGAAGTATTTATCTGGTGTGACTTGTGCTTAGTCAAGGAAAAAAAATGTCAAAGGGCAACATGTTCGTCACTGTCCTTGATGCAGGAATGGATCCATTTTATTTATTAAGATTTTATTAGTTGTACTATTTTTAAATGGACTTTTATGTGCTCTGGTCTTTGGGTATGAGCTTGGTGGATAGCTGTTGTGTCGTGGCTGGTGTGTACACTGCCTCCTGTCTTGAAGGCAGCACACAGCAGTGTAGCTGTCCGTGGTGCTGAAACACAGGCTCTGCCTACTGATAAACTGCCAAGGTTGCTGCAACTCTCATCCAGCTCTGCTACTGCACAATCTCCAAATGTTTACTTTTTGCTTCTGTTTTGTGCATTCATTCTTGAATAATTTACATTCAGCAAGGTTGAATTATTAATCACAGCCATGTAGGTGTATTGGCTTCCTGTGCTGGCATTGTTATACTCCCAAACATTTAAGCTTTTTAGATGGCGGAATCAAGCTATAATTAGAACCCTTTAATGTTGTAGATATTAATAATGTAATAATGAGGGATTGGGCTGTTTATTCCTGTTTGCCCAGTGATGATAGACTGTCAATCTGCCTCCTAGTGCATGCTGGGATTGGCCCCAGCTCTCTCTCTCTCTCTCTCTCTCTCTCTCTCTCTCTCTCTCTCTCTCTCTCTCTCTCTCTCTCTCTCTCTCTCTCTCTCTCTCTCTCTCTCTCTCTCTCTCTCTCTCTCTCTCTCTCTCTCTCTCTCTCTCTCTCTCTCTCTCTCTCTCTCTCTCTGCATGGCTTTATTACAGGTGATAACTACATGTCACTGTCTCTGGTATGAAATGGTTGGCATGCCAGGTCCTCTTGGAACAACACTGGTGTTTGTTTCTCACCTAGTTAAAGTCTACATGTATCAACTGTACTGTTTGTACTTTCAGGGCCATTACATACATTGGTTCTTGGTTGTATTAAATGTGCAGTTTCTCTTAACTGTTCTCTAGTCATTATTGCTTTGCTATTGTTTGTTTCCAGACCAGAATCTTTTCATCAATGTTAGCATTTAATCAGATGATCTCGTAGTCAGCCACTCAAGCAGAACGTTCTGCTGGCAGTTTCCACAGAGAGTTTTTGTTTGTTCACAAACAAGACTATTTTAATTAAAAAAAATGTTGCTGAGAAAAAAAGTATTTTCTGCTGTTTTATGGATATCTCCCGCTGAGGGACCAACTAAGATCAAATTTGCTGCAGCAAACACATCATGCATGCAGCCTCTCCTCCCCTCAATGTGTTCTGCCTAACCTTATTGTGCTCATGCAGCTCGTAAAAACATATCAGACATACTGTGGCTTCCATTGTGTTCCCAGTGGCACACGTCACACTCAGTGTTTATGTTCTTACCCCTATGTTATCAGCGTGAAAGCTATTAGCATATTTTCACACACAAAATCAGTCTTCTGCACAGTGCTGGCATCACTCTCTGCATAATTATGCAATTAGACACACATGCTAAATATACACATAAACACACTAATCTAACTCCACACGTGAGGACCCTTTCATCATTAGATAGTACAATGGGATTGAATTCTGAAACTTAAAACCTAAACTCCTTAATGGGTTTGAAGTGGCAACATCTTATTATATTTTTTCTTAGATATAAATATAGGACTACAGCGAGCGTGCATTCCTTTACACGCATATTATAGATGGATAGATAGATAGATAGATAGATAGATAGATAGATAGATAGATAGATAGATAGATAGATAGATAGATAGATAGATAGATAGATAGATAGATAGATAGATAGATAGATAGATAGATACGAATACCACACAGTGACGCTCTCAGAGCTGTGTACCTCAGGGTGTGTGAGTGGCCATTTGTGTCAATATAAGTGTCTAGAAATGTGGACCACACTCTGCCACACATATCCCCAGGGAGGACTGTATAGGAGTGTCTCCTTAACTTCTGGGGCAAAGTCAGCACACTGTTAGCCAGATGCTGATTGGCTGTCTCCATTCTTACTATCGTCCCAACCCTCTTCTGACCTGAGGCACTGTTTTAATCACTCTTGGTATATGAAGCAGCATGCCTGTCTACCTCCAGCACACGCTGTCCACTCCACCTCTCTCTCCACCAACACACTTCGTCTCCTACACCCCCTTACTCCTCTCTCTCTATCTACTGTATTTTTCTTTCTCTCTCTCTCTCTCTCTCTCTCTCTCTCTCTCTCTCTCTCTCTCTCTCTCTCTCTCTCTCTCTCTCTCTCTCTCTCTCTCTCTCTCTCTCTCTCTCTCTCTCTCTCTCTCTCTCTCTCTCTCTCTCTCTCTCTCTCTCTCTCACTCTCTAACCTGAGGCACACTTTCAGGCCTGTTACAACACATTTTACACATATACTGTATGATACACACATGTTCTGCTCGCTTGTGAGTGATCCTTGAAGGCAGCTGCAGCCTGGTATAATGGCGACAAACTTCCCCCACTGGACCAAAATTAATTATTTAAAAGAAAGGGCAAGTGAGAATGGCGGCCGGAAAAAAACAGCTGTGTGTGTGTGTGTGTGTGTGTGTGTGTGTGTGTGTGTGTGTGTGAAGATAAGTGTTTTACATTTGTATTTGAACCGCCGTAAGGAATGAGTGCTGCTACTTTGTATGCGCTATATACTTTTTATTTTGAATGAAGGACTTTTCCCTGCCGTACTTTCACTTTTATTTTATTGGTGCTTTTATGTTCTGTAAGTTAAGATGTGAATATTTGTCTACTTTAGTGCCATTACGCATTCTGACGGATTCTTTACAACCCCAAAAGGCAGTATGCAGCATACAATTTAGCATATACTGATAGTTTAGCAAGTGTATAAGTATATAATAAGTGTAAAATACTTATTTCTCCCAGATAACACAGTGATTAATTGCTTTATATATTAGCCCAAATCTATAACGAAACGAAAGTCATATTATTAGATTCATATTATGAGCACAAGTTGCTGCATTGTTACAATGTAAAAACTGATAAATAGGTAATGGACATACATCGTACCACTATCAATATATTGTAACAACAGTCTCCTCATCTGTCAGTTTGCATAGTTCTCATCATCCTCTCCCAGAAACTATCATCACCTAATCCTCCATGTAAAGCCGTAATGTGTCCACCGGCCAGCTATGAATGTGTGGGTGTAAATGATAGCCGGATTATGCAGATAACACTGGCTGCTGCTGGGAGACCGTCCTGCATTGGACTGGGTGAATGAGAGCATTTTTCTCACATTTCTGCCACTCTGTCTCTCTCTCTCTCAGTCTGATCATGTTGGTACCTGGGAGCTTGGCCTGCATACAACATGCTGTATATACGTGTGTGGAAAAGTGCACATGTCACCTTTCACAATCCAGTCTCTCTCCTTTTTGTTGAGGCCTTTATTCTTCCCTCTTTTCATCCTGACATGTTTTTAAGGTGTCGATCCTGCTAGAGAAGGATTTCAGCTTTTGCATCAGCCAGACTGTGATGCCCACTAGTCTATTATGTCTGGCAGCGGCTAATTAGCATTCAGACCAGAGGAGGCTTTTGGCTGGTTCATATATACGAAGAGAAAAACTCCAAAATTCAGTTCAAGACTTTTGCTGAACTGACACTCAACTCTGAGAATGAGGAGCCACAGAAAGGTCAGGGTGGGATTAGAAGCTGTCACGCTTGTGTGTCAACACTCGGTCAAGATTTTAATACTTTTGGTAGATGCTTAGCCAAGGGTTTACAGAATACTTCAACTAAAATTAAGTAATTTGCTTTTATTTAGTGCTAGTTCAGAAAGGACTAGTTGAGTTGTGTGAAATGCATTGTATCCTTGCATCATTACACATAACATAGCATTTTAATACCATATGAAGGAGCATATGCATTTAAAAAAAAAGATATCTAACATTATTTGTAATATCCGTGTGGAGGCATAAGCATCTCTCTCATGGACTGAAGGAGTTACTCTGCTACTAGAGGCCTTTACCCAGATGTGGAAAATACATATCCTAGAGTACTGTACTTGTGTATCACCATTTTATGCTACCGTATACCTTTGTTTGACTACAGTTCAGAGGAATTAACCCTAACCCTCTTTACTTGCACAAAGAGGTCAAATTAACCAATATTCCACACACGCAAAGAACATGCTTTGTTCTTACCAACAAACTAGCTCCACCTTAAACAGCTCCACCTCTGTCATGCTGCTTACACATTGATGCATCTACATATACAGTTAGACTTTATATCACTTACTTTTACTTTGTATACTTTAATTGTATTTAACTTGTGAAAATTGTCTAAAATACTAACACTTAGTTGGATTTTAAGTGCAGGACCTGCACTTGATTTATGGCAAGCAAAATCACATGCTGTGCAAACCTTGTTACATATGTTCACCATCTTAGTTTAGCCTGTCACCATGCCAACATATTCTAATTATTAGCCATAAACACAAAGTGCAACTTGTGGGGGAAGTATGGGACAACGTTTTGAGGTGTGGTTGAAGCAGTTGTTTATTTACTTGAAGACCTGTATATTCATACATTTATACATATATTTATATTGTATACTTGAGCATAGAGTATGTCAGGGGAACACCAAAGTCACAAGGCTTATACTGTTGGGCACGACACCATAAATGTTTGTACAAGATGTCATGTCAATCCATCAAATAGGCTGGGTGTTGTGTTTTCCTGTGGGGCACCTTTCCTCTGCCTGCGTCATCCACATCCTTCAAGCATTGGCCATACATTGACAGATACTCTTTGAGCTGAAGACAAGAATGACATGATGGATGGAGAGAGCTTTAGCCATTTTTTTTTCTCTCTGTAAACGTGACACCTTGTGATGCCAAACCACTAGAAACACACTGTAAACATGCCCTGCCTTTATTAATGCATTACATGACATATAGTCATGGATATATGCCACCCCACAGCCAACCATATTTCTCCTTTGTGTACATGAATGCTGACATGCCTATTCTGGCACTTTATTGATTTATTGATATCAACAAACAGTGCCATGATGTAAAGCTGATACAATGATCAACCATCACATCCCACACAAAGGTCAGCTGACATGATGTTGGTGTGAGACTGCCCGTGGTGTTAGAAGAGAGAAGCACTTCCATGGTCACTGAGGCCAATCACCTTCAAAGAGACTTTTCTCCCACAAGGAGAACAGGTTTGATTCATGGCTTGGCTGTTGGACCTCCATTACAAGTTGGATGAGATTACACTCTCTGGATCTGAAGGCTGCATGATTCATGCTCAGGTAGCCTCCTGTACTGTAGATCCCTCCAGGACACCCTATTGTTTGACAGTGAAAGGTTCGGTGGTGCTATAAAAGACAGTGTTTGTTAGTTTGTGTAATGTAATAGTGCCTTCCCCTGCTGTGAAAAAACAGGGCTAATTGTTGTCCACCTTCCAGCTTGATTAAAGGTGGAGTCAGCAATTGTGGAGAAGGCTTGTTGTCAAAATCAGTTGTCTTCTCACGATCCACTACCTGTCCGTACTATGTGTGCACTGGAGAAAAAAATCAAGTGTTGATAGACGGCCAAGGCTCTGTAAATGGGTGTGTTGCTAGCTACTGTGCTACTGTGCCCCCTTTGTTTATAAACCCATTGTTTACATACCCGTTTACAGAGCTAGGACCTGGCGTCCACCTGTGTGGACATCAACTTTTTGGGCTGTCTAGACCGCAATGTAAAATGTTGCTCTAAAAAGGGCCTGGGGTCCACATACAAGGACATTATACTGCCACTTAGTGGTGGCAGAAGAGTATAATACATTATACTTTAGATTCAAGATGACCGACAACACACCCAAAAGTTCATCACACCCAAAATGGAAACTCCCGATCCAAACTTCGACCAGGAAAACAATTTAATCAAATTTCATGGCTGATTCTTGTTCAGATTATGTATAAAAGTGTTCAATGTTTGTTATGGAAGTAAATAATTTACAAAAGCTAGTAACTGTAACGATTTACCATGCTGCTAAACATGATGTACACAAATGTGGACGGGAGGACTTCATTCTGTTAGTTTTATTGAAAAATCCTTGTATGTGGACAGCGGGACTTAGTTCTGTGGAACATTTTTAGATGTTTTCAATCAATCAATCAATCAATAACCTTTCACTTTTCACTCAAGAGACACTTAGGTTGCCCTCATTTACAGTTACAATGAGTACATTTCAGTAAATGTCAACCCCAGGGCCAGGTTTCCGGCTCCTTACCCAAGGGCCGGGGCCAGGGCCAAGGCCAGGTTTCCGGCTACCAGGGCCAAGTTTCCGGCTACCAACCCAAGGGCCAAGGCCAAGTCTCTGACTACCAACCCAAGGGCCTGGGCCAAGGCCAGTTTTCCAGCTAAGATCCCCAGGGCCAAGGCCAGGATTCTGGCTACCAGGGCCATGTTTCCGGATACTAACCCAAGGGCCAAGGCCTGGTCTCCGACTACCAACCGAAGGCCCAGGGCCAAGGCCAGTTTTCTGGCTGCCATCCCTAATGCCAAGGCCAGGACTCTTGCTACCAGGGCCATGTTTCCAGCTAACAACCCAAGGACCAAGGCCAGGATTCTGGCCACAAACCCAAGTGCCTGGGCTAAGGCCAGTTTTCTGGCTACTATCCCCAGGGCCAAGGTCAGGATGCTGGCTACCAGGGCCAGGTTTCCAGCTACCAACCCAAGGGCCAGGGCCAAGGCCAGGATTCCAGCTACCAACCCAAGGGCCAAGGCCAGGTTTCCGGCTACCAGGGCCATGTTTTCAGCTACCAAGGCCAGGATTTTGGCTACCAAGGCCAGGATTCTGGCTACCAACCCAAGGGCCAAGGCCAGGATTCTGGTTACAAACCCAAGGGCCAAGGCCAGGTCTCTGATTACCAACCCAAGGGCCAGGGCTAAGGCCAGTTTTCCGGCTACCATCCTTAGGGGCCAAGGACAGGATTCTGGCTATCCGGGCCAGGTTTGGGCTACCAACCCAAGGGCCAAGACCATGGATTCTGGCTACAAACCTAAGGGCCAAGGCCAGATAGCCAGCTATCAACCCAAGGGCCAAAGCCATGGATTCTGGCTACCTGGGCCAGTTTTCCAGCTACCATCCTTAGGGCCAAGGCCAGGATTCTGGCTTCCAGGGTCAGGTTTCTGGCTACCAATCCAAGAGCCAAGGCCAGGATTCTGGCTACAAACCTAAGGGCCAAGGCCAGATTGCCAACTACCAACACAAGGGTCAAAGCCAGGTCTTTGGCTACCATCCCCAGGGCCAAGGCCAGGATTCTGGCTACAATTCAGGATATACGTCTTCCTGCAACTGTTAGCAGCCTTTCTAATGAGCCATATTGCTCAAAGGGGCACAATTGTTGTTTCTCATTTTGTTTTTGCACTCAGGAAAAATGCTGCTGTGTTCAGGCACCAAAAAAAGAGTTTTGTTCATGATTACTCAATTCTGACTTTATTGTGTTTTATCTCGATTTAAAACTGCGGTCCTCATATGTGGACATCATTTTTCTCAGAAACTACATCATGTAAAAAGATAATTCTTTGTACACTCATTAGGTCCCAATCAGCCTAAATAGCAAAGAGAAATAAAAAATCCTTGCCATGCAAGAGTTCGGGTCCTAGGAGGTTAAGTTTTTTTTAATAACACCAGATTTTTTTTTTTTCAGCACACACACAGTACGGACAGGTACGCAGATCGTGAGGAGATATTCACTGATTTAGACCTAGAAAATTAGTTTGACAACAAGCATTCTCCACAATGCCTAGAAGGAAGAAATATCAATGTGAACAACTTGCAGGATGTCTGCTTTTGAGAGATTTGTTTTTCTGAAGGAATAACTTTCTGGGATAACAAGACAGTGGTGGTGGTGGGAAGATACTTGTCATTGGTATTGGAGTCCTGAATCACACTCTCTCTCACAATCAAGCACACATACACCTCCCCCCCTCCCCCCAACCCCTACAGACTTCCACTCCACCCACGCAAGTAACCTGAATTGTAGAGAGGTCTTTGAGAACACAGTGTGGCTGCAGATAAGGGGAACACTAACAAACAAGTAATCCTTGTTTTTCTAAAACAGAGAGCAGGGGGAGAGACAAAATCTCTGCTGACAAAAACAAACCGGTTTGGAGGTTGCCATGAGAGCATAATCATCCATGAGGGACATGACAACCATTTACAAAAACACCCCTCCAGATGACAGTAAAGGAAATAGTGCAATCCTTTACCAATAGTGTAGCCATTACATAGACAGAAAGAGGATATGTTAAGGGCATTGCTGAATGGCACCAATAACTGGATGTATTGAGTTGTCCTATAGGTCACAGTCCCCTTAGGTTAAACACAAATAATTACCAGAGCAGACACCATGCTCAATGATGAAAATAAAGGGACTAAAATAAGGCCGTTGCTATTTATGATTGAATGCTTTGTGTTAGTCTTTTTAAGGGATACTCAGTTTTTTTCTGTAAACCAATTTCATGAAAAGACCCACATTAAATATCCCTATAATAATGATCAGTGTACCCAAAGCTACACAATATATCCTATTCCTCTGCGGCATTGAGCTCCATTGTCGTCCAAAATCTATTAAAAACACACCAGCAGCGAGCCACACTGTTGAACTGGGTTCATTACCATGAGCATGGCACTGAAGTTTATTTTAAACTCAATCCCCCGTAGATCATCCTGCCCCCATCCCTAACACACCACATTTGCATTAATCCACTAATGAGAATAGTCCCCAACAACTGCACTATTTACTGCTGTCTTCAGTAGGATTAGGAACAAAGTCTAAAACATTTTTGGTCAAATAATTTCAGCTTTATCTTTTAATCATTTAAATGAAGGTAGCATTTTAACAAGTTATTTCCAACCTTTTTTTCTGAAGAGTTTATTGTTCAAAGTTTAAGATCTTGCATATCGTACTTCAAACCATCTGGAAATCTTGATATTTGACAAATAATGTTGTCAAAGAAACATCACATAAACTCATAATTGTTTAAATGTGCAGCGGCTGCGCAGGACAATCCTACATTAATAAGGAACATATTTAAACTTTGCTGAGTTAAAAAAAAACATTTTTGGCCACTTGATGGCAGCCAAATTATTTTGTAACCATGAGGATGACATATAACCTTTTAGGTGGACATCCAGCACTGAATCAGATCAGTCAAGTTGCAGGTCGTAAAACCAAAACAAGGTGCTGAAATGGTTAAAATACTGAGAGCTGAAAGGATCTGCAGAGTTGGTTAATCGCTCTCTTTGGGTTTGTCACAGCCGCCTTTCAGAGACACACAGTGGTTTTTGTACTAATCACACACTTCGCACCTATAAGGAGCAGAGTGTGAGAGTAGCATTTTTTTTAACCTGTCTTTCCCTGATGTTCTCTTTATCCTTCCTACTTTAAGGGGGCGCAGCGCACGCTAGACGACTCTTCAGTGTACCCCTCCTGTCTCCCATGTTTAGTTATTGTCACTCTATGTCTCTTGGTGGGGTATAACTGTAAACAGATTATCGTTGTTTTGGTACAATGACAAAATAAACCATCTTGAATCTTGAATCTTGGATCTATTACAATTTAGTGTATATAAAAACGTGTGCAAACTGGATTTCACTCGCAAAATAACGTGCATTTTTTAAAATGCTCATGCAATTTAGCACTTTTTATTTGGGATCTTAGTAGTTCAACCCCATAGTGTTTTGATCCATTGGTGAACAATCAACTAAAGAAAACAATGACTATGGTAGCTTTAAAGTTGCATTGCAATACTGAGGTGGATCTGAACACATGATGCCGCTCCAGGCACCTTTTAGTAAATCAATAGATCCCCTCTTTCAGCACACACACCCCTGTCTCTCCACATGGTTCAGACTCCCATATAACCCTAAGCCACATATGGTCAGTACAATCTCATTTTGATTGACTCCTTCCTATGCACAGTCATTTATTATCTTGCGTAAAGCCTTATGAACGTGACAACATTCTGTCACATTGTTAAACCTTTATAAGAGATAACAAATGTCTTCCCTTCGCTCCTGCTGAAGGCAGATTTACCCTGGTTTGCTTTAAACTGTTTGAGGAGACCTAAATGGAAGTAGATATGTATACAGCATTTAGCAACAAGACACTCGAGTGACTGCAATGAAAGCAGGGCGTGTAAACTGCCTTTGATGAGGTATGATTGGATGTCATTGCCTATTGTTAGTCCTGACATTGGAATTTCTGATGTGTTTGTGTGACATATGCAGGGGATTCTGTAATAACACATCATTACTGCATGAAGAACATTATTCTGTTTATGTGACAGAAAACCGTGACTTATTATCTCGCCCACGAACCTGTACAAGTCGCTCCCTGGCACTGCAGTTTAGTTTCCCATTAACCCCTAAGGTACGGAAGGTTGGCAACTTAGCGTCAATGGTTGTTTTTCAGCGCACACACAGTACGGACAGGTAGCGGATTGAGGAGGAGATACTCACTGGCTTTGACAAAAAGTGATTTTGTTAACAAGTGTTCTCCAGTATCACTGACTCTACATTTAATGTTATTGACATAAAATTATTTAGAATGACTGTGTGCCGTTAGTTCAGGAGTTTCATTGTGAAGCATGTAGTTGTTCAATTGGGCAATTCTAAATTAAAGAAAAGTGTAGTAATAGCATACCACGTAAAACAACAAACTTTGTAATTGGTTTTCCTTGCAATGATTGCTTACAGCTGCTCTGGAACAGATGCTACAGCAGGGGAGAGTGTGTGAGACACAATAGCCTCGTCTTGTTTCAATGTGTATTCTCCGCCCACAGGGAGCGCTTCATAAAAACTGTAAAAACACCAAAAATCTAATTAGTCTTAGCTCCCATTGGATGATATTAAAACAGTCCATGAGTGACTTTGCTCGTTGCTGCTTTCCTGGTGATAATTGGCCATCGCAACACACAACTGCTAGAGAGTTCTGATCCACCATGTTAGCGTGATGATTACCAGCTGACTCTATCATATTGGCAATCCCAGAATCACAAAGTCTCCCCTAACTCTAATTTGCAGTGACAACAATCCTGAATCCACAAGATACAGTCATATGAACAAGTTTGGGAACCCCTCTCAGCCGGCATTATAATTGATTCTGGTTTCACAAAAAAAATATAAAAGTGGTATGTCTTTAATTTACCAGGAACAGTTAAGTACTGGGATGTTTTCCAAACAAAGATTTTTTTGAAAAGCAGTATTTGGTTGTATGAAATAAAATAAAATGTGAAAAACTGGCTGTGCAAAAATATGGGTACCCTTGTGGTTTTGTTGATTTTAATGTCTGTAACAGCATGTAAAACTGATGACTTTAAACACAAAGTTGGTTGGATTATGTTGTTAAGCCTTGAACCTCATATAATTGTCTGTTTAATCATGAGAAAATGTATTTTAGGTGCCTAAATGCAAGTTGAACTTCTCTTTGACTCTCTGCTGAAGTGAGACAGAATGGGATCATCAAAACAGCTCCCAAAAGATCTGAAAAACAAAGATTGTTCATTGTCATGGTTTAGGGGAAGGCTACAAGAAGCTTTCCCAAAGGTTTCAATTGTCAATTTCGACTGTAGGGAACGTTGTCAGGAAATGGAAGGACACAGGCATAGTGGCAGTTAAACCCAGGCATGGCAGACCAAGAAAAAAACAGGAGCGGCATAGGTGGAGGATTGTGAGAATGGTTGCACACAACCCACAGATCACCTCCAAAGACCTGCAAGAACATCTGGCTGCAGATTGTGTATCTGTACATCGTTCAACAATTCAGCGCAATTTGCACCAAAACATCTGCTTTTTATAAAGACCAAATAACTTAATTTTTGTCTCATCAGTCCAAAGCATTTTCTTCCAATATGAATCTGGCTTGTCTAAATGAGCTTTTGCATACTCCAAGCAACTGTATCTGTGGCGTGGGCGCAGAAAGGGCTTCCTTCTCATCACCCGGCCATACAGATGTTTTGGTGCAAATTGCACTGAATTGTAGAACCATGTACAGATACACAATCTGCAGCCAGATGTTCTTGCAGGTCTTTGGAGGTGATCTTTGGGTTGTGTGCAACCATTCTCACAATCTGCCGCATATGCCGCTCTTGTACTTTTCTTAGTCTGCTAGACCTGGGTTTAACTGCAACTGTGCCTGTGTCCTTCCATTCCCTGATAACGTTCCTTACAGTAGAAATTGACAATTGAAATCTTTGGGAAAGCTTCTTGTAGCCTTCCCCTAAACCATGACAATGAATAATCTTTGTTTTTAAGATCTTTTGGGAGCTGTTTTGATTATCCCATTCTGTCTCACTTCAGCACAGAGTCAAAGAGAAGTGCAACTTGCATTTAGGCACCTAAAATGCATTTTCTCATGATTAAACAGACGATTCTATGAGGTTCAAGGCTTAACATCATAATTCAACCAACTTTGTGTTTAAAGTCATCAGTTTTACATGCTGTTACAGGCATTAAAATCAACAAAACCACAAGGGTACCCATATTTTTGCACAGCCAGTTTTTCACATTTTATTTTATTTCATACAACCAAATACTGCTTTTCAAAAAATCTTTGTTTGGAAAACATCCCAGTACTTAGCTGTTCCTGGTAAATTAAAGACATACCACTTTTATATTTTTTTTTGTGAAAGCAGAGTCAATTATAATGCCGGCTGAGAGGGGTTCCCAAACCTTTTCATATGATTGTAAACCAGACTTACCACATACCAAACCAGATGAATAAACCTTTATGAATGCTCTCCTCAAATGTTGCAACAGCCATAATAAAACAGAGTGGGCATTCCTCCTAGATGTAAGGGATACTCCAAAACCTTACGAGCGGTACATTGTCGCACTGCTTATCTCTACTGCACCTGATCACATGACCAATAACACTTGATGGCTTCACTATTTAGATCCATGAGCACTTCAGGACTGGAGCATAAGAAATATAACTACTACTTCAGACTCCTTGTCCCACCTGTTGTCTCCTTAGATGCCTGAAGACTGAACAGTGATGTGTTCAAAAGAAAAAAATGTAAGAAATTCCTAGGTCTAGAGGCTGTGAGGAAAACATTGTATATTCCCAAACTGAAACGTAACAGTTTCATTCTCTTGTTGTAATAAGAGTTCATTAGCTACATGTTACGTGTGTTCAGCAATTATTGAGCATCCCGGCGTCATTCATATTCTGAAAGCCTTTTTCACCGTGAGAAGAAATACTCTACATTGGCGCTGCTGACTGCTGATATATTCATTGTTTACATCCAAGGTTGTAATTTCTCATCAGTGACTTCCTACTGGTTTACGGCTAACAACAGCGAGTCTATAAAAAATAACCCTGAATGACAGTGGAAAACTACTCACTCCCCAAGGCAGCTTACATCAAACACTGACGGTTCATACATACACACACACACACACACACACACACACGCACACACATACAGTATATACTCTATATAGAAAGTAGCCTTTTTAACACAGATCTTAACATTCTTGATTTGTTGAGGGGAGTTTGATACTGTCAAATAAAACAAACAAATGGTTGATATGGACAGGTTTTGTTCTGGGGATTGGGCTATTAAGACACGCACGGTTCACTGATCCACAGTGGTTTGTCAGACAGTGGCGTGTTTGAATCTCTCTTGTTATTCTTAAATCTTATCTGTTTCCCCCTTGGCCAGTTTGTGGTTGTCAGTCCTGATTTTAAGCAGCAGATAGAAGATGGTAAAGTGCTCTAGATAGAGGAGTTAAAGAGAAACAGAAGATCATAGTAAATAGTGGGGCGCTAAGTTAGGTGTGACAGGCATGAAAAGAGAGAATGATGAGAAAAGTAAAGCCCGGGCCAAATGAGTTCTTTGATGGCTATGCTTAGAGACAGGGCCCATCATTCCTGTTACAAAGCCAGCACCTACGAGAGCTGCCATATTTTACACCCAGCACAGTGATGAACCAAAACAGTGCTGACAAAGACTGAATATTTTGGAAAATGAGAAGGATACCAACGGCAGGCTGAGGCAGTGTTGATCCCCTGTGTCAATGAAAGAAAAAAAATTAAGTTTATTTTTTACAGTGCAATGGGCGTTGACTTGCCTCTTCAAATATTTCATAACAACAGCGACGCTGTACAAGCTAAAGGTGATGGGGATATTGCTCTGCCAAGAGATACATGACAGAAGCTAAATTGTTACATCGCAAAGACACTTTACTTTTTCTTGAGAAGCAGACCCATAGATAATCAGTGTCATTCTGCTTCAGTACAACACATTGATCTTTTAAACCACTTAATGTGGTCAGACTTCATGGTCCAGAACTAACAGGCAGTTGCAGGCCTTGATGTTGCAGAGTCATAATTAACGTTCTGGCTTTTATTAATTAATTAATTTTTTGTATCTGTGTGTCCATTACTGAAAATGAGCAAATTGCTTCTAAGGAAGGCTTATGTTAAATGTTTCTGGTCAGTCGACTTTATTTTTCACATTTTCAGGGGGAAACCGACTACCTTTCAGCATTAGAGCGGGGCAAGGTGTTAAACATCATTAGAGTTACCGGGAACAACCAATTATGGATAAGGGCATGTTCCGTATGCCAGGTCATTGCAAGTTGTCTCTCTGTGTTTCTGGCCCAGCGCCTCCTCCCTTACCCATTCATCATGAATTGCCCTCAACGTAAAAGTGAAAAATCACTTAGAGGCTTACTGACCCGTGTACGCGCGGAGTTGGCCCAAGCTCCAAAAAACCATGAAGACACAAATTGTGCTTACCTGGTTGATATAGAGGGTGGTGGGAACATTTTCAATTTCAGCAAGGGTTTTTCACAAGTAACAAAGTTCATAAAGTTTCCCACAAGAAATATGGTCAGGCTGTTTTCTGTTTTGTTATGGCTATGACTTGTGAAACAGCAAACTCCCCTTGTCATTTAAAAAAAAAACTATTAATTTTTTTATTCTTTTATCAACAATGGCTCAAATTACTTTCCTTAAGTGGTCATTTGTTGTGATGAACTCGCTGAGAAGTATGTGTGCAGTAACTTGGCATTTTTACAGCACACTGTTTGAGGTGTAGTGGTTCAAAGTTTTGGTTTACCGTCATTGTACACTACCTGCCAACCACAGTGCAGACAGACTAGTTGTTAACAGGTTCACTGTTATATTTTTATATGTTGAACTGTCTCCATGGTTGCCACACAATCATTCAATGTTGAATTAAAAAGCAGATGTCCTTCAAATTATTTTAGGGGTCGTTAGCTGAATTTCGGTTTACAAATGTTATGAGCCATGTCACTTTTTTGGGGGGAAAAAAATAAATCCAGTTGTAGCAGAGACAGTGTAAAATCACATGTGGCTCTGGCAAGTTGTTTAGTTTCCTGCTTTTACCACAAGTCATATTTAAGTATTTCTTTTTATCAAGCCCAGAGGAAAATTATTCAAATCCCACAACACAAGATCACACCTTACTAATATCAAAGCAGTATGATACATTACAATGCACATAAGAGCACCTGCAGTAAAGGTATTCTGTTGAACAATAGGGGCCCTGCTTAGTGGATCCCTCCTGCCAGAAGATATTTAGCTCATCATTACTCAGGCTCAGCTGAGACCCATTAAATGGTCTGGGTGGAATCTCCCCTCTGTCCTACAGCCTGCCATGTGAAACACCACTAAGCATTAAGCACCTGTGTCTCACAGTAACCAGTCTACGCCAAAAACCATTGCAGTTCAGACCAAGGCAGTTCAACGATTGCCTTCTTGAAGTCAAAAAAAGGGGGATGCCTGGCTCTCCACATTTGAATGAATGTATGCAGGGATGAGATGAAGATAGAGGAAGACAAGGAAACATGGAGAGATGGGAATGAGCACCGGAGACCTTGGAAAAGAGATATCTTTTTTGGGAAAAAAAGAGGTGAACATCAAATATCAACCAAAGAGATGGGGGTTGGGGATCAGGTGGAATTAGAAAAAGAGAGAGAGAGAGTCAATTGAAAAACAGCAGGAAAACAGGGCACTATAGTGGAAGTGTTCAGTAAAGAGACAGAAGATTAGCTTCAGGGTGGTGTAGTGCTATCGTGGATTATCATCCACTATACCATCCTTTGGGGACCTCATTAAGTGGATCAATGAAATGCTGACTGGGACTCATTTAGACCACACATTACGGCCTCCACACACATCCTACCTCTACTGCGCGTCTACTGCGCGTCTGCGTCTGACTTTTTTTCACAGACAGTGTAATCAACCTAGAGCGGGCACACATCCAACCTCAGATGCACTGCAGACGGCCATCTGAGGCACGTCTGCAGCGACGCTCCCCTTTACCTCAGGAGGCTCGCCTCTTTTTTTCTGAGAACCGCGCGTCTCTCTCGGGTCTCTCTGCTTTAACTGATAGAGAAATACTCTGCTGATAGTCATATTGACTTCATAACGGCAGCTTTCGCTGTAGTTTAGCCATTTCCTGGTGTGTCCCGTTCAAAATAAAACTTCCAACAGGCGAAAATGTGGCAAAAAATAAAAATAAAAAAGGCAATGGGCCACACCGATTACTGTCAAGACTCAATATTAGACTAAAAATAAATCATATGCATCATAAATGACACGAAAGAACTTCATTTTTAATGGGAATTATCTATGAAAACTCTATGTAAAAAGATAGGGCTTTTTAGAAGCAGCGCTGCAGCAGCAGCAGCTGCTGAGACGTTCCATGTGTGTCCGAGAAAAGTCAGAGAGAGGCAGCAGGTAAGGCGACGCGCTCCAGAGGTAGACGTAGGATGTGTGTGGAGGCCGTTAGAGTCAGTGTGCCAGAACAAGCAGCTGCCCTTTTTGTTGCTCTCTATCACATTGTTTATGTCTGATCCATTTATAAAAGGAAAGAAAAACTATTGTTGACTAGAAGAAAGGTCCTTTTTCTAGCTTGACTTAATATTGGTTCCCTCAGCATGCCCGTTGCCCTTTCTCTGTCATCCCATTTTGATCCACTGCGGGAAATAAAGGAGTGTATATAGTCAATTGTCTTTCAACTCCCACTGTCTATCTGGCCTTGTGAATTTCGCTTTCTCTGCAACAACCCCCTATTTTTTCTTATCCGGATTGTGAGATATTCACAGATTTTGACATAAGGTCCCTTTGATAACAAGTGTTCTTGAGAATCGCTGGCTACACCTTTAAGTGCACAAAGGCAGGAGTGTGGTGTTTTTTTCTGGAGGATCTGTCTTCAAACAGAATGTGTGATTGTTTTAATGTGTGGCTGCATGATGTGATAACTGTTCTCCACTCTATTTTATTAGCGTTGTTACATAGATAGCTGAATGAGCATTCTGTTATCGCTTGCCACATGTGTGTGTGTGTGTGTGTGTGGCGCTCCTCGTAAATTGAGGAAGGTCACTGGTTTGTGAGTAGACGTGTGATTTTGTAGAGTGTCAGTTTAGCAAATTGTCTAAAGCCAGACATCTGCATGTTGTTTACTTCATATTTCTTGCCTATGGTAAATAAACAGCCAGCTTTGCAAACACGCAGAACTCTAAGATGTGCTCGTTTCCTTGATAACAGAATCAGAATGAAATTTATGTACCAAACACTTATTGGAACAAATGTGGGTGATTAGTTCCTTTCATTGAGCTGTTGATTCCAACATTGGGAACGACTATTGCATAGCATTACTTACACTTACAGTCACATATTAAAAGTCAATAAAAAATGTTGTGGTGCCTGGCTTTTGTCAAAATAAAGATGGATGGCTAAAGATTTTCAATTTAATAAGATTCATGTCCATTAGCTTTAAACACAACTAAGTGTTTCAAACAAATTGCTCATACTGTGAAATAAAATGCTATTAAATGAGTAAATGAGCAATCTAGTACACATTGTATAGAATCTGAATACGTGAATAGCTGAGACTAGGGATTTAATTGCGAGTTTGTGGTTAATGGAGCATGGACATCCTCAATCAAAAGTGGGGATTTTTTAAATTGCAAAATACTCATCAAAAAGACAACAATCCTGGTTTTCATCTGCTATATAGCACCAGGATACACACACACACATTCTTGTAAGCAGTGAAAGCTTGACATGCACAGATTTCGGAGTAGGCCTACTGCACACTGAAAACACAGTGAGATAAATTTATGGCTGACTATGCATTGCCTCACATAAGGACATCTGGGTTTTTTTATATTGCTTTTTAAATACTTTTTTATGCAAAATTTTTATCTCAAAATCGGTGCAGAGAGTGGCTCCTGCAGGGTAAAAGTGTTGTTGATTTGAAACCGTGGATGGATTAGCAAATGAGGAAAGTGTGAGGCGGCATAGCAGGGGGCAATGTATTTGGAGTTTTTCTGTATTATTGTGCTGTCTACTATCTCCAGATTGTTGATGGTTATACTTTTCCGTATAGTGTCATAAAAGTGTTTTTCTTTCCTTTTCCACAACGTAGTTCATTTCCATAATAATATATCTCTGTCGGGCGCTCAGAGGAATAACATAATCTAAATAGTCCCTTCATCAACTACATTGAGAAATGTGTGTTTTAGCCTTTAGAGACCACTCTGGATGCATTATGAAAATGAATCAAAGACGGATTTTATGAAGTATCTGTTGACAGTCTGCAATGTTTCCCGGGGCTTAAATAGATATTTTTATTTGGTTAAGCCTGTTCACAAAGGCAATGCATCTTCTGATGTAGCTTTTTAGTTTTTTGTTTGGTATACTTTTCTACTTAAAGTCCTGCCTATAGGTTTATAGAGTTTTTCAGATAATATTGATTTTGATTGGCTTCAAAGACGCTCCAGTGAGTTTGAAAGGATCCCTAAGAGACTGTTTCACACCCTGGCTTCAACTCTTTACCCTTTGCCGTTCAGGGCATTAGGGAGGTTCAATGTTCCCACCACAGTAATAGGGACAGCGTTTATCCTCTGGCAGCCTGGTAATTGAAGCAGGCTTTAAAGAAAGAGCTTTGGCTCTGCGGCCGGGCATGTTGAGCCGATGTTATGACAGAGTGATCGCACTTTGATCCTGGTGCTTTTGATTATGAACATGTGTGTCTGTGTGCTAGCCTCAGATGTCCCCACATAGTAAAGAAATAGCATGACATTCAATGAGGGTGTTCACGGTGGGGCTGCATGATATCAGGAGAACTTGCGATATGCGATGTCATTGTTAGGTATCACTTGGATTAATTAAACAAATACTTAAACAGTGTTAATGTCCTCCTGCTTTGAGTTCACTGCCAACATAGACCCTAGACACTAAGTAACCAATCTAGACACTGACATCATTTCCATTCCAACGACTTACTTTTATGATTCATAATTTATTGGTCACTAAGGCAAACCATCTCAATGCCTCCCTTTAAAACAGTTTCTGGTATAGGCTACATCTATGTTGACATACATAGCCTGAATGCATGGCACATGGAATAAGCTATAATTTATTGCAGTTCAATCATTCCTTGCGATGTCTTCAAGAAGTCTTTGCGATATGTGTGTGTCTGTCTGCCTCTTTAAAGTCTAAACTGCATGCTCCACCAATTGAACATCTGCTCAAAGATAGGTCAACCACTTCAGAAACTGTATGACTCATCCTACCATAAAAAAACATGCTAAGGATGGCCAACAACATTTCCTCTGACTCAAACCACATTCTGAACACTGAGTACAATTTGATACCCTCAAACCAGAGATAAGAGGTTCCAAAATGTAATAGGAAGAACTGAAGAACTCTTTGTGCACCAGTCAATCCTTGACCTCAACACGGCAATGCATACCAGATCAAATGCCCGCTGATGGGCCTTAAATGTTGCCTTCTGTTGTGGATTGTATTTTTGGGCTCTGTCTTGATGTCGACATTCTTGTCTTTTTTGTGATGTTGTAAGTGGAGCTGCTGCCATGCAAGACCAATTTGAGACGTATATTGTTTGTATATCTCAAATGTTGATATTGTGATAAAGATACATTTTAAATAAATTTTGACTTCTCAGTTCACAATCCTTTTTTCTATTGGTTATGTCTTGATTTTCAATCATTTCCAAAATATATTGTTTCTCTTCGTCACCCACCTCGTCCCCCTAGCCGGGCCTTGCTGAGGAAACTGTCCTCAAAGAGCCGTGGTCCCATCACTTCTCCCTCTAGAATCCTTCCCCTGCTCTGGAGGAAGCGCTGGCAGCTGTCAGACACACAGCGCAGCATGCAGCGAGGGGCTTTCAAACGTCCTGGCATTTGCCCCGCTCTCTGTGACAGAGGCTGACTGACAAAGAGCTGCCTGCCTGACAGTCTCTTACCCAGCCTTTCCCCCCCGTGGCCTGGGTTCCAAATGTTATCATTATACTGTGAGGAGAGGGATGTCATCATTTGCTTCCCCCTTCGGAACATTGAAGCTCTCACAGCAACAGAAAAAGTGGCAGCAGTATGCACCGGCATTCAGTGTGAATGACCAGATATTATAGCAGCTGTAGCACTAGCCACGACGGTTGGCGCACGACTTGGGCCGTAAAAAGTGATTCATGCTCTGTCTCTGCCTCTGTTGCTAAGATAAATGTGGAATTATATGACTCAACCTTCGGTGCCCTTTGGTTGGGGGAAATGAGCTCACGCCTGGAGAAGGGTGCTGTCGTAAAATACGGAAAAAATAATTAAAAGTAAGATAGAGATACAAAGAAAGAGATAGAATTCAAAGGTGAAAGAGGAAGAAGTGAGGAAATAATGAGCAGGGAAATCTTTAAGGGAAATTGCTTTCTCTATGAGAGGGAACGGTAACCGCGACCGACCCGACCCAACCGTGCCAGCCAATCAGGAATTCATTCAGTTGTCAATATGGACTTAATCACTGCGCTGAGGGCCAAGGTCGCATTTCTCTTCCACAAACATGCCAACATTACAAATGAACTGCAGAGAGTGGGAGAAAGAACTATTAACATATCAGTTAAAAGAGACGGACAGAGAGTGTACATTGGTAATTATAGAACATTTGAGCCTGTACTGACTGTCTAATTTATTCGTAGGTTGGTGTAGACCAACGTAAGAGCTAAATAGAAATTTGACAAACAAATGGCTTAATAATAAATTAAAGTTAAAGGCCTACTTCACCGGTTTGAATATGAAGGTGTATTGAATTCTGAGATCCTATGTAGTATAAATGTGCGAAAAAAATAAAAATCGTAAAAAAAACGTTCTTTGTAAATATTACTGTGATGTCACAGTAAAAGACATCACAGTAATATTTACAAAGTAAGTTTTTTTTTAACCCTATATTTCTCTTTCTGTGATGTCATGAGAAAGAGAAATATAGGGTTAAAAAAACACTCTTTCTGCCTCTTCTCAGGCTAGGATGAACCGATTTCAATTTTTTTCGCACATTTATACTACATAGGATCTCAGAATTCAATACACCTTCATATTCAAACTGGTGAAGTAGGCCTTTAAGTAAAGTTAAGTTACTTTATTAGTCAATGGTTAAATTGAAATTTGTCTTTTCGCATATCCCCTCTCAAGTTACCACACTTTGGAGGGGGTCATAGCAGTTCAGCGCCCCTGGAGCAGTTTTGGGGTTAAGTGTCTTGCTCAAGGACACAATGGTTGAGATGGTGGGCACCGTAGACATAATACCAGCCTCTGCTAGTTTTACAACTAACACCCTCCTGTCCGGTGCAGGCGATCGAACCGGCGACCTCATGGTTACTGGTCAGCCGCCTTTCCTCTAGGCCATCCTACCACCATTAAAGCTATAGTGCCTACAATGTAACCGACATTCATTTACATTCAAGCCATTTAAGTACACACAGAGTTGATTAAGCCTATTAGCGCCACAAAACTGTATTTCTGAAACTTTGACGTACAGCAAAAGGTATAAATTCCTAGCATGATCACAGAAAGCTTGTGTAGACTTTCTGACAGTGTTGTTGTAATTACTCAGAATTCCTCATGGGGGCAACAGAAGTTACGCCCTATAGCTTTAACATAACTTGCTGTCACTCCTGACTTGAGCTCCCTCTATGATTACAAACGCAAAGCTGTGAACCACACTGTGCATTGGAGTCATTTACAGTAATATTTGATGTAATGGTCAACATTGACAGAGTCATGAGGACAAATGGAGGATGAATGCAGAACTCTGGGAGAAAAGTATTGAAGTAGCAGATATTACAGCTTGAATAAAGGAGTCGAGAAAAGCAAAGTAATAAAGCAAATAAAAAACAAATACATTAGTTCAGCTGTAAAGTGGTCTCCACTGTGGGACAGGCCCATATTGGATGAATGGCATTGGGAGGGACAACACCTCTTATTATAATATCCCCTGCACTACACTCCATTGGTCCACTTTTCATCTCTTGGGTTGCGGGGAAAAAGATTATGAATGTACTTGATTACAAGCTTTCAATTTGCTCTTTTTAAGTACGGGCACTCAATGTATTGAGGGCCCGTAATTATTACTCTCCACCATACTTATTCTTACTTCTTTTTATTCTGCCTCAGATTTTCTAGCTGCTTCTCCTCCCACACCGTTACACGCAGACACGCCAAAATTTCACACAACGTGCGTCCCCACCCCACGGGGTGTGCTATTATACAGTTTTTCCCATTTCCGCTAGGGGGCGCTGTAATGAAGTCCCGACTGAAAGAACTTTGAGAGGCCACGCCCCGCACGCCGTAAGTCCGATTGACTTGAAATTTCTCACACAGGTGTATGTTAGGGTGCTCTACGAAAAAGCCTCTGGGACCATAAAAATTCTTCAAGGAATATTTCCCGCTAATTAGCATAAAGTGAAAAACAGCGTGTTATCCACAACTTTCTGCAATTTCACTGTATCAACACCAAATTTCTCGTGAAGCCCCGGGGGACTACAATAAACATACCCATAAAAGATTAGTTGGACAACTTGAAAAACATGGCCGCCATTGACCAAAAAGTTTACGCAGGGGCGGGGCTTAATAACACGTTGGCCATAACTCCTTAACCATAGGTCCTATCATCATGAAACTTGCTGGGTATGTGCAGAAGTCATGTGGTAGCATGTCCATAGAAGCTTATCGCGATTTACCCATAGGGGGCGCCACAGGGGCGGGGCCTACCCACAAATTGGCCATTACTCCTTAACCATAGGTCCTATCATCATCAAACTTGCTGGGTATGTGCAGAAGTCATGTGGTAGCATGTCCCTCGAAGCTTATCGCGATTAACCCATAGGGGGCGCCACAGGGGCGGGGCCTATCCACAAATTGGCCATAACTCCTTAACCGTAGGTCCTATCATCATCAAACTTGCTGGGTGTGTGCAGAAGTCATGTGGTAGCATGTACCTCGAAGCTTATCGCGATTAACCCATAGGGGGCGCCACAGGGGTGGGGCCTATCCACAAATTGGCCATAACTCCTTAACCGTAGGTCCTATCATCATCAAACTTGCTGGGTGTGTGCAGAAGTCATGTGGTAGCATGTCCCTCGAAGCTTATCGCGATTAACCCATAGGGGGCGCCACAAAAGTCACCCGACTCCGATTGACTTGAAATTGATTACACATGTACAGCTCATGGTGCTCTACAATTTCGCTCAAAGGAATTTTTTTTTAATTTCCGGTAGGGGGCGCTGTTATTAATCCCCGACTGAAGAAAGTTTGAGAGGCCGCGCCCCGCACACCGTAAGTCCGATTGACTTGAAATTTCTCACACTGGTGTATTTTAGGGTGCTCTACAAAAAAGCCTCTCGGACCATAAGAGTCAACCTGGAGATACTTTCGGCTAATTGGCATAAACTGAAAAAAAGGGTTTTATCCACAACTTTTTCAAGTGTTACTCCATCAACACCAAATGTCTCACGAAGCCCCGGGGGACTGTGACGCACGTCTCCGAAAAATATTAGTAGGATAGCTTCAAAAACATGGCCGCCATTGACTAAAACGTTTACGCAGGGGCGGGGCCAAATTGGCCATAACTCGTTGCCTGTAGGTCCTATCGTCGTGAAACTCGCAGGATACGTGCAGAAGACATGCGGTGGCGTGTCCCTCTAAGCTCGTCGAGGTTAACCCACAGGGGGCGCCACAAATGCGAAAAACGTCATTCGCCGACGCAATGTTTGCCGGGCCACGCCCCTTTCCCCCCGACTCCGATCGACTCATCGTTTGTCGGACGCGCACGGCTCGCGTCGCTCTACGGTAAAGCCTCTGGGACCGCGGGGGTCGGCCTTCATTTTTTTCCTTTCCCGATTCGCGCGGGGGCGGCCCGTACTTTCCAAATCTCCGCGGGATTTCTAGTTTCAATTGTGCTACAGCCATTGGCCCATCCGTCAAACACTCACACATGTGATTGCCGAGAACCTTTTCCTTTTGTTGGCTGCAACCTGATGAAAATTGCCACCTGAGGAGAGGAGCTAAGGATGAGGCACTCCACACAGTGTGGGCCGCTGAGTGTTAAATTCACTGGTGCGATGGCAGGACTCGCAGCATTGTTTTTGTTTTTTAAGATAGCATTGGACACTTTATACATTCTGCCACGGAGGAACTGTCTCCCTCAATCACAACACAGTAGGGGGAGGCAGGGAAGAACACATGTCACTCTATCAGACCGTGGGGTGAAATATTTCTCCCTTACCTTGCTTACACATAGATAAATGTACAAGTATGAATACACACACCATGGCACCTACTCAGGGGTGGGCCGTCCATTGAGGCAAACCAGGCAATTGCCTGGAGCCCCGGGGCCCCATAAGCCCCTTTGGGGCCCCCAAAATGCCCTCTTTATATTTTGCCCCATATCTATTGTTTTTTATTAAAAAATCTCTTCACAATAGTATCATCGGGATGTCTAATTACTCGCGTTTTGACAGCCTTTCTGCCAACCGTGCACCCCCCTTCAGTCTGCACTACATGGACTATTCCATTACACATTACGCTCATGACGCTGCACGTTCACGCGTAAATCCAAAATAGTGGGAGAAGAGAGAGATGAGATAAACCTAACCTACCTATACCAAAATGAAGCGAACATACGAGAGCGGGTCACAAAACAAACAGAAGAAGGACCAAAGGCAGGACTTAATATCAAAGCTGCCGAAGCTATTACGCTTTTTTACAGCACCCAGCGCGGTGGCAGCGGGACCTTAGACGGAAGAACAGCTGTCTACATCATTAACCGGTAACGTTCCAGCTCCTACTGTCAATCCAGGTGGCTCTGGCTCAGCCAGCAGCTATGCTAATGACGTGAATGTGTGTCAACAAACTGATGGAGATAATTAATGGTGCAACGGATCACGGTTGATCCGTGGTCCATTCGGACCAACCCTCACGGTTTGGGACCCACGTGAACCGCGGATTGGATGCATATATGCTAAAAAAAAGACTCCTGTGTGTTCACGTGATCGGCGATCGTGTATTTCAGAACAGTTAGTGGCGATCGGGGCCAGCCTCTAGGTCTACTGTAGGCTACTGACAAAAATCACACAACACATTGCCTGTATTTTTGTAACAATATTTAGGCCTATTAGTTTAGGCTATATTTGGCTGCTCCACTTTAAGTCAGCCCAGCCAGGCGATAGTTAAGTTTCAATTTCGTTTTCACCTCCGTGTGTAACAGCTGTTCAGAACAACAGCTGATAGGCTTGCGACAGCAGGAGTCAGTCTAAAGCCACCAATGATCAATTTAAGTAAAAAAGCTAAATAAAGCTATCTCTTCCTCCCTCTATCTGTGTATATTTCTCTCTCCCCTGCACACTTAGTCACTACTATCCATGCTTAAAGAAGGCAGGGTTATTATAACCTAATTTTTTTTTTTAATATTTGAAGATTTTATTTCAAATAGGCCTAGACTCTGTGGACACAGGCTATTTTGTAATTCACTGTGTATTTAAAAAATAAAACAACACATTTAATTGAAAGCAAAGTCATATTGGTCTCTAGAATTTTATCCAGGTTAGTGGCAATCATCAACTTCCTGTCAGAGAGAAAGCTTCCTCTGCATGGCCCCTCTGACACACTTAATGAACTAGGACTAGGCAATGGACATGTCATGGGTCAGGTTCAGTTAATGGCTCAGTTTGACCCTGTGATGTGGGATCCTCTTAGACCAGGGGTGTCCAAACTTTTTTCACTGAGGGCCACATACAGAAAAATCTACGAAGGGCCGGGCCACTTTGCAAAAATAACACATTTATCAGGACATGTAGCTGCTCTGATGTTTAGTTTCATAGTGTCTTCGTAAATTGTAATCCTTCTTCACGGTAACACTTTCCTTGCACATTAAACAGACACATTTCCCCTCTTGCTTATATGCCAATGATACATCCAGTGTTTTCTGCCTTTGCGTCCAATATCCAGCAGGGTGAAAATAGTATCCAGCCGAGGTCTCGACCCTCCCAGGGGGGTCCGGGGGTATGCCCCCCCGGGAGATTTTTTTACGTTTTTAAAGTGAAATGCATGAATCTGGTGCACTTTGAGAGGGAAATTAAGTTTTAAGTATTAATTTTGTATGAAAAAAAAATGGAGACACTGTGTCAGATGAATTAGAAGCTATTGGAGAAGGACATAGATTTTCCATAATAATATTAATTTAAAATAAAATATTATGCAGGGTCCTCTGGGATGGGCTCTTTTTCTTTTATGGGACATATTTCTCTGTAATATAATGAGTGCATTTAAATTATTTAAAAATTAAAAGCGCCATATTACATTATATTTTTAAAATGTGCCACAGGCCAATCAATCAGTGTTTGACACCCCTGCACTAGTGGGTTAACTAAGAAATGCAAAAAAAAAAAAAAAAAAAATTTTTTTTTTTTTTTTTTTTTAAAGGGCCATATTACATTATATTCTTAAAATCGGCCGCGGGCCAATAAAAAGCGGGCCGCGGGCCGCAGTTGGCCCGCGGGCCGTAGTTTGGACACCCCTGTCTTAGACCAATCCAAGCTAAGAAAGCCTCTGACACGACGTACCTGAGTAGTCTCATCCAAAATGAAAAAAAGCTAGTGACTTTTGTTCATCCCTGGTATGGAGTATCTCAGTGTGCGCGATATAAGGTACATTAGATGCAAGGGCCCCCAAATGACTGTTCGCCTGGAGCCCCAAAATGGCTAAGTTCGCCACTGCACCTACTAAACCCCTGTTGACATTGACTGATATTCACATACACACAAGGCAAGGCTAGGAAAGTTTATTTGTATAGCACAATTCGGACACAAGGCAATTCAAAGTGCTTTACAGGGGCAAGAAATATGTCAAGATTAATAGAAATGGGGGGGCGCCCTTAGCTCAGTTGGTAGGGCGTCCCCCCCATGGGCCTCGGCCAGCAGCGGACCCGGGTTCGATTCCAGTCCGTGGTCGTTCTCTGCATGTCACTCCCCTCTCTGCCCCATTTCAACTGTCTCTACACTATCAGCAAAAAACACACACACACACACACACACACACACACACACACACACACACACACACACACACACACACACACACACACTTGTGCTGGGCCTGTGTTTGCTATGAGCAGAGTGAGTGAAAAAGATGAAAAATGAGCCAAATAATGTCAGACCGAAGGCAGCCCTTATCAAACGCATCAATGGGTCCAAGGTGTGCAAGGACGGGGTGGAGGTTTTATGACTGCTGCCAAACATACATACTTGCTGGATTTCACTGATGGAAAGATGTCTGCTAGGAGGCGGGTAACAAAAAAACACACATACAAATACATGTAAATGCTTTGGAGCCAAATTCTGTCTGGGTTCTGTCATGTTTTTTATCTGAATTCAAAAAAGGAGAAAATGCTCATTGAATCATTCTCTTTAAAGCGGTACATTTGTCAACATGCTGTACACAAACCAGACATCACATACACACATTGCTGGATTAACCTGCTGGGGTGCCCTGCAGCGACAAGCCTCAAGGCCCCTATAATCCCCCACCACCGTTCTCACTATCTGTGCAATGCGTGCAAGTTTTCCTTAGCTGGGAATAACAGCAGTCCCCCTGGAAGAGAGCAGAAATGTAAGAATAAAACACAATGTAATGGAAACTAAATCTAAAAATAAGTTCTAACATCAACATAAATAACATCATCGCCTTAACACCAACTATGGAATCAAATCCACGCTGGGTTATTGTAAATGCTCCTGCTTTCTTCACAAGTTATTGTGCTTTTTTCTTTTAACATTAAAGGCTTCCAAAAATAATTGTTTATTTGATTCAAAGATTCATTTATAGAAATAAATCAAACCCCCATTTAAGGAATCCTGCAACAAAACATGTTCAAATATGAGACTAGAGACTGGTTGGGTATAGCGGTAAAACCAGAAAAGATTTCGGATTCAGTGCGTTTCAGGTCCATAACTCAGCTCCTCAGAATGGAGAGGAACAGTAAAGCCCTCTAACAGGGACACCCGCTTCAAGATTAGGTCATAAAGCTGGACCTGTTTTAATTTTTGGCGAAAAAGTATTACTAAGTACTCAAGTTCTGTGTTTTGAAGCAGCTTCTTGTACGTGTGTATTTCCTTTAATACCTTGTATGCTACATTTTCATACACTCCACTGGATTTCAGCATAATGCAAATTTTACTCCAATACATTAATTTAAAAATGGTCCTCCCACATAAATGCATAAATCATGATAATCCATATTATTACCCATTCTGCATCATAAGTAGTTTTACTTCATTTTGCTGGTAAAACCTTGGCTTTCTTTTCTTGCGCATATTTTGACATTGTGGTGGTTCTACTCTGCCACCACTGGATAATAGTGTGCTTTGCAGTCCATATTTCCAAACAGTACATTTAAAATGTACAAGCTGGCACACAGTGAAGCAGTGTGCGTCAGCTTGTTTCTGCAAATGGTAATTCCAGCTCTAGTGTATGTCTATGATAAGCAGACGGGTAAAAAACACACAGTGATTATTTAGTATTATAAGTGTTCAGTTTGGTTACAAAGTGAGATGTATTTTATTCGATCACAGCCTATAGCTTGTAATCCTTCACCAGCATCCCAGTTTGAGGCCCTGTTTCTATCCAACAGGGGGAGCCGCTGCTCACGCTCAGTGCACACCCATACATTCACCTCAACCGCTACTGTTTGGCATTCATTCTCACAGATATTGATCTGTGCAGGCCGTACCCTTGGGCAAGGTGATTTTACACTTATCCCCCCCCCCCCACCTCTCCACCTCTCCAACTCCTCAATCTCAGCCCACTGTCGCATTCACTGACTGCGCTTCAGGGATGAGCAGGAATCCCTCTGGATTTGTCTCTGACTGTTTGTCAGTATTGCTATTGTCAGTGTGAGGTTGATGCATTAGGTCACTTGTGCATACACATGAAAGACATGTATACAGGCCTAATCTCCCTTATTTCTCTCTCTCCCTCTCCCTCTATCTCTCTCCCTCTCTCTCTCCCACTCACACACACACACACACACACACACACACACACACACACACACACACACACACACACACACACACACACACACACACACACACACACACACACACACACACACACACACACACACACACACACACACACACACACACACACACACACACACACACACACACACACACACACACACACACACACACACACACACACACACACACACACAAACATAGACACATGCATACATGTTCGATCATCGGCAATATTTCTTCTGAAAATAACCACGATCATGGCTCATGTAAAGATATTGATCCAAAGACTATTGTGACGCCATCTCATCTGTTTCATTCACAAAGCCTTGTTTAAGGGAACACTACAGGGTTGACAGTCGCTCCTTGTGTGAGTAGAAACCTTTTAATACAATATAATGGATGCCTTTGTCATATCAACAGCTCAGCGGCGACAAGTGGTATAGAACATAAGGATGGACACAGTTTTGATCAAACACAAGCACAAACATATACAGCCATTTACATCATTTCACTAAAGTGTTTCAATTTGCCTAATTGAAAGATGTATAACCTTGAATCACAGAGAAGGAAAAACTATCAAAGCTGACAAGTAGACCATGTCCAAAGCAGCCATATCTTAACTGCTGAACTTTTTCTTTTGCCTGACTTTTGATGCATAATGTAATATCACACCTAAATGAGTCTTAAAGTCTAAATTGTACACTTCAAAAAGACTTAGGTGAAGTAAGCACTTTACCAGCACTGTTTTTCATGGGGATCTGTAGGTTGATGCTGACTCTTTAGATAATCCAATAGCTGTGGTCAACTTCCAAAAGTCAGGTTATCGAAAGCCATATTTCCTGCTTTAAGGTGACTTTTCATTGGTGATACAACAATTAAATACTGCACACCATCTGCCTCTTTTAATGACCTGCAAAGCAATAACAAGTAGGCATGAATGATGATATAATTACAGTAGTGCACATGCATGCTGAACGGAAGGGATTTTTGTTTTAGCGAGGCCATTTCTGAATGCCACACCCCTCCCGATACACTGTACAAATTTAACACTTTTTGTTGCTCTGCTTGAATCAATCACGTCTCTTGTGAAAAAAGGGGTATTGTTCTTAAGTTGAGACTGTTTCTCTAGCGTTAAGCAATTTGTTTGACTAACTGGACACATCTAGTAAAAATGCATTGAGATTAAAATCTCTTTTCCAAGAATGACCTGGCCAAGAAAGCAGCACAATGATAGAGTAAGCACAGCCAAGTCACATACAATTCTCATACACCACATGAAGCATCCAATTTAAATACAATACAAGCTCAGGGACAATGTAAAGTTAAAAATGAGTTGGACAAAAGTTACAAATAAATAAACCGGGACAGATAAACTAATAAACCAAGACGTTTTCACAAAGAAAAAACTTTACGAAAACTTGCAGTGCACCTAGAGAGCTATCGTCTTTTTTTCTACAACAAGCATTCTTCAGAATCACTGACTCCACCTTTGACACATAACTGTATTGTTTCTTTTCCCCCTACTCTGCTGTGGTCAGGATTCTGTGCCAGGGAAATTGCCTCATATTAATGTTTGATGGCACTTGACACTAATGGGGAGTACTATGCGCAGGGGAAGCCACACCCTGCCAGCAGTGGCAGCTCTATCATTTTAGTTGCATATTCAGTCAGTGTTAATATGAGAAGCATGGTGAGGGAGGCCGCAGAATTGATCAATAATAGGATAGGAAACACACACACACACACACACACACACACACACACACACACACACACACACACACACACACACACACACACACACACACACACACACACATCCATATGAAATATCCTACACACAACTCTGGGTAATGGGATTATGGATCAATACAAAATTGTAAAGACTGAATTAACCCTGACAAAGGAAGCGTTTCCTAGAATGTGGCAGTGTAATGTTTCTGGGGACTTCAGTACTGTGAGGTGTGCCCTAATAATAACTGTATTGGTCACGGTATGTTAATTGTGCTATTTTCTCTGAGAGATGTTCTTATACATGCCATTCTGGGTTTCATTTAATGTCAACGCAGACACAAACACTGGTCTGAAATTGAGCAAACAGCCCCACTTAACCACCAAGAATTGAAATTAACGCAGGAGCTCATTAGCAGTGAAGCTGATTATGTGAAATGGGATGTAAAAAGGGCTTGTGGATTTGTGGGGAAAATTGGGAAGATTAATCATTTAAATGATGCTTAGTTAAGGGAAGATTAAGTCCCGAAAAAGTAGGCTATATTCATGTATAGTCTTAAAAATATGATAAATAGCAACTTTTGGGTATATGACCCTATAAGGCAAATGCTTTGTCTATTTATTAAACTTTTTTTATGCAAGTAAGACAATGTGTTGGATTTTTTTTAAATTAATAGGCTAAATGTAACAGACCAAAATTACATAATAAATATTGCTGTAGGCTACCACAATACAATAACGCTGAGGGCGTATACATAGTTTTTGATGTTAGGAATGAGATTATTGTAGTTTTGCGTCATAGCCTATCTGTATAATAAATCAGTCTTATAACATGTAGCGCCACTAGGTGGCGCCTCCCTTTTGTTTGTTGTGCAATTTAATGTTGAACACTTATACTATCTATGGCTCCTCCGCTCTGCTTTAAACCTGCAGTGTGTATAATTTTGGGAATTTTTTCATAGCAGACTTGGTAGAAAATAATTATAATATCCACAAGTACTATGCAGTCTACGAGTGAAGTCTCCCTTTTATATGGTTTATGTTGTAATGAATTGGTGTAGCCAGGATTTTCGGTATGCTTAATAGATATACAGTAGTGCTGTCAAGACCTGGCTTGATATTGGCAATTTGTAATAAAAATACCTTGTGAAGAATCCCACAAATTGCCTTCCGTGACTCCATGCTAACCGGAGCTATTGCTATCAGACCATTATAATACTAGGCCTACAGCTTTCAATCTCGGTTGTGACGTATGTAAACAATGCATCGACGTAGAGCGCGTGACAGACATCAAACAGCCCAACCGCCACATTTATTAATTGGTTCGGCTTGCAGGTGCGTTTGGGCAAGATAAGTGCCTGGACATGAAACAACGTGTTAGTTAGTAACACCTCATTTCACTGCTATTCATAAAAAAATAAAGTCATATAATGTAAGGAAGAGTCGAAAGGTGAAATTTGCAGCGAAAAGTTTCTAAAGAAGAAGCCGGAATGTATTCTTCTGTCGTCTTCAGCCAGTGAGGGAGGAGCTGAGCCAGCGCCATGGACATATAAAGAAAGGCCAGCACCTAGCAAGAAGGAGGATACATCTGCTAGCGTAAGCGATGAAGTCATGGACATATAAAGAGCATGAAGTTAGTAAACTAATGTTTGTTGGCGGCCCTTGCTGTGTGTAAAAAAAGTTCCATGGTTATGCCCCTTAAAACTATTTGTGTTGTTAATTTTATTAATTTGACTGCGCCTGCTGCGGTGAATCAATTTGTGCAGATAGGTGGTCATAGTCTAAAAATAATAAGCTGCTCTATCTATCTATCTATCTATCTATCTATCTATCTATCTATCTATCTATCTATCTATCTATCTATCTATCTATCTATCTATCTTTGCATCTCACAAAAATGTGAATATCAAGGATATTTTCATATAGGCCTAGGCTAGTCTAGATTAATTAAACTAAGTGAAATACATCTAGAATAAACATACATACTTTTCAGAAGATTGACATTTCTGTATCTTAAATCCTTTTGTATTGGTTTTGTGTAGCCTAATATTTTGAGATACTGGATTAAAAAAATTGTATATGAAAACCTCGGAGGCCTGTTTCAGGTAGCTGGTTTTGAGGCAACCCAGAGTTTGTTCGCTCTGAGTTAGTGGAAACTCTGGGTTTTCCGTTTCAGGTAGCAGGTTCAGCGCAACCGAGAGTCAGTTACTGCGGCAACATACGCCATGGGTCTAACCTGCTCGGGAGGTGGTTAGACCTACCCTGAGTTCGTTTTCACTTTATGCTGCAGCTCCGACTGAAGAAAGAGTGTCACTGTCACACGCGTCCCTGTACAGTTTGAAGCAAAATCACTCCATAGAAATCTCCATCGGGATGTTTTTATCATTTCCTGATGATTTTACGTTTGACCGATCATTTATCTGATCAGTAGCCTTGTTCTCAGCCCTTAGTCTGTTCATATAGGCGGCCCCCTTACACATCGTGACATGCTCTACATTCAGATAGTAAACCTATTTGTATTGTATGCTTTTTAACGTCTGTGCCACTGAACAGATTTATGTCAGGTGGATTCATGTAACGCTGCGGCTGCACGCGATCGTTACTGTTCACTTGTGCGATCCTAAAGTCACAGACGAGCCTCGTTAAATAGCCTAATATGAATATAAAAATTAAATAATAATTTAAACTGTGATCACTTGAGGAAAATGGATCTGGTAATAAATCAATCAGGCTCTTCAATGGAAACTGTCACCTAATGTGTCTGTTTACTGCACAGTATTAGGCCATTGCTTGCCAACATATTATCCAGTGAATATAAAACACTGTCAGTAATGCTGTGCCGCGCCAGTGTGGTGGATTTGAATAGCCTCTATTCATCAAGAGTTTGCTGAGCGTGTATGTCTTAAAGGTTGGGGTCAGTGGGGGAGAATGAGAGCACTCCCTAGAAGGACTAGTATCTGTCTATTTGTAGATAATTATACACTTGATACCCCCCCACCCCTCCCACACATGACATATACAACACTGTTCTGTAACTAATCGAGTAGGTGCCATGCGGCTCTCACCCTGCTGCTATCATGCTCCATGAAATCCTCTGTATGTCCTTTGGAATCCTCAATAAACCTGAACCACTGATAGGCCAGGCAAAGTAAGGCATTTTGGGGCCAAAAATAGAATAAATTGTAAAAGAAATTTTTTCAGCTCAGATAATTTCTATGAGGTGTCCAGAACAACATACTAAAAGTCCTAAGAAATCCTAGTTGGGGAAATATGTTTAATTCTCATCAATCCGAGATGTGTGCCAATAAGGCGAGACACCAATAAATCCCAATGGGGCTATTTTTTTCCTTTACTCCTATCAAAATGAAACTTTACACAATGAAAGTATCCATGAAAATTTAAATGTTTTGTATTACAAGTTTCTTTGAAAATTCATTTTAATATGCAAATGAGCTATACACTAATCGTACACGCCCAAAATAAACCCAAATAGGCTTAATTTTTTCCTTTACTCCTACCACAATAAAACTTTACATAGTAAAAGTATACTTGAAAAGTAAAACATTTTGTATTACAAGTTTCTTTTTAAATTAATTTGAATATGCACATGAGCTCCACACTTAATGAATATCCAATCATCGTACTGCCAATGGGTGATGGCAATGCTGCTTTTAAACTGGCCTCTAACCTTAAAAACTGCCTGGCTTACCTGCCAGGGGTATAACAGGTGCCTCTCATGAATTAGATTTGTCTCTTCAAATACCACTGCACGCAATTTGATAGCACTACAACCAATCAGAGCAATGAACAATGTGATGTATTAAGCCCCGTTCATTTAGCGAACAGCGGGGTTAACTGTTAAATTGAACTTTTGCCGTGGTCGGTCGGCAAAACAGAACATTCCTCTTACTTGCTAATGAAAGAATTGAGTGCCGTCTTCCAAATTGTAAAGGGTCGAGGCCCCAGAGCACCATACATAGGGTTCTGGCACGCCCATATCAGATAGAACCAATTAAAACGCAGCTCAGGATTTCTTGACATATTTAATGAGCTTCAATGGAGAGTGCCCAGACCCACAGGCGCAGCACATTTAATTTGCCAGCGCCTAGTGGCAGGTCTGGAGTTCCAGGCTAGTGCCATTCCCTTTCCTATGCCAAATAGACGAGATGTAGAATCACAGCCTGAAATGGCATGGAGAAAGAGGAGATTGTCACACACCTTGGGACCAAGTAACTCCTTTGTCTACTTTATGCACCATATCTGTCTTGTTTTTGTTGCTTTCTTTGGTTCTGGTGCCAGAAACAGCTCGTGTGCATTTAGATCAGCATGATGCAACAAGAGTTCTAACAAGTCTGTGTCATCACCTACTGAGACTGTGTCTTTTGTTCTGGCAGAGGCAATGGCAGTTTGGACAATGAGCACATCTGCATCGTGCTTTGCATGGTTTGTTATACACCATTTTTATCTTACAAGTTTCTTTGAAAATGAATTTTAATACGCAAATGAGCTATACTCTAATCAAATATAGGCTACCCAAAATATATCCGCATAGGCTTCATTTTTTCCTTTAAAGATCCAAGTGACTGCTGCAGATATTGCTGCGGTTGGTTGCATACACATTCAGTACTTTATGATTCCTCCTATACGTGAACCTATTGAGTATCAGCCACTGGCTCTGTTGCCAGCAGATAACAAAACATCACAGCTGGATGTTTTGTGGAAGACATCCCTACTCCTTCACTCTCAAAGGCCATCATAGTCTGGTATGATGCAGATCCTGCATCTTCTAGATGAACACCCTGGGAGAGCTTCAGTAACATTACTTCCAATGATTGATCTTGATCCCAGTGATGAATCCTGCATATACTCAACATTGAGGTTTGTGGCAACTCAAGCTCTGCAGTATGATGTGACCCCTGTTCTGACGTTCGACCAACCCCTTCTGGAAAGCCTTGACCATCATAAGTTAACTTCTAATACAAATGTTTTACTTTTCATGTAGACTTTCATTGTGTAAAGTTTTAATGTGGTAGGAGTAAAGGTAAAAATGAAGCCTATGCAGATATATTTTGGGTAGCCTATATTTGATTAGAGTATAGCTCATTTGCATATTAAAATTCATTTTCAAAGAAACTTGTAAGACAAAAAATGGTGTATCACAAACCATGCAAAGCACGATGCAGATGTGCTCATTGTCCAAACTGCCATTGCCTCTGCCAGAACAAAAGACACAGTCTCAGTAGGTGATGACACAGACTTGTTAGTACTCTTGTTGCATCATACTGATCTGAATGCACACAAGCTGTTTATGGCACAAGAACCAAATCAATTAATGTATAGCTGTCCCCAGACAAATGTGCAACATCACATCTCTCTTCATGAGATCCTCTGAGATTGTCTTTCCCTTTTGGCAAGTCTGATCTGTATGGGTTCACTTTGGTGGGCCTACACTGACCTGGTTTTATCTCTGTTTTATCTGGTGCCGCCCAATTACTTCCCTAAAGATCTCTCATTACATTGGTCCATTTCATCACTCAATTTGGCCCACCTGATTGTGTTTACCTGCTCCATTTAAGCAATGCAGCTCAGGGTTCACAAACTTTTGCACATACAAAAGTTGTCAAATAATTTATTTTTTATCAGTTTTAACAATTGATTTCCGGTAAAGAAAAATGTGGAATTGATAAACAAACATGTTTTATTTCATATAAAAATACTGGTATTGATAAAAATTAATTAATGATAGTCAAAATAAATAAAATTCCAAAAGGCGAGTTAATTGGTCCCAAAGTGTGTGACAATCTCCTCTTTCTCCATGCCATTTCAGGCTGTGATTCTACGTCTCGTCTATTTGGCATTGGAAAGGGAATGGCACTGAAAAAAGTAAATAATTACACTAGCTCGGGGGGGGGGGGGAGATCTAATTCATGAGAGGCACCTGTTATAAGTAAGCCAGGCAGTTTTTCAGGTTAGAGGCCAGTCTAAAAGCAGCATCGCCATCACCCATTGGCAGTACGATGATTGGATATTCAATAAGTGTGGAGCTCATGTGCATATTCAAATTCATTTAAAAAGAAACTTGTAATACAAAATGTTTTACTTTTCAAGTATACTTTTACTATGTAAAGTTTTATTGTGGTAGGAGTAAAGGAAAAAATTAAGCCTATGTGGGTTTATTTTGGGCGTGTACGATTAGTGTATAGCTCATTTGCATATTAAAATACATTTTCAAAGAAACTTGTAATACAAAACATTTAAATTTTCATGGATACTTTCATTGTGTAAAGTTTCATTTTGATAGGAGTAAAGGAAAAAAATAGCCCCATTGGGATTTATTGGTGTCTCGCCTTATTGGCACACATCTCGGATTGATGAGAATTAAACATATTTCCCCAACTAGGATTTCTTAGGACTTTTAGTATGTTGTTCTGGACACCTCATAGAAATTATCTGAGCTGAAAAAAAATCTTTTACAATTTATTCTATGAAAAACGCTATTTTGCCTGGACTATGATGAGTCCAGGCAAAAAAAGTCCAGCCTACAGCCTTTTGTCTTTGTCAAGCCATGGGGAAACGATTCTGCACTACATTTGGCGTCTACGATGAAGGATAAAATAACTGTGGAACATGAGGAGACTACCTGTACGCGGCGGGACTCACCTGTCGGAAAGAGAAATCCAGATGGACGCCGTAGTTGAAAGTTTCATGTCTGTCCCAGTATCTAAAAATAACTGAGAGAACTGCGACGGGAGATAAACGGCAGGAAGCGCTCTGTGTCAAGGTCATGGTCACGGCATGATTGTCCGGTCTGGGGACTACTCAGAGGCTCCGTTAGCCAGGTATCCACGAAGTTCCACTGTTATAACAAATAACCGTGTGCAGTTTTATTGACTAAGACTTTGGGAAAAAAGGCTGGACTGGAATCAAGCTTGTTACGTCGCTCTGTGCTTTATGTACGCTCTGGAAAATGGGAAAAAGACTTGTAGAAGAAGTGCAACGTTTAGAGACCAACGTCTATGCCATCGAAAATTCAGACTACTTGGGTTACTGCACCCGCGCTGTCGGAAGTGCCAAGCTGAGGTCATGATGAAAGTGGAGGAGGCCACGCGCATACCAACCGAATATCAACTTGGACTTCCTGGGCTGCTGGCCACCAAATTCCACGTCTGGTGGAGTCTGCCAGGTATGAAATGGAGGAGCCTCCTCTGTGCCAAAGTTGGATGGACTACATCTCCCATGGGGGGCTGATCATGTCTCGTTATCTGAACTTGAGACTCTGAGAGACTCAGCTGTTATAAATGTGCTGTCGTCGTTGCAGGGGGCTCTCTGCTCTCACTGTCTATATTTACATCGTTCAGTGTATGTTGCGTTTGCATTGTTGGTCCTTTACAATGTAGTTTACTGCAGTAATGCTTACATCTATGCATTGTATTCTACATAACTCATAAAGAGTGTTTCTGTGTTTTGTTGGAGGTTTCTGTTGGGCAATTCAAATATGTTTGGTTACATCTCGTTTTTGGTAGATGAAGTATCATCTAAATGGAGGAATATGTGGTGGATTTGAATAGCCTCTATTCATCAAGAGTTTGCTGAGCGTGTATGTCTTAAAGGTTGGGGTCACTGGGGGAGAATGAGAGCACCCCCTAGAAGGACTAGTATCTGTCTATTTGTAGATAATTATACACTTGATACCCCCCCACACATGACATATACGACACTGTTCTGTAACTAATCGAGTAGGTGCCATGCGGCTCTCACCCTGCTGCTATCATGCTCCATGAAATCCTCTGTATGTCCTTTGGAATCCTCAATAAACCTGAACCACTGATGAAAAAGTCCAGCCTACAGCCTTTTGTCTTTGTCAAGCCATGGGGAAACGATTCGGCACTACACCAGCTTTATACTTTACTGCTGATATCTAACTTTTTAAAATAGACTATGGCTTCTCATAAGGAAGAGAAATTATTCTCTTGACAAAAAATGTTTGCTCTGTTTTTTTCTGAATTGCCGAGGAGATTAGATCAGAGTTATGAGACAATATACCCGTTAATTCTTCTCCATACCATAAACTCATTCGTTAATATTTCTAACTCTAGTGGGAGGAGCGGAGATTTTTTTTTCTTTTTTGAGAAGTGGAGAAGTGGGAGGATCAAGCATTTGTTTCTTCTGTTTCCATGGTGAATCATGTTATCAGCGATCCATTGACGATGGCTTTTACACACGCGATCAACCTAGAGTGAACACGCTCAGAGTTGATTTACCCAACGCTGATCCACTGTTCTGAAACCGAAAACCCAGAGTTGCTGGTCACCACTGCGCTCTGAGTTGACTAACTCAGAGCGCAGGATTAAACTCAGAGTATGTAAAACCAGCTACCTGAAACAGGCCTCTGAAACTAAGAACCAAGAGTAAGCATGTTTTAGATAGAGGGCAGTGTGCGACACCCACTTAGACACATCTCCCTGAAGAGAAGTCAAGGGACAAACTGTTGAGAGGCAACCCAGATGATTTACTACTAGTCACTGTCTTGTAGAGGAGGAGAATCACACATAATAAGGAGTATAAGAGTCAGATTTCATGGAAAGGAGAGACTGTTGCTGTGAAGTGGGCTGCAAGTACTGAATTCCACATAAAAGGGATTGTGTGTGTGTGTGTGTGTGTGTGTGTGTGTGTGTGTGTGTGTGTGTGTGTGTGTGTGTGTGTGTGTGTGTGTGTGTGTGTGTGTGTGTGTGTGTGTGTGTGTGTGTGTGTGTGTGTGTGTGTGTGTGTGTGTGTGTGTGTGTGTGTGTGTGTGTGTGTGTGTGTGTGTGTGTGAGAAAGAGAGGGTAAACAAGTAGTGGTGAAAACAAGGGAAGAAGGAATGTTGGCAGGTCAAGAGATGGGCCAGATTTATAGAGTACCATATCAGTTTTTAAAAGCATGCCCGCATCACATTAACTCAAGTGATTATAGGGGGAGTGGGGAGGCGTTGCTGTAAATCATGTCCACTTTCATACAGCAGCAGCCCTTTCTTGATGGATTGTGTTTGTTATTGGAGCCTTGTGCAGAATGCATGCGACACAGCAGAGATATTGCTAAATGTCAATGAGCAAAGGCACAGAGCGACTGTGCATCTGTGGCTATTGTGTGGAAGTATTTGATTTGTGAGAGGCTGTCAGTGTAAGGCCAGTCAGCGGGGGCCATTTTGGAGTGTCTCTTAAATAAGGGTTTCTTGCTTGTTCTTTCTCTTGCAGAAAAGACATCAGAATGATCAAGACTGTCTAAGAATGCGTTCGCAAGTATGTACCACCTTTTCTCAGTGATCTGCAGTTTTGTTTACACGCGTCAAACACACAAAACTTCGACATGGATGTAAAAGTCAATATCCTGTATTAATTGGACATCAGGGAGGCAGTTTAAAGTCAGACACATTCCCTTTCCAAACACAAATTCTGGTACTTGTTTAGTTTTTTTCAACTACAGAAATCTGAAATTTCTCTTGCTTTGATGTCCAGTTTTTCTAATTTGTTGGGCTCGCTCAAAGCAGAATATGCAAGGTACTGTATATTCAAGTGTGTAATCATATGAAGTTGTTGCCTGGAAATCCAGACCCATATCTAGAACGATAGAGGCCACAATCAATAGTAATTCCCAACTCAATGGGCGGCTCCTACTCGTGCATTTCAAATGCTACTGCACGAAATTGGATAGCACTACAACCAATCAGAGCAATGAACAAGGTGACATATTAAGCCCCATTCATTTAGCGACCAGCATGCTTAACTGTTAAATTAAACTTTTGCCGTGGTCGGTCGGCAAAACAGAACATTCCTCTTACTTGCTAATGAAATATTTGAGTGCCGTCTTCCAAATCGTAAAGGGTCGAGGCCAAAGCCGTCTTAACAACATATCCGCAGCTATCTTTGATGTTTACTATCACGTCTTCGACTACGCACGGCCGCACGCACAGCACTTTCGTCATCCGGTTACATCCGCCCCAGAGCACCATACATAGGGCTCTGGTCCGCCCATATCAGATAGAACCAATTGAAACGTAGCTCAGGTTTTCTTGACATACAGTATTTAATGAGCTTCAATGGAGAGTGTCCAGACCAACAGGCGCAGCAAATTACGTTTGCCAGCGCCTAGCGGCAGGTCTGGATTTCCAGGCTAATCAAGTTGGGCATACTTCAGTTCTTAAATCTTTACAAGGACACTTCCAAATTCAACTGAATTACTTTGAAAAAATAGGATCAGAATAGATCTCATGTAATACTGACATATGGCAACTAAGGGCCTGACAGTGGACACATGCAATATATATTTTGTCAGCAAATAATATTTAAATACACAAGTTAACAACAATTGTAAAATACAAATTAAATGCTCTTTTAAAATAAATTATCGAATTACTTGAACTTTGACCTAGTTTGCACCTGCCTTTCAAAGCGCAACCTGGTGATATCAGCTGTAGTCTACGCAATGTTGTCAAAGCGAAGCAAAATGCGGCACCAAGCGCAGCAGGGAGAGATGGAGGAAGAATAGATTATTTGTTGCTATAAAACGACATTAGCGCGATCTCGGAAGGAAAACCATTGCTTTGCGAAATGCTAACGTGAGTTTAGCTTAGCTGTCTGTGTAGGCTACGTTAGCTATGCAGCGCTGCTAATTGCCCGTCAACAGTGACGCTTGCACCATGTGAATACCCGGTCAATACTGGATATAGTATGGACACAAACGAATATCAATATTGGATCTTTGTATGGAAGTCCCGGAAAAGATACACGTTCCGGGATGAATTGAAAAGCTCCTGTAATAGCTACGATGGCACAGAGGACAGCTGATTTGGAACGGAACAACAGCTGCTCGCTTCCACGGGAAAAAGTAAGGAACTGCAACGTTCTTACCGTTCAAAAGTTATTAAATCATCAACAAACGACGCAGATTACTGTCTCGTGCCACAAGCTCGGTTTCAGTGAGTACATTGGGATTATTAATGTTTTTTTTAATGGTGTTTTTGAGAACGAGTATTTGAATACTCGCTCGGAAAAAAAAACATAGCCTATTCGAAGCCTGTAAAATGGTATTCCGGACAGCCCTAGAATGATCTGATGATTTGGTTAAACATTTATAAGCAAAATGCAGGCTTGAAGTTGAATGTTTGGCTGTCATTATGAAAACAATGTAACAGTAGTGCAAACATGAGTTGCAGCTGTCTGCTCATTTACATAGGTCAAGGTTTTTAGAATTTGATAAGGCTCTACATGTAGCATATTTGCTGAATCGTTTAGGGATAGTTTGATCTGAATTTATTCATATTAGATATTTACATTTACAAACTGAAAGTGAAGATCTGCCTGCCTATTTTAAAAATTTGATTTTCTCAGCCGAGCTAAGGGTGTAAGGGCAGGGTGTCATACTGTATCATATTGTATCATATTGTATGGAATGTAAAGACCACTGAGGCAAATTTGTGATATTTGGGCTATACAAATAAAACTGATTTGATTAAAAATAAATCATTGGGTTTAATGTGGACAATGACACATTCGCATTTTCTCACTTGGGTACTATTGGCATCTCTTTCTCTATTTCATTTTCCTCTATGTGCTTGTTCACACTGATGTCACGGTGGTGACGCGTCAGCTGTTGTAGCTGCAGCTGATCCACTTGTTAGTAGGCCAAGCAGGGTTTATTGGCTGCAGGGACTCAAGTCCCTTCCTCTTTGTTCACTTTGGCCCTGTAGTACAAATTAATAAATGATTATTATTATAATCACTGGAGTTGTTTTTGTTGTTGCTGCTGTTTTTCTTAAATGTATTAATTAATTAAAGCCTGCCAAGATGAGCGTAGAGCACACAGTTTGGCTGAACCATCAGCGAACCGATCCACAGTTTCTCAGGTTCACACCACACGTTGGATGTTTTCCTGGCCAAGACACTGAAACCTGAGTTGTTTCTGATGGGTTGGTCAGCGTCGTGCATGGCAGCTCCGTCACTGTCCTGTATGAGAGTTTGAGAGGCTCATTGTAAAGCGATTTGTCTTTTAAGGTAGACAGTTACAGTCTGTTTACCATGCACCTCTTTGGTGGAGTATACAAGAACACAGGATAAACTGCCCTATAAGGGGTGTTTTCCTGTGGCGAAAACACGGTGGCTGACATATAGGCTCCCCTACATTTGGAACTGCATGCAGACAGTGCCATTTTTATTTTCTGCCCCTGCCTCTATCAGACAGCACACAGTATGAAGGCTTTAACTTTGTTGGATAAATCAGTATGCTCTAACTGGGAGCTTTGATATAATGGAATGTGTTTGAGGATGTTGCATATTCAATTATTATAATATAGAATTCCTTTTTTTAAAGTATTAATTGACATACATAAGTAAATGTTTATCACTTGTTTCATCACATTGCATTCGATATGTTGGAACTCACAGGATGCCCACACTGCACTCAGCTGCCTGGTGACAGACACAGGCAGAAAGCTTTGTCTCCAAACATTTAATTAAAGATGAAGGAAGACATACATAATAGAATATTTCAGGAGCGTAATTGTGTCTGTGTTTTTGGTCCTTTAGTTGTTGGTAGCTTTGCTAAAATATTCCCTGTAGTGAATAATGGGGAGCCCTGCACAGGTAATAGCTAGGCTAGAGCCGAGAGCAGAGCAGCAGTACATTGTTCTGCAGTCCTGATATATTTATGTTTATTTATGTTTGTTAAACACATTGTGATCAGCATCACAATGTGTTTAACAAAAGCTGGTCTCAATTTCTCACTTTTCTTAAACTAACTTTTCGCTTAATAACTTGTGTTTCTGATCTTGTGCCTCAGAAAGCTGTGATAGCTCCATGAGATTATATAGTCATTTCACCTGTATCACCTCTTTTGCGCGAAGTGTGCTTTGAAACTTGTTCTTTGAATGATTCATATGTGCATGAATGAAATATCAAACTAGCTAGTTCATTATGCTCACCCACTCACACATCATGTCATCTGACAAATAGAGGAGCTGCCTCAGTTGAAGAGTAAGGATAATTCAGATCTGTTGATGGCAGTGATGTGGGTACTTTGATGATGTAATAAAACAAACACACCTCAACATCACTGTCAAACAGTTTGAAGACAAGAAAGAGCTGATGAACAATGTGTGTTATGTTGTTATGGTGCTCATGCCTCATACAGCAGATGTCAGAAGTCAAATTACCCCAGTTGTATTTTTCATAAACTGTTTGTTTATAGCCATTACATGTGAAACTTGTACTTCTTCTACCACATATAGACCATGCATGAGTTTTCAGAGTAGAGGAGATATTGACAGAACCCAACCCACCCAGTCCGTCCTATTTCCACTTTGCGCTTATCAAATTGTTTTGTCTCTGAATTACTTACAAAGGTCTACTTAGGGGCACTTTACACGACAACACGAAACAGTGCAAACGCGGAAAAATTCCCGCGGTTGCACTATATAATTTACAGGAAAACAGCAAACGCAGGCATGAAACCGCAGGTTTTTGAGATCACCTCCCAGGGAGGATTTTTTGGAAAACTTAACGGTTTTGGTTTCCTGTAAACACCGAAACCATTTCCCCTGATAATGCTGACGTCACGGCTCCACCCTCACACATGCGTAGTCTATAACATTTGCTGTCAAAATACCCACAACACAAGCGAGTTATAAAGTTAGAAGACAACATGAACGGTGTCTCCACGGCACCATCACTGTGATCAGCGGAGAGTGACGTGCAGGGCTAAAATATAGGCTAACACTCGCCAATTTAGTCCAAGCGATTACCGCAGTAAGTTATTGAGACCACCCGCCACTTTTGCTGGGGAAAGATTTGTGCTCTGCCTGTTTTTCTAGCTAAATAAACGTGTGTCACTTCTATATGCCAGGGACACGGCTCTCTCTACATTAAAAACACTATCAGCGTGCAGCGGTTAAGCTAGCGGCTACTGTTCAACAAAAGGAGCATTGAGGCTACGGCTTCACAGTAAAAGCATTTCACTGGCTAAACATTAATAGCATTTCACTGGACACACGTGAGTTGACTTTTATTTTGAAGTACGCCTACAGGAAGGTATCCGCTCATGAAGCCCCTTCACTATCAGCAAGTCTTCTGTTTTTACGAGTTCAATGCGGTGAAATAAGAGGACAGAAAGCTTGTCTTTTACAATATTTGTAACCCCAAGCTTACACCAACCGCTTTATGAACGTTAGTGGCATTAATTTTCGGTTACAGTAAGGTTTTATGCATCAAATTGTACCGGAAGAGCTATCTACTAGGCTGTGTCACCGCTGACTATTGGCTTGGCATGGCTGCTACACTGCTACTACAGCGATTTCGGCCAGTTTCCTCTGAAAACATGTGTACGGGTGAAGATGTCAGATAAATTGTGTCTGAACGGGTTTTTTTTTTTAAACCAAAAACTGGAAAACTGTCACGTTTTCACCGTGTAAAGTGCCCCTTAGACTCTCTCTGTTGATACGTTTGCCTGTTGTTGTTTTATCCACACCCATATGCAGTTAATGTAAGTTGCTTTTGATGAAATGGTCAGCTAAGTAAATGTAATGTAATTACCCACAGGCTTTTCATAGCAATTGACTTAAACGTTCAGACTTGTATGGCTGCAAATAAAGAGTCTAAAAATGCTTTTCAGCAGTACCTAAAATGATACCAAATGTCACTATTTGTAATTGTTTCATGATTTTGATATCAGTTCTGTTGATAAGATTGATGAGATTGCACTGATATAAGAGTATGTCTTTAAAAGTTATTTTGAAGAACTCAGGATATAAGAATCCCCCAGCCCCACCTGCAACTTTAGTGCATCAGTGCAAGATGTCTTGCATTGGTGGTGGTTATGAAGTCTAAATTAAATTGAGATGACTCAGTTTTTGCAAAGTCCTTTTTAGATGTAATCTCAAAGGCATAGTTAATGAGACTGGAGAACATTTATTGCAAGTTGCAACTCTAGATATCCCCTCTCTTTGCCATTTTGGTGTATTATTTGTGAACAATGGGTTTCCTGTTATGAACATCACAATGGTGTAGCAAAGCCTCAAAGAAACAAGGGCATCAGTGTACAACAGCAAAATAATTGTCTTTAATGAGCAGTAGTGAGGCCCGGCATTTTCATTGTCACTGTGCAGCCCTTTGATACCCTGGATAATGGTTTCAGACTGTAGCTGTATGATCCATTTTCTTTGATAAAAATCTCTAGGTGTTTGCCTTGAGAGACAAGACAGTGTTCAGGGCTGTCAGAAGGCATTCCTGTGACTGTATGTCAGGGGTTGGTGTTTGGTATATCTTGAATTGCATCATGTGTGGTAAAACTGCCTTTGATCATTGCAAGGTTAACTGTGTTAGTGGCTCATTTACAAAACGTGCGTGTTTAATATCCAGAGCATTTTTCTGTTTTATGTTAATCTTTCTTTCAAAGTTGAATTGCAAAATGTCGTCATGATTGGTCATTATGCCAATCACCTCGGCAGGTTGTGATTATTGCAGTCCATCTTGATTTTAAAATTCAGCGACTGCTATCAGAGAGGGAGAAGTAAGTCTGCTGAGGGCCTGTTTTGGCAGAGACAAAGTTGCATTATTGGAAGCCATAAGTCAGGTTTTATGGGTGGCACTCTGAGTTAATAAGCTGCATCCTACAGTTGACACACAATCCCAGCTTGTTTACTAGAGGGTTTATGCTGAAAAACATTTCTGTACCAACATTTTTATGACAAATACAACAAGACTCTTAGAAAGAACTTATCCCCCACTTAATATTAACAACAAGCATAGTAGGTGGCATATTTAACATGATTACTTTAAATGTACCTCCTCCTTCTAACCCTATTTAAATCTGGATGCTAGGTGTTAGAGTGAGGCTTAAGCCTATAGAAACACATGATATCTCTTGTAATGTAGATGAAACATTTATGAATCATTAAGGTCTCCATATTCTTGTTTGAAGACTGTTTAATCAGGGAAGTAGTTAGTACCTTGGCTCAGTTGGTAGAGGTCTTCAGTGAGAAGTATGATCAGGAGAATAGTGTTCATTCGAATGACTGTGTACACACAAGCCTGTTTAGGGTAGGGGAGCAACTTGTGTGTAATTCTGCAAAGGTTTTAATGACAGTCAAAGTGCAAAGTGGACATGAGGGCTCCTCTGATGGAAATCAATGCGGTCTTTTGTAGCAGAGAGAGAGCAGCCAATCCCAGGACTCAGCTGCCTGATGTGATGTTGGCAGACTAACACAAGCATTTAATGATGCGTCACTGGTCCAGTCAGGTAATCAATTTATTTAGGCAGTAATGTATGTATCCCAAGGTAAATCTTTAATTAAAGGGCAAAAAGAAGAGGACAATTGTGATGCAGAAGGCCAAGGAGTATGAAAATCAAACTGCGTAAATGGAGGGCTTACTCATTTCCTTTTTAATTAGCTGGAATTGCTTGATACTCCCAGTTTGTTTGTTACATTTCCAGGCGTATTCGTTAAGCCTGCATTTCTCACCCTAACAAGGCCCCTAAGAACAAAGCAAGTTTTTGGAGTGAAAATATTTCAGAATCCATATGATTTGAGGCTAAACCACCCTAGCCACCAGGTCTTGAGAAGAGCTACAGATCCACTACCTGTACACAACTGGCTTAATGTGTGGATAAGTGCACTATTGTGAATCAAAGCTCCGAAGCACCACGTACATCAAATACCTTCCCTTAAAAGTGTTAATGCCTCTCCTACTATGTGACCCGTTCTGTGTCTTTTAAGTATTTTAAAGGCCTTTGGCAGTATCTACTTCAATCTCTCCTAAACAAAAAATTTGAACTTGATCGTTGTGACCATTTGAGTGGTTGGGAGTCAAAGAGACAGGAGGATGTACAATACTAAGAGAGATGAATGCTCTTCAATAGCCATGTCTAAGTGACAGGTTGAGTTTAGCCTCATTGATTAATCCACTGAGCATTTGAAGGATTTGAGCGTGGGGGTGTGACAGCATTAGACTGTTCACTGAGCTGAGATAACTCTCTTCTGCAGTGGTGCATTGTACATGAAGTGCTTACTGTGTGCACAGGATTGTACTTTATTTTTTATGGTCATAGTCCTGTGGGTGACGGGTTGCCAAGAACTATGTTTTCCATGAAATATGTTTTGTTTTGAATGAAATTATTACAGCTAGGATTTTCATTGGCCCAATTCAATAAATGGATTGAGCCATGGATACAAGAACCTATTACACTGAATTTATTATTATTACATGACATGCTGATTCTTGTCCTATTAGATGTAATTCCAATGAAGTCCTGTAATTCCCTTTATTTATTTATGTATGTATGTATTTATTTATTTATTTATTTATTTATTAATTAAGATCAATTTAAGCTTAGCTTAGTTTATATTGTAGCACTGAGTGGCCAATCCTTGCAGAGAAAATCCTTCTTGGCTTTGCATATGAACACTGTAGCGGTTATAGGTGGTTCAGATTAATTCAGCTATTAGAAATTAATCTGAAGATTAATAATACTTTAATAATTTGTTTAAAGTTCAAAGGGGCACCACCATTCGTTTAAAAATGGAAAAATAATAGCAAATTGTCTCGTTTAATCTCGGGTGTGGTGTGTGTGTGTGTGGGTGAAGCGAAGTAGAAAAAGGAACGGGGGAGTTCCCACGTGACGTATGACTCGAGGTGTGAGTCAGACCGCGCAGGGGAGCTAGGGAGTCGGTCAGTGAGACTAGGGGGCGTGTAGATTAACCCTTACCAAAGGTACAGGGAGGGGCGAAAGGCCCAAAATGGTGGCGGAGTAGGCTAGGCTAGGCTATTCTACCTCCAACCTATAGGGGAAGTAACTACCACGGGTACTCAAAATGGCGTCTACTTCAATACAAAGGACATGAAGAAGGGGGTTTTGGAGGCGGGGGATTTCGAAAAATCACTCGCCCTTTTTAAACTGATTTTACCGCCAATCTTTACACCAATTCTATTTGATCAAGACTACAATTAGGGTTATCTAACGTGTGTGCATGCAGGAGAGGAAGAGGAGGAAAGATCACGCTTGAGCGCGGGGGGGAAAGAAAAGTGTGAGGTTTTAAAACACACAGCAGAATTAAACCACACTGCCGTCACTCGCACTGAATGAAATGATCAAACACACTTTCCCCGTTCTGGTTCTCCGTGGGGGAGGACAAACGGAGATAATCACACAGCTTGTTCAAAATAGCAAACACAAATTCGAAAATAAACAGTATTGTTCAACACTTTAAAAAGTAATAATAACTAAAACATCTGCCCAGGTAATATAAAGCCACCGAGATTCTTAAAAGTGAGCTGTCCCGCTCTGAGCCGCTCTGATCCGACCCGCTCTACTCGGTGGAAACGAGGCACTAGTGTCCTCTGCTCGTCGTCGTTTGAGGCGGGCAGGCCAATCCTTTCCTGGGTTGGCGGGGCTCGCAAGACGGCGAACCAAGTCCAGGCTCCGAACCTTTGGCGGTCGGGGAGCTGGTGAGTCGATCTCTGCGGTCTTCAGATCGCAGGAAAGAGGCAAAGGGGCACAGCTGATTCTGTGCGGAGGATGGCGGTCGGAGACAAATCAATCGGCTTACGGTCCGCTGTCCAAAAAGGCTAGTTTCTAGGTAAACCGCCTGTGTCCTAGTTCTTCTTCTTGTCGTTCCAACGGAACAGTTTACAACTCACTTTGTGGTCCTGGAGATCGCCGCGGCCACAGGCGGCAGCTTTTGTAAAACACGTGGTGGTTGAGGGTCGAAGAGGGCCCTGTAGATTTGTACAAACTTGTTGTCTCTATATGGATCAGCCAAAAAGCTGAACGCCAGAGACGGGGAACTACGCAGTGCGCGCGTCCTTTTAAAGCCCCCGGCTATCATCCGGGGTGGGGTTTCAGGCTAGCGTTTGGATACACCCATCTGGAGAGGTAAGGGTGCACTGCAGTGTTTTGGCGGCACAGTGGCGGCACACAGTTGTCCATAGGTTTGACCCCCTACAACACTACAACACAATATCCTGATTATATTTTGCTCATGCAGGAAATTGTTAATATTTGGAATTAGCTTGTGAACACTTAGATAAGAGTAAGGCTTTATTTTAACATAATTCCTTTTCCGCAGCCAGTGTTTGAAGACAGAATTTCAGCCAAAATAGAGACTTTATTTGCACATTATACATTTTATTCTTTATTTTTAGTAGATGAAATGACATGTGTTGAAGAAATATACTTTACAGACTTGCATAACGATTATTTTTTTTGTCAGATTTAAAAGAGTATAACTGTCTACAACTCATTATGTGTTTAGATGTAAGGTTGTGTTAGCCATGTCACAGTACTTTCCTGTAGTTTCAGAAACATCAAATGAGAGCTGAAAAAAGTGAGATGTAAAAGGCCGTCAAATTCATTTCTCTAGTATAGGGCTTAATTTGGTATCACCGTGGTAACATCAAGGTTGCTTTATTTTAAAGTAAATATTTTTCTTACTGGGTCCATTCACAGAATGGATAACTGACCTGCACTACTCTGATTTATCCCACTGCTCTGTATGATTATTGAAGAAAATCATCTGCAGTTATTCACCATTTTTTTTGGTGGATTAATTTGTTTGTTTTTAGTTAACAAATAAGAATTCATGGCATGGTTCTACTTCAAGCTCCCTTCGAGATCATCTTCTTCTTGCCCCGATGCATCAAACATTGTATCAAGATAAGTTGAATTAAACCAATATATTCTTGGCTTGACTTGTTCATAGGGTATAGTGCAAAGTTTTAATAATATCAGGACAAACAGTTGGAACAGCCAGCCAGCTTGTTGACCCCCAGCTTTCAGTCAGCCAGAAAGGTAACCACCACTCACAACAGCCTGTAGGTCAGCCAGACACCAGCTCCGCCAGTAGAATATCAGTTTGCCTGAAAGCTCTTCTGCCAGTTAGCAGCTACAGCTAACCAGCTCTAGTAGCAGCCTGCCAGCTCATGAAGTATCCAACCAGCCAGCCAGTTTCCCTGAAGCAACAGCTGTTGGCTCTAAACCAAGCCTTCTTCTTGGGCCACAGTCAGCTCCCCTTGCCTCACCATCAATGGGGCTCCATTCAGGCAAATACTTTTAACGTTTTTGATAGCTTTCAAGGACAATTAGCAGACAAATTAAAAAAGTTGAGTTAATGTTGGTGAAGTTATACCTCAGAAGAGGTCGTCAACTAATTTTAGTGTTGGCAGTTAGATATGTTAACGCAAGCCACCAAAACACAAACTGCTGATGGATAGCTTGACCCCTGCATGTTAGTTGCTGCTGGTATCAGTGTGTGTGTGTGTGTGTGTGTGTGTGTGTGTGTGTGTGTGTGTGTGTGTGTGTGTGTGTGTGTGTGTGTGTGTGTGTGTGTGTGTGTGTGTGTGTGTGTGTGTGTGTGTGTGTGTGTGTGTGTGTGTGTGTGTGTGTGATAGAGATAGAATGAGTGAATCTGTGAATCATGTTCTTATGCTTCAGTGCTTCAATACTGATTTATTGATACGTGCTCCTTGATACATTTTTTATTCTGTTTTTAGCTATTTTGATTAATTCCCTTTTATCCATGATGCATCTGCACAGACAAGACCATTTTATGTCACATTATGCACTCCTGTTGAAGTGTGAATAAAAATCACTTGATAGTAAGACACTGAATTTGTGCCTAACCCTCCTCCCATCTTGTGACTGTCTCTTTGTTCTTGGCCTGTCCATTACGTCTTAAGAAAGTTTAATACAGAAAGTCATCCACCTTTTTTTCTAAACAACAAATGGATTTTATATTAAACCTCCTATGGGGAACTTTTAAATGTTTATTAACAGTCACACATGTCACTAAAATATTCACCTTGGCTGCTACTGATCTGTAAATGTGTTAAGCATTAAGAGTATAGTTGAAGGTACAGGTATGTTATACGCCTATTAAGAGCATTTGTATATCTCAGGAAGGTAAGTATAGATACATTCTTTGGTAAAGCAGACAAACACCCCAAATAGTGTGTCAAATAGCACCAAAATGTGATGATTAATAGCTCTTTAAGGGTCATTTGAAATGACTTCAGGATTTATGCAAGAGTCTCTCTTCTAGGCAGTGACGTATTGGTCTGTGACAGTGCAATAATTATCCATGGACCAAGGACAAAGTGATAGTATAATGTGTGTGTGTGTTTGTGTGTGTGTGTCTCTGTGGTAATGACAGTGTGGTGAGGTGGGGACAGAAGCACAAGAGAAAGTTGTTGCATCTACACAGACTGTTTGATATTTTGATAATTAGGAAAGAGTCGAGCATAATCAGACAAACCTGTCCTTGGGTAATTATGCAGCCTATCGATATCCAATAACCAATTAATATGGGCCCTTTAAACTATGACTCAAGTTCATTGTGTCTCTGCTCAACTTTTACAGCTGTTAATTTGTCGTACCAGTACTGTAGGATTAGTATATACATAACCATTTTTAAATATAAGTGCATAATGCCAATTACCTCCCAACTATTACTTTTTCCTATAAGATTGTAGCCGTGCCAAGGTCTACAAGGGTTTCACTTTGTCTATTAGCACTGGTAAGTTTGTGTTATAATGGGTGGTTTAAATGGCACTATAACATTTGCAGATGAATATGAGGACAGTGGTGCAAAGAGTGAGTTGGCCTAGCAAAGAAATGGGACCTCAGCATGGATGCCAAATCAATGGCAACCAGCTAGCCCAAATGAACACTGCATGGAGTAATCATTATTTGATTGACTGCCTAACCATTTTGATGATGTGTTTCTCACCTTAAGTCTGTGCAACATGTGCTCTGAAAGTAAGATGTGGATTTGTTGTTTTTTCAGATGGACCATCGGCTGGTAGGACTGCTGCTGGCATTCCTGGAGAGTACTGGAGCTTCTCCTGGGTAGCCGAGGATGACCTGAGCTTTCCCAACGACTCTGTGCCCATGTCAGGTGAGTCAGACATTGTCAGCCCTCCTCAGACAGATGGACAGACTGAGGCACTTCTGTCCTCTAAGGATCCTTTGCTCCCAATTGGCCACAACAACTGGCACACATAAACCTCTCTCTCCCCCTGCCCTGCACGGACATCACAACGTATCAGCCTGCCTGTAACCCGCTTAAGGACCCACATAAACACCTCAAACTCATTGCAAACACATCTATCATATGTGGGGAAACATATATTTCAGTTAAAAAATAAAATGTTTTAAGTTTGGCATGTAAAATTGTGGCAAGATTTGACCAAAATATAAGATAGCATTTCTTTATAATAAATCCTGTTATCTTCTTTTCATGTTGTTTTACAAATAATCTAGATAATCTAAGTGACAGTTTTTAAAGACTTTGAAATAGGGATTCTGGTGGAGGGATAACACAGTTCACTGTCTTACCAGTCTTGGAAAAAGTAGACCTCAGAAAAAAGATGGAGGATGTGGTCGGGTTATTTGAACCATTCACCAACATGTGGATTTACGTCACTAAAAGAAAAACCAGGACCTAACCAAGGAGCAGACAGACTACTGCCTCCCACCCATGAATACTTTCCTTGTCAGCTAGGGCCCTGTGCTGCCATCAGTTTTTTTTGCTTCGTCGTTAACTCATCCCAAATGCTTAGGGGCTTGACTATTTAAGACAGATAAGGCAGAACTACCCATGTACAGCTAGTTAGAATAGGTGGAGAAAGAGACCAGCAATGGCTGAAGCTTGCATGTCAGTTTGACATTGTAAGAAAAGTGACCTGAAGACGAGAACCCAATATAAAAGTCCTGTTTATGAGCATCTGCATAAGCCCAGAGGAGCATGTGTGCATCTACATCAGGTCATTCACATTCACATCATTTGGCAGTGACAGCTCCAGCAAGATTTATTTGTCCCTCCAACCCCTTGATGAGTGGGAGATCATCATTTAAGTGATGATTCACAGTCCTAACAGCACCACACTGTCACACAGCTGTTTATAAAACACATCCTTGATGGTTGAACTCTGGGTCCTTCCTTCAGCTGTCTGTGGTTGATAGCCTGCAGTGGACTGTTATTGGTGTCAGTTAGAGAATGATTTGAATCAATCAATCAGCAATGCTCACATCCGACTACATTTTCTATTATTTCTCACAATGTCAACATTGGCCTCTCACCTTCATGTTTGCAAACCAGAAGAGATACTTTCCTGCATTGTGATTAGCAATTTGAGCATGATGTGGCTGGAGCAGGAAGGATCACATCTGGACAGTAAAACCTAGATAACTACAAATGCTCCAAATCGAAATAGAACTGTTTAGTAAACCAAGCCAAATTGTTATTGCCACAAATGTTGTGGAGTTTGCCAAAATGTTAATTAAACGTAAAATAACCATTTACATTCATATACAGTATATTTATTTATACTATTGTCCTCCAATGGTATAACTCAGGGGTCCCCAAACTACGGCCCGCGGGCCAAATGCGGCCCGCGGCCCGCTTTTTATTGGCCCGCGGCCGATTTTAAAAATATAATGTAATATGGCCCTTTGAATTTTTATTTTTTTTGTATTTCTTAGTTAACCCACTAGTGCAGGGGTGTCAAACACTGATTGATTGGCCCGTGGCACATTTTAAAAATATAATGTAATATGGCGCTTTTAATTTTTAAATAATTTAAATGCACTCATTATATTACAGAGAAATATGTCCCATAAAAGAAAATGAGCAACAAGCCCATCCCAGAGGACCCTGCATAATATTTTATTTTAAATTAATATTATTATGGAAAATCTATGCATCCTTCTCCAATAGCTTCTAATTCATCTGACAGTGTCTCCATTTTTTTTTCATACAAAATTCTTCAGATTTAGCCTCTTAATTTCCCTCTCAAAGTGCACCAGATTCATGCATTTCGCTTTAAAAACTTTAAAAAATCTCCCAGGGGGGCATACCCCCGGACCCCCCTAGGAGGGTCGGGACCTCGGCTGGATACTATTTTCACCCTGCTGGACATTGGACGCAAAGGCAGAAAACACTGGGTGTATCATTGGCACATAAACAACAGGGGGAATGTGTCTGTTTAATGTGCAAGGAAAGTGTTGCCGTGAAGAAGGATTACAATTTACGAAGACACTATGAAACTAAACATCAGAGCAGCTACATGTCCTGATAAATGTGTTATTTTTGCAAAGTGGCCCGGCCCTTCGTAGATTTTTCTGTATGTGGCCCTCAGTGAAAAAAGTTTGGAGACCCCTGGTATAACTGATTGTACATTTGGGCATATTGGAGCTTTGTATTGTTATACATGTGGTGACCAAATGTCATTCAGAGTGAGGACATTTTGCTGCTGCTTATCTTTGGCTTTTAAAGGTTGCATTGTGTTACATAGGACAGCTTTAGAGGATGCTGGGAAAAAGGTTCTGATGGTAACAGCTCTCAACACATGGTGTACATTGCTTTGGGCTGCAGTGATAGAGCTCAGCTTTGACTAAAGCATCTGCTGTCAGTTACCTACCTTGTCAGTATTACCTACCACAAAAGCCAACTGACCAACTGGACACTCACCACCAGCTGCACATGCTTTCCCTCCCTCTTGCCTCCATTAGCAGCCATTAGCTGCAGGCTCTACAGGCTAAGCCAACTTCCTTGTTGGCATTTGAGTGCTGGTGAGCTGACTTTGTTGCCACTGTGTGACAGTGAAGTCAGTGATCTCTGGATGTCAGAGCCTTTGACCTGAACTCTCTACTGCCTCCCATCCACAGTGTGCTAACCTCCCCTGGGGAATAGCAGCAGGGCAGCCTGTTGCCATACTCTGTTAAACCCTTTTCAAACAACACATTTATCATTCCAGACCCATTCTTTTCACGGAGATGGATAGTCCTGGTTCAGCTGTTGCCGGCTTGCCGCCAGCTGTAACAGAGGCACTCTGGATGGATGCTAGCCACTTCAGGAGTTGGCTTGCTCTAACATCTGCCTCACTCAGCTGGTAGTGTTGTTCTTGTGTTATGCAATACAGCAGTGGGATAAAACACATTTGTGGGTGGTATCAAAGACAGAGCAGTGGTGCAGTTGCTTACATATGGCATCCTCCTGGAGTCATGTTGTTCGGTACTTCCAAAGCCAGCTTAAAGTGTGCACATTTGCACAGTTATTTCATGCCATGGATTGTGACACCAATTTGAAAAAGGGTATGAATAGAAATTAAATTACCAAATTAACAGATCTAATCTTCTGATTATAAATACTGTTGACACTGTTATCGGCTGGATCAATGGAAAAATGTCAGTGTGTTTTGAATTGTCTTAAATGTAATTGCTCTAATTAGGTTTTTTTCTCCACCTCTCATTGTGTAAAAAATCACTCATCTATTCATCTGCTTGTATTTGAAATGACAGCTCCAGCTCCTTCGAGAGGAAATTAATTTGCATGAAATACCATGGCCATACAAAGTGTAATGGATACATAAATATCCTCAGCCAGGCACAATCTCATTGTAATCAGGAAATAAACATATTTATCATCTTAGACCTTCAGTGCATCTTAGGCCTTTTTTGGTACATTTTGGTTTTTCATTTCACAACTGCTGAGGCTGTGTTCATGCAAATGGCTTCATATTTGGTCAAGGCTAATGTTTTCTGACCAATTTATGAATTTTAACCTCAATTCATTGATTTACACTATAATGCACTGTATATTAATTTTCCTCACACTCAGCCTCCTTGGCCAAATAAGCGCCTCATTGACTCCCATTCAAACAACATTTTTTGACCCTGCTGCCAATAGCTGATAGAAACCAGATTTTTTAGTTTTGTTTTATTTCCTTGTACTAATGTCTTGAAAATTTACATTTTTTGTGTTTTTTTTTAATTGCATCGGTTTTTTCTCATATACCATTGGTTTTAATTACAGGCTGAGATTTAATATTGCTCTCCTCTGCTACTAGCCACTGCAGGCCACATGAATAAATTGTTTCAGCTCAAATGCTCTCTCTGGTTAGGCGGTGATGGCATAGTATAGTATAGATGTGTTTTTCGACAAATAAGTGTGTGTGCTTGTCTGTGTGTGTATCCAAACACGGACACTCAAATTCACATAGAGAAAAACAGTTCAGTGTAAATCCATAAAAACTGCATGTTTTGATCCCATGGTCAATTGAGGTTAAATACATGAATTTGGTAATATTAGACATTCATCCTGTTCTTATACCTTGAAATTTTACATTTGTGCTATTTTACAGCTGATGCATGAATTTCATCCTTATAGGCCTGAAGAGCAAAGATACCCCTAGTGGAAACGAGGGAACTGTGATTCATTTTGTATTGTTATTAGTTGTAAAGGCTATAGGCAGGACTTAATTCATAAAACATCTGAAAAAATCATAAAAATATAAAATTTCAAGTTATAAGAGCAGGATGAATGTGTAATATTACCATATTCACAAATATATCCTCAATTAACCATGGGATCGAAACATGCTGTTTTCATTTACATTGAGCTGTATTTCTATGTGAATTTCACTATCTGTTATTGGATACACACACAGACACACATATTCACAAATACATATTTGTTGAAATACACATATACACTACTCTATGCTATTATGAAGAACCCAGACAGAGCATGTTATCTCAAATAATTTATTCATGTGGCCTGCAGTGGCCTAAGTAGCAAGGGAGTGCACATTTACATTTTAGCCTGTAGTTGAAACACTGGCATATGTGTGAAATTAGCAACAACTAGTAAAAAACACAAAAAATGGAAAATGTCAAGACATTAGTACAAGGAACCAAAAGAATAATAAAAAAATCAGTTTCTCTCATCTTTTGGCAGCAGGGTCAAAAAGTGTGGTTTTAATAGAATTCTGTGTGCCTTACAATGGCCCTTAATGGAGGGCACATTTTAAATCTTAAATAGCAAAAAGAATAGAAATGCATTCAATTCAATATTATTGTTAATTCTTGACATATATCACACTCTTCTAATCCCACTCAAAAAAATCCAATTTAGACTAATTATTTAGCTTTTAATTGATTTTTTGTGTTTTTTCTTTAAAAAAAACTAGTGACTTTTTCTAAAACAACTGAAATTTAAAGGGTTAAAATCCTTAAAATAAAGATGAATATGGTTTGTATGGTGAGGACTCGAGTTGAAAAAGAAAGTTATAAAAAACAAATTGGTGGAAAAATACATTCATGTTATTTGTATCTACATATCAATTCAAAGTGACACCTTAACACTAGAACCGCCAGCATTCTATTTATACCTAGAACCGCCAGGCGGGTCAAATTGACCCGTGCATTTCTAGTGTGATATAAAGTCATAAATTAGTTTGTTTAATAATCATCTGTGTTTTGGACCTCTTGTTTTATAATCTAAGTATCTTTAAGAACACTAATCACGTTTCGTGGCGACTCAGTAATGAAACTGAAAGTAGATATAATATCACAAATAGTAAACAGAAGGTCAAAACAGCGTCCAAATGAGCTAAAATCCTAAATACAATAAACAGTAACATGGCAAACTTATTTTTAGGTAAGCTCTAATTGATTATTCATTCATTTTCCCCCACGTTGACATGTTTTGAGGCGGAGGATCCCTCCGACGCTCTCTGTCCGGCTCACAGACAGCACTCAGCTGTCTGTCAGCTGCGGTGTGTGGAAGACAGCGCTCAGTTCTGATCTCTCGCTATCAGACTCGTATCACTCATTTCACTTAGTAACTCTAATGTTGTTTGGTATTTATCTTCATCTCTAATTTATTTTAAGTGTTTATGAATGACTGCACGTACAGTTGTCAGATCGCGGACCCCAAACAATGCCGTTGCCTAGCAACCTGCTCGAAAATATTCCATTTTCCTGTGCGGGTCAAATTGACCCAGTGTGGCGGTTCTAGGTATAAATGCCTATTTTTTTAATCCAGTTTAATTGTGACTTTATTTAACCATAGGGAGAGCATCACAACACAATTTTAGGAAAAGTCAAAGAGTTGGGGGCTTCAATATTTCGTAAAAGTATAATTATGGGCAGTTGAAAAACCGCCACGGGTCAAATTGACCGCGTGGCGGTTCTAGTGTTAAGCGCCGAAGGAGGCAGAGTGTGAGTCTTTTTTGAAAATCTTTGATATAAAAATAAAATAAAAATGCATTCAAATCAATATCATTGCTAATTTTTGACATCTATCACACTCTTATAATCCCCCTAAAAAAAATCCAATTTAGACTAATTATTTAGCTTTTAATTGATTTTTTGTGTTTTTTCTTTAAAAAAAAACGAGTGACTTTTTCTAAAACAACTGGAATTTAAAGGGTTAAAATCCTTAAATTAAAGATGAATATGGTTTGTATGGTGAGGACTCGAGTTGAAAAAGAAGGTTATAAAAAAAATTGGTGGAAAAATACATTCATGTTATTTTTATCTACATATCAATTCAAAGTGACACCTTAAGTGCCGAAGGAGGCAGAGTGTGAGTCTTTTTAAGGATGCACTGAAGGTTAAAGGGCTTTCATTGGGAACGTTGTCAGCACAGGTTTGACTCTTGATCAACAAAGTCATACATTGTTAGATGTAATTTACTTTATGTGGAAATCCAGCATCTAATTTTTTTAAACATGTAATCACATAGCTGTGCACTACTCGGTATTGACTAGTTAATTTATATACAAAATGAAGATGGGTGCAGACGGCTCACATCTCAAAGACCTTTGGCTGTGTAACATGACAGGCAGTCCAATCTCTGCTCTGTTTGATAAATGAGGTCAGGGTCATAGTGTTATGATGGGCTCACTAACCAATCACACACTGTTGTTAACATAGTCCAGGCAACTCTGTAAATGCTCTGCCTTATTACTATCAAGACTCACATTTAAAGGTGTTTTTAAAATGAAATAATTCCATGTAAAGCAACCAAGCACATCCATTTCCTGGGCAACATCGTTTGAAGGCCATGATTACAGGGATGTGCTACCTTTTGGTTATAATAAATAACTATCTTATGTTATAAAACCTTACACTATTCAACATCGTAACTGCATTTGCAAGAGGAGCTCCTGAAATTACAAGCACATATACTTAAATAATCCATTCAGGGTTCTTTTCATGGTGGCCAGGTCACACTAGGTTGATCCCAGCTTTAAATAAACATAATCATCATTCTTAATAAGAAATGACACATGGGAAACAGTAATTGGCTATGTTGAGGTTCACAGAATTCTAAACTTTAAACAATCTCTCTAGATTTGCATCTGCCATGATGCTTTATGGCTGAGCCATCACCATCTCTGGGGTCTTAGAATTCATACATTACCTGCCTTTAATAATCATCAAAGCCTGGTGTGCATATTGAACTGTCTTATAAAACAGTGTGACTAACGGATCCACTAAACAATTCTATTGTGATTGGAATCCATATTGTTATGTACTGGGTTACAGGACTGATGTAATAACATCCAGGTATGATGCCAGAATGGTTGATGTAGATTGTAGAAGTATGGAATTAAATATTCTATATCTAAAAATCTCATGCAATCTCACATGGAAATATTGCTGATTGGGCTTCTGTTTAATTTCACTTAGTTTTAAAAAGCTTAAATATGTTAAGACAAACAGTACCATTATTGTTTTTATAAACAAGTGACTTACCACCATTTTTGTTATGACAGTTTGAATTAATCACATCAATTCAGGTATTTTGTTATTATGGCATTTCTGAAAATAATAGTAGTCCAACAAAGGTCGTTGTTGTTTTTATTGTTAGGCGGTATTGAAATGTGTTGTCTAGTGCATTTTGTATCATAACTTGAAACATGACTTTGCTCAAGGAAGTGTCAGGTTCTAGAATCTTGAAGGATGTCAACAGTATGCAAGCAATTCAAGCTGCTGGAGCAAGTTTTTAAACACATACATTCTCCTCTCATATAAGAGTTTCACAGTGAGCAACTGATTCAATTTGAAACGGTGCTTTTAATGTAATTGCTGTGCTTGGTGACAAATTAAATATGAAAAAAAGGTATTAGTTCGGGGAATGTTTGTCATGACCTGCTTGTAACTAACAGGGCTCTGCCATAACATAAGGGGGCATTCACATTTACTTTTTGGCAGATACATTAGGGAGAAAACTCAAACTATGTGGGGAAGGTTTTTTATGGCACCTTTATCTGAATTGCTCCTTGAGTTGCTTTAATTAAAATGTGCAATGGTGTGATCAAAAGATAAATGAACCAATGCTCGTTAATGTCAAAAAAGATATGATTGCATACTAAGAGGATATCATGGTTCTGAAAAAAAAAATCCAAAATGGGATTGTGAATTAAGGAGAGTAAAAGCTGTGTCCTTGGACATTTGGCAAGATCTCTGCACCTGCTTTTTGGCACATTTACTGTAACATTTCCTGTAATGTAAGCTTTTAGACACACCAATGCTGTAGGGGGGAGAGGGGGGGGGGGTTTACCATGATAGCACTGCTACCAGAAGCTTTCCTCATCAGTATAACAACCATCTGCCACCTTCATGTAAAGGCAAAATATGTAATTTTCTAATTTTCTTAGAAAATAATAGATAAAATATACAGAATAATTCCAAAGACACCTCAAAACTTGATGAAATATCACAGTATTTCTGAATTGAAAATACACTTCTGCTAGCAGAAATACTGATATTAAGGAATTTTCCGGGGGTCTAAAGCCCTTGAAAGTTCCCTGTTTTTTCCTTTCTTTTCTGGTACCCTGATTTATGTCCAGGTCCTGGCATCACTGAGCTTGCTAGGTTAGCTTGCTCATCATCAATGCATGCAACGGTTTTGAGGGGGAAAAAACGACCCATGATACTTTTAGTGATACTTAAGTTAGGTAATCTGCAAAAAAAATAAAAAAAAATAAAAAATTCTCTCTGGGCCCCCCCTGGTGGCTGGGCCCTAGAAAGCTTTCCCACTTTCTACCCCTTATGGGCGGCCCTGACACACACACACACACACACACACACACACACACACACACACACACAAATTTCAATCACAGATTCAGGTTTTTAATTTGTGTTTTTAATTGACAGTGAATTTGTTTGTTTGCAATGCATGTGTATAAATCAGAACATTTTTGCTGATCCCAGCTCGGTGCAACTTTAAATAAAGAAATATAAAAAAGGGAATGAAATGAGCATTTACTACAACCTTAAATTTCTCACTTTTTCCAAATCTCATCAGCCTTCAAGTTCCCCCATGGCATTTAGCATCAGGAATCAATGTTTTTTGCCAAATTACAAGTTTTAAGCATTACCCATACTGGCACTAAGTGGTTAGGAATGACTGCCTTGATGATTCCTCTGAATACAGCTGCCACCTCAAGTAGGCAGCCATGTAATTTAAGGCCAGCTTAATGCAGCCTCATCAACACCTCATTAGGTAAAGTTCCTTTTAAGCACCAGATCTATGTCTCAATCCACTGATAACTTGTTCAAACTATGTTCTAAGTCTTCTAATATTATGTAAAATACTGGGGACTTTGGGAGAAAGTGCCTAGTTTAGGAACCAGAACGTTTCCCGCTTTGAAAGCATCCAAATCTCCTTCTCTTATTCACATTGACTTTCATTTAAGCTCACACTGGTCTTCACCCTGCTGTGGTGTGTGCTGACATATTTGATAATGCATTGTGGATGCTGTAAATACATTATACAATAAAGCATATGACAGTTAACGACTGAATTTGTATGAAAATTATGCTAAAATCATCTTTTGGTGTTTATAATAGTTAGCACATTTGACATTAGCAAAACCAAAAACAAGACATGTAGGCAAGTTGCTAAAATATGAGTCAAACTTATTGTCTTGCTCCTTACTGTGTGCAATTAAGAGAGCATAGGACTTCATAATGCATGCCACAGACCTTCAGCTCAAATCATCAAACTAATTTCATAATACTTGAGACAAACCCAAATGTATTTGCATGGACACAGAGAAGCTATGCAGAATTGTAGTTAGATAATTAATATTGTCAGCACTGACTGTGACTGGCTGGCTTGCACATTTTGAGTTCCATTAATAATTCTGCTTATACAGACAGCCCACACAATGTCTTTGGCATACTTGTACAGATTTCAGATTAGCTATTGTAACGTTAGTTTGTTTGTGAGATCAGATCCAGCAGCCTTGCATGACGCTGGTACATGCGCTACATGTGGCCTATAAGAAAGTCCGTTTTCTGAAGAACATCAGCACTGTTCACACTTAAATGATGCAGGCTTTGCATAAAAAAGGAAAACAAGTGGAATAAGTGTTTTACATGCTGAAATAAAATTTAAAAACTAAACCTTTGCAAACCGTTCCAGTGAGTGCGCTTGCTCAAACATCATTATCTAAAATAGTATCAGATTTCTTAGAGACAGGCACAATATGGGGAAGTTTCGAAGACCCGAGGACCGAGTGTCTGTCCAAAAAATGCTGAGAAATTATGTTTTTCCCAGTTGCGGTGCCTGTAGACTATACAGTGGCTTGCAAAAGTATTCATACCTCTTGAACTTTTCCACATTTTGTCATGTTACAACCACAAACGTATTCATTATAGTGGGATTTTATGTGATAGACCAACACAAAGTGGCGCATAATTGTGAAGTGGAATGAAAATGATACATGGTTTTCAAAAGTGTGGCGTGCAAAAGTATTCAGTCCCCTTTACTCTGATACCCCTAAATACAATGCTGTGCAACTAATTGCTTTACAAAGTCACCTAACTAGTAAATAGAGTCCACCTGTGTGTAATCTAATCTCAATATAAATACAGTTACAGCTGTTCTGTGAAGGCCTCAGAGGTTTTTTAGAGAACATTATTGAACAAACAGCATCATAAAGTCCAGTGAACACACCAGACAGGTCAGGGTTAACGTTGTGGAGAAGTTTAAAGCAGGGTTAGGTTATACAAAATATCCCAAGCTTTGAACATCTCACAGAGCACAGTTCAATCCATCATCCGTAAATGGAAAGAGAATGACACATCTGCAATCCTACCAAGACATGGCCGATGGTTGATGGGAAGATGGATGCCAAATATGGTAATCTTGGAAGAAAACCTGCTGGGAAAGTGCAAAAGACTTGAGACTGGGGCGGAGGTTCACCTTCCAGCATGACAACAATCCTAAGCATACAACCAGAGCAACAAAAGAATGGATTAGATACAAGCACAGTTATGTTTAAGAATGGCCTAGTCGAAGCCCAGACCTCAATACAATTGAAAATTGCTGTTCACAGATGCTGCTGCTATTCTCAACAGCAGCTGTTTGTACATTAGTGTTACATTTGTACAACCCCCTCTACTGCCACCAGTGTAGAAGAATGCTGTTTGCTTTTTGGGTTGAAGCAACATACTGTTATGCAGCAGAAAGTAAGAGGCCATTCAATCTGAAAATACATTTTCAACAGGCATGGTTCTTCCTCCTAGAGCCTGTTTTTCACTTTTCTGACTGGTCCTTCTAATATGTACTCAACGTTTTATATTTTGAAACAATATGAAAACTACAGTTTGTTTAGACTGTTGGTAAAGAAGTGTAAACAGTGTTAACTGAAACTCTGGACATTCTTAGCAAAGAAAAGTGCTGCGCTAACATTCAGACTGTTTAATTTGAACACCTCATTTCCCTTGGCAGTATATTCAATTGAAAGATTAATTTGCTTATCAGTCTGAACCAGGTGTTTCAAAATCCTTTTGCTGTATTTTATTTGCAATCCTATTTGCCTCAAATTATTAAGCACTCATACAAATATCCTGCATGTGCATCAAGTTTTCTTTCCCAATGGGCTTGGATAAATACAATTCTAGGAAAGTGGGATTTAACATTCACTGAGTGTTGTTAAAGCCACTACGAGTAACATGGTCCGTTGGCGTCCCCTTTGGACAAAAGCAGTAGTATTTTTACGACGCCCGCTGTCGCAAAGCTGTTTTCTAGCTCTTGCCAGGCGTGCAAGTGTGAACTGAGAAGGGCGCAATATAGTGCATGTTCGTGTGTTGAAAGTGTGAGGACTCTTTTCGGCTCCGTGAGAGTGGTTTTGACACTGCATCAACTAATGCCAGTCAGTGCTACACACACCTGATTGCAATGAGTTGATGCAGTAGTGTCACCTAACTACTCTCTCTCACGGAGCTGAAAGATTACGTGTCCTCACACAAAGCGAATGACCGAGAGACGGCAGTTAGTATGGATCACGATGAGGTAATGTGTTTGTGTTGTTGATGTAAATAATGACTATTTCAGATAATGGTTATCTGATGATGGTGAAGCAAAGCAAACTTTGTGTTAGTACCAACCGCTCATTCATTTAGGAGTTAACACTACAGTCTAGTTCGCTCTCGTGAAATTGTATACGTTGCTTGGCAACGCCCTCGTCCTGTCTGTAGCCTATATCACTCTCCCTTTTAGCTTTTCTTCATTGCATTCTCTTTTTTTTCTTTGATGGTTCAGCCCCGTTATCAGTCATTATGACGACAAATAACTGTCTCAAACAAGGCTCCCACTCCCCTTCCCTCACCTGGAGGGATGGGCTTCTCAAATCGCGTTGCTGCGCCACACTGAAATCTGCGACCACTATGTGACCATAGAGCCTGCACGAGCGAACCGAAAATCGGACTGGGTGTGCGACCAGACCAAAGGCAGTAATAAAAACTATATAAAAACGTCTTTCTTTGCACTGATTGTCTCGTTTGCTGTTAAAGGTAATTTATGATTATCAGAGTAACATATTTAAATGTTACTCGTAGCTGCTTTAAGTAATTGCAGTATGATAATGCTGGAATATACTATGTCAAAAGTTGTTTTGAATTATGAGTTTTCTCTATTGGTTCTCATTCTTTATGATATTCTTTGGGTAAAAATTAGCAATGTGCTGGCCAAAGACATGACTCCATATGTAAATAATAACTCTTATTTAAAGGTTCAGTAAGCGGAATGGTCAGTTTAGCTAACTTCCTGTCACTGACTGCAGTTAGCAGTCCCCTCCCCTTAGCAGCAAGTTATCCAGCATCATCTCAAATAAGTAAGTGCGATAAAACATGATAAAAACCATCAAAACAGACATTGGGAAGGATTTTTACCTGCTCCGCCATTGTAAGTGCATACAAATTCACCCATCTGTCGCTCTGCGCATGCACCGGCAGTGAGACGGGTGTCGGTTTGTAGCGTTCTCTCTTGTGATTGTATATCAGTTTTGGGATCCCCGAAAAGTTTATTTGACGATTACATGCTGAGCGGGTGACTGAGAGATCGGCTTTATGAAACGGGCACACTATTTAAGTTATCACTGTATGAATAAAGAGTGATTTAACACTTATATTAACAGAAATAAATCGCTTACTTCACCTTTAACCAGATCCCAGATGCCCTGGCAGAAGCAGAACATGTGACCAGCACTTGGAGGGAAACCCAGAGTTCACATGGAGCATAGTGGCAGCTGGGGACCTGCGGGAGGAAAGGAACGATAGAACCCAAAAGAAGGCAGGCAGTCCCCAGGGGTGGGAGGAAGGTAAGGATGAAGGTATCATGTTTCCCCCATTGCAGGGGAAATTGATTTTTCAACAAACGTCCTCACTCTACCACTTCACCCATTTTGATATCCTCTGCTCATGTTGAACTTTATACAGAAGGCAATGTCTGTTACTTTTTGAACCCCTTAAAGTAATTGTCATTTTGTCTTTTTTGGCCTTACACTCTGTTCACTTTAAGCAACGCATTCTGATTATGTCAATGCAATCTCAGAAAGTTTGATCCCTTCAAGCCAATCTAGATTTTTTATATCAAAAGAATATAGCAGCATGGTATGTTTGCTATTGTATTATTCCTTTTCATAAAGATTTCTCAGGCTAATAGCTGAATATAGTTTACTGAGCCAGCAGATGGCTAAATCCTGTTGGTCCCTGCCTTATATCCATAGCATCATTCATTTTCATACCTTTAAAGATGAGATGTTTCTGTCGTCTTATCACCCGAGGTGATGGTGAAATGGAGGAATACAGAGGGTATATTTATTTCCTTAAATGTTTTTTTTTCCTTCTTTGTATTATGAGCCACAAGTTTGAGACCAGATGGGTGGAGTCCTAGATGAAATTGGAAGGGTAAAATATATTGGTGTATATACAGTATATAAACAGTATACACTCACTGGCCACTTTATTAGGTACACTTGTTCAAATAACCACTCGTTGCAACCAAAGCATGCAGAATACTATCTCTGGACGCACTAGGTGTGGGAGATATGGCCTCAAAATGATATCACGTACGTGCGTGCGTGCTGGGGCCTGTGCCTGCAGCCTGACTGCGTTAATGTTACCAGTTGACACTTACTACTAGGGATCAGTGTTGCCACAGTTACGTTGAAAAAGTAATCCGATTACTGATTATTAGTTACTCCTTAAGGCGAGACACCCCAGGTGAATAGGGATTTTTTTTAAACTTATAGATATCATCATGCAACTTTGCCAGTTGATTACTGACACTAACACAATTATTTTTTGTATTACATGTTTTTCTTTAATATTTTATTAAATATGCAAATATGGCAATACTTAACCAATTATGCGTAAATTTTGGTCATTTTCCGAGAAAAAAATCGAGATGTTGGAAAAAGCCAGAGTTAAAATTTCTATTTTATTTGAAGCACATATTAGTTTCTAAAGTTTTTACACAACAGATTTTGGATACAGCCTTTTTTCATTTAATAAATCAAAAAATACTATGTACATGTCTTAGAAATGCATTTTAGGCATGTTTTTAGGAGGAAAATGTATCATAAATCAGACAATTAACAATATATTAACAAATCCTTGTGTAAAAACCGTTAGAATAGTGCTATGAATGATTATAGAAAGTTTGGTTGATGTCAGTGGTCTAGAAGTTGAGATATCTTTCTCAGAGTATTGGAAAAAGCTCATTTTGAGAAAACGGCCGTTAACCCTCTGGACCCGGAGCCCGCAGTACTGCGTTCTATGGCGTTCTGTCGGTGATTTCGTTATGTTTTAATACATTATTTAACATTATTAAATCGCAGCAATGTGGTTTAAATATCACCGGAAAGCTGAGATTCTCCCCTTTCCGGGAGATATTCTCGCGTGATTCTACGTGACTCACAGCCAGAGATATGTTGCTGAGAGGCGCGAAAATGTATCAACCCTTTCCCTTCCGCTACTGGCTGAGCCGCTTGTCAATCAACATTTTGCGAAAACGTCATCGGCCCTTTCCCTTGCGTGATTGGTAGAGCTGCTTGCTGTCATATTTTGTGAAAAACCATCCAATCAATTTAGTGTAATCACTAAGGACCTCCCACTAAGGTCAAACATACACAATCACTGAACAAAGGACTCCTATCATGCTCCTAATTTCGATTTCACCATGGCGCGGATGTTCGACAGCTGAGAGATTCAGAGGAAGACGCCAATTCCGACATTGAGGGCTTTGACGAAGAGGAATATGAAGGTGACATGGATCCATTTGAAGACGGGTAAGAGCATTTATTTGACAAAACGTCTGTTTTTGTAATGGAAGCTAAGTGTGAACATGTAAACTAGCTTGAATGTTGCGTCCGTGACGTGACCGATTTTTTTTTTGGAACTGACGTGACAGAGCTGTATACTCTTGTCGCCAGCCTTCTGTTGTTTGAAAACAAGTAATAGTTTGAAAACAAGTAAAAGTAAGCAATCTTCCCCGTGTGTCTCAATTTTGTTTGCTAGCTGTCTCGCATAAATGGACACCCGGGGTGTGTGTGTGTGTGTGTGTGTGTGTGTGTGTGTGTGTGTGTGTGTGTGTGTGTGTGTGTGTGTGTGTGTGTGTGTGTGTGTGTGTGTGTGTGTGTGTGTGTGTGTGTGTGTGTGTGTGTGTGTGTGTGTGTGTGTGTGTGTGTGTGTGTGTGTGTGTGTGTGTGTGTGTGTGTGTGTGTGTGTGTGTGTCAATATTTTGACACACACACACAGCGCTGTTGTGGGAGATGGAAAGCCGTCATTTAGTCTGGCTGAGGGGAGGAGACAGAAGTTACGAGAGAGAGAGAGAGAGAGAGAGAGAAACAAACAAACTGTAGTAGGCTATACAGCTGTTTATAAACGGGTATAATAATTTATTTTAGAAATTGCAAATGAAGCTCTGTGTGTAAATGTAAGATAGCTTGAATTTTGCATTCTTGACATTACAGGGACTGATTTCTCTATTGATAGCACTACTTTTGTTTACTTTTGTTTGAAAATAATAGTAATAGATGTGTATTCTGTGTAAAAGTATTTCCCTTTACAATTTACAAATAGTACAGAATGGAAATGTTTTTGCATCGACTTTTATTACACTGTTGTTTGCAAATACAAGTTGTGAAGTTTAAATATTTTTGTTATGAGATAATGAGACTGATTTCTGTGAATCTGTGGCAGCACCAGGTCCAGGAGAAGAGGAGAACCACCCGCAAAGAGGTCCCGTGTCCTAACTCCACCAGCACCCCCTACGCAGCAGCGGGCTTGGAAGACTGAGGAAGACCAGGACACCGCTCCTCCTGTCTCCAGGTTTCAACCTGCACTCACCCCTGGCCCACAGCTAGGCACGCACTTCTACACACCAATTGAGCTCTTCAAATTGTTTTTCACTGCACACACTGTACACACACTCTGTAGCAACACAAATAAACAGGCTGCCAAAAAAATTGCCATGGGTAAAAAGTTTAAATGGACTGATTTGACAGTTGAGGAGTTTTACAAGTACATTGGACTCCTCTTTTACATGGCCCTGGTTAGACTACACCACATTGCTGATTACTGGAGGCAGAACCACAGTTTAACCTGTCCATTTGCCGCAACAGTCATGAGTAGGGACAGATTTGGTGTCATCTCCTGGAACTTACACATAAGTGATCCAGATGAAGATGTAAACAATGATAGGAAGAAGGGAACGCCACAATTCGACAAACTCTTCAGGGTCAAACCTCTCCTCAATTTGATCAAAACCGCAGCAAAGACCTATTTTCATCCATACAAAAACCTAGCTGTGGATGAAAGGATGGTTGCCTCAAAGGCTAAAACTGGAATTACTCAATACATGAAGGCCAAACCTACTAAGTGGGGTTTCAAATTGTTTGTTTTGGCGGACTCAAGCAATGGCTACACCATAGATTTTAACATTTACACAGGGAAAAGTGACATCCCCTCCGGACACGGCCTCTCTTACGATGCTGTAATGTCAGTTTTTGTTTTTGTAAACCACATTTAGTCCCGTTTTTATTAGTCAACAATAAAGCATTATATATTTGATTATAGTCTTCGTCACATGACCACCATTTACGTTGCGTCTCGTCTCGTTTCTGTCACGTGATAAATGTTCGTTGACGACGATATTTTGTCATACATTTCGTTGACAAAAACAACACTAGTATCAAGTCATTATTCAGTCTCATTTTGCTTAATTCCTCATATGTGGTCAAAGTAGAGTAAGAGACTATTTGTATTTTGGGAAATTTGATTTTAGTCATGTTTTTTGCACTTCCCAACTTTTTTTGGGAAAATGACAGTGCATTATAGAAGCTAATGCTTTGTAAATGGGGATAATGCTTTCGCTCAGCAGGATAGTCTTTTTGTTTTCATGCCTGTTCACTTTTCTTGGCTCATTTGTTGTCTGTCTGTCTCTCTTCCAGTTTTCCCTGGTGGAGACGAGACGGTGTGGATCAGGTCCTGGCAGCATCTGAAGTTCTCCTGCATCCACACTATTCATATTTTATTTTAGTATTAGCATGTTAACATTAGTCAATTATTGTATTCCTTCGCTAAGCTAATGTTTTGGAGAGGCAATTTCAAGAGCCAAAACAATTTGTCCTGGTGAATAAAGGTATTATTTCACATAAGTTTCCACATTTTTCAAAAATCTGACTTCAAATTGCAGCATTTGTGTCAAAATATTTTTGTTCACATTGGACTAGGGCAAAATTGAACCTTCCTAACTGAGAGCTGAGAGTGTTCTGAACATTTTAATATGAATCAGCTGGGTATTATGTTATCTACTTGCCCTCTAAAATGGTAATTTATAAAAGCATGTAAAATCGAGAAAATGCCCTTAGATCTCAACCAAAAAAACGTTTGGACAAAAAGATCATTTTAGTCATGTTTTTTGCTCTTCCCAACCTTTTTATGGAAAAATTCCAGTACATTTTAGAAGCTAATGTTCTGGAGAAGCAATTTCAAGAGCCAAAATAATTTAATCAGATGAATAAAGGTATTATTTCACCCAAATTTCGAAATTTTTCAAAAATCGGACTTCAAATTTCAACATTTATGTCAAAATATTTTTTTTTTACATTGGACTAGGGCAAAATTGAACCTTCCTCACTGAGAGCTGAGAGTGTTCTGAACATTTTGATATGAATCACCTGGGTATTATGTTATCTACTTGCCCTCTAAAATGGTAATTTATAAAAGCATGTAAAATCGAGAACCAAAAAACCAAAAAACGTTTGGACAAAAAGATCATTTTAGTCATGTTTTTTGCTCTTCCCAACCTTTTTATGGAAACATTCTTGTACATTTTAGAAGCTAATGTTTTGGAGAAGCAATTTCAAGAGCCAAAATAACTCAATCAGATGAATAAAGGTATTATTTCACACAAATTTCGAAATTTTTCAAAAATCGGACTTCAAATTTCAACATTTATGTCAAAATATTTTTTTTTTACATTGGACTAGGGCAAAATTTAACCTTCCTAACTGAGAGCTGAGAGTGTTCTGAACATTTTAATATGAATCAGCTGGGTATTATGTTATCTACTTGCCCTCTAAAATGGTAATTTATAAAAGCATGTAAAATCGAGAAAATGCCCTCAGGGCTCAGAGGGTTAAAGATAAAAACGTGAATTCTGCTGATAATCACTGATCATAGCTAGAGTAATTTATTGAATTAGGCCCTACACCCCTCAATGCCATATAGGCCTACCACTGCTTAACATATATAAACCATAGCATAGTAACATTTACATCCACATGCTAATTTAAACGTGATTAATTCATTATTAGCCACTGTCTGTCAACCTGCTCCGAAGTCGGCACAGACGCTCTCTCTCCCCACCATCTCCCCTCTGATCCTCTGACAGTCTGTGTCTCTCCGACGTGATCGGCGTGATTTACATGTCTTTAACACTTCTCCCCTTCAAATGGCGATCATGCTAGCATCACGTGATGCCTTTTAGCGAATCACATCGTCAGAAATGTGCATTAGCCAATGAGGTCGCGTTCCTAGCATTGAATCCCTCCTCACACTTTCACGATTGGTCCATATTTGGATCCGATAACGTTGCACTTGAGATTCAGAGCTTTCCAACAGTACCATGGTTATTATGATTCATACAGCGGTCGCGGTGCTGTATGTTACGTTAGAATGCTCACTTTTGACGAATTTAGGAGCAAAATACAGACGCAAGCAGTCGAAGTTTAGTAAAATAAACACCTAAAACGTATATTTTGGAGCTTTTATCCATACTAGTATGAAAGAAGACATGTTATGGAAGCTAAATAGACACAAATCTCAAAATTGACCAGTGCTTGAAAAACGATGTTTTTGCCTGCCGTGTCTCGCCTTAAAATAGCAACTTAGTTACTTTACTGATTAATTGATGTTAAAAGTAACTAAGTTAGATTACAAGTTACTTTAAACGTTACTTTACAGGTTTTGAAACCCATATATCTCAATTTAAAACATGCACATATTAAAGGCCTACTTCACCGGTTTGAATATGAAGGTGTATTGAATTCTGAGATCCTATGTAGTATAAATGTGCAAAAAAAAAAAAATCGGTTCATCCTAGCCTGAGAAAAGGCAGAAAGAGTGTTTTTTTTAACCCTATATTTCTCTTTCTCGTGACATCACAGAAAGAGAAATATAGGGTTAAAAAAAAACGTACTTTGTAAATATTACTGTGATGTCACAGTAAAAGACATCACAGTAATATTTACAAAGTAAGTTTTCTTTTAACCCTATATTTCTCTTTCTGTGATGTCACGAGAAAGAGAAATATAGGGTTAAAAAAACACTCTTTCTGCCTTTTCTCAGGCTAGGATGAACCGATTTTTTTTTTTTGCACATTTATACTACATAGGATCTCAGAATTCAATACACCTTCATATTCAAACCGGTGAAGTAGGCCTTTAATAATCATTGCAAATATATAAAATAAAGCTTGTAGGCTAGTAGCCTATAGGCATACTGTTTTCAAAATTAAAAAAATTATGGTTTGAAAAATGTAATAAAAAAAAACTTTTTCCCCCCATGAAAATAAATGCATTCCTCCAAAGTGCAAAGACAGTAGCAGTGTCTTTAAACTTAACGTGCTTGGCCCTTCACTCTCATGCATTAATTTGACTTTTCTCTGCGATGTCTCATGTGTTGATAGACTGGGTGTGTGCGGCCACCGGTCGCCACGTGACTATAAGTTTCCAAGTTTTAAACACTTCCATCTCTTCAACGTCACCGTACCCGAATCCTAAATATCCTCATAGCAGACGCTATATTTCATGGGGGGGGAAACGTTTGTTTTGCGCCACAGTTCAGCTTAGACTCGGCCGTAATGCTGCTGCACACACACACACACACACACACACACACAGACACAGACACACACACAGGCACACACACACGCTGCAGGTCAGAGACAAGGGGCGCTACCAAAAAGACGAGATGAGCGGTTGGAGCAGTTGGAGCGTTTAGAGACACATGCCCGCACATTTATTTACATTAAATCGCAATCGCAGTGCATTTATGTAAAATGTTTCACTAAGGAAAATGACAGAAAAAGTAACGCACAGTGACTTTGATGAGTAACTTTAATCTGATTACTGGTTTGGAGATAGTAACGCGTTAGATTACTCGTTACTGAAAAAAGAGGTCCGATGCCGGTAACACGTTACTAAGTAACGCGTTACCGGCATCACTGCTAGGGATGCACCGAACATTCGGCCAAATGTTCTGCCGAAAATGGCAGAATAAGTCATTTTTGGTTTCGGCCCGAAACAGTTTAAAGGCCGAACAAAATCACCGAAAATTTACGAACTACATGACAATAAGGAAATATTTATTTAAAAGAGCTGCACGCTTGTAAACGTAAAAGAGAGACGTAACCGTGTAGCCTATGCGAGTCCACGTCTCTTCCTGAGCGCGCAGCAGGAGCAGTGTAAGGTGCGTGCATGAAAATGTCAGAGTCCAGTGTGGGAGCATTTTTTCAAACTGGATAAAACACGGCGCAGTGCAATTCTTTAAGCAGCATTAAGTTAAAACGCTTGTCCAAGACTGTTGTTAAAGATCTCCTATTATACTACTTTTCTGGTCTTAATGTCTTGTTACAAACTGCTATAGAGCAACCTGACACAAATCACATCACAAAAAACGATGTAGATTTTCGGGAAACGCTTCCTCTCATCTGGGCGATTCAGCATGCTCTGTCAACACTGTGCTTCGGCCATCTCCGCCCCCCTCCCCTCCTCCTGCAAACCCCACTCTGTTGTGATTGGTTACCTTCCTTCCGGAACACTTTCAGAAGCACGCGGGCAGATTTGAGAGCAGGAAGGTGGTGGCATGGCAGGAGCACGCTACCACGTTGCATGGAAAAATCCGGGAACGTGACAACACAATGGCAGGAAATTTGAACCGATTTGAACAAGTGATTTCTCGACCGGCTGCCCTAGTGTTTAGCGCTCTGCACAGCAACCCCAGACGGTCAGCAGAGAATACGTCTAAATGCATGTACGTAATTATTTGATACGCTAGTATGGTTAAACATGACTATAAATTATTATAACAACGTGTATAGGTCATAAAAGTCGAAAAAGTATGATGGTCCTCTTTAAATCACCTTAGAAACACAAAAGCCTTGCGCGAGAGAAGCAGCGATTCACCTGGTGAAACTCAGTGACGGTTGGTAACGGTCACAGTGACACCTTGCCGGTGAGAGCCGCAGGGCAAAAAAACTCTGGTTTGACGGCTAAAATGACAACCGCAAATATCCCTGTTGGGGGGAAAGGCTCCTACGATCTGATTGCATTTCTCGAGCATGAATACACTGAGCCATGTCGGCAAACTGACTGGGCGACTAAAGAATATGTCCAGTGAGCTGCCTCCCCCCGTTAGTTTCAGTCAAGAGCCGAAAAAGTTACAATCACCTCCTAAGCATCGACATCGTTTAAAGCCTCTCGTTGTTCATCATTAGGGCTTTGATGCACAATTCTGAAGTCTGAACATTACAGTGGGAGCCGTGGTGCACTTTTTTTTTGAAGCAACTAAACCTGCACTGCAAAAATTTTAAAAAGGCAATAAGTCGATCTTTTTGTAGATTCATCCTCATATAAATGAAATTCCTGTGAAATAAAAATGTTTACTCTTAGATTTGAAGGTTATACTGTTTCTCTTTTATTTAGGGTTGCTTTTTAGTTGTAGGATATGTTTGAGGTAGTTCATATGCAATGTTGAAAGAATTGGCAAAATAAATAACAAAACTGCAAAAGCCTATTTCGGTATTCAGTTTCGGCCAACTGTTTAATTTCATTCGGTTTCGGCCAATAATTTTCATTTTGGTGCATCCCTACTTACTATGCTTGTTGTAACCGTGAGTGCAATAAAACCTTCACCAGGTAAAAGACAAAACCTTATCAGTAGGCTACACCTGTTTAACCTGCATGAACATGAACAAGAAGAACGTGATTTTATTCTGCTCTGTCTGACCAGTCACAAGCATAGTGTGTTTGCTTAGCAGCTAACAGTTGATTGTTACAAACAATAAGTCTGTGAATCTTTTGGAATCCCACGATTCGATTCCGATTCTTGGGGTCATGATTCCCGATCCAAACACAATTTCTGGATTCAGTACAAAGGAGGATTTCAGTATCTACTCGAGCAAATTAAAGTCCATCTTATTTTTCTTCATTTAAGTCTATTTTAATGTGAAGATTTTTTCTTAAATTGTTTTGGCAAATTATGAATCGATTTAAAATTGCAGGAAATAGAATTCGCGATTTTTACATGAATCTATTTTTTTCACCACCTAACAAACAAGCTAGAAAAGCTGTCTGTATGTCTAACTGTTTAGCTTACTGTTTAGCTTAGTTTGCCACAAATCCCTCTCTCTGTCTAGCAGCAGTAAGCTATACAGGAAGGCGGCTCACAGGTAAGAGAGGAGGAAGTTACTTTAGGCCAGTGGTTCTCAATTATTTTCTGTCATGCATTAGGGGACATACATTTTTTTGCGCCTCCCCCCCTAAATTGAAATACTGTTGAGAACCTGCTAATATTTATTTATTTATCTGTACAAAACCACTGTATGAGTTTCTGGCACGAGCAGTCTGCATACAATCACCTTATTAACAAATTAGATAACAAATTAGCTGAGATAACTTCTGCAGCAAAACATTTCAGTTTATTAGCTCAATTTGTAACATTTAAACAAGACTGCTCAGTCTGTGTGAATCTCAGGACAGAGAAACAAGTGCAAATTATTCACTGAGGTTTGCATTTTATTCAAAACATTTTTAAACTGTAAACATAGTTAATGCTGTGTTTTTTTTTATTATTATAGGCCAATAGGCCTTCTGTGATGTGATAACCAATAATTCATTAATGTTATTATTAGTCTACTTGCTTGATTTCTTTTTAAATAGCCTACAGAGACACTTGGATACACATGTGGACATTTATTTACTGCAAATTGCGGCCTCTTGCGCAGATATGACCATACACAAGCACACATCGCGCTTGCTAGCACAAAAAATAAAAAAAAATAAAAAAAAAATCAAGGCAGCACGCGCGCCGAAAATTGTGTAGAATTGTCCGAAAGAATAATAAATAAATAAAATCATGATATGACACTTTTTTATCACAACTCCTATCAGCTAAGAACAGGAAACTCAGTCTACAATTCGCACAGGCTGATGAGTCTTGATTTCAGTTGCAACATTCAGATGATAGGGTCAGAATTTGGCGTAAACAACATGAAAACATGGATATATCCTGCCTTGTATCAACAGTTCAGGATGATGGTGGTGCTGTAATGGTGTATGGGATATTTTCTTGGCACACTTTGGGCCCCTTAGTACCAATTGAGAATTGTTTAATGGCCACCACAACCTACCTGAGTATTGTTGCTGACCATGTCCATCCCTCTATGACCACAGTATACCCATCTTCTGATGGCTACTTCCAGCAGGATAATGCCATGTCATAACTTGTGAATAATCTCAAATTGGTTTCTTGAACATGACAATGAGTTCACTCTACTCCAATGGCCTGCACAGTCACCAGATACGAACCCAATAATAATAATAATAATAATAATAATAATAATAATAATAATAATAATAATAATAATATTTATTTGTATAGCACCCTTCATACATAAAATGCAGCTCAGAGTGCTTTACAGTCACAAAATAAAGAAAAATATAAAACAAAACACATTTATCACAGGCAATAAACCAAAGAGCAAAAGATAAAAATAGTATATAATATAATAATGCCAGATCTGCAGTAACTGCGTGATGCATAGAATATAAACCTGTCAGGTAAAGTCTTCAATTGGTGGTACACATATTATTCTGTCAACTTTAAGTATTTTATTCCTAAATAATCTTAGATGATTGGATTTTCATACATGCTTTGGAAATATATCTATTAACTCTTTGATATGATACGAACATAAAATATTCCATTCCAACCTGGATCTCTCCCCTGATAAAATGAAAAATTACCAACAACATGGGAATTTTTTTATTGAGTTAATCTTTTTGATTATAAATCCCCCAGCAATCTTCAATTTGTTTGTGACATTAGCTCTTTCTGTTGTGAGAGGGCACCGTGTTTTTAGATTTTACATCCACTCAATCAAATCATGCAAAATGATCTCAACACCAAACACTTATCCCATGACGCTTATCATGTTGATTGAAAATGACTCACACCTGTTGAGTACAATTTAAAGAGATTTTAAATCAGGACAAGGTAGTCAGAACATGATTTGAATGTATTTGCCTTCTCTTTTCTGCGCAGAGTAGACCATTTCAATTCTGTGTCTGCCACCAATGTCTCCTGCCAGAGACGGTGGGAATATGATTACACATTTCTCACTCTCAAACACCGAATGAGTTGGAGATTGATGCTGACTGGCAGGATGCTTTGGAGCAGTTGATGTGTTTGTTTGCAATAGAGTGGCCCTGAGGCTGTATGTCATCTGCTTACCCAGGGAGTTATCTGGGTTCAAAATAAAAATAAAGAACGAGCTAGGGGCTTACAGAAGCTAGTGTTCGTATCCTACAGTGGTGAATGTTTGGAGTTTAGGCAGACTCTGGGAGCATTGGATCTCATTCTTTGGATTTAAAACAGTAGCTTCACCAACTGGGACATACTTTGTACCTTGTATTTGGAATAAACATGCGTCTGAAAATGTTTGGTAACCAAAGTTTTAAAGTTTTAGACTTCAGTACAGAAGATAGATAGCGAAGGTCTACACCATAGAAAGTATATACAATGCAGTGTTTCCCCCAGTAAATGTCTTAGTCAAGGTGGTGAACAGAAGGCGGTCCTCTTGGCGAAACATTTTTGGGTGTATTTTGCTCAAAGATGCCAGTACGCATGAATGCAATAAAGAACTGTTTATTTCAATATAAATAAACAACAGCAGGTACACATGTTGTGCAAACATGCAGACACTACAAAATAAAATTAAAGAAAAGTGCAAATTAAATACAAATAATGGACAATACACTTAACTTGTGTATGCACATAAAAGGGCAAATTCAACTATTTACAGTTCCTTTTTTGGATCTTCTTATCTGTGGCACAGCTGAGAAGAGGCATCAGTGCATGCTATTCTGTGTGGCTGTGCAAAGAACAGTTCCAGCACCCTGCTGTAATTCAACTTAGACAATGGTGGGCCATTGATGCTGATCTTCATGCAGGCTGTAAGACTCTTGCCCTGCAGCCTGTTTTGCAGGTCTGTCTTTATCTACACATAGAGTGAATGAAGTCAGATGTTGTATTTTAATATTTTAAATTTTGAACTAAGATAGTGAGAAGATGATGGGCTTACCCTATTCATGGCAGAAAAATCTCGCTCACAATTGACACTTGCCACTGGTATCGCTGACAGGAGGGACAGGTTTGGATACAGCTGATGTAGCTCATCATGACATCATGTCATTTCCTTCATGATGTCCAGTTGGGATTTGTCCTGATGGATGAAAACAATTGGTCAATGTCTGACTGATATGCATTAACATATACAAACAACTTAATAGGTTTTAAATACTCACTTTTAATATTCCAGTAGTCACAAGCACTTTGAAGCTTTGCCACTAATGGAGCAGTGGCGTCTCTTGAATGACCTGAAACTGCTTCGCCAACATCTTAAGGTCCGAGATGGCCTGACCCTCGTCAGCTTGTGGACCTGGTGGTCCCAGAGCGTTGAAGGCACCCAGAATGCTAACTTGCTGGAACCTCAGCTCCAGGTGTTCCACGAGACGGTCGATGTAGGGGTCCATGACCTATTAAACAGTGGACGTGAGAAAATAATAATTAATAATAGATATATTTCAAAGATTATTCTATATATTCATCGTTGAGCTTACCTCGTTCTGAAACTTTGTCCAAAACCTCCCGGTGGATGTGTGCTGACCTCTGTCATGTCTCACCCTCTCTTCCTCTGCGTCAATGTTAAGGTTGTTGACCTTTTCATTACAAGATTACAAGATTACTTTATTTTGTCCCGAAGGAGATTTGTCTTAGACGTACAGACTGCTGCATAACACATAACACAACAAGACAGTAGAAAAATAGAATACTATGTAGAAAAATACAGTGCCTAGCACACAAGTGCTGACAGTGCAATGATAAAGTGCATACATACATACATACAGACATACATACATACATACATACATACATACATACATACATACATACATACATACATACATACATACATACATACATACATACATACATACATACATACATACATACATACATACATACATACATACATACATACATACATACATACATACATACAGATCTACAAATGGCATTCTACTATTGACCTGAGCCAAAAAGGAGTCCTCAGGTTGCTTGTCACCTGCTGCCTTTATTTGCCTCAGTGTCTCAATTGTGACAGGAACCTAAATACACATGCAAATCAATCATAATCTTATTTTTAATGACTATAACTGACATGGAATTATTAAGAAATTGAAATAAACATCAGTTGAAAAAACATGACAACTTACATGGTTCTTAATTGCCATGAAGTTTAAATTTTCTTTTTGGAATAATTTGGAGAGCCGGGGCAGGTGGGGCAGGATGTCAGCCTGGAGATGTACAGCTGCAACAAATCTGTACGTTGCACAATATGTGTATAACCCTCTTGCCACCGGGTCCTTCTTTAGATCTGCCTCCTCCGCAAGTGTTGCAAGCACTGCAGGCAGATTCCGTTGCAGATTGGAAATGGCCTTTTCTTGAGACAGCCACCTAGTGTCCTTAACCTCCTGGGGATGGCAATGTGAGGTGATTAATGGGAGAATAATTTAAATGCATATTGCTATAAGGAACTCGATGTTAAGTTGTTTCTCTTGCTGTCACTTTGGCTACTTGTAGAACACTGGCAGCTGCTTTGAGGGCACTAGTGCGGTTTGCACTATTCCTAAAATAAAGATGAAGGTCTTGCAGGTGCTTTCTGAAGGTCTTCATGTAGGACGAGGCGATGAGCAGCACAATGCACAATGTCACTAATCCTGGCCCGGTGTCGGCCAGTAATTTGGCTGTGCCATTATGTTTTCCTAAAATAAAAACGTTAAAAGTTATAGATTAAGGCAAACTTGTTCATTATAGTCAACATTAAATTCAAAGTAAATTCCCTTCATTCATTCACTCTACCGGTCATGACTGCTGCTCCGTCCGTGCCAAGGCCATAAATCCGATCCTGAGGTATTCCCTTTTCTATAATGACCTCCTTCACTGCCTCGGCAATGGTTCTTGCCATGCCATCTGGTATGGATACCAGATCCAGGAACTGGCAAAAGAGCTGCCCTTCTTTGTCAGTATACCTGAAATGTGTATAAAATCATTAAATGTGATCCTGTTTTTATTACACAGAGAGGACATTACAAGGCGCTTAAGAGGTGACAACTACTCTACCTGACATTAATGTCCAGTTGTTTTAAGACTGATATGTCCGTGGACTCATCGATTTCCAGGCCTATAGCCTTTGAGGTTTTGATTGCTGCTGAAATGGGCTCGTCCACCACTTCGGCCAAAATCTGCAGCATGTCGTCCACAATTTTGTGGGACCTGTAGTTGGTTCTTTGATCAATCTAGAAGAAAGAAAATTGTGCCTTAACAGTTAATTTTACCAAAAGTAAGTCATAACGACATTCATACTCAGTCATCAGTCATAATACATTCATAATGAAAAATCTTACCCTCAATTTGGAAAAATATTCGCAACCTAGAAGGTCCAGACCTGCAAACTCATAGGAGGTGAAAAAGGTGACAAACACCCGTCCCTTCTAGGGGGGTCGGGTGTTTTTCGCTGTCCAAACGATTGGCTATAGTTAAATATCATTCACACAACCAGAGTTCTCCACTATTGCCTCCAATGTCCAGCTGGATGAAAATAATAGCCAGCTGAGATCCTGACCCTCCTAGGGGGGTCCGGGGGTATGCCCCCCCGGGAGATTTTTTTTAAACTTTTTAAAGTGAAATGCATGAATCTGGTGCACTTTGAGAGGGAAATTAAGAGGCTAAATCTGAGGAATTTTGTGTGAACAAATAATTTGGAGACACTGGGTCGGATGAATTAGAAGCTTCTTGGATTTTCCATTAAAATGTTAATTTAAAATAAAATATTATGCAGGGTCCTCTGGGTTGGGCTTGGTGCTCTTTTTCTTTTATGGGACATATTTCTCTGTAATATATTGAATACATTTAAATGCAGTGAGAGGAATGAAGCAGAAGAACTCTGTTGTCCAGCTATCTTTTTTTCCACGGACGAGGCTGAAATAGGTTATACAGTGCATTGGCATCTGAGCCCCATTTCCAAATGTTTTTAAATAAACTCAATACACACTGGACGTGAACGTGACGTGATCAGTTAAACTTGGATTACCTCCCAGATGAACTGATTAAATTATTGGGCTATTAACTAGGCTATCTAGATCAAAACATTGTATTAATTTTTTTGTATGATATAATAATATGATGTTAATATCAAACACACAAACTAAAAAATAAAAATAAATTGGGGGGGGGGGGGGGGGGGGGCTGTCGGTCGGCTCTGATTGTGAGCGCACTGCAGACACTTCATTTCTGCAATGTGCGCTCATTAAACTGTCAGCTTCACTTAAGAGTCCTGTGTGGGTCAACAGTGCAGTGCAAACTATGCAGCATAAAGTTATAACATTCGTCTACGACCGTGATGTTAAATCACCTTCACACAAAGTCTCCGCCCCAGCAAAGCAGCGAGTCGATCGCTGTGACGGTGAAAATCACCGGGACCCGGGAGACCCAGTGAGCGAGTGAGACGGGAACGGCTTCCGCGATCTTTTTCTATGTCTCGAGTCTAACATAGAGCCATGTCGGCAAACTGACAGCGCGACTAAATAAAGGGACTGTACAGTGAGCTGCGTCTCTCCGTTAGTTTCTGTTTCAGTAGGCTGTTACATTAACCTCTGAAGCATTGACAGTGTTTAATCAAAGCCTCTATTTTTTTATTATCAAAAGGGCTTTGATTGAGACTTTTAGGCAATTCTAAAGTCTGAACACACAGCGAACGCTGATTGGACAATACTCATGACGTCTACCAAAGATGTTTTATTGCCAAGATAACGATATTCCCTTGTCTCACACTACGGTAACTCGCCCACACAGTCCAGTCTGGGAAGCGCTGGCTGACTTCTCTGGCAGCTGCCGCTACCCCCCCCCCCCCCCTCCCAAAAACAAAAACTCTTCGGATCTATACGATTCACGTGGGTCATATATTTTGATTCTAAACGGCGATTTTCGCCGAAAAGCGACGAGTTTGCAGGTATGAAGGTCTGCCAGATCAAGCAATGCAGGGTAGTTGGTGTGGTGTGCAATCTCGTGCTTGACAAGCCAGTAAAGGCATTTAACACCACCAATTATGGCCTCATGCTCCATGTTGACAATCGGTTGAAATGCCTCACTGATTGACCGACCTAATTAAGAAATATTCAATAAGATGTATAATAAATTATTATTATTATTATTATTATTATTATTATTATTATAATAATAATAATAATGATTATATAATAAATAAATAAAATATTCTTAGTTTGTTACTTCATTTATAATTTAGAAACACTTACTTTTGCTGGATTGGGCTGTGATGGCCACGCATGCAGAGTGGTTCTTGGACGTCATGTGCTGATCCAAGGCATCACGTCTATAGTTTGTGCATGGGATTTCTATGAAGGGCCGCGTGTTGCTGATTGACGGTTAGATCCAGTGTTAATTTTGGCAGCAAATTCTGATTTAGTCTTAGTCTTTTGAATATCACACCATTTAGTCTTAGTCCTATTCTAGTCATCTAAAATATTTTAGTCTTAGTCTAGTCTAGTCTACTAAATATAAGCAGATTTTAGTTTGACTAAATCTACAGCGGACTTCGTCGACTAAGTGTTTTTCTTCATTGAATGGTATTAAGGTTTGAATATGCAATACAGACACATATTTAATTGTTGTAATACAAAACATGTATTCTATTTCATTAGTAATAATCTCACATAAAATCAGTGTACCTGACTGGATAGGGGGGAGGGGGGACTTTAAGAGCCTGTGCCCGGGGGTCCATTATCTCATGATCTGTCTATGAACCAACTGGATTCCACAATCTTTTTTCTTTTTGCGGGGAGCATGCACAAGCATTATTTATAAAAAAAAATAAAATAAAGAAAATATTTTTAAAAAGTGGGGGGCCCCACACTAGGTCTTGAAACGGGCCCCGAGATCGTTAAGGCCGCCCCTGGGCAGCAGCAGCAGCGCGCAGTTGAGGTGCTGATAAATTTGAGCAACTGCGCCTTCCTTTAAGCAACACTGCCGCTGTGTGTGTTCGGACTTCTTTTGCATCAAAGCCTTTTAGATAATACAATTAGAGGTTTTAATTGAACGCTGTCCATGCGGCGGAGTTGATTGTAACTTAAAAACAGAAACTAACGGACGGAGGCGGCAGTTTCACATGGCTCTGTGTATTCAAACTCGAGACAGAGCCTACTACAAACAGATCGCGGAACTTAGCCGTTCCCCTAGACATCGTTAACGGGCAGGATATCCCTGACTATCATTTGTGTCCATCATACCGCAGAGTTTTTCAGCACAGCGGCTCACTCCACCCGCTCACACCTGCGCGGTCTCCCGTCGATTTTCACCGACACAGGGTTGAATTCGCTGCTTTGCACTGATTGGATTTCTTCCCAACTTGTCCCACAAAAAGAGTAGTTCTGATTGGATCTCTTCTCCATTCGTCCCGCCCTAACAGTTTCGTCTAGTTCCTATTCGTAGACTATAGTGTCAGTTAAATTAGTCTCAGTCTTCGTCATCACATCTGCCTTTTTATTTAGTTTTTATTTAGTTTACGTCAGTGAAAAAGGTTCGTAGACGAATATTTTTCGTCTTAGTCTTAGTCTACGAAATTAACACTGGTTAGATCTACATATTCTGCAGAACATCCCTAGGAATGACGCAATGACTCGTGATTTAATAAGCCCTACAACGTTATAATCAAAATAGAAATTAATTAATTAATTAATAATAAATAAATAAAACTCACCGTGTTCAGTATGATACAGCCAACTGGCGTAGTTTTGGTCCATAGCCCACTCCGCGTTCCATCCACTAACTCTGAGTTTAGAGGATTGCGAAGTTGGCCTGATTCTTTGCATAAAGAAGCCCGAAATGTTGGGCTGTCTTTTGCCATCCATTAAGCTAGGCTATATTGGCTATTGCAAGATAAAACCATGTGCACAGGTAACAGTTTCAATAAGTGTAGCCTATGTTTTCAACTTTTTACAAATTTGAACGTAAAGTTAAGTTTATTCTTGAATTTTATGGAGTTAAGGTTAATAATGATCTTACCTTGTTGCTTTAAGCCCGTTTTTAAGAAAAATCAAGCTGCTTCGGAAGATGACAGTTTGCGATGTCGGTCTCCGTTCAAATTAACCACAGAGCAGCAGCGGTAGATTGACAGGTGACTATGATAGACTATGCAACAATATATTCAACCACCAGATGCCGCCATCTCAATTAAATACAAAAAGCTTTATTGGCACGACTAATGTTGTAAATAGTATTAACAATGCAATTTTTTTTTTCAACTTTTCTTTTTTTAATTTTTCTTTTTTCATATATATATTTTTTTCAATAAATTGGTAGTCAAGGCGGGGCCCTAGTGTTGCTAAGGCGACTGCCTTAACAAGATAGTGCTGGGGGAAACCCTGCAATGGATGTAGCATCCGGGCTGATCTCAGTTATTCCAACTGCACCCAATCGTCCTGGCCTATGCGTGTCGCCATCTTGTCAGATTTTGACTCCGCCTCATTTACAATTTTTTTTTAAACGATTTTTGGCATTTTTTATGCTTTATTGATAGTGAGAAGAGACAGAGGTGAAATGGGGCAGAGAGGGGAGTGACATGCAGAGAACGACTGCGGGCGGGAATCGAACCCGGGTCTGCTGCTGGGTCCGGCCCGGGGGGACGACGACGACGCCCTACCAACTGAGCTAAGGGCGCCCCACGCCTCATTTACTCTTATGAAAAAAGGGCATTGATGTGACGTTGGGGGGTGGGAGATACGCCCATCTAGCTGACATATAACTCAGAGGCGAAGTGAGGGCCAGCAGCTAGCTGTCACTCAAGAGGCTGCACCCCTAATTATTCATACATGTTAATACAATAGAATAAAATCTAGCCTGGTACACAAAAATTCACCCCCCTCAGTGTTTTTCATGGAGATATGACCTAAACATACAGACTAGAATGCATTTTTGTAGGTATAGGTTAAATAATGCTGTGACAACGGCCTATTTAACACGGGAGTCAATGAGAAATTGCTCTGTTTTGAAACCTGCCCTCCAGAAATAAAGTGTAGTGATACTTCGGGATAATAATATCGGCGGCGGTCCGGGACGCAGCCTAGCTTAGCCTAGCCTAGCTGTACAACTTCTATATTCTTGTATCTGTGAGTGTTTGTCAACCGTAGCATGAAGCGATGGGTGCCATCTAGTCTGGCTGAACCGTTTCCGCCAGCGTCTATTGGCGCTGGCGTCGGCTAACCACGCTTCGCCTCCATTTCCTGTTGCTGGCGTTCCCGTATTGAGCTCCCCCTCAAACTAGGAAACAATTTGCTCACAGTCAACCTGTGTGCTTATGTGCAGCGCTCTTCCTCTCTCTCTCTCACACACACACACACACACACACACACACACACGGTGTGAGAAGTCACATTACTGTAGACAGAAATAAAGTGTGGCTTTATACTTTGGGATAATAATATCGGCGGCGGCGGTCCGGGACGCTGCACAGCCTAGCTTAGCCTAGCTTATAGCTGTCCAACTTCATTGTACAACTTCCCCCGGGCAGAAATACCCTCATAAACCCTGGAAAATGAAGCGTGGTAGTTTGGATTGAGCACCGGACCTTATAACCAGCTAGATTAAGATCCGCCGTTCCCTTTCTTTGGTGATTTACAGGACAACGGGCCGCCGATGATAATGTTACCAGGGATAACACTGCGTGACTACGTCGCTAGTTAATTCGGGTTAAGTTATCCCGTGAGCTCCTCGGGGGCTAAAGTGTATGGTGTCTTGACATGCTGGTTAGAAAGCAACACACTGTGTATTCCTTTTGTCTTTAATAGTTTTTGTGTGGCGTTTGCGGGTTAGATTTAGCCATTTCTCTGACAGCCTCTGGACGTGAAGACGTTCCATCAGAATAAGTTCCCCCCGGCACTATTTTGCATGGACACCGCTGCTGTTTTCCGGGGTTAGCCCCGTCCTAGATGAGTGTGATTGGTTTAAAGAAATAAAAACAGGCCAGCCCAGTTTCCCCCCGAATAGACGGCTCTAAACGGCGTGCTTCCAGACCATACTACTTGCTGTAGTTTGGTCTGGCTTTGCGAGACTACTTCCTGATTGGATACTGGTAGAACTCCCTGCGGTTGGGGCTTGGTCTACACACATGCATACAAGAACACCCACTGGAAATGTTGCAATAATTGTGTGTAGATGGCTGGCATAAAGTACTATTTGTTTTTGGTAAATTTGGCTCGCACAATGACAGATAATCCTTTATCAGGTACTTATCATCCGACTGTGTGTAAGTGCCACTTTTTTTAAGCCTTTATAAAAGTCTGCTCTTTGGGAAGAAAGAGGCTAAGGCTACAGCTGGTGGCCCCTTAAACATGGTAATACAAACTTTAAAGTGCCTTTTGCAGTTCCTCTGTGAGGCCTCCTGGGAATACCTTCTTAAAGCTTTTTGAAAGGCTTGGATTTTTGTCTGTCCTTGCACAGTCCAGAAGGCATAGCTTGGTAAAGAACACTGCAGTTTCACAAAGTTTGATTTAAATGAGCCAGTGGGAAACTTGTGAAGCCATAGTTGATTTCACCTCAACCCAGAGATTGTATCTGGACAGATCAATGATATACTCGACACACAGACAGGAAAGCTATCAAGTGCTTTGGGTTTGCCCCCTACATCTGCATCCTGATCTGTGTAGCATGGTAAAATGTGTGAGTTGTGGCTAATCCATGGCAAAACATTTGTCTTATCAGACCTGTGTGTCAGCTATGCATTAATGATCACATAGTTCTCCTAGAAGTAGCCTAGCAAGTTGCTAGTAGGGGTGTGAACGTTTACAAAAATGTCTAACCGTGTACACAACGTAATTTTTTTCGTGTACGCGGTTAACCGTGACGTCATTGTCCTCGTGCGCCCGCCGTCCTGTAGGCGAGCGCACACACACACATACGCGTTCGCCTGTCATGTGCGCCGTCATTATCGCGCTTCATTAATTTCCTGATTAATATAGCCTATCGCTTTCTACATGTCCACGTTTATGCAGGTTGAACAGGTGTTATAAAGTTCGGGCTACTTACGCGCGTAGTTCACGTCAACCAGGTAACTTTAATCTTTAGGTTATCTTTCATCACTCTTCCGTGGCTGTGAGTCGAGCCCGAGAACGGCGCCTCCCCGTGTGCGTGTGCGTGTGTTTGCGATTATACACACACTCACACACACACGCCGAGGGACAGACAGATTGGGCAGACTAGCTTTTATCCTCCCCAAGTAGTTTATTAGTGATGTAAAATCAATAAATGCGTGTCTCCAGAACATATTTAAAAACTTTGAAAAAAAGAACATTTAAAATTTGAAGATTTTTTTTTTAAACGGTTTTCGTTTATTGATTTTTCCTAAACGGTTATGATTTACTAAACGGTTACTCGTGTACACGTGTACACGTGCACACCCCTAGTTGCTAGTAAGTAGAAGATAGAAAATGTGTAGGTGAACCACAAACAGGAAGAAGCTAAGTGTTTGTGGCTGCACATCAGGGGCCGTATTCACAAAGCATTTTATCTTAGCGCTAAGAGTACTCCTAAGGAGCACTAAAAGTTCTTAGTAAGGAGTAATTTCTTAAAACCTATTCACAAAGCTGATAAGATCAACTTTTACTAAGGAATGGGAGGAACTCCTAAGCTAAGACTAGAGGGCGGTGTTGACCCTGTTGCTATGGATGATGTCATGTTCATACCTTCTATGCCCACAGTGATTGGCTGAGAGGGAATGAGAGCTAAGAGTGAGTTTATGATAGAACCACTGTGGGAGATATCTATATCGTGTCGCTGTATTAAAGTGAAGAGTTTTTATATACAATTAATGACAAGTGACACTGATTTAACATGAAACCAAGATACTGCAGGGTTTCCCACACATTCGTTCACAATTAACCTACAATAGCGCCACATAGGTCTATTCATTTAAAATTTTACAATGATTTGAATCGGAAAAAATATCCTCATTGAACAGCTGCACGCCATGCACTCTCACTGTATTTCCCTCAACGGCGGACTATGCAGCAATAGTCAGACAGCGATAAACCAGGAAATTCACAATTTAGAAACAACAACTGGCAAAATCGTAAAGTGCATGCGGAAGGAAAAAGGCGAGACACGCAACTATACAGTAGCGGACCTGTGGAATGGAGGAGATGGAAGCGCCACATATGGGCCTACTCTAGTAACAAATTAAACCCAAACGTGACACCAACAGTAACTTTCAGTGCATCGTAAACCCAAAGCAACTGCAGGAAAAGGAACTTAATAATTAATTAATAATTTTTTAAATGGTAAATGGTAAATGGACTTGACTTATATAGCGCTTTTCTAGCCGATTTTCTCAGCCCCAAAGCGCTTTACATATCTTACCACATTCACCCATTCATACACACACTCATACACCGATGGCAGTAGCTGCCATGCAAGGCGCTCTCTGAACCATCGGGAGCAATTTGGGGTTCAGTGTCTTGCCCAGGGACACTTCGACATGTGGCGGGTAGGCGGGGAATCGAACCTCCGACCCTGCACTCCAGAGGCAATCTTCCTACCCACTTCGCCACTGCCGCCCTCCTTTTATATAAATATAATAAATATAAATGTGTCTATACTTTCTAAATATAGCTTTACTAAGATCATTAAACCCTTACAGCTATTAAGGTACCTTTTGTAAAGCTCACTAGCATTAAATCTCTCCAAAATGCCATCAAATGAGTGTCTGTGATTTACTCATAGTGACTTAGGAGTCCTCTCGAGGACTCCTAGCTTTTCATAGATTTAGGAGCTAGTTTTAGCGCTAAAATGCTTTGTGAATTACACTTATCTTAAAAAGTTAGGAGTCCTAAAATTAGGAGTGCGACGCCCCTTATTTTTGAGAGTTACTCCTAAATCAGCACGTTAGGACCTACTCTTAGCCTTAAAATGTTTTGTGAATACGGCCCCAGAACAAATAACATCCCACCTGACCCTTAATTTTTGTTTTCCCATCTAATTTTGGTAAAGCTTCTATTGTGTGGATTAAAGACTTCATTCAAACAGAGAGAGGAGTAGATATGTGTTACATTGATATGTTTAGACATATACTGCATAGTCTCTAGAGTTTCCTATCGTATCATATAACTAGAACATGCAATTAAAACTTTTTCCTTTATTATCTTCGCCAGACTTTTTCCTTTTTCCTTTATTATCTTCGCCAGAATGCACCAGAATGCCTAGATTACATGTTAAAAACACAAAAAAATCTTCTGGGGGGGGGGGATGCCCCCAGACCCCCCTTCAGCGGTTTAGTTTTCTGACAAACATTACAATGGATACTAACATGATTTGGGCATTTGGGATTATAAATCATCTTTGAATTGTTTGTACAGCATATCACATGCTATTCATTCAGGGGTGCGATGGCCACCCCACTCTAACTCTGTGGCCCACCTTGGCCACCCCCAGTCAAAATTTCCTGGAATCGCCACTGTGTGTACCCGTGTGTACGATGTGGCTCTTTGCAGTAACACAGTAAAAAATGTGGCTCTTTGTCTCTGACTGGTTGGCCACCCCTGACATAGCCTATCGCTTTCTGTCCACGTTTATGCAGGTGAACAGGTGTTATAAAGTTCGGCCTACTTAGGAGCGTAGTTCACGTCAACCGGGTAACTTTAATCTTTAGGTTTTCTTTCATCACTCGTCCGTGGCTGTGACTCGAGCCAGAGCACGGCGACTCCCTGTGTGTGTTTGTGTGTGCGCCGATACACACACTCACACGCCGAGGGACAGACAAATTCAGCAGACTAGCTTTTATCCTCCCCAATTAGTTTATTAGTGATGTAAAATCAATAAATGCGTGTCTCCAGAACATATTTAAAAACGTTGAAAAAAAAATGTTTTATAATAAAAATGTAATTAAATTAAAAACGGTTTTCGTTTATTGATTTTTCCTAAACGGTTATGATTTACTAAACGGTTACAGGTGTACACGTGCACACCCCTAATGGCCAGATTTGCTTGGTTACAAGGGCACATCATGTAAGCTTGTGTTGAATGTCAAGGGCAGAAATCGTTTTAAAGAGCAAACCACATTTTACCTTGTCTAGAGTAAAACCTCAGTTACACTGACATCTGTGGGTTAAAATGTTCAGTTATGCTTGACCAACATTGCAGTTGTTCAAGTGTAGTTGGCCATACTTACTGTTTCTGTGCCGTAGCGTTGCACAACAGTTGGTTAACTGACAAACTTTACTGAACAATCTGGTGATGTGTGGAGCATGCAGCAACCGTAGTTTGACTTTAAAAACACTGAGCAAATTGTATCATTAGAGGTTTGGAACTTAAATTAATATTAGTGCATATCACCCTCTCGCACATACCCATCTCTTCAGGTCATTATAATCATTCAGCAGTAGATAATAGAGGACCGGTAGAGCAAGACGTCAAAAACAGCATGCAAAATGAACCGTGCTCAAACATACCAAGAGGAATTGCAAGTTATGTGTCTGAAGTTGGACCTCTGGACTCCCTCTGGTCCTTTTCCTTTCAACCTTAATTTCACAGAAACACCAGCTCACTTGATACCTCACTGCTAATGAGCTGATATAGATTAGCCAAGGCAGCTGTTCTCTTTTCATCAATGAGCAAACCAAGACAGCTTTTGTGAGCCTAGAGGTTATTGCATCATGGAGACCCACGAGCCAGATTTGAATGCACCATCTAACCTTGAAGTCATGGCCCAATGGCTTGCTTTACACCTCTTTTCTGGTATGTTGGCAGCAAACTGGACAATAGTTTCATTGTCAACAATCCACTAAATAGCTCACCTTTCGACACTGCTTTGTTAATGTACAAAGCAGTGTAGAAAGCACTATAAAACCAAGGTCGACAGAGTGTGTCATTTGGCGCTCTTCACTTTTGACTTGCTGTATTATTTCAATACTTTATGACTATACCCTGTCGCTACCCTGATCGTCTTAAAGCTCTCATATTATACACTTTTCTGTCAATATTATATGGTCTTAGAGGTCCCTAATACGTTTTTCTTTAGTTGTTTGCTGAAAAAACCATTCAGATCATTTACTGTAGTATGCCTCTATACCCTGATTTTCAGCTAATCTCACAATGGCCTATTTTTGAAACCGAGCTGCAGCTTCCCTCGTAAATATACAATCTATGAGCTCCCCCCGCCCCTGTCTGGAAGCGAAGCCATTGCATGTTACCACGGTTAGGTTTAGCCTGAGAAGAACCATGTCTAGTGCTAGTAACGCAGGAGCTCACCCGCACTTTGAACAGTTTGACATGACCGATCCTTGTCTACATGAAAGACTATGTTCATACAGATGCACGGACAGCCACAAGCTAATGGAAATGGCATGTTCACAATAAAAATGCAGCAAAAGATGGAGGCTACTGCGAAGCTAGCTCGGAAGCTAACGGCTAAAAATATCACTAAAATCAGTGAAAAAATTAGCTTTAAAGTTAGACTTCGACTGTATTACCTTCCAATACTTTGTCTTGCTAAAAACTATGCATTTTCAGACTGCTGCGGGGAATATAAACAGCTTGTTATGAGCAATTATCAATGCTTTTCCCGAAGCTAGCTCGGAAGCTAACCGCTAAAAATATCACTAAAATCAGTGAAAAAATTAGCTTCAATGTTAGACTTCGACTCTATTACCTTCCTATGCTTTGTCTTGCTAAAAACGAGGCATTTTCAGACTGCTGTGGGGAATATAAACAGCATGTTATGAGCAAAAGCTGTTTGCTTGTCCCAAAGCTAATAGATATACACCAGTCAGGCAAAAATACCAATAAAAACTATTCTTTTAGTTTCACCGTTTAAAAAAAAGCACAAGTAGCTTCCTATCCGTTGTGTTATTAAAAACGAGGCATTAATAGACTGCTGTGGTTAAGATAAATTAGTGGAGTATGAGCAAAAGCATTCTGTGTTGGTGTATAACATTCAGCAACATCTTGTCGCTTAGCGGGGAAAACAACATGGCTGTCGCTCGGAAAATGTTCCATCGGATCTCAGGGCCGTGGACCAATAAGAAATGGGGGGCAGGGGTTATCATAGACTGCTGCACGGTGGAAGTTTCTGGTTACTAATGTGGGGGGGAAGCATGGACATATAAAGAAAATGTGGGGAAGTGGCTGTGCCGACTGATGTTATAGTCGGTGAGAATTCTGACTGGAGTATAATGGAGAGGTTTTCAGAAAGGGGGAGGGTGAGGAAAGGAGATATATTTTTTTTTTATTATTTCGGCAGTCCCTAGGCACACCGTGGACCCATAGTTATGTTCCAACACATTTAAAAAGTGCGTTTTGCATAATATGTGACCTTTAAGTTGCAACTTAATTCTAGGCCCTCAAAAACATCAGAAATACCTCATGACCTGTGTATGGCTTTGAGCAGACAACATGAAATGTGTGTCTGCCTCATAGGAGGCTGATAATTATTTATGGCTTGGAGTAGTAAGCTAAATGATGTGACAATGCTGTGAAACACTGACAGCTAAAGAAAATACACGATTTAGTATCAAACCCTTCATGTATCTTTCAATGGCCTCTGCTGAATGATCAGCTGTTCACTTCAACATATACTGACACTCTTCTGGGCAAACTATCTCGGGGGATAATTATTACCTGTGTAAGCTATGGAGCCGTTCTCTATTCTCTCACTTTGTCTTGTGTTTAATGAACTACAGCTAAAGGAAAAATGAAACGGAAGAAAGCAATTACAAGTACAGCATACCTTTCAAAGGCAGACAAAACATCTCATTATCTTAACGTTCATTCTGATGTAATTAGGATTCAGGCTGTAGACTATCCAATTAGTATTTGTGTGCTACATTGTTGACATGTCTCCCAAAGCGTACTGTCTGTAAATGTGTATTGTTTTGTAAATATGCCTACTGCCTGTGGTTCATCATTAATGGTTAAAGTAACAAAGGTCAGATTGATTGTTTTCTTGAGGGCCAGTGTCTTTCATTCTCAATCCCATACCCATATTCTGCCTGATACTGAGACATCTTTCCTTACTCTATCAATTACCTTATTGACCCTGACCTGAACACGAGAGGGAGATGTATGTGTGTGTGTGTGTGTAATGTCTAAGTTAGTGGACTCAGACCTGCAGTCATCCATGGAATTACCTGGTCTTGTGTACATTTTGTACTGAAAATCAACCTATTTGTTAGCCTGGAAATCCAGACCCTTATATCTTGAACGATAGAGGGTCTGGCGACGATCAATAGTAATTTCCAACTCAAGGGGCGGCTCCTACTCGTGCATTTCAAATGCCACTGCACGCAGTTGGATAGCACTACAACCAATCAGAGCGATGCACAAGGCGACGTAAGCCCCTTTCGTTTAGCGAACAGCTGTTAAACTGTTAAATTAAACGTTTGCTGTTGTCGGTCGGCAAAATAGAACATTCCACTTACTTGCTAATGAAAGATTTGAGTGCCGTCTTCCAAATCGTTAAGGGTCGAGGCCAAAGCAGTCTCAAACTCGCACAACATATCCGCAGCCATCTCTGATGTTTACTATCACGGCTTCGACGCATGGCTTCGACGTCGCATGCACGTCACTGTCGTCATCCGGTTACGTCCTCCCCAGAGTACCATATAAGGGGCTCTGGCGCGCCCGCCAGATTTCTGGCTTTCTTGATAAGCTTCAACGGAGCGTGTCCAGACCAACACGCGCAGCAAATTTAATTTGCCAGCGCCTAGTGGCAGGTCTGGGAATGCCAGGCTACCTATTTGTACAATTGAAGTAAACTCATGCCAGCAGCAGTTCAGAGAACTGTGTTCTTGGAGGTCAAGGAGTGAAATAATGTTGGGTATAGCAGCAGGGCTTTTTTGCAGCTTAACCTTCCCAGAAATTCTCTTTAGTGTTCCTCCTGCAGCGCAGCTTGGTAACGTTTAATTAATTAGGATTATTTTAATGGTGCCTCCCTGAAGGCTCCTCTTTAGGTAAGAGAGCTTCCACCTGATCGCGTGAACACACACACACACACACCCTCAGCTCAGTGTGTGGCGCTGTAGGACTCCCCATGGCTGTGATCAGAAACAATTCTGCTTTTATTGGGGGGCCTGCAGAGGTAAGTGGAGAGTGTGATTCATCCTCCATATAGGACAGGGTCCTTGCTCGAGTTCCCCTGCTGCTCTTTGAAGCATCACATCAGAGACCCTTGTGTGTTTCTAAGCTTCCTTGCAGTGCTTGCACTTTGTACACATTTTTTCCTCCTTCAGTTTTTCACGGGCATAGAGTGAGACACACATATTACCCATTAGCCTAGCCCATTCTTTCCTGGTTTAGTATAATTCTCAAAGCAAAATTGTTGCTGTTCCTTCACTCTTCACACAAGCTTTAAAAATGAAAGATTAATTGAAGTCTTATTTGTGGACTGTAGATCAACATCAATAGATCAAGTCCTTCCAGTGAAAACTGAAAAGTAACTACTGTGCTTAGGTTTTAGTGTGCTTTGTGTTTGCAAATGTACAGCAAACTAAATGAATAAGGGGAGATGGGAGAGAAAGGAAACCAGCTGCTTTGTTCAAAACACTGACTTACCTTATGTGTGCAGAAAGCAATTTAATGACACCATTGATAAGAAATACAGAGGCAGAGAGATTACAGCCCCAAATACACCACAGACAGATTTCACCAGAAAGAGGAGTAGATTTCATACGTGATCAAGCTTGTAAAGGAGGTAAAATGTTTTGAAGAGTAGGGGAGAACGGGGGAATCTGAGGCATCGGGTAATGTGAGCCACCCCCTGTATCTAGGCAATGGAAAACATTTGTGCTCATGTGAGATATATGTTTTCAAGCCCCTCTCATTTCCCCATGGCCCTGAAAGAGAGGACCTAATGGTGATGTTGTAAGCATGTTTTTTCACCAAAATAGGTATTTTGCATGTAAAAGTACATTTTCTTGCTGTCAACTTAATCAACTGTTGTGCCAAAGCAAATGTATTCATGTAGAAACACTTATATCATACATGTTGATGAACTACCAACATATGAAACCATGTGATGATGATAACTGAAGATTAGCCTGAATTGCTGAGAGACGTAGTTTTTTCTCAAATTGTGGTGGTGGGGGAAAGTGAGCCAAATGCTGTGGGGAAAAGTGAGACACTGTGAGACACTGTCTCACTTTCCCCCACCATGAGGCACAAGTTAAGTTTTGTGGTTATGTGAGATAAAATATTACATATTTTAATGTAATATTACATAACATATGTTTTATTTCAATTTCATACACATTGTAGAAAAGCCATCATGCCAAGGAATTACACCAGGAAGACGACCTGGGGCAACCACACGGAAAGAGCACCTTCTCATCTTTCCCTGTAACCTTCAGGGCTGGAATGTAGAGTAGGCCTAGTTGTAGAGTATGACAGTCTGATGTTATAATCCAGTTGGGTCTTCTCCTGTGTTCTGAGTCCCAGGCTGTTCTCGCTGGTTCAGTTTACCCCCAGCTGGTTCACTTTACCCCCTTGATTTTTCTGGTCCGTCTCAGTTTACCCCACAGCTGGGTTAAAGTGAGCCACATGACAACTTTTTTTAAAACAATCATATTTTCACTGCCCTTTGTCTTGAAAACATTCTGCTAATGCCCATTTCTAGGAAACATCCTGAATTAATGGGAAATATGTAAATTTGAGTGATAAATCATTTTATCTCGCTTAGAGGGAAGCAAATGTAAAAACTGGCTCAGATTACCCCGTTCTCCCCTACAGATATGCTATTTTTTTAGAATGACTAGTTTATTTTTATTACATATAGTAGTCAGATACAGATAAAGTTCTATATCTACAGGTTGAGAAGTGACCTAATTAGGCGCTACTATCATTACTATGAGGAAAACTGACAAGTCACCACTTATTTTCTAATTATAAAACTGTCCATACACTTTGTTGAAGGGACAAAGTAACAGAAAAGACCGTTATTTCTTGCAAAAGTCCAGCTTAATTTTTGAATCGAAATACCTCAACCGCTCCACTTGTTCTCTTTGGTCCCTCCCCTATGGTCCCTCCCTGACACGCCATACACCAACAACGTGAATGGACAGTCCCAACAACAGCCAATAAGAACAGAGAATCGTATTTATTTATTTTTATTAATTTTTTTAATCCGAGCCTCGCTCTGGTCAAAGTGTACTACTCATGTTCACTTTGACCAATCAGAAATCATATACCCCAGCTTTAAATTATATATTGTTGTTTCGCCAACAGGGACAAAAAGGCTGTACTGGTTCTTGTTAACCATAAATGCTTTCAAATCTTAGCAATGGATTTTGGTAATATTCTTCCAGGATCAACAAAATCTGACAAGATATTTCCTAAAGATTATACCTTATTAGTATTCCTTCATGCTTAGGGTGTTGCATTATTTATGAAGAGCCTGTCAGCGGCTGGCTAAGCTACTCTTTGAATTAGTGTTAAAAGGGAGATAGGAGCATGTTTAAAGACCACTGTGCAGCATGGATCAGACAGGATCTGTTAAAATCACGGCTAATCTGGTTGGATCAGAAAAGCCAGTTTACCAGGGTCCACAGTGATAGAGAGCTCTGATGCAGGCAGTAGGCAAGATCCAAATGCCTGTGAGCGTGTGCGTACTGACTCACACATACATGCTTACACACACAAACACATTAATTCATATTTAGGATTTGAAGGTTAATAAACAAGCCTAATAAGACATTTTATTTGTTTCTGCTGCTGATTTTTGTGCCAGGGTCAAATTCCCTTGACGATCAAATGACAAATATTCAGTTCAGTTCTCCTAGAACCGTGTTTATCAAGTGTGAAAATAAAATGTAAGAAGATAACATGAAAGGGCTTGTCACAATGTATGATACATGGTGTGCTGAATATTTACACGACTTTTTGTGGAAATACAGACACCCTTACCCTTAACATAACATAACATAACATAACATAACAGAACATACACCTACAGTGCATACGGAAAATATTCACAGTGCTTCACTTTTTCCACATTTCGTTATGTTACAGCCTGGAATAAGGCTGGATTCAATTAATTTTTATCCTCAAAAGTCTACACACAATACCCCATAATGACAACATGAAAAACTTTTTTTTTAATGTTTGCTAATGTATTACTAATAAAGAAGAAAATTATCTATCAACATCTATTTTGGAATATGAAGCCACAAGCTTGGCACACCTATCTTTGGCTAGTTTTGCCCGTTCCTCTTTACAGAACATATCAAGCTCCATCAGGTTGGATGGGGAGCGTCTGTGCACAGCAATTTTCAGATCCCTCCAGAGATGTTCAATGGGATTCAAGTCTGGGCTCTGGCTGGGCCACTTTAGGACATTCACAGAGTTGTCCTGAAGCCACTCCTTCGATATTTTGGCTGTGTGCTAAGGGTCGTTGTCCTGTTGAAAGATGAACCGTCGCCCCAGTCTGAGGTCAAGAGCGCTCTGGAGCAAGTTTTCTTCCATGATCTCTTTGTACATTGCTGCATTCATCTTTCCCTCAATCCTAACTACTCTCCCAATTCATGCCGCTGAAAAACATCCCCACAGCATGATAATGCCACCACCATCCTTCACTGTCGGATTGGTATTGGCCAGGTGATGAGCGGTGCCTGGTTTCCTCCAAACATAACGCTTGGCATTCACGCCAAAGAGTTCAATCTTTGTCTCATCAGACCAGATCATTTTGTTTTTCATGGTCTGAGAGTCTTTCAGGTGCCTTTTGGCAAACTCCAGGCGGGCTGCCATGTGCCTTTTACTAAGGAGTGGCTTCCGTCTGGCCACTCTACCATACAAGCCTGATTGGTGGAGTGCTGCAGCGATGGTTGTCCTTCTGGAAGGTTCTCCTCTCTCCACAGAGAAGAACACTAGAGCTCTGTCAGAGTGACCATCAGGTTTTTGGCCACCTCCATAACTAAAGCCCTTCTCCCCCGATCACTCAGTTTAGAGGGACGGCCAGCTCTAGGAAGAGTCCTGTTGGTTCCAAACTTCTTCCATATACGGATAATGGAGGCCACTGTGCTCAGTGGGACCTTTAAAGCAGCTGACATTTTTCTGTGCCCTTCCCGATATCTGTGCCTCGAGACAATCCTGTCTCGGAGGTCAACAAACAATTTGTTCGACTTCATGCTTGTTTTGTGGTCTGACATGCACTGTTAACTGTCGGACTTTCTACTGTATAGACAGTTTTGTGCCTTTCCAAATCATGTCCAATCAACTGAATTTACCACGAGGACTCCAATTAAGCTGTCGAAGTATCTCAAGGGTGATCAGTGGAAACCGAATGCACCAGAGCTCAATTTTGAGCTTGATCGCAAAGGCTGTGAATAATTATGTATAAGTAATTTCTTTGTTTTTTATTTTTAATAAATCTGCAAAAATCTCAGACACATGTTTTTAAGGTGTAATAATGGGTTATTATTTGCAGAATTGTATGGAACAAAATGAATTGAATCCAGCCTTATTCCAGGCTGTATAGAAATCCATATAGAAATGTGGAAAAAGTGAAGCGCTGTGAATAGAAAGACACTATATTCACCCAGAGGAAATATGCCATCAGTGCTGTGGGAGCTGACTCAGCTTAAAAAAAAGAAGACGTTTCTTTTCCAGTGTTTTTTTTTCATTATTCATGATAGCACTGCCAGCATAGTGATCGAAAATTATGGATCTGAAATGGGCAACGGGAAGGAGTTGAAGGACCAAGAATCCGGGAAAGATAATAAAATAATATTAAAATAAGATAAACGCTGTCAAAGACTGAGTAAGATAAGTCGGGAGAGAAAGGATTAGGGGGGTAATGCAGGGAGCATTCGAGGAAAAGCTAAGAGATACTGTATGACGGGCCTGAGTCGGCTTCAGAGGACCAGCCTAGACCAGATGGGGAGCAAAAGAGAAATGGAGATGAAAGAGATCGTCTCTGATACCGGTAGACAGAGGGGATGACAGAAACATTGTGCCTGGCGTTTGATAAGCCCTTTCTATATACCCAGTAAAGTATTCTTACTTTCCGTTCTTCCAATAGCAAGCAGAAGTCAACCTGCTACTGGCTTATCGACTAACTCCACACCTGTCGAGCAGACCTAAAGCCAGTTAAACACATGGGGATTGTCTTCTTCCCAAAGCAAGCTGCTGACCTGACAGAACAAGTAGGCTTAAACATCATTCAAAGCCCTAGCAAGGACCCACTTTTGAATTCCATTGACTTCAACCCATCTGTATTTGTTTCTAAAGTCTTGAGTGAGGAGGGGGGTACTGTTTATTCTTTGATTTTTTTTTTACTTAATCATTAGGGCAGTAAAAGAGCTTGAATAAATTGTATTTGTCCTTATTTAAGAAGGTGACGTATATCCATGGAGAAGATAGAGAGGAGTACTGAGAAAGATGGATAATGGTGGCCTCTTTCCTTCCTAGGAGAGCTTAATGAAAGCTTTCTGCCCCTTTTCTCTGAAGGTGATATTACTTTCCTTCTTGGAGGGACCGTTTTCCAGGTCTCGAAAGTCGATTTCAGACACTCAGTGAAATGTATGAGGCAGAGAACAAATGGATTTAAGGCAGAAGGGTGGGATAGGACTGCCAAACGGCATGTATTCTGTTAGGTAGAAAGAGAGCAGTGCCAGCTCCAAAGTCAACTATATCGGTTTAAGGTGATGCAGAAAATAAATATGTTTACAGTTGTTGTTTTAGGAGGCAGAATTGCATGTTTACTTCAATCAACCAGACATCCACTGACTGAGTGATAGACGCTGGCACATGGTTCGGCGGGTTGAGTCAGTCCTCGGTTTGTCTGGAAGAACTAATGCTTCAAAGACAGCTGTGTTGAAGGTTTCTGAACTAATGAGGCCATTGCAAACAGCAGCTTTTTGCACTCTTGTCCAACGACTGAAAGCACAGCCTGGCAAACTATTGAGTCAATAGCTTATCCAACTAACAATAACGGTTCTTTATTTTGTCTTTGTACTTACTCCAGAAATGTACTGTCTTTGATTAATACTTTAGCTGAGGAGAATACTCTTCTTCAGAATCCTACATTTGTCTGTTGAAGCCGGTTGAAAGGTCCCATTAATCTGGCCTTTTATTATACAAGGTGTGTTTGTATGTCCCCTGTGAGGATGGATATTTTATTACAGCTTATCTGTCCAGTGATAAATCATTTATAAACGTTCAATAGTAAAAGTGCTGGCTCTACATTTCCTCGATGTGTTTGCTTCTCCTTTCTCTCTGTGTTATTTCTCTTGATTCTGGAGGTGGTTCAAATAATAAGAAACAAAAGGAGAGTTTTGTTAAAGACATACTGTTCTTTATGTGTCTATCAAGTCAAACAGCAATCCCATGCATCTTCCAGGCATTTACACAGTGAAATTTCCTTTAAGATTCAGTCTCGGGCAACGTTTCTTTCATAGGGAGGGACATTTCCCCATAGCCCACTGGAGACTTTGTAGTTTGCTTTTCAGACAAGGTTGTTGTGTATATTTATCCAGACAAGTCACAGTTTGCACAGTTACTATTTTATTAACATTAATGTGTTTACTTCTTCCTGTTTAATATCTCAGGCTACACTTTTTTAATATACCTTTAAATGTATGCAGGATTTATTAATACAAAGTGCTGTTTAATTATGCACTGTTTTCACCTCTGTTAATTTCCAATATGATTATTTAACATTTGCATTGCTTGAGCTGAAAGCTACTCTCTGTAACTTCAGTCATTTTGAGGTAAAGGATGAGTGGGATGGGTAGTTGGAAAAGGGGGGGGGGGGTGTCTTTTGAAATTTGGTGAAATTTCAGTTGTCATTGACTTTGACGTCAGCCTTCAACAGGAAGCAGTGGGGCCCTTATTTGGCCTTAGCTATCAGCAACTCTTCCTAGCCTTCACTACCTATTAATGTGCCTTGCTAGTACAAGGTCATACTAGTCCCAGAATGATAAAGCTGGCCTGAATAACAGAGTCACCGTTCAAAAATCTGTCTGCTGTGTTCAGTGTATGAGGCAGGTCATCCGTTTCCTGCTGGAACTTGTAACACCCAATTTAACCTATCAGCACTGCCATCAGTAACATGAATCTGGGAGTGCATTTGGCTCAGCTGTTAATATTATTGGCACTGGGGCCTGTGGAACACCTGGCCCTTCCCTGGGCCGAGGTTGGGTCATGTTGATTGTTGATAGGTTGTATCTGTATCAACACACATACTGCCTGATTCTACCCACTATCAGTCATGTTGCCTCTCTTTTTCTCCTTTACTTACTTGCAAACTTCCTCACTAACACACACACACACACACACACACACACACACACACACACACACACACACACACACACACACACACACACACACACACACACACACACACACACACACACACACACACACACACACACACACACACACACACACACACACACACACACACACACACACACACACACACACACACACACACACACACACACACACACACACACACACACACACACACACACACACACACACACACACACTCTCTCTCTCTCTCTGAGCCTGCTGAGAGTGGTATGGGTTTTCTCTCTGTGGGGCCATCCTGCTGATACTGATGTGAAATGATGAGGCCTGTCGGCGCTTTGTGCACCATGCTAATTTCATCACACTCCTAGTGGATGGGAGCATTAGCGTCTGTGCTAGCTCAGCTTTAGGGCCCTAGCTCCTAATTTCATGAACTCACATGGCTCTGCATCCCACCTAATGGCATCAGTGTCAAATGGTTTGATAAAGACTGGTGGCCTCCTACTTTATTAGATGTTACTGTTACTCCGTTTATCACCACCACATACAGAAACAGTAACGACCTGCTGAGATGAGATGAAATCCAATAATGCTTATATGAAAGGACAGGCAGCATGAATTGACTTAGTGTAGAGGAAGAGAGAAAGGAAGTTACCATGAGAGGTAGCTGTATTGAAATGCCAAAGTAAATATATATATATATATATATATATATATATATATATATATATATATATATATATATATATATATATATATATATCTTAGCAATAAAGCTGTTATTACTATGCTATAACCACATTGTTGCCTGGGTATACATTTCTTAACCATTAAAATGGTATACCTTCCTTCTTATCAATTTGTAATATTGAATCCAACTATTTCACTGTGATGCAGTCTGTGTAGCTCGTGTCTTATCAGTTAGCTCAATTTTATGGTCTGAATAACATAAGAGATTTTGCAGTGACATCCTTGAACAAAATTAAAACATTGCTATGCAGAGAGGTCTGTACTATAATCTTAATTGTTTTTGTTGAATGTTGTTTATGTGTGACTTTGTCGTCTTAGCCTTGATGTGTTCCCAAACAATATATTCACTTCTTCATTCCCACATGTATCCTAGTTGAGTAGGCTATTATTGTTAGACCTATTTGTTTTGTTCTTTATGTTGTTACATACAGTAGGTTGGTCTTAATATGGATTTCCTTTTTGTTAATTCCTTGCTCATTTTGTGTTAAGATGCATGAAGTTATGTAGGCCTATTTTTCAACTTGACAATGAAATTAAACTTTCAAATGTAGTTCTGCTTTCTTGCCTTCTTTTTAAGATTTTTTCCCATAAAGATAACATTGTGACAAACAACCCCATAGTGTGTGACAACCGACCCCTTGATGGGGTTGGTTGTCACAATGTGTTAGAGTGTCTTTGATGGTCAATTTCTTCTTTATTACAATAAGTTAGAAAAAGTGAGGGGTTCGGATTTTAAGCCAACACCTTAAGCTTCGATTTAATGTAGGAATGACTATTGAAAGATGTTTAGGTGATGAGCAATTCTCACTAGAGTAAAAAGTGTGCCTACTTACCCCGGTCTCCCCTAACGCATCTCATTCTCTTTAGACTAAAGACACAAGATTATATTGTTTGGAGCTGATACACTCGAGTTTTCTCGCATCTGAACTTTTGCTTGTTTCTGCGTTCAAGCATTCATGTCCTAATCCCTATCACAGCAATGTGACTCAGAAAATGTATCCATTTTTCAGAGGATCCCCCTGGGTATTCTCCAAGTCATTGTTTAGATCTTTCTTTATTCTATGCCCAACTGAGTACTGACGTGATACAACAGATTGGCAACTGGGAAAAACTCACTCATTTTGTTCACATCAACAGAAGCAAGACAGTATCTGACTGTACATCTTGGATTTTAATTTTATCATATCATATTTTACTTTGTAAATTATCGTAAAATCACCATAAAGAGACCTAAAATGTTAGCCTGGTGGTCTCTACCGCATATAAGTCTAGACTTTCTTCAATCTCCGTTGGGAGGAGACGGTCAAAAAATTACCGGATTGACGACTACATGAACCAATCAAGGGCTACCTTTCACCAACATATGCTAAGTGGGGAGGGCCCTGTCTGACTGGAGACTAGATTGACTACTTTATGAACCAATCAGGGGCTGTATTCCACTGAGGGACTGACGTTAGTTCAGAACGCCGGCCGTGATTGGCCTGTTAATTTTTTTGGCCTTTCTCCAACCGAGATTGGAGAAAGGCCAGACTGATTTGCAAGTCTATTTAGGCTTATTAGTTCATCGTAATCATGCCGGTAATACACATAACGCCTTTTATGCACGTAACTCTTTTCAAACAACATTTTGAAATGTATGGTTTTTCAACAGTATAACAGTTGGTGCTGCTTTGATAACAAGCCTGCCTCTCCTAAGGGTTGACTTTATAGATCACTAAGCATGCTTCCAGATAGCCAAAGAGTTTTTCTGCTAGTGTTTGCTTGGCAGTATTCTCTGTTTATTGATCCTTTTGCGAGTTGAGAGTACATTGTTTTGTATCCTCCGTTCATCCTCTCTCTCATCAATCTCCTCCTTTGTCTGTCCCTTACTCATTCTTACAGGGTCTTTGACTTCCACTGCAATGACTTAATCGTTCACTAACATACAGAAACACAGAGAAATGCCGACCACATGTGTTAATAAAACAATGCATTAGTGAGCAGGTATCTTTAAATTCAAACATTAGTGTCCACCTCACACAAACACGCATGGCCATATACAATAATGCTGATTAGTGTCTACACGTAGGCTATTGTTCATGTGTGGTTCCTCCATCTTTGTTCTGCTTGAAATAAACATGTGGGTGTGCAGGATTTTTGCTATTCAAAAGGCACTCAACTTCTCCACCGGTCCACTTCTGTTGACCCTTGCTGGGATTCAACAGGAATCCTCCACAGAGTATCTCTAAGGTTGAAAATTACCCCAACAGGAGGTCAGTTCATCGTTGGTTTTGATGCGTGCACTCCAAAGTGTGTTTGTGTGTGTGTGTGTGTGTGTTTGTCTGTGTCTTTGTATGTGTGTCTGTGTGTGTGGATGTTCTCTGAAATTGCCGGGTATCCTCAACCATATTTTCCCCTATTATCTGTCTTGCTGCCCTTCTCCCCCTGTTCCACTCCTCTGCTCATTTTCTCTTTTAGTCTCTGTAGTTTTCACCTAAGTCATGATCCCAACCAAATTCGCTCTGTTCTGTGTATTGAATTTGTCATCTAGATAAAGCCAGTCTCACAGTGAAATGTGTAATAGCTACGTTGGTCAACAGCACACAATGTAGTAGTTTCAGAAAAATGGCCTTGAAATGGTCAGTTATATTGTTTTTTCCCATTATGCATTTCTAATGGACAGTGTAGGCCTATATGGCACGTGACTTTCAAGTTTCTCTCAGATCTTTTATTCTCTGTGGACAATGATATATTTAAGATATTCGCTGTTAAAAGTATTTATGATGACATTCCTATCGAAAAATTTACATTTTATTATCAGATTCAAAGTTCTGCTCTCTACATTGGTGTTTCCTAGCTTTAACTCACGCGTAAGGTGACACTTAAAACATGTACATGCTCCCCACCCCCAGGCAGTGCTGCAAACCTCACTAATCTACCACACAACGGTTACCTGGCACATCTCACTTTGCACTAGGGCTGTCCCCGAATTTTCTCAGTTGAATCGGATCTGCCTGTTCAAACTAGAGATTCGACTATTCGTGATACTATTTTTCAATCAGAAAAGTGCATTGGAGTGAGATATTTGACCACCCGTCACCCCAAAAACGGTCGAAAACAGACTCACCGAAAACCGAGCTAAAAAATTAACGACCTTCAGGTTGGATATATTTAAAAAAAACTCAGTTTACGAGTGAACCGGGGATTTGGAGCAGAGCTGAAGCGGGTGCGTGCCCGAGCCTTGACAAGCCTGTGAGACAGAAACAACACAGAGCCGGTGACGAGAACGGCGAGTAAAAAAGACAAGGTGCACGCGGTCTACAGGGGCTTAATTGTTTCAAAGGCGACCTATCTTTACTACAGCACATAGCAGAGCAGAATCAATAGGCCTAAATGGTGGGCAAACTTATAAAACTGCTTTGGTTTTTTCTTTTGCCATTTTGTGACGTGACACATTATCGCCACCTATTGCCCTGGCATGATAACGTCAGTGTTTTGCTCTTCTTTTATTATAATGTACACTGACTGAAAAACAAACAAAAAAAAACGATGGTTCGACTTGAAGAATCTACGTCGACTGCGGGGGTTCCCAACTGATGATTCCAATCATCGACTTTCAGGGGGCAGCCCTGCTTTGCACTCTAATGATGGGTCATCAACTTTTTCAATTTCGGCCTTTCTCTATCCTTCTGGCTTCGCTTTACGCCCTTAATTGTACTGAGAGCTTTGATGGTGGGTGGGAAGAGAGTGATGAGGACAAGATAAGTTGAGAATTTACACTTATTAGATGGAGAGCAAGTGAAAAACAAAGTCTGGCAGGCAGGCAGAATTGTTTAAGGGAATTGTCGGCAGCGGGGATGGGGCGGAAAGGAAAGTTGACAGCACATACAAGTGCTAGATGAGTTATAAATTGTGGTCTGCGCGATGAATTCACCTGATGGGAAGAACGCCATAGGGGGAAATTGGTACACACAGTACAGAGAGCATGCATAGGGTGAGAGGTCTGCAGTCTGCTAGCCCCAAGAGCAACAATGTTGATTAAGTCTGGACAATTGTTACCTTTCCTCTCAGTGCGTGCCTTAAGGAAGCAGAGCATGACACACAATTTGTTTAAACAGGTCTGAGCATGGCACAAAAATGAACTTTGATGGAAGAAGTAAGAAAGCCTCTTGCGTTAGCATGAATAATAAAATAGAAGTCCTTCTTGTACCAAGCTCATGGTTGTCAATGTGATACAACCAAAACCATTTAAGGAAGAAGTGGTAATGGCAGAAGTGCAGTATCTTCAACCACTCTATTGAAAACCATGAGCAGGTGTCAAACTGTTTGTAGTAGTGAGCCTTTTTTGCAGCGCCGTCTGCATATCATGTCAGGCTGTGCTGCTTCCTAATACTGCTTATGATTATGTTGCTTCTGTGTTTGAAATAATGTGAAGTCCCTCAGGCATGTAGTGCTGACTTTGACAGAAAACAGAAATGTCTTCGACAAAAGTCAGGGCTCTTTTTTCACTTTCCTCAAAGGCATAGACACAGCAGTTCATAACGCCGGCTTGGCTCACAGTACGGAAGGGAAATAAATGGAAGTGGAGGGTGGAAAGAGAAGGAGAGATGGACGCAATGGCCAGGAGATAGAGTACATAGTGGCAGACTATCAGAGCACAGTAACAGCCGGATAAAGATATTAACTGTGTATAGACTTACAGAGCCCCTCAGGGGACATGGAAAAAAAAAATTGGTTAAAAAAAATTAAAACATGAAAAAATTATATTATTTTGCTAGATATCGCAAAAACTTTGCGAGATCTCACAAAAAACTTTCCAACTTCCGGGTCAGAATTTAACTTCCGGGTCAGAGGAACAACTAACAAACATAACAATGGGAGATTTATCGACGTTTATTTTGAGTTTGGCCTCAAATGTTCGGACATTAAATCAATACTAATTGTCAATACACACACACACACACACACACGTAGGCTACACACACACACAGACTATGTGTAGACGGTATAAATTTGACTATTTCAAAACAGTGAACGTTTCCTAGTTTACCCAAATGTTATAAAGCTCCCTGCTTAATTTAATCTTGGCTTGATTGCAAAACAGCACAATGCAGACACTACACCTGAGGAGAACTCTGTCTGTATTGGCGGGTCTGATGAAGGCTATTATGAGTCGCAAAGAGTCCATTGGTGACGGTGACTGAGGTTTGAAGGCAAAGTCGAGATCTCGAGTTTGATTTTTTATTTATTTTTAATTTTTAAATGTCCCTTTAGGGGCTCCGTAATAATGTACACTGACTGAAAAAAACAACAACGATGGTTCGACTTAAAGAATCTGCGTCGACTGCGGGGGTTCCCGACTGATGATTCGAATCATCGACTTTCAGGGGGCAGCCCTAGTTGTTAGTTGTTCCTCTGACCCGGAAGTTCAATTCTGACCCGGAAGTTTTTTTGCGAGATCTCGCAAAGTTTTTGCGAGATCTCGCAAAAGAATATCCTTTTTCATCTTTTTTTTAAAATATATAGTATTGATACACATTGTTTATTTGCCATTATCTTGTTATTTCACTTGATGTATTTAATTAAATGTATTTTTCAGTTTATTGTTGAATTGTATTACCCCCTGTGCATTGTTTGGCAATCTTGGCATTGTTGTTCACATAAAAACATGTCAATAAAGCAATTACAATGAGGAGAAAAACTAAAATACAGAGAGAGAACACAAACAGAGGTTGGAGGCCCTGGGAGATGGAGCAAAATAGCAGGTGTTGTAATAAGAGGGACTAAGAGACACATTGACACAAGAAGAGAAAAGTAGGACAAATGGTGTGAGGCACTGAGGTAGTATAATGAGATTAGAAGGAGATAGATTTGCAGAAGATGTGTGGCAAGGAGAAAGATGGATGCCAGAAATAAGAGGTGGATAAGAGCGTAATGGAGAGTGAAGACATTTTTGGCGGATAAAAGTTGGTGCCCCACTTACATCTGACATTTGAAGAAAATAGAAAGACTCATGAGACTTATGATTATCTCAGAGTAGGAAATCACTCCGAACATTATCCAGAGTGAAGCAGTTTTTGACCTACTTTTTAGGACAAAGAGTCAAAGCATGGACTCTATCTCATAGTATTTAGCAGAGCTCCATAGGAGCTTTCACCTGTTAGGAGATGGTGGTCAGGCAGTGACATTCAGTAGAAAGAGAGATGTTCATTTATGACAAAGTTTACTAAAAGATGCCATAACTTTGTACCTAGTACCAACCAATACTTTCAGCATTAATAAATCATTTGGTATATCTCACAGCACAGATGATGTGCAGATTAAGGTATTTCCACAAACTTTTTCATGCAAGTTGTATTTCATTTATTTATAACTTGAGGATCACCAGTGGTTGAAGTCTATCATTTGTAAAGGCATGTTGACAGGGTGTTGTTGAAAAGGGGATTGGACATTAAAAGGAAAGTTTTCCATGATGTTCAGCAGTCATCATGTTTGCAACATAATTATTATGTGTGCAGATCATCGGGTAGAGTGTGCACCGTTAAGGCCGATACCATCTTTTACGGCATGTCTTCTCCCCCTTTCTACTCATTAGAAGCCCCAAAAATATCTGCTTCACTGTCATAAGTATTATGTACACAGAGTAGGGCTGCAGCTTTCATATTTTTGAAAAGCTGAGATTCTTGTGATAGCATTGACTTATTACAAGGCACAGACACATTCTGTGTTTTGATTGGTCAATCATACTACGACACAGTTATATGCTCCACTTATTTATATTTATCAGTCTATTTTTTGTTTCACCTTTACATAAATATTCACAGTATCATAAAAAGCAACATACCATAGAGATACAGTATACAAATTATTATTATTATTATCTGAGTTCATGGATCTTTGATTTTAGAGGGAGCCAGTGTGGAGACATCAATATTGGTTTAATACAAGACCTTTTAGTGGACCTTGTGATGAGGCTTTGCAGCACCATTCTGGTAGCCTGGAAATCCAGACCCTGATATCTTGAACGATAGAGGGTCTGGCCACGATCAATAGTAATTTCCAACTCAAGGGGCGGCTCCTACTCGTGCATTTCAAATGCCACTGCACGCAGTTGGATAGCACTACAACCAATCAGAGCGATGCACAAGGTGACGTAAGCCCCCTTCGTTTAGCGAACAGCTGTTAAACTGTTAAATTAAACGTTTGCCGTTGTCGGTCGGCAAAACAGAACATTCCACTTACTTGCTAATGAAAGATTTGAGTGCCGTCTTCCAAATCGTTAAGGGTCGGGGCCAAAGCAGTCTCAAACTCACACAACATATCCACAGCCATCTTTGATGTTTACTATCACGGCTTCGACGTTGCATGCACATCACTGTCGTCATCCGGTTACGTCCTCCCCAGAGTACCATATAAAGGGCTCTGGCGCGCCCATATTAGATAGAACCAATTGAAACCATAGCCAGATTTCTGGTCTTCTTGATAAAGCTTCAACGGAGCGTGTCCAGACCAACACGCGCAGCAAATTTAATTTGCCAGCGCCTAGTGGCAGGTCTGGGAATGCCAGGCTACCATTCTGGACCTCTTGAAAGCAATGTGGAGATGTCTTGCTTAGCTAAGAGAGAATAGTTTTTCTAAGAAGGATGGTAACGATCATCTCCATTCCAAAATGTTACTCATAAGAAACTCTTAATGTGAGACGATGTCTGCTTAAGAATGACACATGGATTTCTAAAGGTTCATTAAAAAGTTTAACTATTTAAATATTGAAGAACGTAGAGTTTGTTGATGTCAGTTCTGATGTTGGTATCTAAAAATATATGGACAAGCTACTGTTGAGAAGTCATGGAGAGTGCAGCATGTGGAGCACATACTGTATGTGATGTAAGTAAATCTCCTAAAAACAATTCAGCTGATCATGCAGGTTCACATAGCAGGGGCACTGGCTCTTACACTGATCAGATCCTCCTTTCTATTTGAAGTGATGGTCATCAGTCATACAGACTTATATAATGATTGATTACAAAACTGCACAGTGTTGATCCTGGGCCTGTATAAGTTTACTGTGAAGCAATCTTTCATTTAAGATTTCACTTGGTGTGAGATTTATGTTTTTTAAGCCATAAATCTCAGCAAATAGCCAAGCAATCAGTGAGTCACTGGTATTGATCAACTACCCCATCAGCCTCCTGCAGAGATATTAGGGCCATTTCACACAATGATGCCGTTTGCAACAGCGTGAGCGATGGACAGAATTTGAAGTTCACTTTTTGAAACAACCACTTTACTGAGGAAGTGTAGCGAGTTTGTCCATTCCAAGCTGCCAGAAGCTTCTACACATCAGTCTGTCATTATTGTACCTGTTGGTTAGTACCAACCATTTCTAAATGTTACTTTTTCATTGATGCTAGCAGTCTTTGCCAGAAATATCTGATCATAATAATAAGAAAAAAAAGCTATGTTAGTGTCTGCCTCTTGAATCTTCCTGGCATGTAAATAGACAGCCCTTTATCAGACAACTGATCACATAGTTGCTGACTAGAGTTCTCTTTTGGGTAACGGTGGCACCTATTAAGGTGCGGCCACACTACACGCTTTACGCGTGTAACACACCTAAAATGTTGCTTGATAATTTTTGTCAAAAATGGTTTTATGCACGTAGCGCCTATAGTCTCCCTCACGATAATGAATTCCCCTAATCAACCATGGCTGCAATCAGACCTGACCTGACACAACAGCGTGCATATCCGCACAAAAACAACAACAACACGGCCAACAACTGTGCCAAAAGACAAATAAACAGCAACTGAACAGCACAAATAGCCTAGCATTAAAACAGCATTGCATATTCACGCCGCTCGGAAATTCATACAAACAGCAAGGCAGCTACATAACAAACACAGTTACAGCATTTTTTGCATGGCGGCACAAAATAAAGGCAAGTAGCCAACATTACCCTACCTGTCTGTGACAGGGGACGGTGGCTGGCGTAGATATAAATACCGGTGCTTGGCTGCAGGCCTACTTGTCGTGAAAGTTCCCCGGACATAGCCATCATGTTTGGGTTCATAATATTGAGGCGCTAGCCGCCCGCACACAACCGGGTGAGTTAACTAATGCTATCCGGCGCTAACTTGGTTTATCGGCTAAAGCACAGCCGCACATATTCACTGAATTAACCAGGAAGTCCATTCTCCTGGTTTACTTTCCCCACGTCTTCTGACGTCGGTCAAGTTCAACGCTGATTGGCCAACACGGCTAATCGTCACGCGTAGGAGCGTAAAAAGTTAAATTTTTTTAACTCTGTGCGTAGGTGCGTTAGGTGCATATACGCGGCTAATACGCGGCAAACGGGCCTTAAGTGTTGCTATAGCGCGTGTAACGCATCTACGCGCGTAAACCAATGGTTCCCTATGGAAAAATTGCCGATTTTATACGCGTCTGTACGCGTGTTGTGTGGCCGCACCTTTAGTGTCCATCAACTGCTGTGCTAAATGCCAGACTGTGTACCTGTTTAGAAATACCACTGGCTTGGATGTCAAACTGGGAGGAGAGATCTATGCTCTGCTAGTTGCATCTCTTCTGCCAGTATGTAGCTGTAGCCAAACTGAGCATCTGCCCCAAGCCAAATGTGTAATAGTTCCTGCAATCAAGAATACAGAACCCTTCCACAGAAGATTTGATTGAAAACCAAGTTGCCTTTTGCAGAGTGAAATCATGTAGTACCTCCAAACTATCCATTTATCTGTATGTGCATTACTTAAGCTATGATTTTAAAAAAACAGCTTTGGAACCAGTGTTGGGCAAGCTACTTCAAAAGCCTAATGCGGTATTTATTACTTGTTACTGTCATTTCAAAGTAGTTAGTTACATTACAATATTACTGTCTTTGAATTGTAAGGCATTACACTATTTTTACATTACTTTTGCATTACTTTCACCAAAATAACAGGAAATACGGATTTGGTGTTCTCAATAGATCTTCTTTTGTTCAATGCAGCTCATTACACAGCAGGAGGTGACATGGTATGGCATAATGACTGAGCTAGGCTTAAGGCTAACAAAAGTATATAATATAATGGTCACAGTTATGGCTCATGGTGCAATACATTTTATAATATAAATACTGTATCTTTAGGTATTTATTTAGCCTATATTAATATCAATAGAGCTAGAGCCTACTACTGTAGATTGTAAAAAAAATGTGAGCCTCAAAGACTTGTTTCTTGTGTTCTGGCGACTTAAAAGCACAAACAAGTTGTTCACATTATCATCAACTTTTGCCTTTTTTAGTTGTTCCAAAAAATCTGCCTTATCATCTTGACATCTAATCTAAATGATAACTGACCATTATGTTTGTTTATCGTCTCTCTTGCGTGACATTTTATAATAACAATAGTAGCCTAAATATATATCTCCTTTGCTATGCGCTGGGGAGAAACAGACACGCTGGCAACTTTTCTGGTATCAAATTGGTGATTGCAGGATGATTAGGATGCAGCAGCCTATTTGAATGACATGCTGTCGGGCGGACTCCGCCCGGCGGAGCTGCTTGACTCTCGGCCGGGTGAGAGGGGGCGGCTGCTTCACTGTACAGTTCCATAGTTGCGCATTCAGTTTTGGCGACATGTCTCTGTGTATCAGGGCTCGGGACACGGGACATACAATCGGACCGCAGAAGCTGCTCTTCCGTTGGAAGGGAGCGGCACTCCGTTGTAAGGAGGGAAGTGATGTGGTCTCTTCTGGTTTCCTCTTATACCCAGCGCAGCTTAAACTTGGGCAGTGAGACAGAAGCCAGTAGCGCATCTTTGGAATCAATTGTAGCAGCAAATGTAAAAACAACAAACCAGTCAATTTTGGGTTTAAAATGCATTGTAACGCGCGTTACTGAGATTTGTACCGAGTTACATATTACCATTTTTTTTGCTGTAATGCCTTACATTACCGCGTTACAGCAAAACGTAATGCATTACAGTAATGCATTACTTCCTGTAACGCGTTACTCCCAACACTGTTTGGAACACAAACCTCAACTATTTTATCATGGCCCTTTGAGGTCTTCAAGGGTCCAAAATGTTCAACCCAATCCTCACCTCAGTTCCTTAGCAAGTACGAAATTGAGACAGATCTCTTAGGTCAGGGACCTGTATTTTTCTTCACCAGGCATTGAAAAGAGTTACTGCTTTGACTCTTTACAGTTTTGTGTAATTCAAATAAATTAACATCTGTCTCTGTATACCAGAAATGACTCGGTAGAGGAATTGTTCTGTGTGGCTAGCAAACAAAGCAAGAGAAAAAGTAGTCCACCAATCAAACACTGCATTTAAACCTCTGGGGGGGAGATAGTACTTTGCATTTATTGATATTCACGAATGGCTTTATTGTTCTCAGTATTTGCTCAGCAAGATTGCTTTTACCCCTGTTTTGCATCAGGACAAGTCAAAAGAAAGTTTTCAGAATGATACAGTCCACTGACAGTGGAGGGTTCGTCCCCTCTTACCACACAATCTGACCTTTGCCCTTCAGTACACTCTGGACTTTAGAAATGGGTTGAATTGTTATTGCAGGTTGCAACCCAACAGAGTCTATGTCAGTGGAAGTAGGCTTAGTTACCATGCCAATCACATCCTCCTTTTCCCACACACAGAAATGGACCGACAGCAGCAAAAAGATGCAGAGAGGGATGAGGGGCTCTCAAAGGAGCACATTAAAACCGAAAGCAACACAGATGGATTCAGGCCTCCAGGGTTAGGCTTGGCTCACTGCTAGTATATAAAGAAATATATAGCCCCCTGTAAAGACGGAATATTTTACAAAAAAGGCCAGTGCCTTGTGTATGAGCTGTGTTGATGAACTCTTTGGAGCTCTGGGCAGTTGTTTTCTCCACCCCCGTTCATATTGTATACACATGCCATATTCATTATGGGTGTACTTTATATAATGATGTTTTAACCGATGGATGCAAAAATTGAGGTTTTGCCTTTTATTGCAATGTAATGTAAAAATGTTGTTGACTGTTGTCTTGATTTTCCAGTTTGGGGTTTAATTCAGACTGCTGTCACCACGAATACAGGTCTTTACATTTGTTTCTTTGATGATTTCCGAAACAAATTTATGGGTTTCCTTGTGTCATCAGTCTAGCTGTTTCATAAATACTGTCAGAGTTTAGATTTTTAGGAGTTTTCTTGATTTCATTAACATGACATTTAAAGTATACAGTACACCCAAACTGCTGTTATATTCTATATATTTTGCAATTCTCAACATAGCAGCTCTCTAAACGGCACATATACAATCCTCCATGAATTACACATATTGTGCAACACACACTAAGTATTGGGTTTGTTTCAGTCAACAGCCTCTCAACTCTTTCATCTAAACTGTACAAATGGGCTTTTTTGTGTGTGTGCTGTTGCAAGCTGCAGCCACTCAGTCACACTAAGTGCAGCAGTGGCTGGCCCTGACAAGGAAAAGGGCGAATCAAATCAATATAGTCCACCATTATAACCTTCATTACGCCAGCCAAACTGCAATCATTGTTCGTTTTGGCGTATCATGGTGAACCTGTTTGTGTCTGTAATTGACCCAGCTTTTGTTACAATGGCTCATGGCGAAGCTGATGTGTTTTATATTTTATTTCTGCTCGCACCCACCACTGCTGTCCTATTTGTAATATCTGCTATTCTGATCTTTTAAAATGTTTTCTGTACATTACGGCACAGTAAGTGAGTAAGTAAGTAAATGGTCTGACTTGGCTTGCTTCAGAGGGAATGGTGGATTTGTACGGTGTGTTTTTTATCTCTAGGAGCAAATTGTTTGTGCAGGTTTTGACTGGTTTTATTCTTTACCTATAATCCATTATAGTCATCATACAGTATGTGACACTGTCATTAGTTAAGGAAATCCATATTGAGTTTCTTATTTTCTGCAAGCTGTGATAAACGTTGCTGGGTGCAGCCACAAGTAATTAAAAGAAGCGTCTGTTTGGCAGGATAGCTAATTGAATTATTTGCTGGTGTGTGTGTGTGTGTGTGTGTGTGTGTGTGTGTGTGTGTGTGTGTGTGTGTGTGTGTGTGTGTGTGTGTGTGTGTGTGTGTGTGTGTGTTAAATAATTCAGTGACAGCACCAAAACCAATCTGTATCAAACACAAGTATGATCTCTTGACTTGTCCGCCAATCTCCTACAAGCTGAGGATGTGAGCACAAGCTGAGGGCCGTGTCCGGACTGCCATACTAACGTCCTACACATACTAATTTTGACTTCAATTTGAGTATGTGACGGTTGGGTATGCGAGTTTGGGTATGTGAGAAATTCCCGGATGAGTACTAACTTCCGGGAAGATTTTGGGTATGAATCGATTGTATACTTTTCCTACTCAACCGCCCCACAATGCATTGGGTCAATTCTACCCGCCCAGGAAAATGAAATATTTTCGAGCAAGTTGCTAGGCAACAACATTGTTTGGGGTTCCGCGATATGACAACTGTATGTGCAGTCATTCATAAACTCTTACAATAGATAAGAGATGAAGATAAATACCTAACAACATTAGAGTCACTAAGTGAAATGAGTGAAGTGAGTCTGATAGTGGAGAGAGATTAGAACAGATTGCTGTTCCACACACCGCGGCTTGTCCAGCTCAACTCACAGACAGCTGAGTGCTGATGAGCCGGACAGAGAGCGTCGGAGGGATCCTCCGCCTCAAAACATAATTATAAAACAAGAGGTCTAAAACACAGATGATGAACACAGGACTGTAAAAATCTAGTTCAATATCTAACCTGTAGAGGGCGGTTATAAGCTTAACAGTGTCTAAACTGCCTGAATCTTATAAGAAGAAGAAGAAATTCTTCATTGCTTGAGTATACTTCAACTGAAAACGTTTCGACGCAGCTCGCATACACAATCGATCTTTGAGTAGAGAGTATGCAGTATATAAATGGTGAGTATGTAGGATGTAGGACGCTAGTATGGCAGTCCGGACACGGCCTGAGTGTTTACTGTTTACTCCTCCTGGTAGAATGTATGTGGTTGGGTTAAAGAAAATCACCGAGTGTAAATCAAGTGTGAAAAAAGAGAGTGATTTGTCTTAGAGTGTGAGTGTTAATGTGTGCCTGTTCATGCATGCCGTAAACCCACACGCCTCTCTCAGCATGCCACCCCAATGTGTTTGTATGTGTGAGTGCTTGTCACCCGTAGCATGAAGCGATGGGTGCCATCTGATAATAAACAGAGGGACTTGTTGAGCATGACTGAGTGCTCCTGCACTTGATTTCATTCTGTGACAGGATAGTTTTAAATTACTGAAGACTCATCACCGACTACAGCAGGTGCCTGTAGGAGTCTCTATGGTAGCAGCTGTCTCACACACCCTGGAATGGTAGAATGGGCTTTTCTCAAACAACAAGACGTTTTTCTCAAAAAATGACAGTACACCTTATAATCTGGAGCGCCTTATATATGGAACAATTGGTTAATTGGTTGATCCATACTGCTCAAGGCGCTCTGTCAAAATGTTTCAGTAAGAAAAAACAATAAAAACTATTTAATAATAATAGCATGTTTCAGTACGACTGGTAAACTACATATCCGCACCGCTCGCAACATTACGGCTACCGCAGTAAGTTAACTTTTATTTTGAAGCAGAAACAGTAAGCGCTTCCTTGTTCCTAGCCCCGCTGCGCTTCAATTCAGAATGATGCTGCTCGAGTCCTCACTAGGACCAAAAAAGTGGATCACATTACCCCAGTTCTGAGGTCTTTACACTGGCTTCCTGTCACTCAAGGAATTGATTTCAAAATACTGATGTTGGTTTATAAAGCCCTAAATGGTTTAGGGCCAAAATACATTGCTGATCTGCTGATACGTTATGAACCGTCCAGAGCCCTTAGGTCATCTGGGACAGGTCTACTTACAGTCCCCAGAGTTAGGACTAAACAAGGAGAAGCAGCTTTTAGTTATTATGCACCAAAAATCTGGAACAAACTCCCAGAAAACTTGAGGTCTGCTGCAACTTATGCTGCAAGTTATTTTAAATCGAGTCTGAAGACTTTTTTGTTTCCATTTTAACCTGCATTTTTTTTTATTTGCTTCTTTTATTCGCTTTTAAATGTTTTATAATGTGTTTTATGTATTCTAATCGTTCCCCTGTAAAGTACTTTGATTGGCCTTGTGTCTGAATTGTGCTATATAAATAAACTTGCCTTGCCTTCGACCGCACCAGGCTTTTCTCGCTTGTGTGATAATCAAAGTTCATTTCGGACACTGAAACCCATCGGTAAAAGACCTGTCGGTGACCTGTCGGTGTTTGCACCATGGGCAGAGGATCATATATCCCCGCTGACAGAGCAGTCGAGCCGGCATTACCCAGGCAGCTTTTGACAGGCTCACAGGTTTAGCAGCCGAGCTAGCGGGGCAGTTCGGCTGCTATCCCCTCAGGCTGTTTTGCTGACATTCCCTTTAGCATAGCTCCATCTGGATGCATAATAGCCTGGTGCTACCAGACTATCGTACTTCATTTCATGCACAGAAGGTCTGGAACTGCTGTAATTGGCAAACGCTCACTCACTTGGATGCGGGTGTCTGTTGAAGTTTAAAACTGTTGGATCTGCTCAGTGCCACTCTGGATTAGCCAACCGATCGCATAACGTTTGGTCGTGCCATACGTCATGAGCCGGCTTCTGACGGTGCCTTCCAGTTGTACAGGGAACTCTGAAATTTCCGACTTCATCACATATTGTAGTCTATGGATCTACCGGTACCTGGCAACGCTAACTTGCTAGAGCCTAACGTTTGGTTATTTGGATGAGAAAGATTGTAGGCGTCCATACTTTCCCGAGCAGATGCACTGGAACACAGACAGGTCGGAAGTCGGACATTTCCGAGTTCCGAGTATAAAGGAACGCAGCATTCAACTGAAACTGGAGCGCGACTACGACGTCATCGTTCTCAGCCACTCGCTCTGTTTGCTGATTGGACAACCAAAACTCTGGACGAGCAGAATCCCACTAATACGCCCCAGCCCCAGACTGACTACTGAAGGGAAAATTAAATTTGGGCAGAAGTAGGTGGGCAGGCAGAGCCAGGCTTGATGCATAACGCAACCCCAGTCAAACGTTTGACTGCAGTATCTTCTATTCTATGCGCCTTATAATCCGGTGCGCCCTATATATGAAAACAGTTCTAAAATAGGCCATTCATTGAAGGTGCACCTTATAGTCCGGTGCGCCTTATAGTGCGGAAAATACGGTATACAGTGGTGGTCAAAATTATTAGAACACCTGACAGATCGGAAACTATTGACCTTGTTTTGCCTCAAAAACTTGATTACATTACATAATGTTCATGCAATGGGTAGATGGTGGCTCTGAGTAAAACAATTATCAGATGAAGTGAGTACTTCTGTTTTATCCACATTTACCTTTAATATTTGGTATGTCCACCTTTTGCAGAAGTTACAGCAGCACATTACTCTGGGATAGTGTCAATATACTGTATATCCTGAGAAATGCAAAACTCATTTTATCCCATGCCTTCTGCAACTCAAACCAAAGTATTTCCTTTGAATGTACAATAGACTTGTACAGTTTATTTTCCAACTCGCGCCAAATTAGCTCGATGGGGTTGCGGTCCGGACTTTGAGGGGGCCTGGCTGGCTGACCCTTAGTATAGCTGGTCCTTTGTCAGCTCTCCTGCACCATAACACATACTCATATCCAACAACTGAGGCACAACTGCCTTCAGTAGGAGCTGTGGCACTCTGCACATACACAAACACATTCCTTTTATCAGGGTAAATTCATCAAACATTCACAGTAAATGCCTACTGCAAGGTTTTTTCACATGAGCATGCACATTAGAGACTTTTCTCTGTTTCTCCAGAAAAAAGAAAAGAAAAAGTATGAACAGAGGGGGAAAAGACAAGGGTGTAAGAATACAATGGCAAAAGTCCCTAATGAAATGATTACAACCATCTGTCTAATGTTCCATAATCAGATAATAAATCCTATAGCCTTAAGGAATAGAGTCCGAGACTTATAGTATCGGCATCTGCTTGGGGAGTAATCGCAAGCTTATCTTATCTACCTTCACGCAGACTTCATGAATGCTACTTTCACTGTTCAGTTGCCGGAAGGATTTTTTTTTTGTTCACGAACACTCTGGTGCTTTTTCCACTCAAAGGATCTGCTAATTTATGTATTAATTCCTTTTTGTCTCGACTACAAAGGCTCTATGTGTCCCAGTTATTTATATATTTCCCTCACCCCTTGGATCTTGAGCACAATTGCCAGGCGAGACTGTAACGTGCTCAAAAACAATCCCGCCCCATACCATGAAGGTGCCTCTGAAGATCTTTTTTGTTGTCACTGTCCAGTCAGTATGTGACCCTTTAAGTACATTACTTTAATGAGTGTTTTTTTGGCCATACTATTATGACATACTTTAAGACTTTGTTCTGAGTCATTCCCGGGTTAGTGAGAGGTTATCGGAGTGCTTTGATGACCTTCCTATTGAAATTGTTTACTGTTCGACTTTCTATAGGAGCACACTGTTTGGAAGTATACAGCCGTGGTTCTAAAATGTTGAACTTCTTCGGCATAGACAAGAGTACTTGCCAGACCCAAGAAGTAGCGATAATCTTGGGACTTTTGACTGTGAATAGGTTGTCTCTGTCTGCACGAAAATACCAACTTCACACTATCAACACAACACAGTTAAGTTCAAGCAAACTCTCTGTGACTATGGTGTTTGGAGCCTCACATTTTACTAGTACTGGTAGATTGAGTTTAACCATATTAAAGCTACTACGAGTAAGTCGGCACGTTGGCGACACCTTTGAACAAAAGTGGTAGTATTATTACGACGCCAGCTGCCGTGAAGCTGTTTTGTAGCTCGTGCGGGCGTGCAAGATTCAAATAATCAGGAAGCAATATGGTGCGTGTCCGTGTGTTGAAAGTGTGAGGGCACCGGACTCTTTTCGGCTCCGTGAGTCTATGGGTGACACAGCATCAACTAATGCCAGTAAGTGCTAAACACACCTGATTGCAATGAGTTGATGCATTGTCATCTCTCACGGAGCTGAACGAGTCCCCGTGTCCTCACACAAAGCGAATGAACGAGAGATGGCAGTTAGTATGGATCACGATGAGGTAATGTGTTTATGTTGTAAATAATGACTATTTCCGATGAATAATGGTCATCTGATGATGCTGGTGAGGCAAAGTAAACTTTGTTTTAGTAGGCTACCGCTCATTCATTTAGGAGTAAACACTGCAGTCTAGTTTCGCTGGGTGAAATTGTGTATACGTTGCTTGGCAACGCCCTCCCGCCCGACTATCACTCTCCCTTTTAGCTTTTCTTCATTGCATTTTCTTTTTTTTCTTTTATGGTTCAGCCCCGTTATCAGTCATTATGACGACAAACAACTGTCTCAAACAAGGCTCCCGCTCCCCTTCCCTCACCTAGAGGGATAGGCTTCTCAATTCACGTTCCTGCGCCACACTGAAATCTGTGACCAATACGGATATGTGACCATAGAGCATGCACGCGTGAACCGAAAATCGGACTGGGTGTACGACCAGATCAAATGCAGCAATAAAAACTATATAAAAACGTCTTTCTTTGCACTGATGGTCTCGTTTGCTGTTAAAGGTAATTTATGATTATGAGAGGAAACATGAGGCTGTTTAAAAGATATTTAAATGTTACTCGTAGCCGCTTTAAGTGTTGGTGCTGCTTATCCATGATTAATGTTGCCAATAAACTCAGGGATATAGGGATAGTGCCTTGATTTGGCATTTTAAGTTTAGTTTATCTACTTTTATTATTAGTGAAAATTGTTGTCTTTATTGCTATTGATTATGTTATTTGTGTAATCAGTGATATAGATCATGGTATTTATACAGTGCTTATAATCAATATATACACACTTTTTTTTGTCTTGTGCAACAATATTCTCTGTGGAACAAGTTAAACACTACTGCTACAATAATTGTCTTTCTCACAGTGTCAGATTTAATTCTTTGCACCACTTCATTTAACATCAAATCCTATCAACTTGTTTCAGTGTTTGCGTTGTCTATTGCTGTGTTCAAAGATTAATCTCAATTGCTTTGTGGTTAACAACAGTACAGCCTTTCTGATATCTAACTGATAACATGGCTCAAGTCAGTGTTCATGGAACATAAGATACAGTGCTGTTGAAAAATTATGAAAACTAAGAAAATGAAATTGGGTATTCCCAGGTAACGTTATGCTTCAGTGCCTAATGACAATTTTAGTAAAAGTATGCAGTACATGTTTTATGTGTTGGTAAGGTTCCTTCCAGCAAGAGTTTCATATACTGTAACTGTTTATCTCCCATTAAGCGTACTTATTAAGAAAATATGTAATTTATTAATTCAGTCCTGGTGTCTTGGATGAAACAGTCAGGTTTCCAGGATGGACAGACGAGAACCCAATAGCATGACACAAAACAGTTTAGGTGCAGCAACAAAAGTTTTAATGTGAAGACAAACCAGGTAGTAGCGTGGCAAACAGTCCAATAGAGGCAGGCACAAGGGAAAACCAAAATCCAAAGGAGTGAGTCGAAAACATGAACAGGCAGGCAGGTATAAGGACGCTGGATAGCTATGAAACACATAAGACAAACTAGACGATTTGGCAGAGAACTGAGGGAAATGACTGTGATATATACTGAGGCTGATTGACTAATGAGGAGCAGGTGACTGTGGGACAGACCAGGTGAATGTAATTAACTGGGAGTGCAGAGCAGGAGGGAGTGGCACAGAAAGTAAACCAGGAAAACAGACAAATGAAAACAGACTAAATACCGGCTGAAGTTGTGACAAACATAATAGATTATTGAACTTTAAAGGAAACTAATATGAAAGACAGGTGTCATTGTGAATTTACATGTCTTGTGTTAAAGTGATTTTTTGTCGTTTTCTTATGCAAAGCTGGTTTCAATATGAGTCATCCTGTCTGTACTGCTTGAAACCCCATCAATGGTCATGTTACACTGTGCATATTGGATCAGACATTTGGTTGAACCAGAGGGGTATACTACAAAGCAAACTCAACAGAGCCCGGCTCTCTTTTTTTGATCTGGTTCAACATAACACATACCCTCGCTCAGAGCTAACCGGTATCACGAAGGCAGTTATCAACCTCTTATGTTGAACGAGGGTTTCAGCTTCAGGCTCTGTGCGCGTCCCCATAAGAGGGGGCGTTTGGCCGTCATTTGACTCTGCTTCCGCACAGACTGGACTGATCTTGTGCCGCTAACTTTACACTAACGGACTGATTGTGAGCAGCTGACTTCGCTGACTTCACAAGAGTTTGTCAGTCTGAATGATCACAGAACAGCAGAAAACAGAGAGCCGAAAAAAACTCATACTGCAAATAAGGAGAGAGTGGAATGTTGTCAGAAAATTGGGCTACTGAATTGATTAATTTCGATCTGTAAAATAAATGACATTAAATGACATTATAAAGCAATTAAAGGTTGAACTCGGATTTAAACAGTACACCATTTAGCCTAGTTGATAATCCTACACTTAAGAATCTGATTTAAATCTGACACTGTCCCCTAATGAATAGCATAGCCTATGTGGAAAATCACGTTAGTTTTGGGCCACATCAAAATTAATACAAATTTGATTTTGATTTAGGCTAATAGCCCTTTATTTGCATCTTATAAATACCATTAAAATAAATAGCCTAGATACAAAACCTGTAGGCTAGTCTGTATTTTCCGGACAAATATGAATCTACTGTGAGAAGCTTAACCTGCGAGTCTGCAGCGATGTCCGAACTGTGACAGCTGACAGCTGTCACCTGTCACGTCACAACTGTAATCGCTACTGATGAAAAGAAAGAAGCCTACAGTGAAACAATGTTGCAACCTGTGATTTTATAGAACGCTTCATTAAGAGCCAGTGTGTGTAGATCGCCAGGTAAAATCATTTGAGGTGAGAGCATGGCACTGCATACAGTAGGTCTAGGCTATTTTACATTTTCTGCATCAATAACTATGCATGTGGCAAAAAGCCGCAGCGCAATGTTACAGTTCACTCTAATGTAAGCCTTATGTCACGGCTTTGTTTCGTTCATTAACTTACTGATCAATAAGTTTACTGATTTAACTAGTTTACTCAGTGAGAAGTATCGCTCAGACAATATACAGGTAGTCAGGTCCGCTCCTCCGCGGGATTTCAAAAGGTATAGTTTCCTTAAAGGGCAGCGTTCTAAGAGCCGAATTTAAACTCAAACTCTGGAACAAAAACTGGTCTGGGCAGGTTAGCCGTGCAGCCTCTGTTACCACGGTGATCTAGCCAGGTAGAAAGAGAGCCTGGCACCTTTTGTGATACTGAAAACTCTGGCTTTAGACCGCTTTAGACTCAACAGACCTCGCTCAGCCCTTAATCTCGCTTCGTAATATACCCCTCAGGTCTTTTGATGCAGTAAATGAGGGCATCAGGCTCTGTTAGGCAGCAGTATTCACAGGTTGAATCTCAGACAGGAACCTACAAATGGAATTAAAAGTCCGATCTAGCTTGCAGTTTGAATTTGTACACTGCCGATAATTGCTCCCAAGCAGGTATTTCTTCATCTCATTTGGACTGGGAAACAATGGTTAATAGGTTTCTGCCTTCAGGCCCAAAGCCCTTCCAGGCTGAATCTTAAAGCCTTTATATCAAAGTGCTGCTGGGTGTGTAGAAAATGTGTGCAGTCTGCATTGCCAGCAAACTTGTTGTAAGCACTTGGACTGTCCTTGCCAAATTGCCTGGACCCTCTGTGTGAGGAGCATGCAAATGTGGAAGGGAGAGCAAATGAGGCTTAACTGGAGTACTCCAATTTGAAGGCCTCCAAATGCACTTGTTCTACAGCAACCACAGGGGATCAGGGAATGCATTGGATATCAAGCAAGAATAAAAGGTGTTAAAATGGCTTGAGGTCCTCCTACAGATGTCTATTATGTTTGCGCTTATTTCAAATTGAATGCCATTCTTCACATTAAAGACCTGCAAGGCAGTTAGGAAATGTAAACATACAAATCATTTTATACAGAAATTTATAGAGGGAAATATACAATCGGTATATAATACAATATAGGGATGGATAATATATACATATATTCATATACATATATACAGTATATACATTATATTCACACAACCTAGTGTTATTAAACTGAAAACAAGACTTGGATTCAATACATTACATATCAGTAGTGTGTACAGCCTTTCTTTCTCAGCCTACCTCTGTCTGATTGGTACCAACATGCAGTCTAGTTTACATATCCAGCTAATGGCAAATCCTTGTTTGAGTGCAACGGCTGAGACATGTGTGTCCCAGATAGAGAAGTAGGCTCTGATACAATCTGACCCTTGGGATGCTACTGTTTCCATTATCCAGAGGCAAGAGTGCAGTCTGGAAATAGAGAGAACGTATAAAAGAAAATATATCTACTCTGTGCTGAATAATATTTACATAAACATTTCTACAACTCTTAAATCAGCAGGGAGCACATCTCAGGACCCCTACACTTGCGGGCAAAATAAACAGTGACATCAGGACAGGCTTACCTTGAATAGTTTTTGGAATGATGAGGAAAAAATCGCTTATTCTGCAAGATTTTAGTTTTAAAAATGTTTGAAGTTTGACCTCATCAACACAACTTCTCCTGAGCATATTAAAAAATGCATTATCCTTCCTTCAACTTTAGATTATTTGTGCTTCCGTACCTCACACACACCCACACAGAGACAAACTACCTGCCTACTATAAACTCCATGCATAAACAAGATTGTAAAGTAAAAATGGGACTTCATATCAGTGATAGAAAAAACTTTGCTTTGATATTTCTTCCACTACCCACTCTTTTGTGTGTGCCAGGGACGTCATTGACTGCTCTTTTTCAAAGCAGCTTTATTTCATGCGTTCTAATCAAGTGTTGCTTTCAGCCATTGCCTTAAAAAGACATTTGAAATCATAGCCCATCACTCATCTGGTTTCTGTACATGCATCAACACAAAATAAATGTTCATGAGATTATAATTTCTGATCATCCTAAAGCATTCTTGCTTCTTCTGCATTTAGCTAGATCTTAGAATCACTCTCAAACCGATTGTCTTTCTACGGTATATTCCTCATTAGTACACTCTGTTTTTGCCACTGTTCCGTACTCTAAAGTTATTTGTTCCTCTATCTCTCTCTCCTTCAGGTCACTTCTACTGGGTGAACAACTCAGCCTATGGGGGCCCTTGGGTGCTGAGTCCCTGGCTTTGGGGAGGCCAGGCTTCATGTAGCCTGGACATGGCTGTGTTCCTCCACCCCAAGCAAAGTGGGCAATACACAATATGGCTCATAGAGCGGGACACACCACCACTGGCCCTCTTCTCCACTGACACACTGCCACGCATCACAGGGTAAGCATTTGTTTTCTACACGTGTGGATGATTTGATGTAATGAAAATAAGCAACCAGGATGTGTCTCTCTCCACACTAGGGTTGGGTATAAGCATGTAGTCAAGATACAATACGCAAAACGATATATCAGTCACGTTATGAGATATCACAATATATTTCATCATGATGCATATTGCGATTTTCCACATAAATCACTGAAAATGTATGCATAACATACACATATATATATATATATATATATATATATATATATATATATATATATATACACTCAACTTCGCACAGCCATTGAAGAGGAGTGGACCATCATTCCACAGGCCACAATTGACAATCTGATAAACTCTATGCGAAGAAGATGTGTTGCACTGCATGAGGCAAATGGTGGTCACACCAGATACTGACTGGTTCTGAGTCCCCAGACCCCCAATAAAGCAAAAAACTGCACATTTCAGGGTGGCCTTTTATTGTGGACAGTCTAAGGCACACCTGTGCACTAATCATGATGTCAGATCATCATCTTGATGTGGCACACCTGTGAGGTGGGATGGATTATCTCAGCAAATCAGAAGTGCTCACTATCACACATTTAGACAGATTTGTGAACAATGTTTGAGAGAAATGGTAATATTGTGTATCTGGAATGAATTTTAGATCTTTAAGTCCATCTCATGAAAAATGGGAGCAAAAACAAAAGTGTTGCGTTTATATTTTTGTTGAGTGTATGTGTGTGTACTTGGATGCCAGCCAAGAGCTTGTGTCATGAGTACCCCTGTGTACATGTGTTCCATTAGAGATGAATCAAAGAAAGACACCCTCATTGAAAGCCTTTCTATATGGAGAAAGGTGTCAGACAGGGACACTGGGAAGGGATGGTTGGTTGTTTGAAACACATGTAAATTGCTTTTGCAGCCACAGGCCACCAATAAGCAATTATTGTATTCATTATAGCCTTACTGTGTGACTAATCCCCAATTAACACCAGGTCTGTGCTCCTCTCATTGTGGCTTTTCATCTGAGATCTGTATCTCACACTGAGAGCAACAGGGTCAGGACAATACTCAGTTCAAAAGTTTCTCCACCAAGTACTTAATATGTGTGGTCGTGTACATGTGTTGCCAGCCTTTATTAGCATGGCTGTTCTTTATTTTTTAATCGTTGGAAGTCGGAAATCAAGGAGTTCCTCAGAGTGTGCTGCGTTATACAGACATGTTTTATGCTGCTTGTGTGTGAGTAATATCTTAAGGGCATTGGCATCATGTGAATGTCATGCTTAATGCATCTCCCCTCTCACTGTTGCTGTTTGTGTGTGTGTGTGTGTGTGTGTGTGTGTGTGTGTTTCTCAAACCACCCGTGTGTCGTCTTATGGGAGCTTAGCAGGGACGCGCTCATTACAGTTGTGACGGATTAGCTTTTGCCTTTGTGTTTGTCTGCTCTCATTTGTAGTCAGAGAGTGCCATACACCCACACCATCTCTCGGTGACTCGCACAGCCAACATTCCTGCATTTGTGCTCCGATGGGAGTACGCTTGTATCAATAAAAGAGAGGGCAAAAAACAAAAGCGAGAACAATAGCCAACTGCGGGCATGCAAAGAGTATATACTATATACTGTATTCAAGGTGTATTCAAACTACGGCCAGCGGGCCAACTCCTGCCTGCAAACCCTTTTTAATTGGCTCGCAGCACATTCTAAAAAAAAAGTGGAATACGGCCCTTCCATTAACCCAGTCCATAAAATAGAAAAATAAGCTGGAGACGCGGTATCTGACGAGAAAAAACTCAGATATTCCATATGCCCAGATAGCGTAGTGGTTAATGCCAAGAACTAGGCCGAGGATGAGTGGGGTTTGAATCCTGGTCAAGGCTAACATTAAAATTAGACTTCTGTTTTTTTATAAATATTTTTCTCACAGTGGAAATATGCCGTGATATTGATAGGCCCAACTACTTAATACATTCAGTCAATAATAGTTGATAACCATTCCTAACAAACATTTGTTGATGTGTCAGCAAGCCCATTAAAGGTGCTGTAAGCGGAATGGTTCTTTTAGCTAACTTCCTGTCAGTTACTGCGTGTTAGCAGTCCCCTCGCTCGTCCCTACGTCACCACATTAAAGCACTGCGGTCCTCAAGCAGCGAGTTATCTAGCATCATCTCAGATCCATAAGTGTGATAAAACATGATAAAAACCATCAAAACAGACATTGGGAAGGATTTTTACCTGCTCCGCCATTGTAGGCGCATACACATTCACCCATCTGTCGCTCTGGCGTGCACCGGCAGTGAGACCATGAGTGAGACGGGTGTCGGTTTTTAGCGTTCTCTCTTGTGATTGGATATTAATTTCGGTATCCCCCGTAAAGTTTAATTGCCGATTACATGCAGAGCAGCAGCTGAATGAGAGATCGGCTTTATGAAAGTGATCACTGTATGAATAAAGAGCGATTTTACACTTATATTAACATCAATAAATCGCTTACTTCACCTTTAACTTCTGACTATAGCCTATCCTTCCCTTTTTTCCCCTTATATAGGGCTGTGAAGGGGGCGGATCACCATCCTGACTAAGAAGCAAGCTGAGGCTGCTGTTTTGAAAATCATTTGCCATTTTTTTTTCTTTAATTATATTCAATTATCAAGCATAATTTATAAACATTGAATTGATTTAGCTATATTTCGATTGATTTCAATATATTTCACCTCTAGTGAGTGGCACGGCCCTTGGTATATTTTTCCGTTGTTGGCCCTCAGTGAAAAAAGTTTGGACACCCCTGATATATTACTGTATATACCTTGACCTGTTTGACCGTATCAGTAGTCAGGCCATTTGGCACAGCGTGATCCAAAAAGGAAACTACATTGTACACAATGGTCATTTAGAACTAAGGCTTTATTTAATTCATTTTGTGTTAAACTATGTATTAGAATAACTCAGGTTTAAGCAAAGACCACAACCCTGTCCAGTGTCCACATAAGACAAAATATCCGCGCAATAATCCTGTTGGAGGAGGAATAACTAGGCAGTCTTTGAAAGCTGCCCACTCAATCTTGCAGTTGTTTACCATTGATTCTCTCTGTTAATGCCGCTTATGGTATGAGTCAACAGTTAAAGCTGGGGTGCGTGATTTCTGATTGGTCAAAATTAACATGAGCGGTACACTTTGACCAATCAGAGCGAGGCTCCGATTCTAAAAAATAAATAATCTGATTATCTGTTCTTATTGGCTGTTGGGACTGTCCATTCACTTTGGCACCTACGTTGTTGGTGTAGAGCCTGTCAGGGAGGGACCATAGGGGAGGGACCAAAGAGAACAAGTGGAGCGGTTGAGGTATTTGGATTCAAATCTCTATCCCAACTGCTATTTTCTCCCCAAATTCTCCACCCCAGCTTTAATAATGGAATAAAAATTAGACACAATATTACTTAAAAAAAGTTAAAATACATGAGGGATGCCACAGTTAATTATTTTGCTACTATAACTTAAACTCATAGTTTTTTTCAATCTCAATCTGATTAACTCTTTCACAAGCGTCCAAACTCCATCGGAGCCATGAGCCACCAAGGGAGCGCTTGCTTTGAAAGTCCTGTAAGTTTCTCCACTGCCTGCATTGGCCTTATGTTGCATCACATCTAAAGGAATTGTCTATCTTGAAGACACATTTTTAGTCTATTCTCAGTGGTCATTGCCTTATCCTCTCTACAACTGTGTTTTGAAAGTTGTAGTAAAAGATATTAGCTTTTCTGTGGTGCATTGGGGAAACATTAAAGTGTACATCGGGTGAAGTGACAGTTAAAAGATCTGGACCATTTTTCTTCTTCTTTCTTTCTTTTTTAAAGTTGTAACCCACTGTGCAGGTCGAATGATTCACCTTACACAACCTGTGCTGGATGAATGTGCATATAAACCACATACTACTGATCTGCTCCTCTTTCAAAACCAAAATATCAAACATGAATTGGTTGTCAGAGGAAGAATGTCATATTGACAGAAAGCCAATGGTGATGCAACATGGAGCTCAGGGGCCGTATTCACAAAACATTTTAAGGGTAGGTCCTAACGTGCTGATTTAGGAGTAACTCTCAAAAATAAGGGGCGTTTCACTCCTAATTTTAGGACTCCTAACTTTTTAAGATAAGTGTAATTCACAAAGCATTTTAGCGCTAAAACTAGCTCCTACATCTATAAAAAGCTAGGAGTCCTCGAGAGGACTCCTAAGTCACTAAGAGTAAATCACAGACACTCATTTGATGGCATTTTGGAGCGATTTAATGCTAGTGAGCTTTACAAAAGGTACCTTAATAGCTGTAAGGGTTTAATGATCTTAGTAAAGCTATGTTTAGAAAGTATAGACACATTTATATGTATTATATTTATATAAAAAATTATGTATTAAGTTCCTTTTCCTGCAGTTGCTTTGGGTTTACGATGCACTGAAAGTTACTGCTGGTGTCCCGTTTGGGTTTAATTTGTTACTAGAGTAGGCCCATATGTGGCGCTTCCATCTCCTCCGTTCCACAGGTCCGCTACTGTATAGTTGCGTCTCGCCTTTTTCCTTCCGCATGCACTTTACGATTTCGCCAGTTGTTGTTTCTAAATTGCGAATTTCCTGGTTTGTCGCTGTCTGACTAATGCGGCATAGTCAGCCGTTGAGGGAAATACAGTGAGAGTGCATGGCGTGCAGCTGTTCAATGAGGATATTTTTTCCGATTCAAATCATTGTAACATTTTAAATGAATGTGGTGCTATGTGGCGCTATTGTAGGTTAATTGTGAAAGAATGTGTGGGAAACCCTGCAGTATCTTGGTTTCATGTTAAATCAGTGTCACTTGTCATTAATTGTATATAAAAACTCTTCACTTTAATACAGCGACACGATATGGATATCTCCCACAGTGTTTCTATCATAAACTCACTCTTAGCTCTCATTCCCTCTCAGCCAATCACTGTGGGCATAGAAGGTATGAACATGACATCATCCATAGCAACAGGGTCAACACCGCCCTCTATTCTTAGCTTAGGAGTTCCTCCCATTCCTTAGTAAAAGTTGATCTTATCAGCTTTGTGAATAGGTTTTAAGAAATTACTCCTTACTAAGAACTTTTAGTGCTCCTTAGGAGTACTCTTAGCGCTAAGATAAAATGTTTTGTGAATACGGCCCCAGATTTGGTCTGGTAAACATATGAATCATTCCATTTCATTTCAACCTCACTTTTAAGAGAACAAGTCAAACTGTCTTTAGCCTATTGACTGTAGAAGTAAAACATATCCCAAATGTTATTGAGTCAAGTTACGGCATAGATAGGAGAATGTGTTGTCTCATTATATGAGTAGAATTTTAGGATTAGCATTTTATAAGGCCTCCCCTCAAGCCCCTGCCTCAGATTTCATCACACAGTGTACATTATAACTATACCTGAGGATATTAAGGACATTTGAAAAGCAGCCAGCCAAGGACTTGACTCATCAAACGGTGTCGGCTCTCACAGTGAATGTCAGCAGCCCATGTGTCTTTATCAGCACTAAAGGGAGGCAGGCTGCCAGAGGGAAGGCTGCAAGGTGTGTGCATGTCTTCTTGTGTATGTCCGCACATGAACTGTGTTTTAGAGGGTGACACAGGAGTGGATTTGCACTACGGTACTGTCCCTCTCCCCCTATAAGAAACATCCTGTCGTGGAAAAATAACAGCATATTTGATAAATACTTTGCAAGCCTTACGGCGAGATGGACAGTGTTTTAATATCATCCCTCTCTACCCTGAAAACGTGCTTTTCAAACTTCGGACCAGCTTGGAAGTTCAGCTAACTTAATGCTTTGGTCGTGTGTGCTTATTTTTTCTTGCGATGCCATTTTCTATGCCGACAAATCCATTTTTGTTTTGGTGTTAAGTTTTTCGGCGCTTGCTTATGACCATGTGGGTGGTCAGTATGTCATAATACTGATTAGTGATTGGCTGGTTGATCTGCATCATATAACTTAAATTGGCTGCCTGTACACTGCAGTGAGCAGACCCGACCACAGCAGACTGCAGAGAATAGAAAAAAAACGGTTGTGTGTATTTACATTAGAAAATGCACAATTAAGTTTCCTGAGGGGTATACTACGAAGCGAGATTAAGGGCTGAGCGAGGTCTGTTGAGTCTAAAGCTGTCTAAAGCCAGAGTTTTCAGTATCACGAAAGGTGGCTCTCTTTCTACCTGGCTAGATCACCGTGGTAACAGAGGCTGCACGGCTAACCTGCCCAGACCAGTTTTTGTTCCAGAGTTTGAGTTTAAATTTGGCTCTTAGAGCGCTGCCCTTTAAGGAAACTACACCTTTTGAAATCGCGCGGAGGCGCGGACCTGACTATATTGTCTGAGCGATACTTCTCCTGAGTAAACTAGTTAAATCAGTAAACTTATTGATCAGTAAGTTATTGAACGAAACAAAGCCGTGACATAAGGCTTACATTAGAGTGAACTGTAACATCGCGCTGCAGCTTTTTGCCACATGCATAGTTATTGATGCAGAACATTTAAAATAGCCTAGACCTATGTATGCAGTGCCATGCTCTCACCTCAAATGATTTTACCTGGCGATCTACACACACTGGCTCTTAATGAAGCGTTCTATAAAATCACAGGTTGCAACATTGTTTCACTGTAGGCTTCTTTCTTTTCATCAGTAGCGATTACAGTTGTGACGTGACAGGTGACAGCTGTCACAGTTCGGACATCGCTGCAGACTCGCAGGTTATGCTTCTCACAGTAGATTCATATTTGTCCGGAAAATACAGACTAGCCTACAGGTTTTGTATCTAGGCTATTTATTTTAATGGTATTTATAAGATGCAAATAAAGGGCTATTAGCCTAAATCAAAATTGTATTAATTTTGATATGGCCCAAAACTAACGTGATTTTCCACATAGGCTATGCTATTCATTAGGGGACAGTGTCAGACTTAAATCAGATTCCTAAGTGTAGGATTATCAACTAGGCTAAATGGTGTACTGTTTAAATCCGAGTTCAACCTTTAATTGCTTTATAATGTCATTTAATGTCATTTATTTTACAGATCGTTCTCACTGCGAGAACGATCTGTTTTCTGCTGTTCTGTGATCATTCAGACTGACAAACTCTTGTGAAGTCAGCGAAGTCAGCTGCTCGCAATCAGTCCGTTAGTGTAAAGTTAGCGGCACAAGATCAGTCCAGTCTGTGCGGAAGCAGAGTCAAATGACGGCCAAACGCCCCCTCTTATGGGGACGCGCACAGAGCCTGAAGCTGAAACCCTCGTTCAACATAAGAGGTTGATAACTGCCTTCGTGATACCGGTTAGCTCTGAGCGAGGGTATGTGTTATGTTGAACCAGATCAAAAAAAGAGAGCCAGGCTCTGTTGAGTTTGCTTTGTAGTATACCCCTCTGGTCCCATCCACTCCTGTTGACTTTTTTCCTCTCCCGTCCAAATCACTTGCATAAAAGTGAAATTGTCAGCCTCTAGTGTGTTAGTACAGTATTTGCACCTAAGTGTATAATATGTCTCATGTACAATGGTTCAACTCTACTTTGTGTTCTTGTGAAACAGACACACACATCCACATTAACACATGATAGCATTACACAAGATATATGCTTATGGATTCATCTACTTAACATTAATAGTGTGCTGTACGCACCAAATAGCCCCAATTGCAGAGTGCATTAATTTAATGTTTGTTGCAATGAGTGTAGGTATCTAATCCACCCACTGTGACAAAATTGCAGTCATGCGTTAGTGTGGAAGGTATTGGATGCCATTAGCACTGCATTAGAGCGCTATCATCTTATACCTGATCTATAGCGTATTTAAAGCGGGGGAGAAGGATCATCAAATAAGGCGAGTGTTAATGCCACATTTTGACATACAGTAGGAACATTATGGGAACTGATATATAATATAGTATAAGCTGCACTGCACATTCTCCTCTTCATAAACCTGCACATTAAAGTAGTAGAGACGTAGTGTGAAAAAGAAATACAGGAACATCACCAAAGCTTGAACAGAAACTATAACAAGATTAGCTGAATATTACGCATAGCATTGTAAATCAATTTTTTTAAATTTAAAGTAAATTAAACGGGATATTTACAGTTAAGGAAATCAGTACACCTCTCGGAACAGTGTCTGGGAGAATGTGGTTGCTGCTGCACAAAAAGTTGATCGTCAACAGATCAAGAAACTGACAGACTCCATGAATGGAAGGCTTGTGACAGTTATTGAAAAGAAGGGTGGCTATATTGGTCACTGATTTTTTTTTTTGACATGTCGGAAATTTGTATTTGTAAATTTTGAGTTGTTTAATTATTCTCACTTTAACAGATGAAAATAAACAAGTGAGATGGGAAAAATTTAGTTTTTTTATTTAGTTGCATAATAATTGTGCATACTAATAGTTGCCTAATAATAGCAAAACATATATATATTTGCTCGTAAGAAAGACAAAACCTAGGGGGCGCCTTTAGCTCAGTTGGTAAGGCGTCCCCCTCCTGGGCCGGGCCCAGCAGCAGACCCGGGTTCGATTCCCACCCGCGGTCATTCTCTGCATGTCACTCCCCTCTCTGCCTCATTTCACCTCTGTCTCTCTGCACTGTCAATAAAGCATAAAAATGCCAAAAAAAAAATCTTAAAAAAAAAAAAAAAAAGACAAAACCTCACTTTTACTTTCGTAAACATTCAGGTTTAGGTTCATTAACATTTTGGATTGACCGAGAGCACTGTAGTTGTTCAAAAATGTAATTAATCCTCAAAAACACAACTTGCCTAATAATTGTGCACACAGTGTATATATATTAGGGCTGTCAAATTAACGCGTTAATTTCGATTAATTAATCACAGAAAAATGAACGCGATTAAAAAAATTAACGCAGATTAATCGCACTTCTATATTGCCCTTTGACTCGGTGCAAAAGAGGTGAGACGATAGCGAATGCCAGTTTTTCACCTGTGGCAAATACACTGGGAAATCTCAAGCCGCAGCCATTAAAAATGTAGCGCCAAAATCACAAAAGCCTTTTGCTGTGATGCACATTTTTGCATCAAAGCAAATGCTGAGGTAGACTCAATGTTCCTTTATTCCTGTGCTGCCCTCACCTCCCCTGCGGCTTGTGTTATAATGAGCATGTCTCTGGGGTATATGGTGGGTATGCAGTGTTACCTTACCAAACAAAAGTAGGCAGTTCATATAACAAATGATGTCAAGTATAAATATATTCAAAAATTTAGAAATGAATATTGATCAATCTTTAATGTTGAGACTTTGCTGTAATTACTGGGAGCAAAGGACATGTGACATGAATTACAAAATGGGGGCCAATGTACAATACTTTATTGATTTATAGTAATGATTATGCCGGTATTCCCTTCACCAGATTTAAACACCCCTAAATTAATATCAGGACGTTTGTGTGTATATATAGCCTGCCAGGTTCGTTTGTTCCTTGTTTGAACCTGTTCCACTATAAAGTTTATGTGTTCATCGACCCCTGCTCATTATTTATGGCAAACAAAGACCAAAAGCTGATTTACACAATTCCCAAAAGGTTTTACTTTTCACCAAAAACCTTCACACCATATATTACCTTAAAGGCTCTGGTTTTAAAGCATGTTACCCTTTGACCCCTGCCTATCTCCAAATCTCCCCCTGTGTTGATCCCCTAACGACCCTTACAATTGTCTCTTCTAATTTTATCCTAGGTTAAATCCAGATTTCAGACCTTTATCCTTGATAAGTGTTTAGAAAGGAGGAGATTAGATAATAGGTTTTTAAGTTTTCTGGTGGATGAATACCTCACATTTACCCCTAGCTTCAAAAGACTACCGTTAAGTCCTCACTAAGTCCATACACCTGGATGAGCTTAGGCCAATAGATAAATGCAATTCCCTCCTAATTCAAGGAGTGTGTTTATGGGATGTGTATTCTTTGTTATCAGTAGTGTAGCCGTAGTGTAGGTTTGAATTGCTTACCTCAGAGGCGCCGCGGTCTCTTTAAAGAAAAACCCTAATTAGGTCCTTGTTCCCAACTTTAAACTAAAGATTCAGGCTCAAGAGTTATAGCGTTTTCAAGAAATTTTATTTAACCAATACAAAAAGATTATACTTTCACAATATAAAAAGAAAAAAAATAAAATAAAATGAAAGGAAGGAAAATAAGTACCTACACTCCCATTAATGTGGTTAATATATGTAGAGAAGTATAAGACTTAACTTATGTGTTGTATGTCTTTTGTTCACATTGAATTTAGTTCATGAGTTCTCCCATTTTCAATCCACAAGAGATCAGGAGTATTCTCATCTTCAGGTTTTTTAAAGCTCTACTGTCTACACAACTTCAATAGTTCTGGGTGTTGGCCGATTCTTTCAATCTTGTCATATATATTTGAATATCTTCAAATGCTATGACAAGCTTGATTTTGCGACACAACAATCAGGAAAAGTTGGTTCAACAGTTTTTCAACCTCAACTCCATGCTATTCTACAACCTGGTTCATCAATTAGTTCCCATCAATAACCCAAATGGTCCCTTACCAAACTTCTCAGAATAGAAAAGGAAGAATTGGTTCCGAGCCTCTCCCCTTTTTGAAAAGAAAAAATAACTCACTAAATTTTTCTAAGTATTTTGCACTCAAAAAGATTCAGAGTGTTTCTTTCGAGTTTTTCTTCTAAGTCTTTCGTCCATGCTAAATGAACAAAAAAGTGGAACAGCTTCCCCAAAAACCCTCAGTAGCAGCTTTCCCAAAAAACTAAACTTCTTGCTCAAAACCCTGGCTTTATATAGTCTGAAGACAGAGAGAGTGGGTGTGTGTATTAGGAGGAGAGAGGGTGGGGGTAAAGATGAGGGTGTGTGTGTGTCCAGCTCAAGGACCCACTGCCCCCCTTGTCTCTCTCACCCCTGACCTGTCCCAGGACAAGCCCAGGCATGCCTTTTCAGAGAGGCCTTAGGAATTCACAATTATGTATATATTTCAGGATAAAAACTTGAATACAACACTTTTAGTGATTCTACCTTAATATTAAAGGTCACTTGTTACCTTGCCTGTCTTATTAAAAATATCATACTTTTCCCTACGAAAACAAGAAATATACATTTCACATTCTCCTAAGAACAAGATATGTACAATGAAAAGTTGCAATATTCTTGCCTATCTCAACAATAGCATAAAAGTGGAAAATATTTATTGTACGGGAAGAGGGTGAAGAGAGAAATGGTCTGATTTTTTTGAAGAATGTACAGCTGTCAGGTTTTGTTGTACACAGTCTCGACCATGGTAAAGAAATGTAATGAGAAAGTGGTTGCCCATCGTTTCAGGGGTCCTATTTAAAAATAAAACACCAGAACAAGTAACCATTTGACCAGTAACCATGACATGGTTTTCCTAATTTGAAATGTAGAATCAGTTCACAGGATTCGCTTTTGTCTTTTTATGAGTTTTTCCCATCCCCTTGCAGGATAGTTATTAGGTTTTTATAGCTTTATCTAGTGACCTGAAATGTAGCAAAGTCAAATAAAAATGTATTGCTCTCTATAACCATCAATACAAAGCAGAGATAGTCAGCCATGTGTCTAAGCTGACAGTGCTAAAAAGTGAAATTGCCTAGTGCAGATTTGTTAATAACTACAGTAAAAACTACAGTGAAATATATGCATACAATTTCCCAATTTCTTCAGACTTGGTCCTGAACACCCATTGCTAAGTTTGCTGTTTCATTGGCAAATGAAAAGCTCAACTCCTCCATTTTAGACCAACTGACCCTGGGGCCAATCGCAGAGACACACAGCGAGCATACCTAAAAAAAAAACAGACCAAAAAAGGTGAGTTTAATGTGGAGGGAAAACGCTTTTTATTCATTATCTGTTGACCCTCCTGAGCAAACAAGGTGAAACTGAGGAACAATTTGACAGGCATAATATCACCCGACAAATTAGACTATAGCCTCTGGGTGGGGGACATGAGACAATTTAGTCAATATGTAGATTAAAAATGTTGACATGCTTTTGAGTCTTGCTAAATGTATAGTGTTTTAAAGTCATTCTGCTTTAGCAATATTGAATGATTTAACTGTGGCTTCTAGGTCTCTAAGCAAAGAGCCATTAATCAACTGTCAAACTGTGCTGGAAATACTAATAATATAAGCTCAATACAAGTGTTTTGTCAATAATCTCCTTGCAGCCATGTGGGTATTATCTTGCATGTTGGATGTAACTGGGCATTCATCCAAATTTTAAATTTCACACAAACTCTAAAATATAGATATATACTCAACAAAAATATAAACGCAACACTTTTGTTTTTGCTCCCATTTTTCATGAGATGGACTTAAAGATCTAAAATTCATTCCAGATACACAATTGTACCATTTCTCTCAAACATTGTTCACAAATCTGTCTAAATGTGTGATAGTGAGCACTTCTGCTTTGCTGAGATAATCCATCCCACCTCACAGGTGTGCCACATCAAGATGCTAATCTGACATCATGATTAGTGCACAGGTGTGCCTTAGACTGTCCACAATAAAAGGCCACCCTGAAATGTGCAGTTTTGTCTCACAGCAAAATGCCACAGATGCCACAAGCATTGAGGGAGCGTGCAATTGGCATGCTGACAGCAGGAATGTCAACCAGATCTGTTGCTCGTGCATTGAATGTTCATTTTTCCACCATAAGCCGTCTCCAGCAACTTCGCACAGCCATTGAAGAGGAGTGGACCAACATTCCACAGGCCACAATTGACAATCTGATAAACTCTATGCGAAGAAGATGTGTTGCACTGCATGAGGCAAATGGTGGTCACACCAGATACTGACTGGTTCTGAGTCCCCAGACCCCCAATAAAGCAAAACAATGCACATTCCAGAGTGGCCTTTTATTTTGGACAGTCTAAGGCACACCTGTGCACTAATCATGATGTCAGATCAGCATCTTGATGTGGCACACCTGTGAGGTGGGATGGATTATCTCAGCAAAGCAGAAGTGCTCACTATCACACATTTAGACAGATTTGTGAACAATGTTTGAGAGAAATGGTACAATTGTGTATCTGGAATGAATTTTAGATCTTTAAGTCCATCTCATGAAAAATGGGAGCAAAAACAAAAGTGTTGCGTTTATATTTTTGTTGAGTGTATATGGATAGCTGAATTTGTTTCCAATGTTGGTATATGTAGCATTACACATATCTTTATGTAATGTTTGTCTCTAGTAGCTTCCCATGTATGAGACTCATTCATAACTGACTCACTTACAAATGTCTGAATACCAAAGTGTTCACATTGGCCAGTGAGGAGATGCTCACTTTCTTTCAGATTACAAAGGTGAGCTATGTCTGCTCTTGTGATGCAACTTTGGTCCATTTTAAGTGTCCAGGAAGATTCAGATATCAAATGTCTATACTAAGGCCAATTTTCAAAGCATAACTCTATAAGTAGCTCAATAAGTTTGACCTGATCTGAGAGTCAGTGTGACCCAGCTTTTGAGCTTTTCAAATACATAGAGAAATATGTTTGACTTTCTCATAACATAACCTGCAGCTGTCCTCAGATAGACTTTGTGAAGATAACTGTTTTAATATTTCTCAAAATATGAACCCATTTTAATTGGACTTTATTGTTTGCACCTTAAAGCTGACATTATAGTCTGCAGAATGTTTTTTCTTTGAAAATAAATGCATGCAAACACATGTATTGCCTCTGCAGCTCTCTTTTTATTGGTGTTTTTCTGGTTGAGTATTTTGTTGTGATCACAGCCCAGTCGGTTAAGCTGTATGACAATCTAGGTTTTCAGCCATAAATATTGTTTGTGCTCAGAATAGTTTGTTTCTGAAGGACATGATGTGGTTCAGTTATCTGGTGTTATATTTTATGTATGCACATTAAAAGAAACATTTGCTCTCTTTGCTCTTATTTGACTTATTGGCCGACTTGTTAGTCTACCTGGAAGAACAGTGACAAAGGTATAAGGTATATAGCTTTTAGCTTCAGTGCACCTGACTCCTGGAACAACTTACAGCTAAAAATTAAACTAAATACATTCATATCCTTTGGCCAATTTAAACAGACTATCTTGGATCTGCCAAACTCTACTTGTAACTGTTTTAATTAGACTATATTGTACTGTATGCCTTTTAATTGCTGCCTCTCTTCCCCACTCTGTAAATGTTTCAATCGTTTTGTTTTTTCTTCTCTTCACTTGTTGTGTATTTGATGTTTTTGCATTGAATATTTTGTTTGTATTGTTGTTTTGAATTTGTTTTGACTCGACGTCATTGAAAATGAGGGTCACCCCTCAATTGGTCTCTCGAGGATAAATAAAAGTTAAATGAAATGAAATGAAAAATAACAGTCATATTCACCTGGCCTTTATATTGGAAGGATTATTTCAGGGCTGCATTCATCAGTGGAGCAACTATTAGAAAAGCAATTGTACAGTCTTCATTTATACCCACTGATCAATTAGTCGAAAAATTATCAAATATGCATTGCTTTAGTTGAGGACACTATTCAATTCCTCATGTATTCACTGTGTGGACAGACTTTTATTCATTTATCCATTATGTACACAACATGGAGCACATACAACGGAAAGGCAATCAGCTGTGATGAATCGCAGTGAAGCACAGCAGTTAAACCAGCCTTCCTCCCGACATTCACCAAACTGTGGGACACGGTGGTGTTGGCTGCCAGCCAGAGAACAGATGTTGTGTATGCAACAGCTTGAACACCTTTAGCTTGAAAGTCCATATTTTCATACAGTAAAGGGGTGAATAAAAAAGGAAACTTTCTCTCTTGTTATTGTCCCCTCCCTTGGTACCTCTGAAATGCTTCAGGACCGAGGGTTTGCTACTCATAATCACACAGGTTTCACACATTACAGATCAGAGGACAGCAGGGAGGTGGGGGCAGGTTGATCAACCAGGTTGTTGTTAAGCTATTCAGAAAAAGGCTTTTTCTGCAGCTGTCCGTAGGGAGTCTGATCCCCAGGTTTGTGGGACCATTCCAGATGTATAATCACCTGCAATGAGGCCATTCTCCAGTCAGCTTCACCATCTGGTGGGATGATACTTAGCTTATTGATGTGCCTCAGAGGGCTTCTAGAAGGCAGATGAGGGCTCGCTTTCCAGAACCTTGAAAACCTACACTTAGAGAATGGGACTGGAGTTCCCAGAGAAAGAGGCTTTGCAGGACAATCGGGTCATGCATACAATATAACCGCAATAATGTAACTATAAGAATGGTGTGCATAGTGTTGGTGTAGAGATATATAGCTTACATTGTTTATGGCTCATGAAGGTTTGTCTTAATTTTGTTGTATCAAGTAGGCATGCTGCAAAGTTAATTTGCATCAATATGTTAGTTTCATCTTGTTTTATGCTGCCACTAAATTCCTAATGATCAAGATAATTGAAACGTTTACCACAGTCAACAAAAGAAAGCCCAAACTGTCTCTGACTTCAAGCTTTTTGAAAACAAAATAACTTTGTTGATGTTTTGCTCGCCTTTACCCTGTCACATTTTACCAGATAGAAAATAGATAGTGATGACTTTAATTATCATCTAGTTATCATAGTTGATAACGAGACATTTATATGAAGTACAACATATATCAGTGTCTGTATATATGTGGTTTGCATAAAAAAACCTTCCACTCTGAAAGTTCATATTCTTCAGCACATTGGCCCTCATTTATCAAACTTGCGTGGAAACTGGTGCAGATTCTGGCGCAAATACCTCCCTACGCCAGGTATCGCGTGGGATTTATCAAACAGTCGTATCTCGCCAATCTCGGCGTACGCCACGCAATTATTGATAAATGCAGCGGCTGAAAACAATCGTACCACGCCCCTATATTTTCTCAGTTTAGAGGCCTCGCCCAAAGGTTTTGCGACATGGATATGCGCAATACGGCACTTCCCTGAAGTAGAAATTGACAGAATAACAGCGAAAGTAGAAAAAAAGAGTTTCATTTCGGAGCATTAGCCTACAAGCAGCATCAAATAACGACAGAAGGCAGCAGTTAGGAAGGAAATAACTGCTGCGGTCAACAGCGTTGGTGTTGACTCAAAATCGCCACTAAAAAAAGTGTGTTGCTGTTCTGAAATGCAACCAACTGGGGGTGCGGGGCTGCGGGCATAATATAAGTGGTGGAGGAGAAAAAGACGCACCAACTGTCCGATAATGGTCCCCATAAAATAAATAGAGGTCTGCAGAGATTTGAATGATTAGAATGTATTGGCCCTTTTAGATAGCACTACTCAAAAGGGTTTTAAAAACAAAAAATAGCACATTTAGCGTTTTACTGTATGACAGCATGCGCTTGGCACGAGTGGTCAGCCCGGCCGTCAGCTGCACAAGCCGACCCGGCAGCGATCAGCTGTGAGAGCGCCCACTGTCCTGCTGAGCTGCTCCACCAGCAGATCGGAAAAACGTGCCGGTTAAGGTGGAAATAAATCGCTCGCTTTAGCATCAATGACACATTAAAAGAGGAACTAACATCTACAAAGTGCGTCAAATAAATAAAATGTTAAGCTGATAGTTGTGCCGTGTATTTTTTTGTATCATAAAGAGCAGTGTAGGTCTACTACATATTTAATACTTAGGCTAACATTTTGAATGAATGCAGCCCCCGTGCCTCAGTGTCCCCCCAGCTGCTCCAAAACGGAGACAACTGCCCTTACGTGTGCGCACTATTGAATCAGCTCTCCTACTCAGTTGCACACCATAAGCTGCTCATTTTTAAGTGATTAATATCTTTATTTCGGTCTTATTTGCACTGCATTTGTATTATCTTCTAATAATTGTCCAACAAAGTCATCGGCTACCCGGCACAGCCTGCACTGCGAGTCTAAGCTGTTTTCAAATTTGCGTACACGAGCTGAGAGCTGGCGTGGGATTTGAGCGTACCCTACGCTCACGTCCATATTGATAAATGCCGAGATTTGCGTGGAGATGTACGTACACCCATTTTTCTGGTCTACGCAAGATTGATAAATGAGGGCCATTGGGTCTACTTATTATTGATCTCTTATGACCAAGCTAAATGCACAGCTTTCACTACTCACAGTTGAGTGATATATCCATTGATAAATTCTCACACCAACTTATATCTGGACGAGTAGCAGATGGTCGTTATGGCCCCCTGTTCCTGAGGGTTACTTCCCCACAAGTAGTTTCCACTTGAGCTGCTCTCTCGCATATGTTCATTATCTCCAAGCACTCAATTGCCCATCCACTGCATGTCCTCTGGCATCCATGCTGCCCACTCCTCTTCAACATCTGCAAAAACACATGTGCATATAATGACTTTCGCTATTCTACTCCCATATCAACCCAAACATTCGGTCTACACAAGTGAACCTTAATAACGGTTTGAAATTGGCTATGAATTTTCATATGATATAAAATTACACTGACCATTTTTGAGTGCCAATATGGTTAAGAAAGGAAGTGACTATAGTGTAGATACAGAGTGTGTTACAAGTGGAGTCAGCGATTCCGGAGAATGCTTGTTGTGAAAACACATTTTGTCAACATCAGTGAATATATCTCCTAATGATCTGCTACAAAAATATGGTGTATATACACAGCCTAGGCTCTGTAAACTGGTATGTAGCGTGTAGAAGAGAACAAGTTTTGTGTCTACTGACTCTGGAGCAGCAGCTTGATGGAGGAGGTTTGGTTTCTCTTTGAAGTGCTGAACCTCTGCTGAGTGGTGTGATGTACATACTTTGCCCTTGCCAAGATGATGAAGGAAAGGGAGCCCACAGCCTGAACTCTTTAAGTACATTAGGGGGTTAAGACTAAGCTATGAAGACAGTGTGCGTGGGCTGTACATCTGCTGGATCTACACAGATATCTCAGTAGGCTTACTGCTTGTCAGAGATGAAAAGCGGCAAGAAAGACCAGTTTAAAAGAATAGTTTAAACCATAGCACCTAAAAAGATAATCTTACAGAAACTTTTTTGTATATTTCCAATGCTCTGATTTCTCTACTAAGACCTCTCTGTATGTAAATCGCTCCATGCTCCCGATAGTTAGCTTGCGCCCTGTGCGGCAGCTGCTGCTATCGGTGTATGATTGAGGTGTATGAGGAAGTGTGCCTACCTCCAGTTTATCCAAACAACCTCCAGTCGTTTTGGATAAAATCGTCTGCTAACTGACAAATAAATGTAAATTGCATAAAAACAAACAACATCCAAAACAGTTCCTCCTGATTTTGGCAAAAATCCCAAATGGATAACACTGTCAAATATACCAAAAAAATAAAAAATCGGCACCTGTATTTTACTAAGCAAATAGGCAAGAGTGAGAGCCCTCCATCGGTCAAAAACTGCAGTGATTAATATGTTTCAGTTGTTAACAAGTTATTTAACCCTTACTGATGCAGTGTATATCTTCTTATTTATTAAATAATACAGACGTCTTGGGTCATTTCTCTGATATGGTATGTAGGATTTCAAAAAGTAAAGAGCATTGCTGCAGTTGCTTTAGATTTCAAGCCTAAATGTATTTTATAATCAAGGATAGTTATAACAGAAGAACAAGTTTTCAACCAAGGTGTTGCCACTTTTTAAAATTCCATATCCTGCTGGGTTTCAACTGCAAATGAAAAAGTACAACCAGTGTGGATGCATCTATACTGACTAACTTGATGAATATGGATACACTGCAGAAAGGCCTTATTGGGAAGATTGAACAAAATAATTGCAGGGACTCATTCACTCACTGCATTCTTTACTTGTTCTTTTTATTCATCATAGTTATTGTAGACAAGCACAACAATGGAAGGATTTCAAATGCATGATGGTCTCTGCTAGACTTCCTTTATTTATTTTCCTTCAAAGGGCTTTTGTAAAATATTGTGTTAAAGCCTTATCAATACCCTTCACTAAGGCCCTGTTCTCACGGCAACACGAAATGGTGCAAACGCGGAAAAATTCCCGCGGTTGCACTATATCATGTACATGAAAACAGCAAACGCAGGCATGAAACCGCAAGTTTTTGAGATCACCTCCCAGGGAGGATTTTTTGGAAAACACAATGGTTTTGGTTTCTTGTAAACACCGAAACCATTTCCCCTGGTAACGCTGACGCCACGGCTCCACCCTCACACATGCGCATTGCGTTTGGAGATAAATGGGCATGCGCCGTCTTTGTAGGTCCATGTGCGCCAGTTGGAAAACAACAACAACAATGGCGGATCACGAGCTGTATTCGCTGTGCTGTTGCTGGATACTGCGCCAAAAAGGACGCCAAAATGTCCACATACTTAGACTGGCACGATTGCCATGTTTGTTGTTGTTTTTCACAGAGCTGAGAAAAAGAATCGTTCTTGCGCAGGCGCGCCTTTCTATTCAATTCTTACAGCCGGCACCGGAAATGCTATTTACTACTACCTTGTACCGCCAACTGCTGGCCTGGCATGCTTACTACATCGTTTTCGTCCCGTTTCCTCTGAAAACATGTATACGGGTGAAGATGTCAGATAAATTGTGTCTGAACAGGGAACGGGGTTTAAAAAAAAAAAAAACGGGAAAACTGTCAAGTTTTCACCGTGAGAACAGGGCCTAGGTATGTCAAAGTGTTGATTTAAGCAGATGCAGCTCAGCAGCTTTATACTTGATGAAACTAAATCTCTTGTTGTGTAAATGTGTTCACGCTTGCTCAGTTTCTCGTCCAATTGACTTTGAACAAAGTGCAGGGATCATGTTGGGATCTAATTTGATAGTCCGGCATACCAGGTTATTATTTTAGAAGATGCAAGTGAGATAGACCTCAGCATCGTTTATTTCTGCACAAGATTAGATATGTAGAAATAAAATGGCAGTATCAACTAATAACTCTTTCAGCATGACATAGTGCTTCTTTCAGAATGAAAAGTACCAGTTAGAGTGTAACACAAACAGTCTGTTACTCAAAATGAATAGGTATCATCCTATAACATTCATTGACAGTCAGAACACATTCAATATAGATAACATTATGGGAAGCAGGGCGGTAGAGGGGATGTTGGGTCATAGTTTAATGCCTGTTTTCAGTACTTGATTATATTTAATTTATAGCATTAAAAAATGTCCTTTGATGTCAGATAATGACGTAATTTTAAAAATATGGCAAAATGACACTCTAGACACATCTGAATTGATCTAATTGTAACATTTGAATTAATTAAGTATAATTATATGTATTTATATATTATTTACATTATAGTTTCACAATGATAATGTTATCATGCAAATAATTCAATTATTTAATGTCTCCCATGGCCTCAATTACATGGGGGTAGGTGGAATTTGGTTCGTTGCACTCAAAGCATTTAAAATAGGGCTGTCAAGCGATTAAATTTTTTTTATCTAATTAATTACAGGCTCTGTGATTAATTCATCTAAATTAATCGCATACTTTTATGACACTTTTATACCTGTTTATAAACAGCTGTATAGCCTGCTACAGTTTGTTTCTCTCTCTCTCTCTCGCTCTCTCTCTCCGTCTCTCTCTCTCTCTCTCCGTCTCTCTCTCTCTCTCTCGCTCTCTCTCTCTCTGTCTCTCGTAACTTCTGTCTCCACAACAAACAGCGCTGCACTGCCACAGATGCCTATGCCGATTCATTCACCATCGTCGTACTCATAGGCAAAAATATTGAGAGACACACACGCACACACACACACACACACAGACACACACACACACACACACACACACGTTTACGCGGACAACGAGACAGCTAGCAAACAAAATTGAGACACGGGGAGAAAGATTGAGAGATACTGTTTTGAACCTAGCCTACATTGTTGCACCCACTAAATCAATAATGCACAGACACTGGCTGCGGAGAATAAAGTAAGATGTCTTCCTACCTTCATGCTTATTAAACCGTCTATAGAGCCCTCGGCCCCCTGCTTCTCTCTTTACTTTTCTCCCTTTCACCCGCGCGGGCTGTGTCTGCTTCAGGTGCAGCTCGGTGCAGCTACGCACCACTTTTGCACCGGGTCAAAGGGCATTATAGAAGTGCGATTAATCTGCGTTAATTTTTTTAATCGCGTTAATTTTTCTGTGATTAATTAATCGAAATTAACGCGTTAATTTGACAGCCCTAATTTAAAATAAATAATACAGTAATAAAGTGTATGAGCAGTGTCTCTTCTCAGAAACCATGTCCCAGTTGCTCCAGAGACCTCGCTGTGGACAGTTTTCTCCAGGAAACTATTATAGATGTGCTGTGGTAGAGAACAGTTTTCATGTACTTGTCAGACTGGAGAACCAGTGGAGGCATTTCTGCTCAAAATGATGTCACTAACAGAAAGCATGTGTCTCTCACACCTCTCAAGCCATGTAGAAAAATGACATACAGTACAAACATACAAAGAGGATTACATCCTGTTTAATTATTTTTCAGACCTAACATCTGAAAGGGGACTTGTGTTTATGAAACATGGTTTCAGGGCTGCTGGTGTTGATGTGATCAAAGCAAATTTCAGACAACTAGTCTCTTGCAGAGGATGAGCGACTTTAATGAGGTCCCTATAAATAGTTTAATATTTCCTACTACCAGTGTCGACAGGGATTAAAAGGAGGGGAAGCAATTACTAACAGCTGTCACCAGCAGAAAATAAATCCATGATTGATTTGAAATAGTATTTGATGCAAACCATATAGAATATTGCACCTCAACACGGCCAACTTTATTTTTTTCCTTTTTAACCTAAAGCACAAAAATGTGGTTGTTGGTGTCTGCCTTTAGGCTGGCGAGTTTGTTTATTATACAGCATACTGTATAGGTTTTGCATAGTAAATGATTAGATAGTCTTCCACTTTTTGGCTTTGTGGTGAGAGAATTGGCAGGCTGTTTGTTTACTTTCAAGCTCTTGCATGATCACCTTTGTTTTATGAAACAGATGTGACCTCTTTTCTATGGAGCCCGGTTTATGCAAAAACAAACAGATGTGTGATAATAATACCAGTTTAGTTAGTCTATCATGTCATAATGATACGCTGCTAAAACATCTGCCAACACTCCCTGTAAGTGCTTGCAATAGCCCTTGGTTTACAAACATACTTACATATGCAATTAGTGAAAATATTAAATTTTATATAGTTCTCATTAGATGATGGATATGGGATAAACATTAAGCCTAGGCAAGTGCGCATGCTAGTTAACGTTGTGAAAGCAGAACAAATAAAGTATTGCAGTATTTTTCAGAGCTGAAAAATAATTCTGAAAAATCCATACAAGTACAGATTTTACATTTTGGACTTTTTTGAATTTTTTTTTTATCACGAGTAAACAGCTATTATTTCTCATTTGTAGCTTTGCTGGAGTCAAGGTTTGAAAAAAACATGTTGAGAAAAGGGTTACCTCTCTGAATTACTGAACACCAGAGGGAATATGTTTTACAAACAGGAAAGAGGAGTATTTGAGGATTATGGATTGAAATGTCTGTAAAATGACCTGTCGGGTAATTTACGTTTTCTTTTTTTGTGTGTTTGCAATGTAATCATCAAAAAGAAAAGTCTGTAAAAGCAGTGATAACATTAGAGGTTCACACTGGTTCCGAGAAAAACCATGTTGCTACTTTTTCCCTTGCGGCTCATGTATAAGCCTCCTCTCCCTCCCTGCTGTATCTTCTCTTCAGTATTTTGCCCTCCTCTCCACAGCTATGCCCCCCTACTGTGCACAATTATAGACCTCCCTCTGTATTCATGTTAAACCTCCATCACCTTTCAGCCCCCACAGGCCTATTTAAGTGAAGATGAAAGCATGGCAACTCCACAATTCATTACGTGAATTCCCTCCTGATTACTACAGGGGAAGGTTTGGGAAACAAGAATGCAATCACTTAGTTAAATCTGAATATAAAACACCCACTGCCAATGCTCAACTAAAATGTTCTCTGTGTGCCGGCCGCTCATAGCTGATAACTCCTCCTAGAGAACAGCTGGTTTCATTTGCCCTGTCAAATCAGATGTAATACAATAACCAAGGAGGAGAACACATGATGTGAACAGACACATTTGGATGAAACCACATTAATCTTTAAAGAGTATTCTCTGTCTGTGAAAGTGTTGGAAGCCTCTCTTTGTACTTTCTACTATATTGTTTACAGTAGTTTATTTGACTATTTGATTTAAAAATAGTTTAACAATCTAAACATATATTGTTATAGATTATATGAGCTCAAGTTGTTAGCACCGGTCACATCAATATACTTCTGTTCAGTAACATTAGGGCAAATAAAACAAATACTATTTAATAAGACAAGCAAAGCCAAAAGCAAATATACACATTAATACATGTATTCGGAGTCGTGTCTTCCTTAAAATAAATTCAAGGAGCTGAATGGACCTAAGGGCAAAGTTGTTGGGAAAAAGCAAGCCTGAAGAAGTATCATGAATTCACATGCTCTCCTCCTGTAAATACCTCAGTTAACCTTGGCTGTCGGATCCTACCTTTAAAAGGAATGGTCTCAAAACACAGTTAGGCCCAGGCTTGAGGGATGAGTCCTTAAGAAGCAGCTTGAACCCAAGCAAATACTTTTTCTTTTTCTGTTAACACAGGGTTGGGGGAGTGAATCAACATGCGTCCTTGGTGCACAGTAAGCTTCTCCTTCATTGCCTCTAGCAGATGGGAATGAACATACAGGTCCTTCTCATATAATTAGCATATTGTGATAAAGTTCAATATTTTCTGTAATGTACTGATAAACATTAGACTTTCATATATTTTAGATTCATTACACACAACTGAAGTAGTTCAAGCCTTTTATTGTTTTAATATTGATGATTTTGGCAAAAAAGTAAAGAAAAACCAAAAATCCCTATCTCAGAAAATTAGCATATTTCATCCCACCAATAAAAGAAAAGTGTTTTTAATACAAAAAAGTCAACCTTCAAATAATTATGTTCAGTTATGCACTCAATACTTGGTCGGGAATCCTTTCGCAGAAATTACTGCTTCAATGCGGCGTGGCATGGAGGCAATCAGCCTGTGGCTCTACTGAGGTGTTATGGAGGCCCAGGATGCTTCGATAGCGGCCTTAAGCTCATCCACAGTGTTGGGTCTGGTGTCTCTCAACTTCCTCTTCACAATATCCCACAGATTCGCTATGGGGTTCAGGTCAGGAGAGTTGGCAGGCCAATTGAGCACAGTAATACCATGGTCAGTAAACCATTTACCAGTGGTTTTGGCTCTGTGAGCAGGTGCAGGTTCTTGTTGAAAAATGAAATCTTCATCTCCATAAAGCTTTTCAGCAGATGGAAGCATGAAGTGCTCCAAAATCTCCTGATAGCTAGCTGCATTGACCCTGCCTTTGATAAAACACAGTGGACCAACACCAGCAGCTGACATGGCACCCCAGACCATCACTGACTGTGGGTACTTGACACTGGACTTCAGGCATTTTGGCATTTCCTTCACCCCAGTCTTCCTCCAGACTCTGGCACCTTGATTTCCGAATGACATGCAAAATTTGCTTTCATCCGAAAAAAGTACTTTGGACCACTGAGCAACAGTCCTGTGCTGCTTCTCTGTAGCCCAGGTCAGGCGCTTCTGCCGCTGTTTCTGGTTCAAAAGTGGCTTGACCTGGGGGATGCGGCTCTGGATGTTTCTACTCCAGACTCAGTCCACTGCTTCCGCAGGTCCCCCAAGGTCTGGGATCGGCCCTTCTCCACAATCCTCCTCAGGGTCCGGTCACCTCTTCTGGTTGTGCAGCGTTTTCTGCCACACTTTTTCCTTCCCACAGACTTCCCACTGAGGTGCCTTGATACAGCACTCTGGGAACAGCCTATTCGCTCAGAAATTTCTTTCTGTGTCTTACCCTCTTGCTTGAGGGTGTCAATGATGGCCTTCTGGACAGCAGTCAGGTCGGCAGTCTTACCCATGATTGCGGTTTTGAGTAATGAACCAGGCTGGGAGTTTTTAAAAGCCTCAGGAATCTTTTGCAGGTGTTTAGAGTTAATTAGTTGATTCAGATGATTAGGTTAAGAGCTTGTTTAGAGTACCTTTTCATGATATGCTAATTTTTTGAGATAGGAATTTGGGGTTTTCATGAGCTGTATGCCAAAATCATCAGTATTAAAACAACAAAAGACCTGAAATATTTCAGTTGGTGTGCAATGAATCTAAAATATATGAAAGTTCAATTATTATCATTACATTATGGAAAATAATCAACTTTATCACAATATGCTAATTTTTTGAGAAGGACAATTGAAAAACCAGCTTTTTTTAGCCGTCACATGAACTACAACAAGAATAAGTTGATTTGAAGCACCAGGATTTTAGATATCAGTGCAAGGTGCTGCCTGGCCCACAATAAATGGACCTTAACACATAATGCTTCGCGGAGTAAATACTGTCTTTTGTCAGAGTTGTTTTTGTTACCACCTCAATTAGATTACAGGCATGTGTAATTCCTCTGACGGAGAAGTTTTAACGGACGGAAACCCTCATCATGTGCAATTTGCACAAACATACAGTACATCCCACCACCTTTTTCATCATTAGGAGCCGACAGGTCTGGTCAGCCAAAACCTCCACAGCCAGACTCCGGCAACGGAATCTAAATCTTCCTCTCCACATTTATAACTCCAACCACAGGGACCTTTCACTGTTCATTTGTATCGTCCAGAGTCTGGGAGATTCCTTTGGGAGGATCGCAAATGATGCAGCGTTCACTAACATGTTTCTGGCATATTTCTCATTCACTTCCCCCTGGTAGCCTGCCATCTCAGAGACAGACCTCTTGTTGGAATCTTCAAAGGCTGACCTCTGTTCAAAGCAGTGCTGCTCCCCTGCATTTTGACCATTGCTCACCTTTCAAGGCTGGCTAAGGAAAGCACCAGTGTTGTGTGAAATGACCAGGGGCCTGTCTTACCCAACTGTTAAAACCTTAGCAACAGCTGCACCTCAAAGAACAGACATTTTTTCTTTCTCCAGTGATCCTTTCACTCTGCAGGGCCATGGGAGGCCACACACATACACAACCCCTCTATTTCTCTGTGCACTTTTGGACCCATCATATTCCTCCTCTCCCCGCCACCCTCCGTCCCTCACTCTCTTTGTCATGGCTTTGTTTATTCACAGCACAGTGCTTCGGCAAAGCAGATGCACCTGTCCTCCATTATTTGGAAACTGGATGTCTCCCTTGGTGGATGTCTTTGTAGCTTCATCAAATGCTCTTTTGAAGCCTTCTCAGTATTCAGGCTGTGAGGTATGCCTGGGATCATCACAGGTGAAGCTGTTTCAAGCATTGGTCTCATTCGGTCAAACTGCCACACACACTTGTTAGTTAACTTATCTTTAAACAGGACAACAGTTCACCCTGCACAGTCTCTGCATTATCAGGCAGCAGATGGAAGACCTCCCGGGCTGTTTATTGCTGTGTAAATTAGACACATCTCCTGTGGTTTGAAAGTCTTTGCTACTGCGTTCCCACCAATTATATAGTACCTGCAAGAACAATAACTTTACCTATGAAGTTCCCTACTGATTGAAGCTAATGAATTGCATATTAACACAGCTACCCTCTTTAGGAGAATTGTTCATTCATAAAAAAACATTCATGGTTTGGTTCCTAAATGGATATGGTAATAGTTCCAGCATTGGCCATCAGCACGTTTCAATCTGCCCTGAGGCCGCAAAGTAGGAATACAACCTCTTTTTGCACAGTATATAAAACATATGTTTAAGCTGACATGGCAGAAAGTAAAGCATGCATAGGTAATCATGAATTTAACAGGGGATTCCTTTTATTGTTTATTTCATATCAATTATAAATCATTTAGCAACTAGTTTGCTGGCTACATTTTACACACTGTTCAGTAACTGCCAGACTGCCTTCCCAACCATGAGTCAGACTTTTAATACCGTATAAAGTGTTTATAAGCTTGACATGTATGAGGAGTGAGAAATTACGGTTTCACACATAAAATGTAATTTTACTCACGGCAAAAAATGTAACGCATATAGCTTTAAGTGTATTTAATGGAAAGCCAGTATGAGAGTGCACATTTAACACATCACTATTAATATACTACTAATATTTCACTGAAATAGAATTTGAAAGATTTTACCTTCCTCACATCAATGTTGACTCTATTCTTCGTGATATGTCTTATCACTTTACATAATTTCTAAGAGATGTGTTAGGGATTACTCTTAATGTTATACTGATGTGAGGCATTCTCACTATGACATTTTATTATCAGAACTATGCATTTAATTTGAAGCAGTGTAAGAAGCATTCACCTAGCCATGTCACGTGAATGTTAACTCACACCTGATCAGGTTCACATGTAGCAAACAAGAACAATGTCTTCAGTTGACAGTTTAAATGATGTGAACAGAGTGAAAAAGTATTCTTAACAACCATATGTTGAAGAAAAAAAAATAAAAGAGAGCATAGAATATAAGTTGTATAACACACAGAGGGCAGAGGAGAAGAAGAGGAATAGAACATATGATACATTTGCTCTATTTTTTTGGTGAAGCAGGCCATTGGTAGCCATTGTGTATTATCAAATAGACCCTTTCACAGTAGTTGCAATGGGATACAGACCCAATGAAAGTGTAAATAGACAATGGGAATGTCTTCTCCAGTTATTGTGAACTAAAATGGATTACGTGACATGTCAGCATAGCCTCATGGATTCTTTTAAACACATGAATGTGTGATTTCTCGGTGCAATGACTGAACATTGGCAATCTGCAGTTTCAACATTGTTCTCAAGTCTGAATGCGACTCCCAACTTTTATTGGTTATTGATTTATATTGTTATTGGTGATGAGGATGAATTGGCCCCTGATGGTCAACCATTATTAACACCTTCCAGCTGAGTACCCTCACTTGAGACATACAAATTCAGAGGAACTGGCTTGTGTATTGGTGCCTGGCTGTGTGTGTGTTCTTCTGTAAAAGGATACCTTCTTTGTTGTCAAGGAGAGCCAGTAACAGCAATGGCCTTCACTTCTATTTTGCTCTCACATTTTCGCAGTTTTTAGATTTCTCTCTTGGTTCCTGAGATGTTTTGTATGCGGTGTGCGCAACTGCTTTGAGTTTAATGTTAGGTAAATTACAAAGTGGGTGCTAGGTGGTCAAAATAGATGTTCTACACTATACAAGATTTACCAGAATCCAATATTTTGTTAATTGAATTAATGCATCAGAAATGTTTACAGAGGCTAAAGTCACATACAGAGGCTTCAAAACAGCTGAGAACTGCTACCTGTCATTTGTTCACCCTCTGTGTTGAGTGGGGAGACCACATTTAACTGCATGTTAGGTAATTCATTATATAATAACACAAAACAATTAATCAAGCCGAACTGTTCCTGAAAGATGTCAAAATGTTGGTAATGCTAAAGTTTTCAAATCTGAGACTTAGTTCCAAATTGTGAGTGCCATACCTAGGAGCATTATGTGCACCATAGGGTGCAACTGTTTAAAGCAAATTGCTTTAAAATAATCATATATTTCTTGGCCCTTGTATAACAGTGGAGAGCAATCATCTGTTTTTTTGTGGTGTGTCCCCTGTAGCTTGAACAAATTGGCTCCACAGGCATCAACACTTTGGATTTTGATTTAATTTAGTCTCCACATGTGGCTCGCTGGTCAAAAGGTGGGACTTTGAAAAAAAAAAGTAAAGTTTATATGCCTTTCAGACATTTGTCTACAAATGAGAAAAATAGCTGTGCTGCATCTATATACCATGAGTTAACAGGCACACTGCAAGCAATTCATTTTCTGTGAATCACCTTGAAGAGAGGTGAAAGGCAGATATTGGTTCTGAATAGCTATTCAACGACTTTTGGGTCAGTAGGCCTACACAATCACAACTCAGTGTTTACTGAAGCAGTTGGTGTAGCCTTGGGATGTATAAGAACCTCATTCAGGGGCTCAAAATAAAATAAAAATCCTTGTACCATTGCATGTACAGTGTGGTCTGTACTGTGCACTGTATTTAGCTAAATTGATTACTACTTTATATAACGTATGTATCAAAGTAAGGACAACACTAGTAAAGCCCCCACTGGTGCTGACACTTTGTTTAATGTAATATGAACGTATTACTTCAATTTCTAGCAGCTTTTCTCTAAATTCAAGCCATACTTTGCAGTACTAACATTGCACTGGAAAAAATTCAATTATTACCACCTGTATATATTTTAGTAAGCTGTATTGCATTTGTAGATGCCTATACTGTAAAACCATTAACATATATTGGCAGCTAGTTACTTTCATTGTAATCTTACAATCATCACAGACATTTCACATTTATAAACCAGTGGCAGTCGTACTCACTCATTTGTATTGGATTCATCATGAAAATCTGCATGTTTTTTGTGTTTTTCTGTTACAAATGTTCAGAATAAGGTTTGCCCCTCAGACCTAGCTTAGCTTACATAGCTTTCTGTCTTCGATTCAGACAGTCAGCTTCAATAATGCAGCAACCAAACTCAAAAAACAGAACATTGGCCTATGCAACATCCTCATTAGAGGCATTAAAGACATTTTAAATATCGCTGTGCTATTCGAAGACACAGCATTTTGACTGCATTATCTGCTCACTTTGACATTATGTTTTGTCACATTCACATTTGTTGGACTGTCAAAGTACAGTTACATTACATAACCTTCATCTTAATGGTTATTAAATACAAAAAAATAGCTTAATGATTTTGAATCTCTGCATTCGGCATGGGAGTTTCTTGGGAAAAACAAAATGATCTGTGCTCTCTACTAAAGACCTTTGCAGACCTTACATTTCTCTGGGTGTTTGGGTGAATGACGGGGAGTTGACGGCATACATGTCAGTTGCTCTTCAGGAGATTGAAAGGCGGCAGGACAGGCTGTGTGATTGATTGCGCTGCTGATGTAACTTGGGACTGGCTTACACCGCTAGAGCTGTACACCAACACAGAATTCTGGGAATACTGAGTGGAGAGAAAGACATTGAAGACATGTGAGAAAGAAAGTTTAGCACGGGAAAGGTAGAAAGAGAGACAGGGAGAGCTATGAGATAATACCAAGGGATAGAAAGAATGGAGGAAGAGAGAGGCTTGTGGTCAGTATGGGATCCATGACGGGCTCTTAGCAGCTGATCTGGTGCATTGATGAGGAGCCCAGTCTGGTTGAGGACAAAGACAATCAGTTGTCAGCGTTTCAAGAAGGATGCTGGAGGGTGAATGTTGATGGGCGGATAATTACAAGAAATAGTGGAGCTTTTGGTTGGTTTGTGTAACTTTGTGTACGTCTATAAGTTGCAGCATGCCCTTGAGGAACAAACAACAGCCTAACTGATAGCAGAGAGGAGAAATGTGATGCGTGTGCTGAGTTTATGGTATCCATCTCAAAGCTGTATAAAGGCACCTTGCACAATAAAGAGACTTATATATGAGAATATTTTTGATGAAAATGCCAAGGTCACTGAAAACGATGAGTTACAGAAATCTTCACATGACATCCAGCAGAATCTTCATATGGCAATCAAATCGAATCATGTCAAGGGATTGGCATAAAAAATAAAGTTACATGAATCACCGATTTTAATATGCATCACAATATCAAGCTATGGATGTTTGGTTGGGTGCCAGTCAAGGGAATTACACAACAGGAAGATATTGTCATGATCAGAATGTTCCCTGTCATCATTGAATATCTAATATCTTATCCTTGGCCTATGATAAAAAGGACAAATAATTTGTGTTGCAGTTGGACATCATTCCTTTTGTTAACAATAGCCGTATGAAGATGAATCTGAGTATAATCTTTATAATGTTGAAAGTAGGATCATCCACACAAAAGAGATGAAGGAGTTGTGCCTGGTACACCCCTCTGGATGACCTTGCGGCCTGGTGCGCTGCCAAAAAACAACAAACGGGCTCCATTAGCAGTGTGAATGAAGGCTTATGCTGAAACACATTAGTCTAATGGGTCCATGAATATATTGTATAAATGTGACAAATGATTGTCTTATTTATTAGGTCATTTAGAGTGCTAATATCATGGCATTTGTAATGAGATGTTTGGAGGAACATATAACATGACCAATTTAGTAAAACATATTAAGAGTTTTGGCAATTTAAATGTAGTCAAATTCTAGGTTGCAAGCACAGCTCTTCTGATTAATGTAGGCTATACAATTTTATTTAATGATAAAATACATAAATGAAAAATAAAATGTCATAACGAGGACAAATTTTTTGCTGCCAATGGAAACTGCTTACATTTCATTCAAGCCCTATACATTTTGATATTATTCACTTTTTACCTAGGAATTAATATGTCAAGTACTTAAAAGATCTTGGTGATCTTGCCAACAACTCTAGAACTTTACTTGAGGGATCAACGCCATTCTTGAAAAAGATATTTCCTCATTTGATGTTTTGATAAATGTGTTGTTGAGCACTGTACATCATAAAATCTACCTGGCTGTTCAAATGGGTTGAGATCTGTTGACTGCAAAGGCCATAGCATTTTTTTTTTCATAATCATTATGTTGCCCTAACGGATTATTGCCTTTCTGGAAGAGAGCACTATAACCAGTATATTGATGTTTCATCTTAGGATAAAGGTGATCATTCAGAACTTCTTTGTATTGATTTACATTGAACCTTCCCTGAAAAAAGGCAGGTGACAAGTGGACTCAAACCATGCCAGCAAAATGTCTCCCACAGCATAACAGAACAACAGGGTCAATCATTTAGTCCTTTATCATTATCTTGGTGTCTGCCAGTCTTTCTTTTCCAAACCTCTGTGGACCAGAGAGTGTGTTTTTTTCAACACTGAACTCACAAATACTAATATGAGTGTATGCCCTGTAGTACTACTATAATATCCCTCTCTGTGTACAGACAGTTCTTGCTTGTCTGATCACAGCCTGAATTCACATTCTCATTTACCTGACCTGGCCTTTTGTTCAACTTATCACACTATTGCACAAGCATCACATTCATCAAATGTACGTTGTCGACCAAAGTTTCTGACCCTATTCACTGTAGTCTTCCGCATAGATCTAAATGAAGATTTCACTTTAGTCACTGTTCCTATGGAAACAGTGGCCATTTCCAACAATGACAGCTCTTTCAAAGACTTTTAAATATGTTCCTCTATTTGTCTTGATAAACAATCAGAATCATCTTGGCCTTCTTAGCATTTTTATACATGCCAAAGAGTATCATGGGATATTTACAGATGTATTGTACCATGTACTGCACCTGTGAGGAAGTATCTGCATTTGGTATGTATCTCTACGTATTCAGTAATTAAGGTTTCTCCTTAGTTTCATTTTTTGCCTGTCTTTAAATCAAAAACCTCCAAACACTCAATTTATAAAACATGTAAATGTGCACTCTTCAATCTGAAAAGGCTGTTGATCTAAATAAATGATCTTTGTCAAGATCCACAATTAGACCTTAAAGACTCAACATATTTTGGTTACAAATCCAAAAAGTGTCCCTCCTTAAGAAAGTGTTTTTTAAAGCTGGATACTGGTTCACTGAACTAAATTAATTATTATGCAACATTGAGTAGTTATTCTTTTATGGCTTTCTCTGTTCAGCAATTCTTGGTGTTAGCTCTCAAAATGTTATACCAGTGTATTCTTTGCCTCATGGGCATTAGATGAACTGTTTGAATTTTTAAAATCTTTTTACCAGTACAAAGATGTTTGAACTATTGTTTTGTTTGTAGTTCTGGTGTTCTTCTACTCCTTGAAAAGTGCGTAAGCCCCTATCTCACTGGGCTGCGACTCACTTGTTTCGCGGGGTTTCTTAATTTCAGTGTCAGTCGCAGAGCCTCGCTAGCCTGGCTCCGCCCGCCTACCTACTTCCGCTCAAATTGCATTTTCCCTTCAGTACGTATACAGTCTGGGGCTGCGGTGAATTTTTCAACTTTAGCTCAGGACAATTTCGGGACGTCCAATTAGCGAACAGAGCGAGTGGCTGAGAACGATGACGTCGAACTTGCGCTCCAGTTTAAGTTGAATGTTGCATTCCTTTATACTCGGAACTCAGAGATTTCCGACTTGGTAGTTCTGCATTCCGACCTGTTCCAGTGCATCTGCTCGCAAAAGTATGGACGTCGGCAACCTGTCTCGTCCAAATAACTAAACGTTATGCTCTAGCAAGTTAACGTTGACAGGTACCGGTAGATCCAGAGTCGGAAATTTCCAAGTTCCCTGTACAACTGGAACGCACAGTCAGAAGCCGGCACATGACACACGTGATGACCAAACGTTATGCGATTGGTTGGCTAATCCAAAGGGGCACTGGGCAGATCCAATAGTTTTAAACTTCAACAGACACCCGCCTCCAAGTGAGTGAACGTTTGCCAATTACAGCACTTCCAGACCTTCTGTACAAATGAAATGAAGTACGATGGTCTGGTTGGACCAGGCTAGAGCCTCGCTGTTTTGTTGCATGAATTTTGAACATGTTAAAAAAATGTGTGCAACAAATAATCTCTCAAAATAGGTGTGTTGAGTCGTTGCGGTGTCTCCAAACCGTCTCTAACCGTTAGCAATTTAGTTTCCATGACTCAGGAAGTGTGAGAAATGTGAGACAACTTTGCGAGGGGCTGGTGATCGCCGGACGAACGTCTGGCGAATCAGGCAACATGTATGCTAGCTCCTGGTGAATTTTGGTCCACATTTCGGCGGAGGCTCGTGCAACATTGTAAACGTGTCGTGACTACTAATTCAGTGTGATTGCAAGTGAAAAATGACACAAATTTGCATACTCTCTCACAAATATGTGTCTCCGACTAGTCTCAGCCAAGTGAGATAGGGCCTTTAATGTGCCAGGGACAAGATAACATATTTTTCTATTTCTGTGCAGATTTTTTTTCGAATTCATTAAAGTGATAGTGTTTGGGTACACACATGATTCAAAAAAGGAGTTTTTATAAAAAAGTGACAGCATAATTGCTGTTGGCATGACAATCATTTTAAAAAGGAACACAATCTCTTATTATAAAATCAAGTTGTTGATGGAAAATGCACATTCACATTTGTCAGCTGTTGAACTGCTCGGATTAAACTTTTCAATGCACCGACTACATCTACACAGAAGAGTCAGCAGAGGCTCATAACGATGATATGGCTATGGCCCACCTCCTTCACTGTGAAGTGACAGGCTGCATTTATCCATGAGGGCTTCAGGGGTAGAATACATACTATAACTATAGCCATGAAATGCATGTGTCAGCACTGCTTCTCAGAGGCTCCTTTGTGGATGGAGCCCTCTTCTTTTTGATGATAATTGACAAGTCAAATGATTTCCTCAGGATAACAGAACAAACAACTGCAGCGTTGATACTGCTCCCAAAGCAGAGCCAACTAAAGCACTGCAGGCTCTGCACCTGGACACATGTGCCTACAGTTCTGTTTGTCTACAGGGCAGCAACAATTAACATTTTCTTTACGTGTGCTTACACCTGACACAAACAATCATAGGAGTTAAGTTAAATCCAACAACTCATAGTATACTTGATAGTCCGGCCTTTGGGACCTTATTTGAAATCTAATGCATAATTACCAGTTCTATATAAATAATATTGAGTTGCAGTTATATTTTAATAAGATAAAGTTGCAGTTAGAATGTTAAATGTGTTTACTGCTCTTTAATAAATGTTTAATGAAACTGGGAAACTCTCTGTTGGAATATGACGTTCTTAAGTATTCTTAAGGACACATGCAAAGGCACCCATACTATTACATCATTACATAATAAGCCCAGGGCTGGTCCAAACTTTGATAAACTGATACTTTGTAATTACAATGAACATCTATGAAATTACTTCAGTGTTTAGTTGATATTAGAGTTGGCTTGAAAGAGGATTTATTTTGATCCTGATCAAAGAGTGGTTTCGCTGCAGTCTGGACATGGTTTGGTGCAATAACATGTGCCTGAGTTTATATATTCTTACTAGGAGAACATTTGTTTTGTAATATTTGTTCCTTCTAATTTCTCGACCACATAGTCTGCATTAGTCTACAGCCCTAATCTGAATACTTATAGTGTGCACGGGGGGAGGTGTTTCCATTCAATCAAACCTGGATATATGTGTGTGTGTGTGTGTGTGTGTGTGTGTGTGTGTGTGTGTGTGTGTGTGTGTTGATATGTGATTGGGTGTGCTTTAGCCTAAAACTCATAAAATCTTATGATTATATCCCTTTCTAAATCGCTTTACTTTGATACATTTTGAGTTCATGCTGAGGTTCAGATAATACACTGCACTGACATGTGTTAATATTGTGTCGTGGAGATCTGTGGCTCTATCATGATTGGCCTGTCTGGGTACATTTCCAGAGCTTTTTTTCTTTACTTTTCTGCGAAGATCTTAAAAAAGATCAAGGAGCTTCTGTATCATTACCCAGCAGCCAGCCATCAAGCCAGAGCCCCCTTGCCTCTCATAGGAAAGGGATTGAGTGAGTGGTTGTGTTCAGAAAGCCATACTGACGTCCTACTCATACTCATTTTGACTTCAATTTGAGTATGTGACTGTTGGGCATGCGAGTTTGGGAATGCGAGAAATTCCCAGATGAGTACTAACTTCCGGGAAGATTTCGGGTATGGATCGATTGGATACTTTTCCTACTCAACCGCCCCACAATGCACTGGGTCAATTCTACCCGCACAGGAAAATGAAATATTTTCGAGCAAGTTGCTAGGCAACAAAATTGTTTGGGGTCCGCGATCCGACAACTGTAGCCTACGTGCAGTCATTCATAGATAAGAGATGAAGATAACAACATTAGAGTTCCTAAGTGAATATTGTATCTACTTTCAGTTTCATTACTGAGTCTCCACGGAACTTGATTAGTGTTCTTAAAGATAGGCCTACTTAGGTTATAAAACAAGAGGTCTAAAACACAGATGATGAACACAGGACTGTAAAAATGTAGTTCAATATCTAACCTTTGGAGGGCGGTTATACGCCAAACAGCGTCTGAACGGCCTGAATCTTATAAGAAGAAGAAGAAATTATTTATTGCTTGAGTACCGTACTTTTCGGCCTACAAGCCGCGACTTTTTCCCCGTTTTTCGACCCTGTTATTACACAGCACAGTATATATTCTGTAGCTACTGGGGATGGGCGTTAGTAATCGAGTACTCGAGTACTCCTCGTTTCAAATGATCTCGATTGGTGGATGAGGAAAATAGTTTTTTGTTTTTTTTAGTGTTTGTAGCCTTTAGGCCGGCCGGCGGGCCGCCCCTATTTTAAAATGTTATATACAGTATCTCACAAAAGTGAGTACACCCCTTACATTTCTTCACATTTTTCATTATATCTTTCCATGGGAGAACACTGAAGAAATGACACTTTGATACAATGTAAAGTAGTCAGTGTACAGCTTGTATAACAGTGTAAATTTACTGTCCCCTCAAAATAACTCGACACACAGCCATTAATGTCTAAACTGCTGGCAACAAAAGTGAGTACACCCCTTAGAAAAAATTTACAAATCGGGCCCAAAGTGTAAATATTTTGTGTGGCCACCATTATTTTCCAGCACTGCCTTAACCCTCTTGGGCATGTAGTTCACTAGAGCTTCACAGGTTGCAACTGGAACCCTCTTCCACCCATTTATGACAGCATCACAGAGCTGGTGGATATTAAAGACCTTGCGCTCCTCCACCTTCTGTTTGAGGATGCCCCAAAGATGCTCAATAGGGTTTAGGTCTGGAGACATGCTTGGCCAGGCCATAACCTTTACCCTCAGCTTTTTTAGCAAGCCACTGGTCATCTTGGAGGTGTGTTTGGGGTCGTTATCATGTTGCAATACCACCCTGCGGCCCAGTTTACGAAGGTTGAGTGCACGTGGTCAGCGTCGTACACAGAGGTTGGCTTTGGAAAATAGACGTATGAGTGCTGCCAGCATTGCTGAAGGGCTTGAAGGGGTGGGGGGTCAACCTGTCAGTGCTCAGACCATACGCCGCACTCTGCATCATACTGGTCTGCATGGCTGTCATCCCAGAAGGAAGCCTATTCTAAAGATGATGCACAAGAAACCCCACAAAAAGTTTTGCTGAAGACAAACAGACTACGGCTTACTTACTTAACAGACATGGATTACTGCAACCATGTCCTGTGGTCTGATGAGACCAAAATACATTTATTTGGTTCAGATGGTGTTAAGAGTGTGGAGCGGCAACCAGGTGAGGAGTACAAAGACAAGTGTGTCTTGCCTAGAGTCAAGCATGGTGTTTGGAGTGTCATGGTCTTGGGCTGCATGAGTGCTGCCAGCACTGGGGATCTACAGTTCATTGAATTCTAACATGTACTGTGACATACTGAAGCAGAGCATGATCCCCTCCCTTCATAAACTGGGCCGCAGGGCAGTACTGCAACATGATAACGACCCCAAACACACCTCCGAACGACCACTGGCTTGCTAAAGAAGCTGAGGGTAAAGGTTATGGACTGGCCAAGCATGTCTCCAGTCTTAAACCCTATTGAGCATCTTTGGGGCATCCTCAAACGGGAGATGGAGGAGCGCAAGGACTCTAATATCCACCAGCTCCTTGATGTCGTCATGAATGGGTAGAAGAGGGTTCCAGTTGCAACCTGTGAAGCTCTAGTGAACTACATGCCCAAGAGGGTTAAGGCAGTGATAGAAAATAATGATGGCAAAACAAAATATTGACACTTTGGGCCCAATTTGGACATTTTTTCTTAGGGGTGTACTCACTTTTGTTGCCAACAGTTTAGACATTAATGGCTGTGTGTCGAGTTATTTTGAGGGGACAGTAAATTTACACTGTTATACAAGCTGTACACTGACTACTTGACATTGTATCAAAGTGTCATTTATTCAGTGTTGTCGCATGGAAAGATATAATGAAATATTTGAAGAAATGTTAGGGGTGTACTCACTTTTGTGAGATACTGTACGTGTACAAAACGGCACAAAACGGATATAAAGTTTAACAAAATTAAATATTTTGATCCAAATTAAATAAACTAAGCGTTGTGTCAAACAGAAACCGCAAATAACTGCCACCTCCGTGCAGCGCAGCCAGTGTGTGGTCTCCACAGCACCGCGGAGCTGAATGCGGTGCTGGAAAACTTGGAAAGTCACGTCGGCCTAAAGAAGCCAGGCTGACTTCGGGCACATTCGAGCAAACGACATTTAAGAAGCCTTTATTATGGAATATAGGATTGAGATTCAAAAGCCGACGGTGTAACGTTCCGTTAACGAGGAATTAGTCGCGGTAATTAGTCACGGACAGGAGTGAGCATTACGCGGTTGGATACTACTTCTACTGCTTTGGTGAGTTATTTAGCCTATCTATGTGTTTAAATTGTAGGAAAATAATTTTATTGTATTTGCTGCCCTTCTTATTTTAAATGTCTATTTTGAATGTTAGCCAACTACAGCCCATGCTTTTTTTCTCTCTCTTTTTTCTCTCTCCACCGCAGAACTACTCGATCGGTTTAAATTGTGGCCCGCTTATTTAATTACTTTCAGTTAGGAAAATGTGTTTTAAACTTGTGGAAAATAAATCCTTAATATCATATGGCAACTGTGACTGTTTGACATAAGCATTGAGCGCTTTATTGCGGTCAACCGTTGTTCTGTAGACAGATGCGTTGCGTCCTAAAAATAGAAAAAAGTTTAACGAGGAATCGATTGATCCTCGAGGAATGCAAGCGATCACACGAGTAGCGAAAACACTCGTGCCCATCCCTAATAGCTACTATTGCACAAAATGGTAACACTTACGTACGTTATGCAAATATGCAACTTGTTTGTTGAAATGTGGGAGCTTCCTCAAGCTGCCATCTCTTTCCCGACAATCCCCTCTGTGCACGGACTCTTACATATGGTAATTAAACATTATAACACCTGCGGCTTATTGTCCAGTGCGGCATATAGTACGGAAAGTACGGTACACTTCAACTGAAAACGTTTCGACGCACCTCGCATACACAATCGCTCTTTGAGTAGACAGTATGTATTATATGGATGGTGAGTATGTAGGATGTAGGACACTAGTATGGCTTTCCGAACACAGCCAGTGTCACTCATCATTAAAGAAACACCCCGCTCATGTTATCAGTGAGTTAGGGGTTACGTGATAACTAACTTTAAGGTCTCTCTCTTTTCATTGTCTCACAATGGGGCTAGACTGAAAAACTATTACCAGATAAACTTATCTGAGGGGCTGGCTGTCAACACAGGAGGTGAAATGTCTCTCAAGCTCAGGACAGTACGCCAGGGAGGGTCCACTGAAAAAACATTCCAAAAAAGTGTGAGATTGAGCATTTCATCCCTCAGGCCTGTGATCTGTTTTGCCTCCCCTGTTTCTACATTTCACCTCGCTGATGTCGGGAAGGTTTATGGTCCACCATCACTCTTAAGAACAATAGGATCAAGGGGTCAGCCCGAGCACCTCTCTCTCAGCAAAGGAACATGCAATGTCACTCTTGAGATGGGGCCCTGCTCTCCCCTCCACCCCGTGCTTATTGGCTGAAATATCTGCTCACTGTGCCAGTTTTGACATGTAATCTACTGCAGGCAGGAGGCAGGGAGGGGAGTCAATGATAACTCTTCCCTTGGACTGAGTATGTTTTATGGGTATCATGTCCTTACCGCTAGACTATGCTTGAGTGTTCCCTCAGAAGTGGTCTTGATTGTAAAATAGCTCACTGTGGCGATTTCCATTATGTTGAGAGATATTAATATTTAAAATTAGGGCTGTCAACCGATTAAAAAAAATAATCTAATTAATTACAGGCTCTGTGATTAATTAATCTAAATTAATCGCATACTTATATGACACTTTTATACCTGTTTATAAACAGCTGTATAGCCTACTACAGTTTGTTTCTCTCTCTCTCGCGCGCGCGCGCTCGCTCTCCGTCTCGTAACTTCTGTCTCCTCCCCTCAGCCAGCTTTATACATGAACTAGCGCCGAATTTTCTCAAAAAAACAAGCAGACAAAATTACGACTTTCCATCTCCCACAACAGACAGCGCTGCACTGCCACCATTTCGTAGCCTACTCATAGGCAAAAATATTGACACACACACACACACACACGGGGCGGGTGCTAGACAGCTAGCAAACAAAATTGGAGGAAGATTGAGAGATAGGCCTACTGTTTTGAACCTAGCCTACATTGTTGCACCCACTAAATCAATAATGCACAGACACTGCGGAGAATTAAGTAAGTTGTCTTCCTACCTTCATGCATCCCATAAACCGTCCACAGAGCCCTCGAGTCGGCCCCTTTCCCCTGCTTCTCTCTTTACCTTTCTCCCTTTAACCCACGCGCCCGGCCCGGCGAGCTACAGGTGCAGCTCCGCACCACTTTTGCACCGGGTCAAAGGGCATTATAGAAGTGCGATTAATCTGCGTTCATTTTTTTAATCGCGTTAATTTTTCTGTGATTAATTCATCGAAATTAACGCGTTAATTTGACAGCCCTATTTAAAATAGGTCAAAACTGGCACTGATGGGGAGCCATCTTTCTTAGTAGTATGGGTACAAATAAACTACAAATAAATCCACATTTTTTGTTACACATTCCCTGCCTGACTGTAAGCCTTCACACACCGCTTTTTTAACATGGGTTTGGTCTTAAAACTTCTGCCTCAAGGGGCGCCCTTAACTCAGTTGGTAGGGCGTCCCCCCCTTGGGCCTCGGCCAGCAGCGGACCCGGGTTCGATTCCAGCCCGCGGTCGTTCTCTGCATGTCACTCCCCTCTCTGCCCCATTTCAACTCTGTCTCTACACTATCAATAAAAGCATAACAATGCCAAAAAAAATATCTTAAAAAAAAAAAACTTCTGCCTCCAAAACCATGTTAACCCTTATATGCCGGCTGCTGCGCGACGCTACATTGTATCTCCTGCCGGCTGCTGCGTAGCGCAGCATTGTTGCTTTATCAAATTTTTATGGCGCGTGCAGCATAGAATGCACCGTCATTGGTTCAAATATACATGAGTTGGGTTTTGTTGTTTTTTTAAGACCACGTGACCACCCAAATGTTGCGTGGTTTGCCGAAAATCACGTCAATCAAAAAAATAATAATAAATAAAAATAATTTAAACTATCGGCGATAGTGTATTACAGAACAGTTAGTGGCGTTCGGAGCATAATCTATGTCTACTATAGGCCACTGACGATTTTGCTGCTCCAACTCAAATTCAGCCCAGCCAGGCGATAGTTAAGTTTCAGTTTTGATTTAATCTCCGTGGTATACAGCCGTTTGGACCAGCTGATCGGTTTCCGACAGCGAGAGTCAGTCTGCGTTCCAGTTGTACTGGGAAGCCAGATTTATGGTGCCAGTGATAATTGAACTAAATAATAAAATAAAACTATCTCTTCCTTCCTCTATCCGTCTATCTTTATCTCTCCACTGCACACTCAGTCACTACTATCCATGCTTAAAGTGAGCAGGATTAAAACCTGATTTAGCACATCGTTTTTAAATATTTAATATAATTTATAATTTTTTTTTCTCCCCCATCTAATTTTGACGATTTTTAGAGAAATGTGTTGGTTTGTAAGCGCTAAGGGTGCATGTTTAAATAAAACCTGTGAACCTTACCTTTTAAATGTATTTTATTCCATGTTTATATGTGCTACACAGGCATATAGTATATTAAGGTTTTGGTAGACGTTGACAATTCGTAGTATTTTTTCAGAAAACCCTCAGGCATTAAGGACATGCATCCTAGATTGCCATAGTCATCAAGCTGAAATCATTTGGGTTATATTTTTTCTCAGACTATACAAAGCTCCACTAGAGCCATATAATGTTTTATTAAGTGTTTTCAGTCTAAGTACTGCTCACATTGGCCCTCATTTATCAACCGTCCGTAGACCAGAAAAGTGGGTGTACGCACATTTCCACGCAAACCTCGGCATTTATCAATATGGACGTGAGCGTAGGATACACTCCAATCCCACGCCAGCTCTCAGCTCGTGTACGCAAGTTTGTAAACAGCATGGACTCGCAGTGCAGGCTGTGCCGGGTAGCCGATGACTTTGTTGGACAATTATTAGAAGATAATGCAGTGTTTGCTCAGACCGAGATAAATATATTAATCACTTAAAAATGTACAGCTTATGGTGTGCAACCGAGTAGGAGAGCTGATTCAATAGTGCGCACACCGACCACTTAGGAGCACTGCATGGGACTGCGTGAGGGCAGTTGTCTCCGTATTTGAGCAGCTGGGGGGACACTGAGGCACGGGGGCTGCATTCATTCAAACACTGCACTTTATGATAAAAAGACATGGCTTTAACATTCAGCTTAACATTTTATCTATTTGACGCACTTTTTAGATGTTAGTTCCTCTTTTAATGTGTCATTGATCGCTTAAGCGAGCGATTTATTTCCACCGTTAACCGGCACATTTTTCCAATCTGCTGGTGGAGCAGGACAGTGGGCGCTGTCACAGCTGATCGTTGCTGGGTCGGCTTCTGCAGCTGACGGCTGGGCTGACCACTCGTGCCAAGCGCATGCTGTCATACAGTAAAACGCAAAATGTGTTATTTTTAGTTTTTAAAACCCTTTTGAGTAGGCCTAGTGCTATCCTAAAAGGGCCAATACATTCTAATCATTCAAATCTCTGCAGACGTGTATTTCTTTTATGGGGACCATTATCGGACAGTTGGTGCGTCTTTTATGCCCGCACCCCCAGTTGGTTGCATTTCAGAACAGCAACACACTTTTTTTAGTGGCAATTTTTGAGTCAGACCACTTTTTCTTCATCTATGTAAAGAAATGGCGACATAATTGTATATGCTGTTTTATAACATTTGAGCGATACTGATGTAAACCTCAAATGCAAAATCCTCAGCTGGAGATCGTTTGTTGTCAACACCAACGCTGTTGACAGCAGCAGTTATTTCCTTCCTAAATGCTGCCTTCTGTCGTTCTTTGATGCCGCTTGTAATGCTCCGAAATTAAACTCTTTTTTTTCTACTTTCGCTTTTCTATTCTTTCAATTTCTACTTCAGAGAAGTTCCTCTTCTGTGCCGTAATGCGCATATCCATGTCGTAAAACCTCTGGGCGAGGCCTCTGAACTGAGAAAATATGGGGGCGTTGTACGATTGTTTTCAGCCGCCGCATTTATCAATAATGGCCTGGCGTACGCTGAGATTTGCGAGACACGACTGTTTGATAAATCCCACGCGATACCTGGCGTACGGAGGTATTAGCGCCAGAATCTGCACCAGTTTCCACGCAAGTTTGATAAATGAGGGCCAGTAAAACCATGAATGTACTGCCTGACCTTTATATGTGAAGGTAGAAACTTCCTTTTGAGAATATTGTAAAACCAAATACAGGCAATGATACAGAATATGACATAATAACGTAATCATCTCTGCTTTTTTAAAGGAGGATTAACTGTTTTAAACAGATGCAGGATAATCAGAAGGGGTGAAAAAGTGTGCAACAAAGAACATTTTGACACATGAAAGGATTAACTGCAGAAAAGTTAGACCACTATCTCTCCTGTGCATTCTAATAACACAATCATTTGAGCTATCAGCTCCAAATGTTTCCTTCATTTCGTGAACATTGTTTTAAACAGAAATTGGTAGGGATTTAAATTTAAAAGAAGATGAATTCTCTTTCTTTTTTGCGAGGAAGTATTTTTAAACCTTGTAAGCCCCAAAAAAGTTTACATTTTATCATCGTTAAATTATTTGAAGTGATCATGTATCATACGCTTACATAATACACAGGCTTGCATACACACATGTAAGGGGCAACTAGGTCTATCTGAGTTTCAGGGTTTGAACTTAGCTTTTCCCGGGTCTTGCAAATACACCTAGCAAATTGGATGGACAAAAAACTGCCTAGCAGATTGTTTGTAATGACAAAGGCCATAACAAAATAGAGTTGTGAGTCGATTCATCTTCCCCTTGTTACATAAGGTTTTCATGGCAAAGTGTTCTCACTGCCTATTCAAAGCAAGGTTTTCTTTTTCACTGTGCCACTCGTTTGTCACCTTGGCCCAGATTAATTTCATTTGAATGACAGACGTTTTATTCTGTTTGAATGAAAGAGGGTTCAGACACAGGGTGATTTGATAAAACACGGCAGAGGGTGGCATTCACAATCGTCAGACATGCAGAAATGATCCAGCATGTTTCAAATGTTCTTTTACGGCTCTCTCAGAACAGTCTGCAAAGTCAACTAAATCATTATTTACAAATTCGACATCAAGCACACATTGTTTTGTACATTTTACGAATTAACATGTGAACATTATTGCTTCAAGTATTGGAAGAAACTGAGCTATTTACCCCTTACTGATGCACATCATATTACTTTTTTATCCCCTCACCTCTGTGATGGAAATGAGACCGAACAAAGTCATTGTAGAACTCCACTGGGTACAAAACATATCTACGGGACTGAATAAAGCCACTTGAGTCTGTAATTAAATTTGGTTTACCACAGAGAACCTTACTGAAGGGTAATAAATAATAAACAATCCCCTGTCTTCTTATTTGACGCAGTTCATTTCTTTCTGGCATCATTACAAACTTCAGTTTGTAACATGGCTCCCTAGAAGTGCTGGTAAAGGCACACATTATAAAAGGGGGAAAAACGTAGATACAATGAACAGGTTGTGTAATGAGCTATTAGAGAGTGCTTTGAGAAAATCGATAATACACCCTATTTCATTATAAACTACCATTATTTTCATTTACCGTTTTAAATCTAAAAAGTAGAAACAGGTTTCCTGAAGGTGTCCTTATTTTGTTAGCATTGTGCTTATAAATGCATGGGACCCCCGGAAATATGCTGTTAACAGCAGATGATGCCTCGTTCTTCAGAAGCTCTGATAACACATTTTCTGTGTGCAGTGATGAGCACTAGCAATTTTAATTTGGAAGATAAAGATGCACAGAATAAGCACATGTGAAGTAACAACTAACTTTGCAGCTTGATAATAGATAATAATAATATAGCACGTTATATTTATAAATAATAATTTTGTTGGTCTGTCGTAGAGAAGTCCGATAAAGTTTCACTCGAGCAATTATTTTTTGACTGTCTCCATGCACACAGCAATGTGGTAAGTATCTTGGCCGGCAGAAGGTTGATTAATTCTGCTGAAACATGTAATACTTTTATTGACTATCTATGCACAACAGGTCCAGCCTGGTTAATCCGGCTTCTAAAACAATGTCTTTGTGATTAGTAAAGCCAATAGCACATAGACCATTGGTTTCCAAAACAATTTGCTATGCATATAATGGTCCCTCAAGCATCACTATTATTAATTCCAAAGTGTATAGAAAATAATGATATTTTTCACAATATCTTTCAAAATCCTTAGTGATTGACAGATTTACCTTGTGATGTTGTCACGAGTGGGAGTCATGGAATGTGAGGGATAGTGGGTAGACACAGAGCCGGCCCGAGGCATACGCGAACTAAGCGGTTGCACAGCAATGTGAACAAATGATTGTCTTCATTGAGTCCACTTACATTAAATTTTTCTCTTCTGTAGAATAATTATTAGTAGCTGTTGTATTCAAATGTCAGGTACTTCAGGCAACATGTTGGTGGAACATTTGTGAGAAAGAAGGACAAGACTCATGCACTTGTTGTATGCATCATTGAGCAGCAGCAACCCCTAGTTGGACAAAATCTCATCATTTTGCCCACATTAGGTGAGCATAATTGAGAACTGTTGTTGGTAATATACAGCACATCCTTCAATTTAGAACTTATAATTCAAACAAACACATGGTCCTTCTGCAGAGATTTAATCAACCAAAATATGAGGCTTTCTCTATTCTACAAGACAGCCCTGATGATAGAATAATAACCTGAGAAAAGAATATATTTACTGTACGTACAACAGCAACTGCATTGACTACCTATTATTGACAAGGCCACACATTTTAAATGTGCATGAAAACGGTCCAATAGTTGTGTCAAAACATTTTCGAAATAGACAAACATTTATTCTAACACAGCAGATCCACCTTCACCAACTAGAAAAAAAGGCATAGAACTAGCAATATGTGTACTCAATGGCGCAAGCATATTTGGACTGGAACTGCAATGTGCTGTCGAAATTAAATGGCAAGCTTCATGGTCACAAGCAGAGTGCGTCACTTTCCTGGCACACATTCAATCAGTTTTATTTTGTGCAAAAGTAAATTACAGTTATTTATTAATAGCTATAACACAGTTTAGTTCTGGGAGTAGACCTTTACTTACTTTGATTAATTGTATCTTTCATGAAGGGCATAAAGGGATCTTGTTGGAACGGTTCAGTCATTATACTATGAAAAATGTCAACATTAACAGGGTTTTGTGCATACATTATACAGTTACAAAATAATCAGTCAAAATTAGGTTTGGTCTGTTGACACATGATAGATAAGTGAGTAAGGAATGGGTTAACTGTTTCCTGTTGTCCTGAGCCATCATCCATTTCCTACGACCTCAAAGCTTGAAAATGTTGTGTCACAAAGTGAACATGTTTTAATCACAAGCGCTGTCACTCGATTGGAGAAATTTCCTGTGGCTCTGTAAAGTATGAGGTTGCACAGTAATTTAATTTGGGTCATGATTAAAGAGTGCAAGGAGCCATGTGATTTCCCCCATGCCTTTAATCTTTGTAATAGCATAGCAGGGGCAAGGCTTTCATCACTTGCTTAAGCATTGTATAGTGCTCTTCCATACTTAATGTGCTGTGTACAGCAAAAGCCTTGTTAAATTGGATATGCATTTTAATTTGATATTGACTGGAAGAAAACACAAATGAGTCAAGAATCCGTCATGGAGAGAGCATGCTTGGAGGATAGTCAGCAAACAACTTAAATAATGACAGGGTTAATGAATGTTTCATAATTCAAAGAAAATGGTACGTTGACTTTCTTTTGTGTTGATAGTTAGGGTGAGCGTCTGTCTCTATTCTCTACACGCAGAGTTAACATGTTTTGAGACATGAACATTTGTTACATGTATTGTGTGAGCTTTGTTGTCTTGTTTGATGCTTGCACTGTTGGCTGTTTGTGAGCTGGTGATGTGTAAATACAGCTACTGCTGCACTCAGTGTAAGAAGCTATGAATAACCGCATCAGCAGGTGTGGGGTGTGGAGTTAACTGGGTTGCTGCTTTCAACTTGAAGTGTCACTTTTACACCTGTCACCACTAATTATTGGAGCCAATTACCTGACTGCAATCTTCTGTAATCTCCTAAACAACCACCACAGGTGTTGCATAGTCATTGCACTGTGTGTCATGCTTCCCTTGTTTGCAAACTCTACAGGTTCAAGCAATCTTGTGATGTATGAAGAAAAGGAAGCACTGAGGCTTATTGAGGCACTCTCGCCCAGAGCCAAGGATAGTTTAAAAGCTATTCATATACTAGGGTGCGGAAAATGGCACTAGCAGAATGACATTAAAATGACACATTTATCTATTTTGTGTTGTCTTTTTTCACATTAACTCTTTTGTTGGTACAGTAGTTTACTCTGCACAAAATACTTTTAGGGTTTGAGTAGACAAACTAAACTATTATATTGTTAGTATGTAACAAACACATTGTCACCACTAGCTAGGTCCACGAAGATCACAACAGCTGGCCAACTCCAAACATAATTTGCAAATACTTTTCCATATGCAGAGTTTCCAAGTTAATTGTGTCATGGGCTAAGCTACTGGTGAGCCCATCAGTTTAAGCAACCCTCTAACTGTGACTACATAATTAACTAGCTCTGAAATGAGCTGGGCTTCAAATATGTCCACTGTCATTTTTATCTTTTCTTTTTCTTTTTTCTAATATTATTTCCGTGGACCCTCCCTGGCGTACTGTCCTGAGTGTGGGAGACATTTCACCTCCTGTGTTGACAGACAGCCCCTCAGATAAGCTTATCTGGTAATAGTTTTTCAGTCTAGCCCCATTGTGAGACACCGAAAAGACTGTTTGAGAGACCTTAAGGTTAGTTATCCTGTAACCCCCCACTCACTGATAACATGAGCGGGGTGTATCTTTAATGATGAGTGACACTCACTCAATCCCTTTCCTATGAGAGGCAAGGGGGCTCTGGCTTGATGGCTGGCTGCTGGGTAATGATACAGAAGCTCCTTGATCTCTTTAAGATGTTAACAGAAAAAGAAAGAAAAAAAAGCACTGGAAATGTACCCAGACAGGCCAATCATGCTAGAGCCACAGATCCCCACGACCCCAATATTAACACATGTCAGTGCAGTGTACCATCTAAACCTCAATCAATCCACATCAATCCAAACCATTACATCCATCCACTTTAATTAGTTTGACTTGAAATCCTTTGTATCTGAATTTTATTCAGTTTTCCATTTCAACCTCATCATTGTTAACTTCATACACTGTATATGATGTATCTTACAACTGTGTCATCATTGATGCAGTATTCTTTCTGTACATTGTAGTTCCTATTTCAGTCCAATTTAACATGAGAAATTGTGGTTGGGGCTGAGTGCTTTATCCACTTTTTCTCAGTGTTCCTATCACTCCCTCAGGCCCTAGATTTCTATACTGTATATGTAACCCCACTTCAAATGTTTTTTTTGTTTTTTTTTACATTAATGCGTCAAAGTAGATATATATTTATGGTCAAAGTCAAAACAGATCTCTATGAAAATGTGTTTATTAAATGCAAACATAAAATGATAAATACTCGTTTGTGCAGGTTTTATCGCCCTCAAAGACAACATGTTGTAGATGTTACACTCGATTATTTCCAATTTTTCACATTTGTCACCAGGGAGTACTATATACAGTATGTGTCATTGGCGTTCAAAAGGCAAGTGATTGAGCAAGTTCAATCCAGATCATTATAAAGCCCATGTGGAAAAGGTTTATTTTCAACAACAACAATAACATATTGGTAACATCACTCCTTTCATTAAATGTAAGCATGAAATATATTCAAATAGTCACCCACTGGAATTACATTGCTTAAATTACTAGAGGAAATGGCAAATTTCCAATGTTGGTAAATTGGAGGGAGTGTGCCTCCCCATCACCACTGTTGATTACTCACTCTGTCTGGGTCAACTTGGCTATGCAATTTGTGTGTATGTTCTTAGGGCATGTGGAATTGAAACACGAATCCCTGGTGGACTCCGTAATATCGCGTCTTTGCATCTGGGTTTGTTTATTTGGTCGGTGTTTTCTTTCATCCTCTGTTATTTGCTCTTGGCAGATTGTTAATTTTTCAGTAACAGAATATTTTGCTTAGCACAGAAATGCAAGATAGCTGTATTAAGATGTGTGACTCATGTGAATGTACAATGGCTAATGCTCGCCTTGGGTGCAATCCCAAGTTTTTAGTCAGCAAATTCATGTAAAAGCCTTACCATTACTGTCAGCTAAACCACTCTACTACAGTGTATGGTGTTCACAAACTGGCATAATGACATTGTTTATTTATCCATTGTATGTGATGAATATATGTGGTGACACCAGATTTTATAGTATTCTGAAAACACAATGTAGTGATTTGTCATTATGGGTATGTATGGGCAGGTTTGGGAAAAAGATCTGTAAAGCTTGATGAATCCACTTTGGCTGAACAAACACAGAATTTCTCCCCCAAAAACATGTTCTCTCTACAAATCAAGCCTGTATCCCCAGCTTACCTCATCAACCCTTTTCATTCCAGCTGCATCATGGTAAAACAGATTTAGCTCTCAGCAGATTAGCATGCAAATGTGTCCTGTTCAGTTTGGGGGAAGCAGCACTCATTCAGCCCGACTGTGTCAGGCCGTTCAATCTTATCTGCACTTCTCTTGACATATTGGCTCACGGCTGTTGTGCACTTTACGCTATTTGACAGTCAAAACCAATGTGGCTTAAGCAGAGATCCTTATCCAGCAGAGTTCACACCAGCGTTCTCCCACCCACCTCCTCAACTCTTTAACCCTCTGATGCCAATGCAGAACTACTTGTACACAGCATAGGCGTCATAGGAGGGGGGAGTGGAACTGGGCCACTCAAAACGTTTTTAAATTTGTTTGAAATACATGTCATTGAACATTAATGAGTTGATGGGGGATGGTATGATCAGTTCTTAGTGGCTACCCTAAGAAACACTACAGATTCATTTGAATGGCACAATTACCTATAACACACAAAATTGAAAAAAAAAAATTAAATGGATTCATTGAGAAAAAGGTCTTATACTAATGTGGGGCCCAGAGGTGTGTGCTACGACCCTAGTACACACAATAATTTTCAATCAATTTCATCTTTCCCCTATGAAATAACCTACTTCCATTTAAACCAGCCAGCATGATCTAAACCTATGGTGATGTCTCTTAGGGGGGTAAACATTCCATTAACATGTAAAGCAACTTCTATTTCTATCCTCCCTTCTTTAAGTTTCATCTCAGATGCAGTCAACAGGTTTCTTGGACCCAAGCAAGATTGAAAACCTTTTTCCATCTCATATAGTAGGAGGTTAAATTCCCATGTCAATACCATACACTGTTTTTGGTTAAGACAATACACATTATAGGTGAAGTGATTCCTTGTAGCGTCACCAGGGTATATACTGTGAGGGCCCTTTCGGATGAGATAAGGAGACATTGTGGATCTTAAATTTTGACTATCGTTTATTTTAATTAGTATTTATTCAGCAAAGTGACAAAAACATATTGATTCAAGGGCATGTCTGTTTGAAATATTTGATCATTTTTGGCACAGTCACGCTGCCACGTCCCAACTGATTTGCTTTTGCATTTTGCTAATTTGTTTTTATTTTGACTAAAGGCTGACAGAAAACTCAGCTTCCGTTCCATCTCGCCATGTTTGATATCAATATTGAACATTGTGATTATACATGAGCACGGTTACTCAACTAATCAAGTTACACCGAGATCAATTTAAAATACCAGACGTCAGCCTTGAAAAAGCAACAAAGGCTGAATTTCTTTATGTTGTTTTGTGTTTTTGTTTGCTGTAACCTCTTGCCAAGTCATGAGTTTAGGATTGGCTACATTCCACAGTTTGCTTTACGTACCAGAGCGCCCCCTTAAAGCTGACTTTAACTGAAATCTTCTTTTTCCGGTTATTGTTCTTCCTATTTATCTTCTGATTCAATTTGTTCTCTGTATTTGTTCCCGGTCTTCAGTTCAGTGATGAAAAACCCACCAACCCAAACAACATGTGATGGAAATCACTGAAGCAATGCCCATGTACACACACTGAAGAGAGTTATGTCATCTCTTCGGTATCCACTTCCATTTCCATGGCAATGTTATGTAAACACTAAATGTAATTTGGTAAGAATATCTTCGTAATTAAAAGGCCCTGCTCATGTCCAAAGTTTTTTTTATGTATTTTGACTTTTCAATCACTTGCTTCCGTTTACAGTGGGCAGAGGTTTTCTGAGACATTCTCTATGGCAAGTCACTGGATTCGAACTTCTAAGAATGATAAAGATGACATTTTCAGTTTCTGTGCAATTGGATAACTCATTTCTGTTCAGCAGCAATATTGATACAAGGAAAAATAGCAAGTAAAACATGTTTTATTCAGCTCTTCTCACACACACACACACACACACACACATACCTATACTAATTCAGCTCTTCACATAACCCAAAACAAAACCTCAATTGTGATTCATATCTTAATGCTAACCTTATTGTCTAAGGAAAATCAAGCTTGCAAGATGTTGCTGTTTTGAGGACAAAAGCATATTAATTCATACATTATATACACGTTTAAGGCAGATATGAAGCTAGTTTTCCTGACTGCACTAGTCTCTGTCTGGCAATATGTCCGACCAGGGGCATCATTTATAAAGCTTGCTGCGCACAAAAACCTTGCGTAGACAGGCAGAATGTGCGGTCAAATGTGCGGTGGCAACACGGTGGTATTTATAAAATAATAATTTGCGGAGAATTGTGCGTATTCCCACGCCAATCTTTGACCATGCGTAGAGCTACCGCAAGGTTTTCCTGACTCGGGGAATCAGCGACACTCAATGGCAACACCACAAAATAAAGCTCTGTCATCGAAAAAACACACATATCCTTGTGAAATGCATGACACCCAATATATTTAATCAATTATATGTGCGTACCTATTGTTGCGAATATAGGCTACTGTTTGGCATGCAGTAATGATGTAGGTTGATTTACTTATCAAGTAGGTCTATACATGTTTTGGTTATATTTTTTAAATTAATCTTAGTTCTACTTTATAATAATATCATATACAGTACGCCGGGAGGTGTGTCCGTGAGTGGCCAGCGGGAGAGCAAATAGTCTATATTTTAAGCTGTGTATAAAAAGTAGTTTCGTACAAAGTTAAGGCCAAAAATATTAATTAAAACTATATATTTCGTTAGATAAAATCATGTTAGGAATTTAGCAAATTATTACATTCATAATAATAATAATAATAACAACAACTTACCCTGGAAGTTTAAACTATAATCTGACGTTGTTGGAAATGTGTGGATCACACGGAAGGGAAACAATGCGTTGGAATAGACTACAGGCTAATGCATTATTTCACTTCTGACAACACATTTTATATAGACCTACAAATATCCTACAGGTTCGCTAATACGTGACATTTCATACAGTACATAGTTGGGCAAAACAGCTTAACAAAGACTGTAATGACTGTGCCAATCATGATATGTGATCAGCACGCGCGTGTGTGTTTGTTGGCCAGTTACAGAGCCGCATAGCACAGGCTTTCTTCCTTCCCATTCGCTTTCTTTGCGGCCGGTTGCCTCCCTTTTCTCCTCATGTCAGTCAAAATTCCGTGCTTATTAAGAGCGTCATCATATTCAGGAGCTATTTAGCATTCGCCATGTATGGACGATTGTGGGATGAAACTGGGAGTTGAAGAGGGAGGACACGGGTCGGAGATCGTCTGCGCACAATTCACCGCAGGTGGGTAATTATAAAGGGAAGATTGCGTGCAACAGTGCGCAGCACAGTTTTATAAATCTCAACTTTTTTTTTGAGCAGCACATTCTTGGCTTTGTGCGAACGCAATGTTTTGGGAAGGTTTCTACGCACACCTTTATAAATGAGGCCCCAGGTCTCGAAGCATTACGGAAAACCATTACCACTGTGAAAAGAAAATGCAACACACTTCTTCACATATTGTTTGTCTTGATGGATGGTGTCATCCATCAAGCAGCTAATGCAAACCAGAACACAAGAAAAATAATCCTTAATATGGTTAGGCTATGAGCATCGTACATCCTTACCAACACACAACACACACACAAAATTAAAAAAGATACATTAGCCAGAGCAGAGCACTGAGGAGCATAAATGAATAGCGTTATCAAATGAGAATTGTCAATCGTCAGCCAAGATGAGTTGGCCTGAACTGTTCAGTTTTGTTTTCCTATGGTAATAAATAAATAGAAAATGGGCCAATATCATCACCGGATAGGGCTTAACCAAACAGCAGTCTGACCAAAGGTCAGGTTATGATAAATAACCAACAGGCCGTTATAGGAAAACAAAAGATCATAATGAGAATTATTATTATCCGGTATTCGGATTAGTCATGTATATCTAATTCCCGCATGCGGAGTATTTATCATTCACTTATTTTTATTTATTTATATATAAGACTGCTGTTCCCTGCATGGTATACTATTAATTAAGTTTAAGTGTTTGAGTGATGTGCTCTGGCAGCTCTGCTCTCTGTATTGCTGCTCAGTTAATCACTCCTCTGTGTGCGACCGGCGCAGACATAGCATGATAAGACATGAAAATAATGCAGTTGTCTAGGCAACTTGTTTATAACTTTGTTCATGGTGCGTGGATAGAGATCGAGGTTTACATTGATCACTTAGATTGGATGCCACACTGCTCGGTCCATTCCATTATCAGCATCATTGAGCATATTCAATGCCAAGCACAGGTTCCCTTTATTTACACTTTTCTTAAATGGTAGATTTAGCTCATTCCTTCCTGTATGTCATATTTAGATATAGAGTGCATTCATGGCTGTTTATCCAGTTGAAGAGTACACGTGGTGTGAGAGTGCACATGTTTGTGTTTATCTGATGCACAAGGAGACAAAACATTTGTGTGCAATTACAATCCTTTGGTCATTATGCTGTGTGAGTGCCTATTCAACAGAATGGCCATTTCTAAATGTAGTCGTCAGGTGAGATTCAGTGTTGAATACATAAGCGGCCGTATGCAGATGACTGAAGTCTGCAAATCATTTTCAAGGTTATCAAAGAGACAGCGGTGTCTCCTTATCTTAGGACTTAATTTATTTTCTATTAAGGGCTGTGGCGGGGAGCAGGTCCCACACCGCAAAGCAGTCATCTAACGGTGCACTGTGGTGATATAACATCGCCACCCATCTGGTTAACACCTTTTCCTGCACTCTGAGCAGTGTGTCTAGATACGTTATTATTAGATTTTTGATGACAAGGAGGCAGCAACTACAAAACAAGTTCAGACCCACAGCCCTGACAAATGATCATATAATAAAATTGTTGCACAGAGCACCAATATCATCTGATTATCTGATCGTCATCTTTTTGGCCACTTTATGAATGAGTCCAATATTCTGGTATTAATACACAGCCTCTGTAAACTGGTATGTAAACAAAGGAAATGTAAACAAAGGGGGCCCACCGTTACATGTAAACATACCCGTTTACAGAGCTAGGCTGTGTGTTAACACCAGATGTGTTTTTCAGTGCACTCACAGTACGGACAATCATGTCAAGAGATATTCACTGATTTGGTAAATCGTGCTTTTGTCGGGCGCTCCGGTGGCATAGTGGATAGAGCAAGTACCATATTGGCTCAGGCATCGGTGCAGTGGTCGTGGGTTTGAATCCGTCCCGTAGACCTTTACTGCGTGTCATCCCCCTCTCTCTGTCTCCCCATTTCAACTCTGTACTATCAAATAAAGCTTGAAAATGTCCAAAAAATAATCTTAAAAAAAAAGTAATTTTTTTCAACAAACACTCTCCCGAATTGCTTACCCCGCCTTTAATTGGCGCAGTGGAACTAGACCATGCAGTACGTATACATACATAACAATGTGTTTAAAGAGGCTAAACAGCTGTGTCTATGTGCACTGTTTACTGATATTCCTCACTGGCTTTGGCACGTTGAGCGAGTCCTTATTTCAAATTTTCATCCAATTCCAAATGCACTCTCTTTGTCCTTTTCCTCATTTCATGCCAAATTACATCGATGCCAAATGGCCGAGATAAGCAAACACAAACAGCATCTGTTAAGCCAGAGTAGGAGCATTGTAATATTCTGTAACATCACATTTTTAAATTGGGTTCTGATTTACATCCGAACAGTTAATGGCTAATGTCTGTGAAAACAGGACACTGTTGGTGCATCAGATTGACAGTATTAACAGCAGCAAAAAGGTGGCACATCTAAAATGACAAAACAAACACACAGTTTGTATAGTGTGTGTGTGTATACTATAATAGTAGCTGTTGTTGCAGTGTGCTGGTCGAGTGTGTATGTGTGCAAGGTATGGAAATCATAAATTTGTTTTCTCATAAGGGAAGTACGTGTTCACAATGCATTCACTATATGCAGTGTTTCGACTTATACGTCAAAATGATGGGATTGGCAAAGACAGTGGGAGGGGAGAGTGGGAGAGGGAGGGAGAGAGAGATAGATAGTTGATGAGTTCGGAGCCAAAGAGAAATCAGCACAATTGACCTAACACAATTAGGGACAGTTGAACTACACAAAGCCCCGCCGCTAGTTGAGGGAGGACAGCATTCACCACAGGACAGCAGCTCCATAACACAGCAGAACTGAGCGCGTTGTTGTCCCTTGACCACACATCTGCTGTAATAGTGGCTTTAAAATTCTAATTTCTTATTTCTAACGCCCACGCTCACACCTGACAACTTCTAAACCTCCACTAGACCCAGGAAGTCTTGGGTGAGCTCAAAGGGAGGGAGGGGCAATGAATCAACCAACACAGGATGAAAGGGAAGCTCCTAAGGTGGAAGGCAGTGAGGAAACCCCCATGTCGGCATCTGCTGAAGCCCTGGACAGTCCTGGACTCTCCTCTGAGACTGTGTGTTCTCAGACAGAGCAGGCCCGGGCTACGCTAACCCCAGACCCTCATGCAGGATGTGGGTTTTTCTGTCAGCCGTGGTGTCTGATCCTGGTGCTGACCCTCCTCCTGCTTTCTCTCCTTGGCAGCTGGGCGGTGGTCCACCTCACCCTGGGGACCCACGGAGGATCACCTTTCAGGGTCCAGGCCAGCTACGACCAGCGCGTTCCACAGGACGACACTGCCACCATCGAGCCCCACTTCACCACCAACTGCACCATGGGTAAGTTGGCAAGTCCATGTTGTTGTTGCACCCAGAAATGATTGAAGGATAATGGTGATGCAACTCTTTATTTACGTAAACGTAAATGTTTGTGTGAGCAATATAGTTGATTTGGTTAAATGGGAATTTGTAGGAATATATGAAAAATAAAATGACCTGTTCGGATATTAGGCCATGACATTTATTCCATGTAGTTACAACTAAAAATTTTTTAAATTCTGTTTCATATTACAAAATAAAAAAAAGTAGTGGCTTTTTGTCTGTCAAAGTTTCCAATAATTAAATGGCGCTATGGGCTCTGTTAGGGACCATTGTAAAGACTAAAGGATCAATCAGATAATAGGTAAAACAATATCTAAAGGAGCCTACACTAAGAATTTTTTAGTTAGGGTAAAACTAAACGGTGTAGTTTTCCAAACAAGTACAAACATATGTATTACGTGCTGACTCAAGGTTTTGAGTTGTTCTCTTTCTGTTTCCCATAAAAGTTTGTGCGATATGTATGTGGACTAAATGTGTCTCACATGTCTGCAGAGTGACCGAGTTCCCAAAGCAGCTCAAACATATTAAACTGGAAATAACACAGCAACATTCTGTCATTTGTAACTTCATTAAATCATGTTGTGCAATGAAATGCGTAGTCTGCTTAAGACTGAAATAATATCCTTCTCTGTCAACCCTGAAAGCTCCTGAAATTGGATTAATACAACTGATTCAATTTCCTCTGAGTTAAATGCAGCAGCACAGCAACTACTGCTTAAACACGTCTAATGCGCATTAATGAGGAAATATGGATAAAACCCTTGTTCCCTCTAAAAGGTAGATGTTTGCAAATGTTTCATGCAAAGGTTATGTTCTATTGTTCACATGTCCTGTACATGCATCAACTTATCCATATATATTCTATTTATATCATTGTTTTTTAAATGGCTGAATGTTGACTGCATGTTATTCAGAGTGAATGAACTTGTCCAGGCTTCTGTGAGAAAAGTTCACAAACTTGTTTACCAGTCCTCAACAGTGTCTGATGAACTAACATAAAAAGGAATAAAACAGCAAAGGATGTCCAAGAGAAACGCTCCACCAGTAGCTGCTTATCATCGACTAAATAAATGAATAAAAACAGGGTCTTCCCTGTATACAGTATACTTTACATGTTTAGGCAGATATTCCCATTTAATATATTGATTAGAATGTATACATTAAAGTCTTCCTAGTTTGCAGCTTATTTTTTATATTTTTAGTTATTCTAAACATGCTCTTTAGAACCTCATGATATAGTGTACTCTGTTTTGCATTTTGCATCTGCACTACAGGGAACAAGATGAATGAACTATAAAACTCCTCTTTGACATTTGAAAGCAACCCATGTCTCACTGGAATCTTAAAAATATCAAAACAAAAATCCGGGAAACCAGCTCCAGGCTTATAGAGATCTTCAGTTAGTACGTATAATATATGGCTCTAGTTCGGTATGATTATTATTTATTTCTTAATTGTGGTCTCATGAAATCTGTTCTGGTCATTTAACAGAGAACATGAAACAACCAGAAAAGCATGCATTGGTGTGTTTTTCCTGTTTGTAGGACACCTGGGAATTTGGCTTGTGTGAATCAGGGACACAACACTCGGACAACAGACAGACAAATGGACAACCATTGTGCATGATGCATTGTCCACTGTATTCCAGTATTTGTTATGAACTACACACCAGAAGGCAATACAAGTGGGCTTCACCTTGTAATTTTCTATAGAATATTACATGGCATATTAAAAAAAAGATTATTCCCAAGTGCCTCAATTTGAATTCAGGGAGATGCACACAGTCCTGTAATCTCTACTGTCATGGAGCCAGAGTCTCTTTGGGCTCCGTAACAATGTAATAGCTTTTTATGCTCAGTCAATATTTAGCTTTGGATAAATGAGGAACAAAGCGAGGAGATTTGTCTGGTTCTAATGCTCGAAATGTGGTTAAAATGGGACGTTTGAATTTGAGGTCCGGTCAGAGCAGTTGGTTACAAAGAACTGTTCATCACTTGATGCAGCTAGGTTTCTCACAGCTGCCCAACACTAACAAAACAGCAACATTCAACTCTCCCATTTCATTACAATTAGTCACTTGGCCAAATGATCCCCAGAATCCCTTTGCATGAGGAGAAAAGTCTTGGATGAGAGTACAACATTAACTCAAATAACTCGAACAATCAATCTTTGTCTCCTATCAGTGTCAGTGATTCTCCAAATATATTTTGTCCAACTGTCTGTTCTGACACTGTAAGCACAGGGCAGAGTGGGTTGCTGTTGCTCATGCAAATTCAGCCTCGGTTGAACAGTGTCTAATTGTTCTCAGCTCTTGAGTTCACTATGTTCCTCTTGCCAGGCAACACGTGCTTGATTAAGGCTCACATACCCATGTTTTTGTCAAAGACAGTCGTTTGCTTCATTTGTTCCAGGTCCCATTCCCTCAAAAAGAGCTAATTACTCCTAGTAATGACCCTTTGTCAGGCTTTTGGGGCGGGATACTCAAGGTCTGATCCAGAGACTTGGCTTTGAATTATTGTTTTAAGTTGGTTCCAAAGGTTTAAAAGGTGTCATTACATGGAAGTCTGGTTCATTTGTACGTTTACATAGTGGTTTCTTCGAGAAATGTTGTAATACAATATAGATTGAGGATCTTTCAGAGGATTTTCAAATCAGTGAGAGAAAATGTGATTTATTTAATTTCTGCCCTCTTGTGTTGCATTCTGAGTGGTGACATGCAACAGTCTAAGAGTCATAAGTCAGAACTTTCCTCCACTTACTGTCAATCCATACAAATCCATGCCATTTACATACTGTACATAAATGATGTCTTAATCAGCCTTCCTTGTTATCCCTTGAATCTCATTTAACAATGTCCTTTCCCTCTTAGTTGTTTTCTTCAGCAGAAAGGCGGCGATTACTCAAGCCAGTGAAGTTCGAGGAGATATAGTCAATACAGGATAAATAAATGGAGTGGTGTCTGAATCCTCTCTCCGTACCCTTCCACTTTAATTAACTCATCAGTCACTGGGCCAACAAGCAATCCAATGTGTTGCCCCTAAAGTGACTTGTGTGGTTGTATGCCTGTATCTGCGCAGCTCATCCTCCTTGACAGGAATTTACAATCCCACCTTCTGCTCGTATTCCTCTGATGGGGTTTGGCATAGTTGTGTTAGAACACGTAATTATTAAAGCTCAGCAAACCTGTCAATGAGCCAGTTAGCCTCCCACAGTTTCCCCATCCTGGAAGTAAACCAGAAGAGACCACTGTGATGACTGACAAGCTCATTATTAAATTGTATCAATAGTGGATTTGACTTTGCCTGCATAGTACTACTTTGGCAAGGCAGAAGGTTGTGTTCCCTTCACACTTATAACAATGTTTGTCCACTGAAGAGCACATCCATATTAGTACTCGTGTATAATCCTGCAAAAACTGTCAAAATCCGGGGGCGCCCTTAGCTCGGTTGGTAGGGCGTTCTCCCCCCCCCCCCCCGGGCCGGGCCCAGCAGCAGACCCGGGTTCGATTCACGCCCGCGGTCGTTCTCTGCATGTCACTCCCCTCTCTTCCCCATTTCACCTCTGTCTCTCTGCACTATCAATAAAGCATAAAATTGCCCAAAAAAATATCTTAAAAAAATAATAAAAAATGTCAAAATCCATTTTTCCAATTGGATGTGGAATAGACAAGACAAGGCAAAGCGATAAATCCCTTGGGACTTTGAACCAGTGACCTTCCCTTCCCTGGCACATTTCCCTAACCACTACACCTTGCTGCTGCAGGCCCTTAATGGAGCGTTACAGCAAGTCTATACTCTGCGATTACGTACACTGCATGCGTGAGGGTGTCCCCAGGCCCATCAATCACACACTGACCTGTGGAACCAATGAGAGGCATAGCTTTGGAGAGAGCTGTTGAAGTGGACAGAGTGGTTGACATATGGATGGATGGTTGGTGTGGTTTTGTAGAGGAAAAAAACATTCAGTATCAGCGTGTTACTGAATCTCGCCTGTATATACAGTATGCACAACACCTCTAGCATAATTCTTTTATTGAATTTTCAATTTTGCTTCGACTGCATGAATACAATAAAATCATCATTGGAGTTGTTGTTATGGGTAACAAGCACATACTGATAATATACAAAAATATATATTCAACAAAATTATATTCAACAAAATTTAAATCCCCAATATAATGTTTTTATGAGATCAAATTAATGTCAAAATTTAAGAAAATCTATAAGGGTTTTGGAATGTCATAAGAGTGACACCATGGCCCATAAGCATGAGTGATAAGAGTATAACAGATGTCATATTTTACTGTCAGTATTTTGAAGATTCATAAGTATGTGCTCATCAACCCATAGATGTGTGCAGACTGCTGGAATATTACAGGTATTGTGTTTTGTTCACCCTTGTTGTGAATTTAATTTTCCTCTGACACACCAAATAAACATATGCTCTTTCATAGGATTTAGCTCCCACATGATTTTCAACTTGAAGCTCTGTGAAGCTCTCAGTAGCTGGATCAAACTTACAAAATAAACTTTGTTCACTGCTAATTCATACAGTATTAACATTCACAGTTAGAAGCCTCTGGCTAAAGACACTACAGGCTTTCATGTTTAAATTGATCAAGCCAAATATGCAGCTCTTAGTTCACAGATCCACATGGTTTTTAAACTATTATACTTTATATTTTTGGATAAAGATTAATGTATACATCTAGATATTTCTTATGAGTTATATGTGTGCAAACAAATTTTCAATATATTATTAAATGACATAGTAATGGCATTCAAAAAACAAATACATTTTTTGACTCCTATAAAGAACCGCTAAAAACTGCTCTCTGTAACGCCTATCAGTTCAATGTGCCATATATATATATATATATATATATAAAAATTATAAAAAATATAATATAAACATTATAGAAACTTACGTTCATAATAATTACTTGGAAATAATGTATTATTTGTAAACTTGTTTTTGTTTTGTTTACTATTTATGGACTGTTGGATGGAAAATTGGATAAGTGAAAATGATCAAATCTTAGAACTTTTTTTTTCTTTCTAACCTTGGGATACATGGGAAAGTTGGCACCTATGAGTTTGACTCAACTTGCATATTATTGGCCGCCCATTGTCACACATTCAGTAGTACAGCTGATGTTACATATTTTATCCTTAGCAAAACTTGCAGCTGACCAAACAGTGTGTATGGTTAATGACTAGGTAAAAGCCATTGTCTGATCTGGAATGTGTGCTGAAACCACAACCTGCTACATGGTATTTCAAGTGTATGTGTTCAAAAGAATGCAATACCTGTTGGATCAAGCAATATGTCTGATGATTCAGTGTATTTTTGAAGTTGTATTTAGTAGAGTCTACTAAATAGACCATATGAATTGTGTGAATTGTTCTAAGAGGTAGTAAGTTTAGAATGTACTAGGCATTTATGGCATATTGCCCATTTTGTTTATGTCATCAAGTCAGGACATTGTATATAACCCTTCTAATTTGAAAAGACCTAAGACCTAAGCAGAGTTCTACCTTTGCCTTTTAGTTCATAATTTCCACTGGTCAAATGGGTGTTGAACATTTGCACTTCAAAGGTAATTCCTATTAGCTATTTGATTTCCCCATTGTAGCAGACTTTCAATTCGAGGGCTTGGAGCAAAAGGGGCGTAAGTGACATATTTTGCCAAAATGACTTTTATATATAATTTTAAAGGTCTTGATAAGTTCTATCAAATGGTGAAAGAATAACGTCACTAAACATTTTACTTTTTTAAATAAAGGCTAAAAACATAAAGGCGTAAGTGGAAACCTTCAGTTGAGTTTGGAGCAAAAAAGGCGTAAGTGCACTGAGCTTGGCGCACAAAAGGCGTAAGTGCATCATAAATAGGCTCAAGAGCTGACAATACTCGTATTGGCTTGGAGCGAAAAGGGCGTAAGTGACATTTTCTGAATTTTACAGGAGAGCAAAAACAAACTTTTTATTGATCATAAATATTTAAACAGCATATGAAATCAATCTCTACTTTAATAGAGATTAGGCTTCAAGGAATTAATATTTAATAAAAAAAAAAAAAAAGATTTATTAAAATAAAAAAATTAAAAAAGTGTTTATTTTAGTGTCCTATGTTCTCCATCATATGTGGGTATATCAAATTCTCCAAACATATTCAAAAACACCTTTTCTGTAGTATAAATGATGGTCTTTTCTGCAATCCCTCCATATTGTCAGCTCTTGAGCCTATTTATGATGCACTTACGCCTTTTGTGCGCCAAGCTCAACTGAAGGTTTTCACTTACGCCTTTATGTTTTCAGCCTTTATTTCAAAAAGTATATTGTTTAGTGACGTTATTCTTTTACCATTTGATATAACTTATCAAGACCTTTAAAATGATATATAAAAGTCATTTCTAATCTCTATTAAAGTAGAGATTACTTCCATATGCTGTTTTTTGTTAAAAATTTACAATCAATAAAAAGTTTGTTTTTGCTCTCCTGTAAAATTCTGAAAATGTCACTTACGCCCCTTTTGCGCCAAGCCCTCGAATTGTAACAGGGTAGTGGTGCAGTCAGAGTGCCCCTTAGGATACACAATCTAATTGAGTTCCTCAAACAGACAAGGTTAGTGAACATGTTTATACAATTACAATATAAAATCAAATTAGATTACATTCATTCATATATTTTTAGTCTGTATTTATTGCTGTCTGCAGGCATTAGTGCTTGGGGTCCTTTTTAATGTAGGTATCTTATGCATAACATAGGTTCTGTTTGGCTCCTACCATTTTTAATGAGAACATTTGTACAACACTGATGTTCACATTACATGATATGTTTAATGAGGTTAGTATCAGAGCAGATAGCAAATCCAGCATACAGCTGGACTTTCACCACACTTTAATGAATTTGCGGTTATATAACATCCCCGTTTTGAAAAAGGAATTATCTCATTGGTTTGAATCAATAGAAATACCAAGTCCTGTGTTGATTGGCTACCTGCAATCCATTCTACACATTATATGAAGTTCAAAGGGTGTGTTAAACATCTGCTTTTAAAAGCCCTGTCTTTCTACATAGAGTTTTCATAGATAACTCCCACTAAAAATGAAGGTCTTTTGTTCCTGCAGCAGCTAGGCTTTTTAATCATGACTGCTGATTTGATTTGATTGTATTACTGCACATTGCTCATTTGCACATCATAGTATTGTTATATTGTTATTTATTCCCTTTTTTAACCTTCAATTTTTACTATGGTAGTGGACCACACTCCCCCTGTGACTATGCTTGTTTTATGTTGTTACTGTATTCCTGTTTTGTATGTTGTACAGACTATGGTGGCAAACCAGTTTCCCCATTGGGGATCAATAAAGTAAATCCTATCCTATCCTATTTCATGTCATTTATAATGCATAGGATTTATATTGAGTCTAATATTGAGTCTTGACAGTAATTTGTGCGCCCCATTGCCTTTTTTTTTTTTTTGCCACATTTTCGCTTTTTGGAAGTTTGATTTTGAAAGGGACACACCAGGAAATGGTGAAACTACAGCGAAAGCTGCCAGTATGAAGTCAATATCACTCTCAGCAGAGTATTTCTCTATCAGTTAAAGCAGCGAGACCAGCATCTCTCTGAAAAAAATAGGCGAGCCTCATGAGGTAAAGTGTAGCGTCGCTGCAGACTCGCCTCCGACGGGCATCGTCAGTGCGTCCGAGGTTGGATGTGTGGCCGCTCTAGGTTGATTACACGTTCGGTGAAAAAAAGTCAGACGCAGATGCGCAGTAGACGCGCAGTAGGGGTAGGATGTGTGTGGAGGCCGTTAGGCTTTTCAGCGAGCAGCATCCCCTCAACACAAACTGGGTTTCTGTTGCAGGCACCTTTCCAAGGCAACCTACACAGGCAGTTTCATTTTAAGATATTGGGTGTTAAGTGTTAAATGGCCCAGGGCACCAAGTGGAGTGTTCCCAGCCTACATAGCACAAATGGAACAGCTGTCTAAATCAACCCTAACCTGGCAGGGAGAAGGACATCTATGAGCATTGAGGACGTAAGCATCATTGAAGAACATTCATTCATTAAAGTGCTGTAAGCGGAATGGTTCTTTTAGCTAACTTCCTGTCAGTTACTGCAGTTAGCAGTCCCCTCGCTCGTCCCTACGTCACCACAGTAATGCATTGCGGTCTTCGAGCAGTGTGTTATCTAGCATCATCTCAGATCCATAAGTGTGATAAAACATGATAAAAACCATCAAAACAGACATTGGGAAGGATTTTTACCTGCTCCGCCATTGTAGGCGCATTCACCCATCTGTTGCTCTGGCGTGCACCGGCACTGAGACCATGGAGTGTATATACTATATATGAGTGAGACGAGTGTCGGTTTGTAGCGTTCTCTCTTCTGATTGGATCAAAATTTCGGGATACTACAATAAGTTTATTTGCCGATTACATGCAAAGCAGCTGACTGAGAGATCGGTTTTATGAAACGAGCAGATTATGTAAGTGATCACTGTATGAATAAAGAGCGATTTTACACTTATATTAACATAAATAAACCACTTCCTTCACCTTTAAGATAAAGCGATCCTAAATCCTATTTCATTCAGTAGAGGGGACATTTGTACATGGAATGCTGGCATGAAACTGGCCTTTGAGTGCACTTCTATTTCCCATTTTTATTTCAAATGGCAGGTTTTACTGTGTGCTAGATTATAATTACTACGTGGCAACAATATGCTTTCAATGTATTTTTTTTCTTTCTGTTGTCACTGAAGTCTATTAGAGATAGATTTCATGGACTCTGTTGGGACTCCCTAACCATTGGACCTTTACTGACTCCGATCTTCAATTGATACAAACGTCAACAAGATTGACAAAATGAAGGCCGTCTTTTGACATATACACAATCGTTCAGTCAGTAAACCAATCAATGTTGTAATTTTTTAAATGATTAAAGTTATAACTCCCTCAGAGGGGAATTAATCAATTACATATATTCACCACCCTTCATATTTTGAACGTTAAACTTAATGCGGGAGGTGATTTCTTATTTGTAATGGATACAAAACAAATTCCCTGTAATCTAACGGAAAAACAAAAAAAACACCTGAAGGAGCAAAGCCCTCAGGTAGGATGCTTATGGTCTTAAACCAAACCAAAGCTACAATCTCACCACGACCGCTTGATATGTGGGACATGTGCTTTGATATCAAATATGCTCTGTATACTTAGGTAGGGAATAATGTTTACATATAGCCTCAAAAATGAGAAAGGCCAGCATGTGATGCTTTGTGTATCATGAGTAACACACAGAAACATGACAATGTGAATGTCAGTCTTTTGTATATTTCAAAGAATGGACCAAACAGAGTGCAGAGAAAATCAAAATGAGCACAAAGGATAACAATTTTGGTCTTACTTTCCTGAAGGTGTAACAATATGAAATGTCAGACCACCTACTTTGTGAGCAATGCTACAATTGATCAATTGTATGATTAACTTTAATTCTGCCTCAAAATTGTCTGGCTGTAGTCTGTTTGTGCTGTTGCTTTGTTGCTCGTTGCAATCTTTACAATTAATAATCTTACATAGATGTTTGGTCAGAATGGATCAGTACAATTGCACAATGGGATGTTGATTTCCCCTTTTGAAAAAAAAAAATATTTTCAGTACTTTATGTAGAGACCAGGTGCAACTTATGTCTTGTGTAAATGTGTCCATATAGCTTCCCTAAGCTCAAAAGCAACCCAATGAAATGTCCTCATCGGAAGCAGAGGAGATATTTATACCATATCTGATATACATATGTTAATGGTCAATTTACATTGTAAGGGATTCACAATGCATGGGTTAGATTTTAAATCGTTACATGTGCTTTAATTTATATATGATCATTAATTATTATTTTCTTTTTTTTATATGTAAATGACAAAAGAGTACATCACAGCGCTAAACAAAATGCCTACAAAATCCATTAAAAAAGCACATTACATATCTGCATGGACATTACACTTATTATATTTTCATTTTCTATGTCAAACACAATCTTCGCTCCTGTGTTGCGCTGCTGTCTTTCCAGCAGGGAGGTAGCATGACAGATAGTGCTAGCAATTGGGTAGAGCTCTGACCGATCGAGTGTGGCTCTGTGCAGTTAATTGAATTCATGAGCGAATACTTCTTGTCCTGTCGACTGTCCAGAGGGAACCTCTGGAACATCTATCTTCAGCATCCGAGCCCACTGTAAATCTCCATGAATGTCTCCACACTCTGCCTTGTGTGGTGACAAGACAGAGGCGCCGCCATCTCTCGGCCCCTTGAGAGTTCCCTCCCCCATGACAGAGAACAGTCCCCGATTGAGGCATGTGAGATTATAGAATACAGACTAATACAGGAGCAGACTAGGATGATTTAGCTAACTACTGCTGCATTGTATACTAGATCCCATCAGGCCTTTGAACTTTTGTTGGGTTTCCAATCTGTGAATGCAATGCAAACAAGCAAATTACAAAGCCAGTCAATTATTCAAACTGTTGTGTTGTTTCGGGACACACAGAGGGATTTCAGGATATGACTGACATGTTTGCTCATCTGAATAAAAACAAATGCCATATTAATTTCAGTTTGAATTTACCCTCTCCGTGATTCGGTACTGAATTTTTGCAGCTCTGCTTTAACAAGGACACGTCTGTATTTAAATCTGCAAGCAATGTCCACCAAACCATAGCAAAGGTTTTTATTCAAATGGACGAGACAAACTGCTTTGCATCATCTCATGATATCCCGAAAGTGAGATAGTCCTCTGTCAGCGGAATCTCAAAAACATGTTATGCAAACATGCTTAAATGTTAAGCGTTGATTTCAGCTAGCGTATGTGAAAAAAGGGGAACCACTGCCTACAACCCAGTCTTTGTTCTTATCCTAATAGCACATTACCTTGGATTGTGACAAGTAGAAAATGCAAGTTGCTTCAATGACCTGACAACACACTCATCACCAGTGGTTCCCAAAAGTATTGGCCGGGAAAACACTTTATATACTAGTTATTTATTTCGCCTCTTTCCCTGACTTCACATATGTTCAACCACTAGTCCACCCTTTATTACGATCTTGTTCATAATTTGTGAGATTTTATTCAAGCTTTCAAGACACAACTTTCAAGAATACACTTTGGGCTTCTTGTATTTGTTTGCCTACATTTTGGCCACACATAATTTTATACCTGTTTTCTGTACATATTATATTTAAAGCATTCACTGATTTTCATTCTGTAAGTAGATTTCATAAAGGAATGTTTAGAAACTAGAGCGATTTAGGCTGGTAATCTGATCAATTGGATTTTCTGAAGAGGAAAACATAACTCCTTAATTTTTAAACATACTCAATGTTGACATGACATTATAAGATGCCAGAAGAATGTATTTAACTTAAAAATATAGAAAAAGTCACAGATGACAATAGAAAAGTAAGGATTAGGTTACTTTAGGTCATTAGGTGAAAGTTATTCAATTGCAGCACAAGACCTACATTTTCAAACATGTCATGTCGCAGTAATGTATGCACTCTAACATCTGGTAACACTGTAATTTTTTAAAGTGGACCTATGATACTTTTCAACTTTTATGACCTATAAACGTTGTTATAATGATTTATAGTCATGTTTAACCATACTAGCGTATCAAATAATTACGTACATGCATTTAGACGTATTCCCTGCTGACCGTCTGGGGTTGCTGTGCAGAGCGCCATACACTAGGGCAGCCGGTCGAGAAATCACGTGTTCAAATCGGTTAAAATTTCCTGCCATCGTGTCGTCACGATTCCGGATTTTTCCATATATGGTAATGCTGCAACGTGCTGGCGCCCACTGGCCATGCCCCCACCTTCCTGCTCTCAAATCTGCCCGCGTGCCGCTGAAATTTTTCCGGAAGGAGGGTAACCAATCACAACGGAGTGGGGTTTGCAGGAGGGGGGGAGGGGGCGGAGATGGCCGAAGCACAGTGTTGACAGGACATGCTGAATCGCCCAGATGAGAGGAAGCGTTTCCCGAAAATCTATATAGTGTTTTGTGATGTGATTCGCTCTATAGCAGTTTTTAACAAGAAATTAAGACCAGAAAAGTAGTATAATAGGAGATCTTTAAGATAAAACCTTCTATCTCCGCCTACTGTCACCAATGGAGTTTTACAGCGTATATTCATAGCATTCACATGTTCCAATTGACTCTTGTCTGGTAATATGGTAATTGCTAAGCAATTATTCACTGAACGTTGTCAACAATCCATTCTGATAAATTAAGCATTATAGGTCTTGGCTGATGGCTCTGTGTCTCTCGACTCCTCCTTGACATTCAGAGAAAGGCAAAACAAAGTTTGAGTAGTGATTTAAACAGCAGGGTGTCTTGTAGCAGAAGTCAATGTCAACGTAGGCCTTTGAATATAAAACCCTTTGGACCTTGAAATATACTGTGATGACTTCTGGAATGAGACCCATATTTTTTATGAAACCTTTATAAGCCAGAAGGCGTAAATCTGATTGACATACAGATGTATATCAGAAATATAAGCTAGTATACAAGTAGTAAAAAGCAAACGCAAAATGTTGTTGGTTAAGTGCAAAATGTTTGAATGTTGCAGTATAGAAGTTTCTTGATCTACTGTATACCACATTTATTTCCAAATTACTGTAATAAACGTATATACTTAAATACTCCAATCTTTGAATAGGTGTCCTTTGTTGATGTATGAAAGGTAGCAGTGCTTTTTTATCCTTCCTGCTTTTGAATATGTGTCACACGCTAAACCATACTCCTTTTACAGTTGTCAGCAGTATATACTGTATGGTATATACATGGTACATTACCTTCAAACTTGATCTTAATTTTGCCATTAACTGTGCACCTTCAGTAAAGCTTGTTTAAATTATGTTAGGACTAAATCTAAAGTGCCGTATATCTGTGTAAGATGAACTGTTTTCTAGTCAACATGTTGTAGACTGAAAATTACCCAGCTTTCTTTACCAGTGTAGTGTTTTCAGTTTTGTAATGTTAACAGCCATATACAGAGACACTAATTGTTAGCCATTTAGCTGTACCCAACAAGTACAAGACAACAACAAGTGCCCTGATTTATCTGCAGTGGCTCTAGTAACATCTCCAGCTCCTGACCGCTCATACATCATTCCCCTCACATAGCCAACCCACTGAGCACACGCATAACAGAACTCACTTACTCCCACAGGAAATCCATCCCCCACTGACCCACTTGTTTTCACAATTTGACAAGTGTGATTTAAGAACTGCGGTAGGCCAGGAGTGCAGCAGGCCCTGTCTGGCTGCACCTGTACCTGCCCAGGAGCTCAAAGTTCAGCCCCATCGGCACTTTGATACTTTTTTACTCCACTGTCATCAAACCAAGATAAATCAATGCATTTACGTATCTTACCCAAAGGTTTGGCTGTACTCGGGATAACGTTTTTCTTGATAAATCGTTTCTGCTTGCGGTGTCACCATAATACAGAGAGGAAGCCACTGAGCACAACAAAATACATAATGCATGTGTTGAGCATGGCTCAATACACATAGCAAAACCACATCTAAACCCACACAGTTGGTAATAAACAAACAAATGCAATAGAAATGGTATATTTTCTTTCTTTTTCTGTGCTCTTCTGTTATTGTCACATCTGTGTGACAAGCATGTGCACAGATCACAGCCTTTAGTTTGTAATATATGAGCTGAAAGAAATGTCATAGTGTGCCACAGCACTACACACAGGGTAGTCATTATCAAAGTAATTTACTCAGGCCCATGCGTTTTTTTAAAGAATTTGAGTTGGATTACTTACTGTAGACCATAGACAATAATGGACCGTGGGAGGCCCTTGCCTAATGTGTTTTGCACAGTGAAAAATCCCACCAACTCTTTCTAATCCGTGGAGTTGACTGAACCAGTTTCCCACTTGGCCTTAAGGTTTCTCGACTACAATAACACAGAGGAGTGAAGTGTGCTGCGAATCAGCCACAGCTGTGAAATTCCAGCCCTCTACTGCATCATGACTAGTCATTACTGTGCTATCACCATGCAAGAGTGTCATTACTGCAACCGAGTGGCTTAAAGGTGCTGTAAGCGGAATGGTTCTTTTAGCTAACTTCCTGTCAGTTACTGCAGTTAGCAGTCCCCTCGCTCGTCCCTACGTCACCACATTAATGCACTGCGGTCTTCAAGCAGCACATTTTCTAGCATCATCTCAGATCCATAAGTTTGATAAAACATGATAAAAACCATCAAAACAGACATTGGGAAGGATTTTTACCTGCTCCGTCATTGTAGGCACATACACATTCACCCATCTGTCGCTCTGACGTGCACCGGCAGTGAGACCATGGAGTGTATATACTATACTGTATATGAGTGAGACGAGTGTTGGTTTGTAGCGTTCTCTCTTCTGATTGGATAAAAATGTTGGGATACTCCAATACGTTTATTTGCCGATTACATGCAAAGCAGCTGACTGAGAGATCGGCTTTATGAAACACGCACATTATGTAAGTGATCACTGTATGAATAAAGAGCAATTTTACACTTATATTAACATAAATTAACCGCTTACTTCACCTTTAATGTGTGCATACATTTTTCATATATCTGTTCTTCTTAGCAGGTAATTCATATATTTAACTGTTCGCCTAACACATGTTGACTAACACATATTAAATTAAACATGGTACACAAACACCTTTGGAAGGGAAGGCATACTAGTAGATCCATTGTATCTGCATCAAACCTGCTAAAGCATGCAGCAACATAAACACATGTAACATTCAATGCTTTCATTTGTATCCATAATAGCAGTTCAATACACATCAGCCATGATTTCTTCTCTCCACTTATAGTATAGTAATATTGTCTTATCTTGTTTCAGGAGGGAATAGCTGGCTTGCCAAGCTAAGTGCACAATACAACTAACACATAATTGATATTGCTGATTATTAGGGTTTGGCATTTTTGGTTGTTATGTTTCTTTTCCCTCTGACACATTGCAATATAAATCTTTTTGTTTTGATTGATGCTAAACTTTATCTTGTCGTGGTACATTAGCGAGGCACACAATGCATTACACACCTTTTGTACAATAGCGTAGCATTACTGGCTAGCCTGCCAGCTCAGCAAACGGCATTTGCTCTTTGTTTGACATGTTCTACAACGTTATCAGATTTCTGACTCCAAGTTTGTCTAAATGGAGAACACATCTACATGATAAAGATCAAGGACACGCTACAGTAAGCAGCAGAGTCAATCCCTCAAGATAAGAATCACTTCTTCCTTCTTTTTTTCCCCTCATGAAAGAAAAACAAGATCCCCATCAGAGGATTGTTTTTGTTCTCTTTTCTGTGATCAGCATCTGACGATTAATATTGGAGTATGAGCAGTTCAGTTCTTACAATCTGGGGATACACCTCTCTGATTTGCATAGATATGCAAATATGTCCCAGGTTTCAGTTGAGTTGTTGAGGCGGCTGTGTGTGTGTGTTTGTGTGTGTGTGTGTTGTCCCTTTGTTCTACCTGCTGCAATATCTAGGTCATTGTTTTGCTGCTTGTGTTCCTTGTCTTATTAGATATGGATATGTACTGTATTCAAATCCAGATGCTTATTGAGCCTGTTCATTTTCAATGCTGGAGGCAGTCTGTCTGTGGATGTCATACAGGGGTTAAGTATATTCGCCTTTTGTCACTCACTGACTTGTATGTATCAACTGCACATTTCCCACTGTTCTTAATTCGTGTTTGTCCCTGATCTACTGATGTGTGTTTGTTTCTAACATTGCCTTATAACATTGCTATGTCTCCTCTGCACCAAAAGTAGATTTGTATTTTTGTTTGTGTCTCATTTCTTATTTTGCTGCCAACAAAGCAAGTCATTTTTTTCTAGCAAGAGGTAGGCCTACTGTGACAATAACTGTGTAATGAATATTCTAATATGACCAGTTTGTTTTTCTTATTTTTCCTCCTGCATTGTCCAGTGTCCTCCCCTGGCCCCAACATAACGCTGGAGGGCCAATACCACTGTGAGCAGGGACCGGGGATCCCTCTGGACAAACTGTGCGACTTCAACACAGACTGTCCACTGGGCGATGATGAAGGCAACCTATGTCGTGAGTACACTGACTTATGCATGTGTGAGTGCCATGTGAGAAGCACACATTTTTTTTAGTCCTACCTGCATGCAAGGATGTTCTTTTTTTATCACCCATAAGTAACCAGAATGAATTTCCTCCTATACCCTCAGAGCAGGTCCGCCTCCCATGTCGTACTTGTTAAAATGATTGCTTCTCCATTGTGCTCATATGTCTGCTGAAAGATAACAGGTATAATGAGAGGGTGAAAATGGCTAGCCAGGCATGGTTTCTCTTTCTACTATTCGGGAGAGACTTATCAGGGCTAATTGGCCCGATCTCCATTTGAATGTAATACGTGTGTGTCTAATGTTTTGAGACACACAAAGACCCACATGTCAGCATACATATTAGCACAAAGACAGTTTTTACACATACACACTTCAATCTGCAGCCATATACAGCAGAGTATTATATATTATGAACATATGAATATAGCCCTGATTGTTATTAGCCTACCGGATAATGTTCAAAATCGGACGCCTCTTTTTTTCTACATCTCCCCACATCTTTTCCACTGTGTGCCCTCATAATGCAGAGAGTGCACAGAGGCACATATACACACACACACACACACACACCCCAATTCTATCCGAGCATCATTATGTATGAACACGTTCTTCACTTTTAGAGTCACAGCTTCCCTCGGTTGATCTAAATCCAACACTACAGCTTCCCTGCATCTACAGAGAAATTGCTGCTTGCATCAAAGCTCAATGCTAACTGGAATTTAAAGTAGCAATTTGCTGTATTTTTTCTTTTTTTTTCTTTGAACGTAGAGATCATTGCTCGTACCAAAAATCACTCTATACACAGTAAGGCCAGTGCTATGATGGTTTTCTTTGACTGTTTTTAATATTGTAGCAAATCCTGCTGATGCTGCTAGCCAGTCGCTCTCTGATTGACCACATCACTTGCTGTACACTTACCTACAATGCTAGCGGAAATCACTTGAACACTGTTTTCTTTGATTTATTTAAACATTATGTAACTAGGTTAAACTAGCTAACTAAGATTAGGAAGCTCTTTTCTCCAAGGAAGACCTGGTCAAGCAGCAGCAACTGTAAGACAGTTCAGACAAAATACATTACAGTAATAATCACACAAACACTTACAATAACACATAAAATGCTGTCGTTACATTTGACACTGTATACATACTTTGGTAAATCAGGTAAAAGAATGATTCATGACATTTGATAATAGCATAGGTTCTATGTATTTGCACTTCATTATATGGAGCCTGTCAGGTTTTAACGGGCTGTGTCCTCTCGTCAACGTGTCATGGCAGACATCAGTAGAGTAGTGTCGACATTGAATTGAAAGTGACACGTGTAACTAAGTGACACTCATACTGAACATTCATAAAGAATAAGTTATGTTCATGTCAATTTTTATGAAATAGTAATGGCACGGTGACGCCGGCCTCATTCACACCTCGTTAGATTAAGTGTTTCAGGTTGAATCCATTTAATAATAATACATTTATTTTGTATGGCGCCTTTCAAGGCACTCAAGGTCGCCTAACATGCATAAAAAAGGCAAAAACACAATTAAAACAAGTTTAAAAAGCACAGAGCTTGCAGCAGATTGTCAGTCCATGGGTGAGTATGCCTGCCTAAATAAGTGTGTTTTGAGGTGGGATTTGAAGGTGAGAGGTGAGTCCATATTTCTGATGTCCGGGGGAAGGCTGTTCCAGAGGTGTGGGGCGGAGCGGCTGAAAGCTCGAGCCCCCATGGTGGACAGACGAGCTGGGGGGACGTGTAGGTTGATGGAGGTGGCGGATCTAAGTGACCGGGTGGGAGTATTGATTTGGATGAGGTCAGACAGATATGGGGGGGCGAGGTTATGTATGGCATTGAATGTATTGAGGAGGATCTTATATTCGATACGGTGTTTGATAGGGAGCCAGTGAAGTTGGTGCAGGATGGGGGTGATGTGACAGATGGCAGGGGTTTTGGTGATGATACGAGCAGCAGCGTTTTGGACCAGCTGGAGTTTATGGAGGAGTTTGTGGGGGAGTCCGAACAGAAGGGAGTTGCAGTAATCCAGGCGTGAGGTGACTAGAGAGTGGACCAAGATAGCGGCGCTGTTGGGAGTGAGTGACGGGCGGAGGCGGTTGATATTTCGGATGTGAAAGTAGGCGGACCGGATGGAGTTGTTGATATGGGTATGGAATGATAGGGTGCTGTCGAGGACGACACCCAGACTCTTAACCTGAGGGGAGGGGGAAACTGAGGTGTTGTCAATGGAGAGGGTGAAACTGGGTTGCTTGGTGAGTGTGAATTTGGAGCCAATGATGGCTATCTCTGTTTTGTTGCTGTTAAGTTTGAGGAAATGGGAGGAGAACCAGGATTTGATTTCCTGTAGGCAGGCACAGAGGGAGGGGGGTGGGAGGGTGGATGAAGGTTTGGAGGAGACATAGAGCTGGGTGTCGTCCGCGTAGCAGTGAAAATTAATGTGATGTTGACGGAATATTTGACCAAGTGGGAGGAGATAGATGATGAATAGGATGGGGCCAAGGACAGAGCCCTGGGGAACACCGGAGGAGAGGGGGGAGGTATGGGATGAGAATGATTTTAACTGAATGAATTGAGTGCGGCCAGAGAGATGAGAGTGGAACCAGTCTAGGGGTGTGTCGGATATACCAATGGAGGCAAGTCGGTCGAGGGGGATGGAATGGGAAATGGTGTCAAAGGCTGCTGTCAGATCAAGGAGGATGAGAATGGATAAATGTCCAGAGTCTGCTGCCATCAGGAGGTCGTTAGTGATTTTTATGAGTGCTGTTTCTGTGCTGTGACGGGGGCGGAAACCGGATTGAAACTGTTCATAGAGGTTATTGTTGGAGAGGTGGGCCTGAATCTGTGATGTGACTACTTTTTCCAGAATTTTTGAGAGAAATGGCAGGTTGGAGATGGGGCGGAGGTTATTGAAAATGTTGGGGTCTAAACCAGGTTTCTTCAGTAGCGGTGTAACAGCAGCAGATTTAAACTGGGATGGGACGGAACCAGAGGTGAGAGAGGAATGAATAATGACTGTTATCAGGGGAAGTAGAGAGGGAAGGGAGGCTATAACCAGGGAGGATGGCAGGGGGGAGACTCATTTGACTCATTTGAGAGAGTCAAGGCTAGATCTAATGGCAAACAGTTATGACTGATAGCTGGGGGTGGCACAGAGGCAGACTTCATCATTGATGTCATGAGAGGCAATCATAAGATTTGACTTTGAATCTCTTCTGCGCTTTGCACGGAGAACGTCTAAGTGACACTAACTGGTTTATGTAACAAAGAGAGTGACTCAAAATGTCACAAGACACAGAAGGACCAAATACCCTTATAACCCCCACAAGTCTAGAGAAGCTTTCATTTGCTTGAGAAAAGACATCAGAGAAACACCTTCATACTTTACTTTGTACCTTAAAACAAAAAAATATAAAGAAAATGTTGCTTTTTCCACACATCTTCATCTGCTTTTCCGATGTCGGGTCGTGAAGGGGCAAAAGCTATTCTTCCTGTCTGCTTTCTGATTTCTTCTAAGGCTAGTTTCAGTCCCATTATCGAGAGGATGGCATTTCCTTAACAACACACTGTTATCAGACAACTCCTATAAGTAATGGGCATGCACAAGACAGTAGTTATTGCTTTAGTTTGAAAACACAAGTTTAAATCTTTTTTGTTTAGAGTTCATTACATTTTCCATATACAGTACAAAGCTCTGTAGTGTAAATGAAGCAGAAATAGTCCGGAAATGTAATAATTCAATCAGAAATGTCCCTTTGGCAGACTAACGGGTGTTTGAATATTTGCTCTACTCTAAGACGTTTCTGATTTATTCTGTCAGTTACTTAACCAAACATTAAAGGAGACAGCTTGTTTGCCAATCAAGGAGCATGCTCTCTTTCATTATGCCACAGTGTGGAAACACACACACACACACACACATACACACACACACACACACACACACACACACACACACACACACACACACACACACACACACACACACACACACACACACACACATACACTAAACAATCCAACTAACCATTTTTTTCCACTGTTTTGTTGCTCTACAGCCTAATGCATCTGAGACTCGTGCCATGCTGTGAAGCGATGTCAAGCTGATTGCCACCTCCAAAACACATTATGTCACCACCTCCTCTTTCCTCCTCCACTATCTCCATCTCTAGACACTTCAGGCCTTTAACATTTTTTGCGCCTGGAGTCACTCTAAACACCCCAACAGATCTCAACCTTAACTTTCACCATCACAGTCCCTGCATTCCAAATTGCATACTCTTTCTTTTTACTATTCTACATACTACAGTTGATCATAAGCATGCAGTAGGCATACAATTGGGACTTACTTTTACTTATTTATTTCATCATAACATTGTGCCTCTTGCTTATACAGTATACCCGTTTCATCTATTACATTCATTCAATTAAATCATTACTGCCTGTTTTCAGACAGAGGCTCTCTGTCGATTTGAGGTAACAACCGCTGCACAATGGATTATGGACCCAATGGAAAACTTGCTGATTTCCACCCTAATTATTTTGACCGGATGTAGTAGTGTATCCATATCTTACAGCAAGCTGCATTTGTCCACAATAGTTACATCCTAAATATTTTTCTACCAAACTAAATTGCAGAGAAGTATGGGTATTGGAACATACCCATTGAGCCCTTCTCTCCTCTCTCAACCTCTTAGCCTGAAAGGTCACCACCACCTGTGGTGGTGTTCTCACTCAGTACTCACTCCATTCCCCCTTCTCTTAAGCCCCCCTGCTGGGCATGTCCTTTCAAATATTTCCCAACACCTCCTCCACTGCTATATTCAATATGCTCTCCTCTCCTCCCCTGACATTTTCTCTGTCCTCTATCTCTCCAGGACACTTTCTTAATGGCAGCTACTGCTCTTTTGAAGAGGGAGAGTGCAGTTGGCGACCGATAGCAGGCCGCGGTCTCTCCTGGAGAAGACTTCATTCACCAACCAAGGCTACCAGACAGAGCTGCCCCTCATCAGGTGGCTAATATGACATCATTAACATTGTTCTGATCAAATTATGAACTAGCCTGTTTGGAGGCTCTCTAATATAATATATGGGGCGGCTGTGGCTCAGTTGGTAGAGCGGGTCGGCCAATGATCGAAGGCTTGGCATTTTGATCCCCGCCCTGCAACTTGTGTTATGGTTGTTGTGTCCTTGAGCAAGACACTTCACACCCACCTTGCCTTGTGTGAATGTCGATAGTAAGCCTGCTATTGGTGAATGCATGTGTGTGTGTGAATGGTAACTTGCAAATGGGAACAGGTCTCCCTTGAAAAAGAGTCTCTGGTCACAATGGGATTTAGCTGTATAAATAAAGGTTAAACAAATAATAATATGTGCATATACAGTAGATGTGTTAATGTCTCATAAAAGAAGACATTAAAGGGATAAGGCGAGACACTTAAATTTTACTTATAGCTATTATCATGAAACCATGCAAGTATTTTACTAATAATTTTAAACAAAACATTGTATTACAATTTTAGATAGATACACAAATTGTCAATATTTAACTACAGTAGTTATGTGTACCTTTGCATCTCTTTAAAAAACAAAAATCTAGATTGGGGATGAAGCCAGAGTTATAATCTTTAATTCCATTTCACAACTTCTTAGTGTCCAACGTTTTTTTACAGAACAGATTCTGGATACAGCCTTTTTAAATTGTATAAATCAAAAACACTATCAACAGGTCATAAACATTTATTTTCAGCATGTTCTTCGGAACAAAATGTACCATACATTAAACAATTACAAACATATGAACACATCCTTCAGTGATAACCTTCAGAAATCTTATTATGGAGAGTTTAGTTTATGTAAGATTGTCGGTTCAGTGTATTTAAACAAGCTAATGTTGTGATAATGGCTGTTATATAGGAGAAATATACAGACACAACCATACAACGTATAGTACAATAAACACCTAAATGTACATTTTGGACCATGGATTTGTACTTGTATGAAAGCAGACATGTCATGGAAGAGAAATTGACAAAAATCTCATAATATATACAACTATTACAATAAAGCAAGTCTGGGCGATTTGTATACCAATGACCCTGAATATATCTAAGTCTAACAGTGTGTGAATGTCTATAGATAACCAGTGTGTCTCAGGCCTGGATGTGTTGTCTTGTTCAGAACTTTAACAGAGTCCCACTGGATACTAAAGCTGCAGCATGTACAGTACACTCCTACATCTGCAGTTCATCCTCAGTGCAGTGACTCCAGTGTGTGTCCCGATGAGAGTTTAAAGTCTTGCTTTGCTGGGGCTTGTTTTTGTTTTGAACTATTTACAGAAGTCCCAAAGGTGGTGTGCCCAAACTATAAATGGAACATTGGCATTTGATACCACATTAAGTGAATTTATAGGATTTGTTCCCCCTCTATATTACTGCCACAGTTACTTGAAATGATGGATAACCAAAGTTAACTGTAAAGTGTTTAATGCCGTCACTCTGTTGAACTGTGCTTTCATCAAACATTAGTCTTTGACAAGAGGGAACAAGTACGATATGATAAAATATTGCCAACATCTCAATTTAGCTACGATCACATCTCAAAGCCTCCTTTTGTATTGTAGGACTTTTTATTACATTTTCTAACCTGCAATTGTGTTGTAATAAGTGTGTAATAAGTTTCATTTTTGACACTTTTTTTCCTTCTATGTGTTCAATGCATGTGTTGATGTGTTAAAGGTGCTACATTCAGTGTGGAAGGAGGCCAGTCCAAAGGCCAGCGTGGCTCAGCCTTACTGAGGAGTCCCCTGTTCCCTCCACCTCTAAGAAACTCCCCATGCACGGTGAGCAAAGTCTAGTGTGCTTTCACCAACCCATCATCTTCATTCTCAGACATCAGGAAGTTCACTCAGTCCCACCCACTTACCTGCTGCTGCTGCGTATGTCAAGTTATCTGTTTTCACATGGTACATATCCAGTTTACTATCATAACATGCCAGATTTGCAGCTCCAAATTCATTTTTGAATCAGTCTTCGATTTCACAATGCAGTAAGTAGGGGAGAACGGGGTAATTTGTCACACGGGTTGGTTGTCACAATCGTTATATCTCGGAACCAGAAGGCGCTGTCTGTGAAATTTTGGTATGTAAATATCCAGAATTGGGATCAGAGGTCACCTACATAGTCTTCCTTGGAGTTAGACTGCTGAATTTGAGGTGAGACGACTGTTTATGTTTTTCATGTCAAATTGAAAATATTTAGCTCCTCAGTATTTTTCTTCTAGGCTTTTACACAATGGGTTTATAACAAAACACTTGTTACCCATACAAAGTGTGAAGGGTAAACTATAGTTTAGATTGTGGTTAGCAAGCTAATTAGTTGTCAGATGGTTGTTGGCCTTGATGCTAGCAAGAAATTCAAGTCGGGGTTGGTCGTCAAATATTTTGGGGGGTTGGTTGTCACATGTTCTCTCAAGGCTGCAGCCAGAAAAGGAACCCAATAACAAAATAAATTGTCAAGCTGTATCCTCACTGACACCCCAGAGAAGGAAAGAATAGAGCAGGAAAAGGCAGCTAGCATGCAAAAGAAAAAAGGACAACAAAATCAAAACAACTCATGCATCCCAAGCTAGACCAGCTGCCAAGGCTACAGTAAGTTATGTAGGCCTATTTGTCAACTTGACAATGCAATTAAACTTTCAAATTTAGTTCTACTTTCTTGCCTTCTTTTTAAGATTATTCCCATTAAGATAACATTGTGACAAACAACCCCATAGTGTTTGACAACCGACCCCTTGATGGGGTTGTTTGTCACAATGTGTAAGGGTGTCTTTGATGATTAATTTCTTCTTTATTACAATAAGATAAAAAAAGTGAGGGGTACACATTTCAAGCCAACACCTTAAGCTTCAATTTAATGTAGGAATGAATATTGAAAGATGTTTAGGTGATAAGCAATTCTCACTAGAGTAAAAAGTGTGCCTACTTACCCCGGTCTCCCCTAACTAGTCGGGCTCATTTCTAATTGAGGATTTTCTGTCACTAGCAGATTTGGTCTTCAGCTGTTAGCTTGCTTAAGCTAATTGCTGAAGATGGATTCTCTTTTCTTTATATGTTCATGCAGAGCACACTTCACTGTTAAAGGGGAAAATGTTTTGAGAATGAGAAATAAGTGTGCAAGTCTGGAAATCATAACCTTATCTAACGGTTTGGCTGGAGTTGCTGAAGTGAAAATCCCCCAAATTCAATACAGATCACACCAGAGACACTTTTGTTTTGACCTTTAAACTCTGATTAGACTACGATCCTGCACAGTCATTTCCCCAACATGTAACCCTACATAATTATATTGTTGATGATGACATGTGTGTGTGTGTGTGTGTGTGTGCGTACGTGCGTGCGTGCGTGTGTGTGTGTGCGCGTGTGTGTGTGTGTGCATGTGTGTGTGTGTGCGCACGTGTGTGTGTTTGTCCAACTGACTGGTGACCAAAGCTCACCCTCGAACAGCAATTGTCCAATTATATTAGCCTTATGTGCTTCACTACTACAAGTAGTCGGTAAAAACAGTAGGACATTGTTATATTTGGAATGTACCATAGGTGTTGATATCTGGGGCTATGTGAAAATGACAAATAATAAAATAGAGTAGAAATTGTATAGGTGGCCATTTAGTTACATTTTCCAACAGTATTTTCCAGTAACACTTGTTTTTTGTTGCGGTAGGAGTAGAAAACGTCCGTACTTTCATATGTTAATTGCTTCAGAAACCGCTCAAAAATCAAACAGTAATGTGGGAGGACAGCAGGATAACACTGGGCCATCTGTATTTCCTGAGACAGACAGTGAGGTTGACCTCCACAATCAGAGGTCACATGTGTTGACCTTTTTATGAAAATATATGAAGTCATGCATTATGTAGACCACGATGCCCACAGGGCAGCTCTCCGGGGGATGGATTAGTACTTGAAGCTTTCATTGATGCTGTTGTATTTAGCGTTTTGAGGTTATTGTTAGTTTATGTTTTATATTGATCAGCACGCCAACCTTTAGCCTTCAGCATGGGCGCTTTGTGGAGGCGATTTGAGGGTTTGTGAGTGAGTGAAGAGAGCGGTTAACACACTGGTCAGAGGCATTGAATGTATACAAAGGTGATATGTCAAAAACAAGATAATAAGAGAGACACAGGGGGAAATAAAATTAGTCTTGGCCGGGTAAAAATGTGCAAAGAACTGGCCACAAGGAAGATATTGCGGAATAGATAATAGGCAGTATTGCACCATTACAGAGCTCACCTCTCAGTGTCTCGGCATACAGCCAAAGAAGAACCATGGTCCCAGATTAACACTCTTAATCCTTCTCTCTCTACATTGAACCACTGGATGTTGTTCAATCTAGCCTGGCTGCACATGGACAACTATGTTGAGGATATTAGTTGTGGGTCTTAGCTGCAGCCCGTGTTCACTTTCATGTCATGCCCACTGTGCGGAGCCTGTAATCTTGATGTTTAAACGGCCACCATGTGGTCTCACAGTGGATGATAAGGACCCCCAAGGTGTATCGACAAGCCCAATGCAAGCACTCATGTGTGGGGATTCAGTTGTGTGGTTAGTGTCGTCAATTTTCATCGGGCTTAGACTAGCATCTGTTCCACTTAAATGGTGATGAAATAATCTTTTTTTTTTTTTGGCTTCACTAAAATACTGGAGAGGGACTTGTTCGCACCCCATGCTAGTTAGTTCAGTTCCTTCTAATGTTTGATTCCTGCTGTGGCCTGTGTGTTCTCACACACAACGCATCCCTCATGGACACGTCAAAATGAAATTGAATTGTGCTGGAGCATACAGGAGCAGCACTGATGGCAAAATAACCCAAATTATCCTGGATGAATTCTGTTAATCTTGGAATAATTAGAACTGAACAGATGCTTGTTGCTGATTGATCTCAATGCAGTTCAAAGTGCATCCCCCTCCCTTGACTGATAACACTCTCGGCTGGTTTTCCATATTCAATGGAAGGTAAAGTTACTACGGCACCTAATGTACGGCACACATTTTTCTCAACATATACCACAATAACACAACATCCCTACTTTGTGATCGCCTTTACTATGGGGCGGCAGTGGCGAAGTGGGTAGGGAGATCGCCTCTGGAGTGCAGGGTCGGAGGTTCGATTGCCTACCAGCCACATGTCGAAGTGTCCCTGGGCAAGTCACTGAACCCCAATTTGCTCCCGATGGTTCAGAAAGCGCCTTGCATGGCAGCTACTGTCATCGGTGTTTGAGTGTGTGTATAAAATGTGTTAAGATATGTAAAGCGCATTGTGAAGCGCTTTGTGACCCTGGTCTGTGAAGGGCGCTCTATAAATAAAAGCTTACTTGCTTGCTTACTTACTACTGTAATGTGTTCCAACTACTGATTCAGAATCCCACCCTACTTCAACAGGTGCGGTTCTGGCTGTGTTCTGGAGGCTTGCAGAGGGGCTCACTGTCTCTGTGGATGGTGGAGAACAGTACAGGCCCAGAGGAGCAGCGCAGACTGTGGCATTCATCCAGTCAACCCAAATTTGAAAGGGGCTGGAAACAGGTCACACTTCCACTATACGGACTGGCAGACTGGTACGGCAAGCACTCACCTGTTTCTAGTCACTTACAAGCTGCCACACTCATCCCCACAAACCTTACACACATTCAGACAAATCATAGATATTAGCACTGAGCGTTTTTTTGTTCAGTTCAGTACGGCTCGGCACCCATTTATTTGCGTTTCAACTGTCAACAGTCGGTAAACTGCCGTGTGTAGTCACAGCGGCAACAGTTGTGTTTAGACAAAACATCTCAGCGTGCCACTCTTTGTTTATTGTGTGTTATTCCAGGGTTATCGTGCCCTGCTCAGCCATGCCCTGCCTAACTGAACTGTGCTACTCAGTGGAAACGAGGCATAGGTGCCCTCACAGAGAAATAAACCCTAATAAACAGAATAAAGAGCTGTTCATCCATTTTTTCACCTCTCATAAATGCAGATTTTCAATATTTACATTCCAATTTCTTGGAAAACATTTGCTCTCAATCCCCCCCCCACCACATAAATAAATAATTAAATACATAAAAATAAAGATAAAAATAATGAATACCATTAGGACTCTAGACGTATGCTATGGATCTGCCATGTGTACAATAGTCAATGACCCCACCTCGCTTTTTAGTCCACTTGTCTTTGATAAAAAGGTGAGAAATCAATATACTCTGCTATACCCTGCCTACTTGCCTTCCAGTTAGTTACGGCCCCGATTTCCCCTCAGTGAAATTAATTAGAACCAAATAGAAGGAAGCAGGAAAAATAGAGCAATCCTAGATAAGGCCGTTTGTCTTCTGTTTGCCTGACTGTGGGTTTCTTTGCCATTCATGCTTGGATAATCCTGCTCCCCTGAGGGCGATTAAGTTTTGATTCCTGGGTTATGTAGTCCGCTGTGCTTGTGCTCATAATTAGAATGTCATGACCGTGACCACTAGGTGAAGCTGTCACTCTTTTCACACTGACCTTTGCAGAGCTTAAAGAGAATCACAATTGCAAGCCAGAGTGCAGACAAGACGTCAAGACATAACAGACAGCATATGTAGAATGTGAATAGGAGTGTTTTTGGTGGATAACTTGGAGGGGGGTTGACTGCAAGAATAGTGGTACCATATGGACACTATCACATTTGAAGATATATCTTTTTGCCTCACTCTTCGGCTGGTGACAGAAACAGTTTATGTAACTGTGCGTGCATTTCTGATGAAGAAATGGGCAAAGGTGACTCATCCAGGTAAGCTTAGCTCAAACACTGGTAGTCAAGGGGAGCAGGTCAAAAGATACACTTAACAACATCACTAAATGCTCCTGTGTGCTTGTTGGGACTTGTTGTTTATTTACCACTTTATGTTACCGTCTATATTTTTTTACATTTCATGTCATTTTAAAACCAAAAACATACATGACCGTAACAGGCACGTCCATGTTTCTTTCCAGTAGCCTATGTATTTGATTCTAAAATGACATAACGTGTAAAACCAAAATGTGCAACAAAACATGGTAAATAAATAAGTCCTGAGCACACATCAGCATTTAGTGATGAACTATTTCCTTAAGAAACAATTAACCTTAAATCTTAACATTTAATTAAGGTACATTCCTTTTGACCAAGAAATTATGTCATGACTTTAATACAATAATATCTTGGTTGTCCAGCACGTCATGAAGTAGTTAAAACAGCTGTGTTCCTTCTCAGGTTCTGGCTGCAGTTCAGCACAGAAGACGGACCTGGCCCTGGTTCAGCCATCTCTCTTGACAACATCTCCTTCAGTATGGATTGCTTCCTGGCATGTGAGTACTAAGAAAGTCTTGAGTCCTTTTTTTTTATTCCTCAGACCCTGGTTGGATTTTTTTTTACTTATTGCCTAATTGCCTAACCATGACAGGCCCAATGGGGGAAAGAACAAATGATCAATACAGGTCTGCCCTATGTTAATGGTGTACAGTGATACGATTTGACTGCGTGGCAGTTTTGTAAACTTTGGAGCATTCATCAAGGGCTAACAACTACACTACAACTCACAGAGCCGTAACACAGCACATTGTTTTTTTCATACAGAACTTGAGAACTTTGCAATGCTCAGCCAAGCCAATTGCATACTAGACCTACAGTATATCAATTTTCTTACTTAACAAGTAGCACACCATGGGTTTATCAAATGCACTTTAGTTTTTCTTAGATGTTTTATACCATTTCCATATGAATACATGTACAGTATATCACATTCCTTTAGCACACTCTCTGAAAGCGTTCCATGTGTCTTGACATTTCAGAACAATTCAAGTCTGCTGTATAGAGTTTTCTGATTGATAAGGCGCTTATGTTCCAATGCTGTACTGCAGTTCTTCTAAAGGTCAAGCCTCCTCTGTCACCTTTCTGGATATTTTTGTATTCTAATTGAGATGGTTTATTAGTTCAGAAACAGCAGCAAGATGACAACTAAGTCTGGTGTCAGGAGAATGGAAGTTCAGTGAGTTCAGTGCCTCCCTCACTGTCCGCTTATATGGATGAAAACCAGCTTGAAATGTGTAACAATGTATAAAACATATGTACAGGTATCTGTAAATAGCTCAGACAATGGGAACAGTGACCATATGAAGCACGGTCTAACTTATGAAAGCCTGAATGGACTCAAGTGGGAGGGGCACTGGATCATCCTCTGACATAGTCTGCTTTAATTTTATGCGTTGTGATGGGTGGATTTTTTCATTTTCCTATGCCAGTTTTCCTTCAAGTGTAAAATAACACTTGAGGAGTGTGAATTGTTCACATTAAATGTGGATTCAGCCTCCCAATATATCCCAATATGTTTCATTATTTACACCATCATTTGGATTTGCAAAAAAACAAATGTTAAATGTGTAGGCCTATATCCACATTGTGTCATTCATCTTTTCGTTCCTACAACGATATACAGAGAAAATTAGAATGATTTGGCCATTTTCTCGAATTGCGTGTGATTAATCTGATAAAAAATTGTAATCGTTTGACAGCTCTACTTTTTATAATATGTTTTTGCTGAATTTATTCATCAAACACAGATTAGATAGATAGATAGATAGATAGATAGATAGATAGATAGATAGATAGATAGATAGATAGATAGATAGATAGATAGATAGATAGATAGATAGATAGATAGATAGATAGATAGATAGATCATCAATTGAATATGATTTAATACATTTCCATTGGTCTACGCATACCTGTAGTCACCATCTTCCTGTATCAACACCGGTTATTGGGTCAGAGACTCTTTATTTTTAGACATGACATTTTCCAGGAGATATTTGCACACCAATTGTGTTTTATGTCCTCCATAAGGGAGCCGCAGCCGCGCTGGTATGGCAGCTCTGAAGGATCATTTATCCCCGCTTTGCTCACTCTATCCAGATGGCAAGTTCTTAATCTAGGCCGGGTATCCATTACCTACAGCCACACTCGACTCACTTTTTATCGCCTATCAATCAAGAGCGGCTGACGGGAGATGCACAAAAGCACAGCATGAGACGCCGTTTCCAGCAGTGATTACTGGGAGTGATTAGCATGACAGATCCCTGAGGATTAGGACACAGCCTCTGTAAAATGTTTAGGTGGAAGAAACATACTGCCAACACATTATACAGAGGAGCAGCCATCCATGGTGCTCTTTCCTACACTTCTCTTGGCTTTACGGTGGTGTAGAGTTTGGCAGGCAGCACGTGTGTGCTTGATGATGCATCCATTGCCCTTCAAGTGTCGCACCTGGCTGTTAGTTTTATCATTTTATCTTCCCCCATTAAATTAGTTCATTGGGTTGGACAGCACAGGAAGTTCATCCTTTATATTTCTGCTATGTAGCGTCACTTCTTAGCCCAGGCACTGAGCTATGGATGTGCCTTCCTCAGTAGCTATCCTTGACATCACAGGGATAGTCTTTGCAATTCTCCTCTGAAGGTTTACCGTTGCAGAACAACGTGACTTAGTAAAGTGACAATTGGAACGACTTGTGTGTTCTACCCACACACAGCCAATACAAAGAGTGTTATTCTTAATTTTTTGGCTTTTTTATGCTTTATTGACAGTGTGAAGAGACAGAGGTGAAATGGGGCAGAGAGGGGAGTGACATGCAGAGAACGACCCGGGCAGAAATCAAACCCGGGTCTGCTGCTGGGCCCGGCCCAGGGGGGGGATGCCCTACCTACTGAGCTAAGGGCGCCCCAGAGTGTTATTCTTTTAAGTACATTTTTCTATTTCAATTATGTGCTGATGAGTAGGTTGGCTTTTGGAATCTGTTTAATCTGCAATGGTATATTGAGTAATACAACTAATGCCGGGCTTACACTACACAACTTTTCACGCGGTTTGACAGTCGCAGACAATCTTTCAATTTCAGACTTAAATCACGGGAGTCTTGCTGGAGTTGTGGCGCGCGCACGTAATCTCAGTCGTTTGGTGTATGGTGGTCTTCCGACCCGATTTCAGCCAGTCTTCTCCTCGTCTTGACGTTCTGACATTATCAAACAGGTTTGATATTATCGTTAGTCTTAAGGGGTTGGCTCAAGCGAAATGACGTGAACACTTTCACACTATCTCCAGAACCAAACAGGACGCAGGAGGAGCGGCATTAGTCGCGACCTGTGTCCAGCTGTGAGGCACTTTTTCTGGACACTTTCAAGTAGCAGCCTCGGTTGGAGAACCAGGTTGTCATGCGCAACCTTAACGCTTTACCGTCAAATACAGGGTTAGTAGTAAGAGTTATTTGGGGACGATATCAGCATATACATCTGGTCAAATAACTAAAGGATGTCCCCCGCTTGGAATATTGAATTAACTTTTTTTATTAAATATAATCACAATCACGTTTGCAGTTTTAAACGTGATCATGCATGACACAAAGCCTACGCGATAAGGGCATATAGCTGTTTATACACCGAGTCCATTTTACCTTCTTTATTTCACTGAAATCCCTTTTAATCCCCCATAGCAGGATTGGAATTGACATTAATTTCAAAAGGAATCTAGTTGTAGTCTTGCAATATGAGACCCCTCTCTTTTCAAAATCTCAGTCTGTGACTGAGAACTAATGACTAAGTGTCTTCATGTGTGAGTTGATTGTCTTTAGATGTGATAGGGTGATTTAAAAGTCCTTTAGTGTAAGCCCAGCATTAGCCTGGCTGAAATGTTTGTGTTTCAGGCATTATCGTGTGTGTGTGTGTGTGTGTGTGTGTGTGTGTGTGTGTGTGTGTGTGTGTGTGTGTGTGTGTGTGTGTGTGTGTGTGTGTGTGTGTGTGTGTGTGTGTGTGTGTGTGTGTGTGTGTGTGTGTGTGTGTGTGTGTGTGTGTGTGTGTGTGTGTGTGTGTGTGTGTGTTTTGAGAAAACACATGGGGACAAGCCATGGACCAGTAAGTCCAGATGCTCCACAGTCCTCAGTCTATTTACAGTGATGTTATAAACATCTAGGCCAATTAAAAACCGCTTATTCAAATGTGGTTTCTCCCAGGTTCATCAGCCACCTTTAGGTTTACATTTAGCTACAGTACAAACCTACAGTAAAAGCAGCACAGGGATCTTCGATAGATTAGAATACCACGTGTCTTCATACACACATTTTCTTAATAGTGTGTATGGCAGCCTAGCTGTTGAATCTCATATTTCTATAAGGACTAATACCAACTGTTACCATGATTGGTCTGTAGTGTAGATATATCAGAGCAATTGTAGTCTCTTGATTTATTTTGGATGGAATCATGGTGTCCTCTGTCCCCCTCTCGGCTGGCCTCTGGTGGGCTTCAAACAGCTTACGGCGCCCCGCTTAATGAACACTGACAGCCAGGCCGGCTGCTGCCCTGCCCTGGTTAACGCTGGACCTGCTGAGTCTTTCTCCTTACTGCAGCAGCATACCAATGATCCATGCTCCAGTTTATAGTCTGGCCCACAGTGTGTTTCACCACCATGCCTGGAATAACAATGCCTAGAGCCTTATTAGGGACTTTGTTGAAGATATGAGAATGTTTTGAAACGTGGTGTGTGTGTACCCATTACACATCTGAGGGGTCTTACTGGAAAACAAAGATGGTGTTGTGTAGCGACGTACTCGCTAAAACAATCAAACATATTGCAGTCACTCACACACAATATATGATCCATCAAATCTTCACATAAACTCTATCTGTATCGAAGCACACCAAGCAGTGGAGACTTAGACGACTTATATTACTCATATTTATTTCAGAATTACAGGGCTTGGGAATGAGCTATTGATTTTTCCATCTGGCAGATTTTGAGGAGAAGCAGTGCTGAGGTCCCTCTTAGCTTTGAAGCAAGAATCACAAGTTCCTTTGACTCAGGAAAAAATTCCAGTAGAGAGCAGAGACCACCCGCTGAATACATTTGATTCCCTTGAATGATAGAGATCACCCAGATGACCATAGGAGTAGCACATTATAAAATATTAATGTCAAGTTGTTAGCTCTTAGTCCAAGCAGGTTTTTTTTCTCATATCAAAGGGAACAGCGCCACACAGTAGCTTTCCAACCCTCCGGCTGTTGAGGGACCCCCCCCCCCTGCCATATTGTCGTAAACGCTGGGCCTCCAGCCTGTAGTGACAGGGGACCCAGGACAGAGAAGAGGGATTATTTCTGTGGTAAATTATTATAGAGATACAGATGAAACGTCTTGTTTTGCTCCCCACACACCTCTAGGATATAAAAGATTGAAAAGCCAGCAAAGAGGCAAATGACACAATGTGGGCATATCATTGGCATGTCATATATAGAAAACGTGTAGTTGGATTTTTTGCTCAATATTCAGACCATGCAAAAGAAAAACCCTTAAGCCATGTAATCGTCCTCTCTACAGCCTGTTCAAGCAGAAATAGAGCTTGACATGTGGGTCATGTACACACGCAGGGAATAATTTGCAGTGCATTGTGGGCATGCCCCGGGTACCTACATTGAGCACTTTGAACATGTTAATTGACACGTACTTTATAAGGCCTCCATTGGTGTTTAGAGACTGAAGCAGGTTCGGCAGTCTGGTTTAAACATCAATGATTTCTGTTGGTTTACAGCCGGCTAGTCAGGGGAGCCTCTTCTTGTAGTGTGTACTGTATCAGGATTATAAAAGTTATAAATCAGAGTGAGGACTAGCAGAACAGCAGCAGGTCAAGATTTGAACCCGTGCCCTCCTCTGCTGTTGTAGCACAGCATGGTGGCAGTTTTATCAGCTCCACAGAACACAATACATTTTATCTTGATTTATCCGAAATAATCTCAGTTGTACAAAAAGTCATACTCTTTCACAGCAACCAACAAGGTCCATCTAGCAAAAGAACACTACATCAGAGAAATGAGAGCTCTTGGACAAAATGTTCTTTAGAAAACACAGACTTTTATAGCAGCCAAGCTGAATGCTGTATCTGGGTTCTTTAAAGAGGACATGTTATAATCATGTTCGTTTTTGATGTTGGACTCCTATGGAGCAGCTAGACACGATTGACTAAACAGTTAACCCACTCCTTTCTAAATTATTATTTGACAAAGTTGGCATAGTTTAATAGGACTATCTGACATTGTAACAACATTTAGCCTATAGGTCAGAAACAATATAAAGCATAATTTGCCCCCTTTAAAGAGGAAAGTGAGACCTTTGCTATATGGGCATGATGTTTCATGTGCACTATTCAATCTAAAGGAAGGAAATTGATTAGGCTCTGCAATTTCTTGAATGACCTTTGTTTGCAAATAATTGTTTGAATTTAAGATTTTAACATGTTTTGTCCTATAGGGCTTGTAACATGATTATTGGACTTCAACGAAATATGCAATCTCAGCAGTCCTCTCAAGAAAAACAATGAAAAAGTATTTTGTTCAATTCAGCTGAGAGCATTGATTGTTCCTGTAGCCTCCGAGTCACTCATCAGATGTGGCAGCAGCTTTTCTTTAACACCATTCGGGGCCAATCTTGTATATTCCTGATTGCAGTGCATGGACCCAATCAAATAAATTGATTCCGCTTTTCCAAACTAAAGTGAGAAATAGGGAAAGGGAACAGGTTTGTGGTGGCTGTGGCTAAGCAGGTAGTGGGGTTGTCCACTGATTTCAGGGTTAATGGTTCAATCCCCCCACCTCCTGCCACATGTCAAAGTGACCCTGACTCCCTGGGCAAGTCTCCCACACTGAACCCCAAATTACTCCAGATGGTTAGCTAGCACACTGCGTGGTTGCTGCTGCTGTGCGTGAATGGTTTAAGGAGAGGCAGAAATGAAGTTAAGTGAAAGCCTATGGATTTCTGATGGTAAGCAACCTCTGCCATCAATGCCTGAAAGAGTCTGTGAATTGGTGAATGCGACAGCAGTGTAAAGCACTCTGAGTGGTCAAGTACAACTCGAATAGCGTTATATAAGTACTAGTGATGTCAGTTTAATGCGTTATAAACGGCGTTAACGCAAACCCATTTTAACGGCGTCAATTTTTTTATCGCACGATTAACGCTCGTCATGGCCTAGCAAACGTTGTGGTTTTTTCACATGCTGTTGCATCAACTAGTAATGTTAGAACAACTGAAACACCACAAACTATACATATGGCTCGCCATTAAGTTACTGTTAAGTCAACCGGAACATGTCCTACAGCGTAACTTCACATTAACATCATTTACCTGGCAAAACGGCTAAACATCAAGTACATTTTGACTTTTATTTTGAAGCAGAAACCGGAACCTAGCACTTCCTAGCTCAGCTGCGCAACCTTCACTACCTTCCGTGTGTGCCTCTGAGACTACGCGGAAAAAGAACAGAAAAGAAAGCTTTTCATTTGCAAAAGTCCTACTATAACTGTGCGCTCCCACCAAAACCTCCATGAACGTTAGTGGCAGCCGACAGTCATTAATTTTCACTTCAATTTTCGCTATCAAGGGTGACTTAAGCCTCGGCTGCAGCAGCGGCATACCAACCAACCACCAGCACACAAGCGTATAGTGTGTCCACTCCACAAACAGTCTGAAATAAGTCGTGAATGAACGACCCCCAAAACATTTAGGCAGCAACCACCTTAATACTAATTTGTTTTATATAGGCTATAGCCTATGCTGTTTTATGGTTTGGTTTTTAAATAAAAAAGGAAGTTCCAATTGTGTTTGTGTGTATGCTGTTCTAGGGGTGTGGGGGGGGGGATCTACATTGTTGTCTATTTGCACTGAATTGGAAATTATGATATTTTAGAAGAAATACACTGAATTATAAGGGTGTAGAGAATGGGTGTGAAAAAAGCATTACAATGAGAAAACATAATTGGACAAAAAAAAATGAAGGGACATTTAGGCTAGAATAGATAAGTTAACTCGCGATTAATCGCGAGTTAACTATGATATTAATGCAATTAAAGCTATACTGTACGATCTGAGAGAGCTAGCATGATTTGAAATTAGCTTGTCCTCGGAGTTCCGTTTAACTCCTCCCTCTCCCCTCGGGACTCCCTCCCCCACCCCTCGACACACAGCCGTGCACGAGCGCTGCTGGCTGCACTTCCCAATTGCACTGTTTACCAGTGATTGTTAACATTTAACTCACACACACAAACACTCACACATAGGCTACATGCAGAAAAGGCCCCAAAGTTTATAGGTTACAGTGTTGTTATTTCTTATAGAGTGTTGAGATGAGTTTTGTTCAGTGTGGATGACAGTATAGCTGTCAGTTAGTGGCCGTGACGTCAGTCGGCCGGAGGGTCTGTCTAGTAAGTTTCCTTTTCTCTTCTCTCTCGGTCAGGTGTGTGAGCGCGCATGTTGCCGCAGTAGTCGACACAGTTGAAACGTGTATGTGAATCACCCGTGTGTAAGTAGGCCTAAGTACATGCAGTCCCGATCGCTGTTATAAGTTACAGTTTATGGATGTTATTGACGGCCGCGATTCGCAGGTCGCAACAGCTGTTCTAACGTCTCCTCACGAGCGGAATGTAAGCCTGTGTCTCTTTTCCTGCGATCTATGCTGCTGTGCCTGTGAAAGAAGGAAAATAAAGAGCGGAAAAACCATACTCCTCTTCTCATGCTTATAGTCTGACGTTTTTGGCCTTAAGTGGTGTTCTGGCCGACACCTCTGAAGTGAAACCAGTGATAAGCAGATCAGCGCGGTACCGGTAGGCGACATCCACCAGTTTCCTCCCCTACACTAGGCTACATGATGAAAGATACAGAGCAGTAGCCTACTTAAAAATATAGCCTACTTTTTAATCTTTGGGTTTTGGGGAAAGTAGCAAGTCTTGTCAAGTCAAAAGGCTCAAGTCACGAGTCATTGATGTTAAAGTCCAAGTCAAGTTGCAAGTCTCTTTACATTTTGTCAAGTCGAGTCTCAAGTCATCAAATTCATGACTCGAGTCTAGTCCACACCTCTGGTAACTTCTGTGTAGGTTCCATTGTGTAAGCTTGTTATGCTACTTCCACTAGGTCTAGTCCACTGCCAGGTAGCCTACTACGATATGGCACGAACGCTTTCTCTGCCCTCCGTGAACGCGCTCAGGCTCGCACACAGAGGGGAGAGAACGCGCAGGATTGTGATTGGTTCTTTAGATACGGGTCCATCGTCTCCGATTGGTCAGCATTTTAACAGGTTTATAGAAGGTACAGAATTTGGGGGTTTTTCGTTTCTTTTTCATTGCCCATAAGTCATTTATTGCTGTTGGGGTGTAAAAAGCACTTTTCACAACATATTAAAAAGTGCATATTGCAGATAATCTCCTATGATGCCTTTAATCGCGATTAAATATTTTAATCGGTTGACAGCACTAATAAGTACCAAACCATTTGTAAGGAAGACTTAAAGGTGGAGTCAGTGAGTCTGGAGTACGCTTGCCGTCAAACTAACTTTGTCAAAAACATTAATATCCTACCTCGAATCCTACCTGAAAATCCACTTCTGCTGGCAGAAATACTGATATTATGGAATTTTCCGGGGGTCTAAAGCCCTTGAAAGTTCCCTCTTTTTTTCCCTTTCTTTTCTGGATGTTGTGTACTTCACTCCCTCTGTGAAAGCCGCTGGTGTTACATTAGGTCCAAATGAAAGAATGACTCCCGCTGGTGGTACAACAATGTATGTGCCAGTGAGGGGGTCTGCTGCTGCTGTGCTTAGTGGTTCTAGATGTAACAGTGTGTAACAGCAAAAGGATTTCTTTGCTGCACAAAAAAGGACAGAGAAAATGCAGCAGCCTTTTTTAATTAAAGCATTATATTTCATTTCAGCTAACGGAGAGTTTCCTCCAGTGGTCACCAGCACAACCAGGGTGCCGTTCAGACCAACCAGCAAGACCACGCCCCCTTCCATTGGAGACCGTTTGATGAACGTGTCCACCACACATTACTGTAAGTCTGAGCTGCTTGAGTGAAAACAAAGTGTGAGTGATGCTTGGATGGATGTCTTCCACACTGACATTTTCTCTGTCTTTTTCTCCTTCTGTATTTTTTCTGTACACTCTTTCACTCACACACGTCTGATTGCACGTCTGAATGGTTCACAATTAGTTTACACGTGCTGAGCATGGCACGATATATGGGGCTGTAACAAAGTAAGCGTGCCCCCTACTGGTCTCTACCAACGCCCACATCTGAGTGAGTTGTGCAGAGATCTCCTTTGACATTAAATGGAGCAGGACGGGCAGTTTTGAAGTGTCAAATTCTCTCTAATGTGTCTTCTGAGAATATTAATGGAGCCACTTACACAGACTTGACATGTTCCACCTCACAGGCTCTACCTTTTCGCTGCTTCAAATAGGTAAAGACAAGCAGAGATTACATTTCTACATTTTAAGTTAGTGTTGCTTTATTATCAAACCTGCTCTAAAACACATTTGTTAAGCTAGCACTCTTTTTGAAGCATACCTTTTTTAAATGGATAATCCTTTTTGTAATTGTCATTTCATTCATCTGTATCTTGTATTCCCTCCCAGACGTCATTAAGGGCTTTGTGACGCCTGGGAGGAGTTTCTTATCTGAAAATGAACAAAACAAACTAACCCACAGTCGACAGCCTGTTTTAATCAGTATCATTATATGCTCTGAAGTAGGGCTGGGCGATATGACGATATCATATCGTGGACGATATGAAAGTGTCTACCGGGAGAGATTTGGCCATACCGTTTATATCGCAGAGAGAAAAAGTTCATGTGGCAGGAGCATAGATGGAGCGGGAGGCAGCTGTCCCTCCGAGTCCCTACAGTTACACTGCAGTTACACCGCCGCGCCACACGGGGCTCTGCCGCAGAGTTCTGGGCTGCAATACAGCTTCTCTACCCGCAACAGAAGAAGCCTCATCTGTTGCTCTAGCTGTCTAGCTCCATAGCTCCGGTGCGCCGTCACTTTACAGTTAACAAACCAACTCTGTGTCACGGTGGCAGAGCAGCTGGTTTTAACGGTCAAAAATGTCATCGGGCAAAGGAAACTTGCTTGCTGCTTCAGCGTGCTGTTGCCGTGACGCAGAGTTGGCTTGTTTTAAGCGCAAACTACATGGGTTAGCTCTCGTGAGCTAGCTGGCTAATAATGACATCTTTAGCCTACTCGGGGCTTCACCCCCGTGCTGTTATTGTTGGAGACCGTTTTATGTAGGCTAACTTTAAAACATGTCAAACTTGAAAATATTATTTGTGTTGAAGCTGGAGTTAAAGTATTACCAGACATTTGCTCATTAGTTAATTTTGACAGCTTTTTTAAATGAAGATGAGCAAATACTGCAGGAAAATTCAAGTCTTTCATTATTTTGATATAGGCTACTATCAATTGGAAAATGTAGGCTCTTTGGTTGATGCTGTCATTTTTATTTTGCGCTGACTGACTAAAGCCAGACTGGTGTGGTATTTTGTATGGAAATTTAAGTTCCAAGCAAAAGATGAAAATAATCTAGTGTGATTAAAGTTCAGTACGGTTATTGTAATCCATTGAATTTTAAGGAAAAATACTATATCGTGATATATATCCATATCGTGATATAAAATTACCTATATCGTGATATAAGATTTGGTCCATATCGCCCAGCCCTACTCTGAAGTAGGGCTGGGCGATATATCGAATATATGCGATGTATCGCGAGATGTTCTCCACGGGATGTATAAAATTACCCTATCGCGACCATCGAATACAAATTGGCACGTAATGTGTTTTTTTTAGCTGCCGCCACCACCGGCAAACTCGCTGGTGTTCGCTTCTCTCGCTCTTTCCTGTGGCTCTCTGCCTCACAGACTCACATGCATTGGCAACTCACTCACTCCCCCCTCCCAACCAGAGTCTCCTGGGCGCGTACCTGTGACGTAGTCTGCAGTGTGCCCTGTGTGTGTCTACTTTTATCGTCATGTGAAAACAACGAGAGGGGGAGAACAAAGACGAGGGCTCTTGTGCTCTTATGACAGCCGAACGAGTGGGTGGATGGGGGCGCGAAAGACGGCGATGGTGGCCGTCGTTCATAGCATGGACCTTTTTAGTAGGTCCATGCTTAATGAGAAGAAGCACATAGGCGAACGACCGGGGGAGGCGGGCACACATGACAGCATTAGCGGCCGCTGTACACAGCACAGCCTGCCGTGGTCCTTATGAGAGGAAGGCTAGTGGCTACACCCATGCGAAAGAACGGGGGAGGCGGGCACTTGACAGCATAAGTGCCCGTTGTACAGAGCCTGGTCTTTAGGAAAGGAAGACGAACGAGCGCCGGGGCGCGGATTACTCCGATTTAACGGAGAGTTTTTTTAACGGAGCCTTTTATACACATAGACTAGGGGAGAACGGGGTAATTTGTCACATGGGTTGGATGTCACATTCGTTATATCTCGCCACCAGAGCGCGCTAGCTCTGAAATGTTGATATAAAAAAGGTCCAGAATTGGGATCAGAGGTCACATACATAGACTTCCTTGGAGGAAGACGGCTGCATTTCAGGTGAGAGGATGTTTTGTGTTTTTCATGTCAAATTCAAAATATTTTGCTTCTCAGTATTTTTCTTCTAGGCTTTTACACAATGGGTTTATAACAAAACACGTGTCACCCTCAGAAAGTGTGAAGGGTAAGCTATAGTTTAGATTGTTGTTAGCAAGCTAATTAGTTGTCAGATGGTTGTTGGCCTTGATGCTAGCAAGAAATTCAGGTTGGGGTTGGTCGTCAAATTTTTTGGGGGGTTGGTTGTCACATGTTATCTCAAGGCTGCAGCCAGAAAAGGAACCCAATAACGAAAGAAATTGTCAAGCTGTATCCTCACTGACACCCCAGAGAAGGAAAGAATAGAGCAGGAAAAGGCAGCTAGCAAGCAAAAGAAAAAAGGGCAACAAAATCAAAACAACCCAGTGCATCCCAAACTAGACCAGCTGCCAAGGCTACAGTAAGTTATGTAGGCCTATTTGTCAACTTGACAATGCAATTAAACTTTCAAATTTGGTTCTGCCTCATTGCCTTCTTTTTAAGATTTTTCCCATTAAGATAACATTGTGACAAACAACCCCATAGTGTTTGACAACCGACCCCTTGATGGGGTTGGTTGTCACAATGTGTCAGAGTGTCTTTGATGGTAAATTACTTCTTCATTACAATAAGTTGGAAAAAAAGAGAGACACACATTTCAAGCCAACACCTTAAGCTTCAATGTAATGTAGGAATGGCTATTGACAGATGTTTTGGTGATGAGCAATTCTCACTAGAGTAAAAAGTGTGCCTACTTACCCCGTTCTCCCCTACTATTATGGAGCAAAACCTGTTCTGCATTTAAAGTGTGGCTGCTATCTTCAGGGGGTTAGTGGTGATAAACAATTAGTAAGTGGTTGTAATGAGTCATAATTAGTGTTCTCAGTCTACAGATTAACAGAAGATGGAAAAAAATGTTTCCAAATACAATAATGCTGGATCCATTGTATGGGAGTGGAAGGATGTGGAATAATCAATACAATGTGCAAACTCTTTGCCATGTGCACATTTCAAATTGTTCCAATAGAAAGCACTAAAGAATATAAGCAAGATGTTGTTTCATGTAGCCTAATGCATCGTTAGTGCAGACACATTTTGCAGGGACTATTTAAATCATATTACTGGTGTGATGTTATGCAAAACATACATTAAATTGAGCATTTAGGATGTGCTCTAGAGGAGATTTGAAATATATCGAGATATACATTGTGTATTGAGATATAGTAAAACAAATATTGAGATATCGATTTTAGCCCATATCGCCCAGCCCTACTCTGAAGACAATTTGTTAACATCTGTTGGCCTGTGGGTTTCCTTAGAAGAAGAAAGGATGAAAAACAGCTAAAAAGTAAAGCAGCAGTTGCACTAATGGGAAAATCACTGATTGATTTATGAGTAACTCCAGTTTAAAGCATTGGGGATTACTAACACATACGTGATAACATTTGTATCAAACTGTTTGTGACTCCAAAAGGAGCTGAATGAAGTCTGATTGATTTGTCTCCAGTGATTGAACTTGAGTTAGAACAGTTGACTCTGAAAATACTTTGTGGGTATTGTAGGAACCAACCGTTGTAGGGAGAGATAATGTGTAATTTAACTGTCCATTGTGATTTGACGATGTTTGAGGATAGCAGTGCTTAATCGGTAAAATACTGTTTGAAGCTTGAACAGATAGACATATCTCTTCACTATACACTATCTGTCATTACTGTGTGTGTGCTGAAAAATCTGGTGTTAATACATTGAATGGCTATGTAAACTGGTATGTAGACAAAGGGTATGTAAACAAAGGGGGCCACAGTAGCAGCAAGCAACACGCCTGTTTACAGAGCATAAGCTGTGTATTAACACTGGATTTTTCAGCACTCACACAGAACAGGTATCAGATTTTGAGGAGATATTAATTGATTTCGACAAAAAGTGATTTTGACTACAAGCATTCTCCAGAATTTTTAATGTGTCTTTGATGTGTTAATTTCTGATTATGTTTTGTGCAGTGACTTGTCTGATTGCATGTCTGCGATGTGGATCACTCTTCAGTCTTGAACACAGAGCCTTCTGTTTGTCCCTCAAGGGTCAAACAGGGATAGGAAAAGATCAGACATTAATGTTTGGCCAGCTGAAGTGATTTGATTACAAGAGTATGCATTGAACTGCAGCCACAGGCTTCAACAAAGGCAGCTCAGTCTACCAAGAACATATTTTTATATTGAGCAGGAAACAGGGCATTCAAGGAAACATTTCATACACAGTATCTTATAAAAAGCTATTTAATAAAAGGGAAGTTTGATATCGAGATTTAGCTGCAAGGGCAGCAACAAAAGGTGATTGTAATGTACTTGTACTAGATAACAGGCCTGCCCAGACAAATGACTGGGCCCCAGAAAAGGTCCAGTCATTGGGCCCCCTTTACTCATACTGAACTTGTATCAATGTGCATGATGCACTTATTCCTACATAAACACATACCTGTACACAGGGCCGGTTCTAGCCATTTAGATTAGGGTGGGCTACTGGAAATAATAGTGAGCAGAGATAACATACGATGCGAGCGCGCGCAGCGCGTGACCGGAAATGTTTTGGTCTTGCAAGATTACAGCACCTGCTTTTCGGCACATTTACTGTAACATTTACTGTACTATAAACTTTTAGAAACACTAATGCAGTGGGGGGGAGGGGGGTGAACAATGATAGCACTGCTACTAGAAGCTTTCCTCATCAGTATAACAACCATCTGCCACCTTCGTTTAAAGGCTAAATGTGTAATTTTCTGATTTGCTTAGAAAATAATAGATAAAATATACAGAATAATTTGCACCCTCACTAAGACACCTCAAAACGTGATGAAATATCACAGTATCTCTGAATTGAAAATCCACTTCTGCTGGCAGAAATACTGATAGTATGGAATTTTCCGGGGGTCTAAAGCCCTTGAAAGTTCCCTCTTTTTTTCCTTTCTTTTCTGGTACCCTGATTTATGTCCAGGTCCTGGCATTACTGAGCTGGCTGGGTTAGCTTGCTCATCATCAATACATAGCTCATGCTTGTTTGTTTGACCTGCTGCATGCAACGGTTTTGAGGGGGGAAAAACTACCCATGGTATTTTTAGTTTTTCAATATAAAATGTGATATATTTAATATATATTTCCAAGTAACAATGAATAAAATGTTTTCTTTTATAGAAAGTTCTCTTGCAATTATAGCATTCATAATAAAGGTTGGCTTAGTTAGGTAATCTGCAAAACAAACTTTTTTCCTCTCTGGGCCCCCCCTGGTGGCTGGGCCCTATAAGCTTTCCCACTTTCTACCCCTTATGGGCGGCCCTGCTAGATAGTAAAGCCAACAGACTTATATCTCCTGATGGAACTTGGAGATCACATTGCTCTGGCCCTTGTTATTATCATAGAGATTAACTCACCGGGGGGAAAGAAGTTGAACTTGGAGTTACACCTTGGTCATTTCAAAGACAGCCTTCAGCGGTTAACATTGGCCAGGTGTCTTCCCCCCCCCCCCCCCCCCACACCTCTCCCCCTTCTGGAGCCCATGCATTGATGTCCTCAGGGCAGCACAGATGAGGGTTTTAGCCGAGCAGACCTGTCACTCCAACAAAGCTCTCTGCTTCCTCCGACACGCTCAATGATTAACCCCACCAACGTCCCCTGTCTCTCCTCTCACTCTCCCCTTCAACTTTCTTTTCACTCTACCACCATAACCGTGGTTTCTTCATTGTGCTTCCTTTCTTCACCTTTTATTGACAGTCTGTTAGTTCACAACACACCACTCCCAACCCCGCCGTCATGTCTTTCTGTCAGCGCTGGCCCTGATTTTATTCTTACTCTCAGCGATTCTGGAGAATGCTTGTCACCAAAGCACTTTATGTCAAAATCAGTGAATATCTCCTCAAAGATAGATCAATTGGCTACCTGTACATAATGTGTGTGCGCTGAAAATAAATCCAATGTTAATACACAGCCTAGGCTCTGTAAATGGGCATGTTGCTACTTGCTAGCTACAGTGGGCCCCCTTTGTTTACATACCAGTTCACAGAGCCTATGCTGTGTATCTGCACATGTGTTTTTCTCAGCTCACAAACATTATGGACAGGTAGCAAATTGTGAGGAGATATCTTCACTGATTTTGACAAAGTGATTTTGAAAACACGCCTTCTCCAGAATTGCTGACTGCACCTTTAACCTCCATTCTCTCCATATATTACACACTCTTCTGGCAGCAGTCACTTTCATTTCTCAGCTCTGTCCAACTGTGAGGCCAGCGCCTCTCACTGCTGAATCATCAGTTGCTTTTGGAGAGGAAGTAAAAGAGTCAACCTTGATGAGCTCGCCTCCCTTTCTTTCTGTGATTACCTCTCCTGATGGGAGGGGAAGGCATCGCTAACCTCCAAATGAGCTCCGGGCCTCTTTTCTTCCTCCGGCCATTCACTGTATGACAGTGCATATGTGTGTTTATGGGTGGGTGTGTGTGTGTGTGTGTGTGTGTGTGTGTGTGTGTGTGTGTGACTGACTAAGATTACTAGTTTTTTTCAGGTTCTTTTAAGTGAATACAACAACTTAACATAATACAGTGTCACACTGTGCAACAGTAGCTTATTTGAGCACACATCAGATTTGCATATCAAGGTGTTCCACCTCCACTCATACGGCACAAAAAACAACCAACAAGTTTTGTGGAGTAGATGCAAAGTGGCATCAAATCAAAGTCAGAAGGGATAGGGACTCAGAGTGGCTCTTGAAAGTAACTGACAGCACATGCTGGTTCCGCGCAGAGTTTTGGCCATTCCAATGCTAGCTAATTAGCTACAGAGATGATATGCGAGTTTATGCTTTATTCTTTACTTGTTCATAAACACTGGCCCGCGACAATCAGTTAGCTAGTGGTTGTTACTATGGGTTTTGGAGGGGGAACATTAGTCACTTAGACAGATATGAGAGCGATAACAAGCAGTGCCAGCCTTTTTTTAATTAATTGGACTCTTGTGCTCCATAAGCTTTGTACTTAGCATTCAGATCCATTCATGGAGTGTGCCAGCCCTGATCCATCTCGCTAATGGTCGGCCCAAGGAAGATAACTGTCAAAGGATAAGGTGGATTCTGTTATAGATACATGGAACAGCATGCACAAACAGGCTATCACATGTATGTATTGGGCTTATTTGAAATGATTCACTGTGGATAAACAAGCAGATAATACTTGAAACACAATCTCAAAATGCTGAGTCGGAGCAAATGTTTGAGTGTTATTGTTGAGGACACTTGTTTTTATTTGTAAATCACATCAAATGGAGGACGAATCATTGGCAGATAGTCAGACTGAATTGTCTTTTTAATTTTCTATTTGAGTAGGGGGGTTATTTTGCCCAGTAGTGATGGACTAATCTGTCCCGTCTGTAATTTTCAATCCACATAAGCTGCATTTGTGATCGCTTAGAGCAGTTAAGATGTGTTACAACAAGGCAGGGGGCTGCATTGGTTGGGACTCATGTTATTGCAGGCACCCCTGAGAAATAAGATCCGGGAAATAGCAACACATATCCCTGAGTTGAAGATAAAGCAGACATGAAAACACTTTACAGGATTTTTTGTAATTTGGGACAGGATTTTACAACTCTGGATCGTTATTATGGTAGCAATTATTATTACACAAATTACATATTATTATTTTTTTTTGGTTTTAAAAATATTTTTTGGGCATTTTTATGCTTTATTGATAGTGCAGAGAGACATAGGTGAAATGGGGCAGAGAGGGGAGTGACATGCAGAGAACGACCGCGGGTGGGAATCGAACCCGTGTCTGCTGCTGGGCCCGGCCCGGGAGGGGGACGCCTTACCAACTGAGCTAACGGCACCCCCACAAATGACATATTATTTAACCTTTTGTCACGATTACCACACCATTCAAATGAATCAGAGGGCTGGGTCTTCTCACGCATTACTGCTGACCTCTGTCTGATGGACCTCCTTAAACCAGCCTGTAAAGTCCTAATTGGTTCCATTGTTTCTACAACTGAGGGAGTGAACTGACCTGGAACCAGGCTAACCCAATCATAGCACAAGTCAAGAAACCATTACAGTTTGTGCTGTCGGTGTTACAATCCCATCAAATGTTTTAGTTTGAATAAACTGTGTCTTTCTATCTCCGTCTCTCTCTTTCTGACTCTCTTTCTGACTCTCTCTCTCTCTCTCTCTCTCTCTGACTATCTTTTTCTGTCTGTCTCTCTCTCTCTCTCTATCTTTTATTCGACTTGCCTGAACCAGTTCCTCCCTAATGACAGATTATAGCAATGCCCCTTTCTTTGATGGAGGCCAGTGTTCGCTATGATGATGGCATTCCACCGTTGACTTTGCTATCTCCAACACAATCAAACTCACCCTGCATAACAAGGATCTCACTCATCTCAAATAGCCAAGAATCGACTTGTCCAGAACAACTTAATTAGGATGCAAAATTCAGCTCTTTACCTTCCCTCCTTTCTCTTTACCTTAAGGGATTTCCGTCTGAGAATAACCTATTAACAGTCTATGCCTATTAAGTAGGGCTTTTTGGATTTGGAAGCTTTTCTTCGCCTATGGTGGATTTATTTCCAGTTGCCTTAACTATTCTTTTTTTCTTTTTTTTTACCTTGTTGGTTGTTAAAAATACTGACTTGAGGGATCAATTCACTCCTGCTGGAATGGAGCCAGACACAACTCCAACAACAGTGTTTATTCTTACAGTAGCAGACAGTGCATTAACTAACTGAACTCCAAATCCTTCTATTACCATAGTGGGGGTTTAAAGTGTTTTTAAAAGTATTGGCCTGCTTGCTTGAAATTGTTTCTGAAGGAAACGTTTTAGTTGTGGCTTTCACTATGAAGTAATGTAATGATGTTGGATCACTGACTGTGTGCCCTTGGACCAATCCAATAATAAAGATCAGAATGCCAAATATGTTCCATAACATGATGTCATCTAGGTTTCCATCAGTAATAATGGTCATCACATGCACTGGAAGTGGCAGAAAATGGCACGTGGGAGGTTTCTTGTAGCTTTAATATTATAACATCCCTAAAATGCACTTATTATTTTCCTATTGAAGCACAACTTTCTCCATAACGTAGCTGGAGATAATTAATAACAACATGGTGTCAATTCACATTTTGTTGTTCATTGGTAAACAGACACACAGCTACAGACACACTAAAAATACCAAAATCCTTCCTCAGTTTTCCTCTGTCAAAGAGGTAGAATTTTGAGGAGAATTCCCTGTAATAATAGGCACCACACATCATTCAACTTGAATGGAAAAAAAGGTGTTGTGGTAAGAGCACATTTTATATTATGTTAAACTCATGAGACTTCAATAATTTTTCATTTAATTTAATGTTTATTTAATAGGGACCAATACTAAGTTCCACATAGAAACTTGAACAACAAATCTCCAATGTACAGCTTCCGTATCTACTGCACATTGTCAATGCCAGTCCCTTGAAGGCCATTAAAACAGTCATAAAAAAAAACACATATCCTATTTTCTTGAAAAATTATTTAAAGAGAAATTCCCATTCTGTAAATGTCAGTGTTACCATTACATTGAGCTAACCTCACCGAAGCTCATCATGTGAGTTGTTCTGTTGCGGGGATGACATTGACTTGGGAGCTGGTGTCAGATTTGCAGCCTGCCTCTGAAATTAATGATAAGTAGTCTCTGAGCGTTCACAGCCGGGCGGATAGAGGGAGGAGTGTGAGAGAGAGAGAGAAAGAGACGTGCTTCGCTCCCCGGTGTGTTCTCCACTGCTCTGTGTTCAAAATCCTTCAATTAGGATTTAGGGCTGCAACGTTAAATCCTTCCATTTCAATCTGTCAAATCTAATCTGGTGCTAATTACAGCCAAAATAACTGCTATTAGCACCTCACATGGGATTACACAGAAAAGAGGAGGAATGTTTGTCACCTGTGATCCTGACACTTTGCCCCTGCTGCTGTCGTGAATATGACGATAGCAGCATCTCAGGAGTGGCTTCCATTTTGCAGCTTGCCTTCCCACTATGTAATAATTTTCTTCATATCTGTACATTTGAGTTGTGTTTATCTGTAAGTGGAGCAGTGGAGATTGTTGAAGTGGAATGAACGTGAGACAAATATAACTATAATGAGTCCGTGGTACACACTGAATTTGAATCTCCCCTCTTTAAGTGCATGTGACTGAATACGGATATGCTGTGTGCTCTGTAAAGTGCTACATATGATTGTCTCTCTTTCTTCATGCAGCTAAAAAATGGATCTTTCATACCTGTGGGGCCGCGGGCCCCGAAGGCCCTACTCCCACTCAGTGCCTCAACTCCTACAGGAACAGCAACGTCAACGTGTCAGTGGGCACCCGAGGGCCCTTCAAAGGCATTCAGACATGGCGGATCCAGGAAACTGGCAACTACAGGTAGGTATGCTGCCTAAGATCACACAATCATCAGACATTAACATATTTTCACACACAACACCCACCCTTTGACAATTGTATATAGGGCCTCAGTGGGGTGTGGGGCCAATCGGTGGGTACAAGAACATACAAACAGAATACAAAGCACACTTATCCTCTCTTTCTTAAAGCAATAGTTCAAAAAAAATGTTTAACTTGTTGCCTCACTCTCAGCCTCAAGGCGAGGCGACAGAAAGCATTCCTTTACCTGTAAGTGCATTTTTGAAGAATAAATGGTCAAAGATTGCTCATCGCTAGTTAGCTTAGCTCAAATACTGGTAGTCAATGGGAAGTATTTGCCTGCCTCAGCCGACAGACAAACTTTACCTCATCACTTAACACTCCAGTGTGCTTGTTGGGCTGGTTTATTTTCCAAGCAAAGTAGCGCTATATATTTGTTGCACTTATGTCATTTTAGAATCAAATATATACTGGAATGAAACCGTAAAGTTTACCTTCTGACTGTCGGCGGAGGAAGGCTAATGCTACCTATTGACTACCAGTTGTACCGTATTTTCCGCACTATAAGCCACACTGGACTGTAAGCCGCAGGTGTTATAATGTTTAATTACCATATGTAAGAGTTTGTGCACAGAGGGGATTGTCGGGAAAGAGATGGCTGCTTGAGGAAGCTCCCATTTATTAACATTTCAACAAACAAGTTGCATATTTGCATAACATACGTAAGTGTTACCATTTAGTGCAATAGTAGCTACTAGGGATGGGCACGAGTGTTTTCGCTACTCGTGTGATCGCTTGCATTCCTCGAGGCTCAATCATTCCTCGTTAAAATGTTTTCTATTTTTAGAACGCAACGCATCTGTATACAGAACAACGGTTGACCGCAATAAAGCGCTCAATGCTTATGTCAAACTGTCACAGTTGCCATATGATATTAAGGATTTTTTTCCACAAGTTTAAAACACATTTTCCTCACTGAAAGTAATTAAATAGATGGGCCACAATTAAACCGATCGAGTAGGTCTGCGATGGGGAGAAAAAAAGAGAAAAAAAGCATGGGCTGTAGTTGTAGGCTAACAAAAAAATAGCCTAAGTCACCATTTAAAATAAGAAGGGCAGCAGATAATATAAAATGATTGTCCTACAATTTAAATACATATAAATAACTCACCAAAGCAGATAGTTGTAGGCCTATATCCAACCGCGTAATGCTCACTCCGTGTCCGTGAATAATTACCACGACTAATTCCTCATTAACGGAACGTTACACCGGTCGGTTTTTGAATCTTATCCCCATATTCCCTATTGAAGGCTTCTTAACTGTTGTTGGCTCGGAGCAAATGTGCCTGAAGTAAGCCTTGCTTCTTCTTTTCTTTCCAAGCGGAGAGCACCTTGCATGCTCACCTGGAGTCTACTCATTACTAACTGAGAGTAACAGGTGTCATCTCCCCTGTCATCTCCCCTTTTTAAAAATGTAACTTTATCATCTGCTTTGAAATAATTGGACAGTTATATTCCTGAAAATGTTCTTGAGAAGAAAGGAGAGACTGTGTTCAGCTCCGCGGTGCCGTGGAGAACACAGGCTGCGCTGCGGTGGCACGGAGGTGGCAGTTATTTGCAGTTTGACACAACGCTCAGTTTATTGCACTTGCATCAAAATATTTAATTTTGTTCAACTTTATTTTATCCGTTTTGTGCCGTTTTGTACACTATATAACATTTTAAAATAGGGGCGGCCACGGCCCGCCGGCCTAAAGGCTACAGACACTAAAAAAAAATCATCCACCAATCGAGTTCATTTGAAACGAGGAGTACTCGAGCATTTGATTACTAACGCCCATCCCTAGTAGCTACAGAACATACAGGTGAAACTCGAAAAATTAGAATATCGTGCAAAAGTTAATTTATTTCAGTAATTCAACTTTAAAGGTGAAAATAATATTATACAGACTCATTACATGCAAAGTGAGATATGTGAAGCCTTTATTTGTTATAATTGTGATTATTATGGCTTACAGTTTATAAAAACCCCAAATTCAAAATCTCAGAAAATTAGAATATTACATCAAATCATTAAAAAAAAAAATTAAATACAGAAATGTCGGCCCTCTAGAAAGTATAATCATGCATATGTACTAAGTACTTGGTTTGGGCCCCTTTTGCATGAATTCTTGCCTCAAAGCGGTGTGACATGGATGCTATCAGTCTGTGGCACTGCTGAGGTGTTATGGAAGCCCAGGTTGCTTTGATAGTGGCCTTCAGCTCCTCTGTATTGTTGGGTCTGGTGTGTATCATCTTCCTCTTGAAAATAGTCCATAGTTTCTCTATGGAGTTCAGGTCAGGAGAGTTGTCTGGCCATTCATGCACAGTAATACCATGGTCAGTCAACCAGTTACCAGTGGCTTATGGTACTGTGGGCAGGTGCCAAGTCTAGCTGAAAATGGAAATTGTCATCACCATAAAGCTTGTCAACAGACAGAAGCATGAAGTGCTCTAAAATCTTCTGGCAGATGGCTGTGGTGACTTTGGACTTGATAACACAATGGACTAACAGCAGCAGATGACATGATACCTCAAATCATCACTGATCCAAATTAAATGTTGCCTTTCACGGAAATCAAGGTCCCACAGTCTAGAGGAAGAGTGGAGGGGCACAAAATCCAAGGGGCTTGAAGACCACTGTCAAGTTTCAACAGTCAGTGATGATTTGAGGCACCATGTCATCTGATGGTGTTGGTCCACTGTGTTATCAAGTCCAAAGTCACCACAGCTGTCTACCAGGAGATTTTAGAGCACTTCATGCTTCTGTCTGTTGATAAGCTTTATGGTGATGACAATTTCCATTTCCAGCTAGACTTTGCACCTGCCCACAGTACCATAAGCCACTGGTAACTGGTTGACTGACCATGGTATTACAGTGTTGATTGGCCAGACAACTCTCTTACAAGCTGTAAGCCATAATAATCACAATTATAACAAATAAAGGCTTGAAATATCTCACTTTGAATGTAATGAGTCTATATAATATATTAGTTTCACCATTTAGGTTGAATGACTGAAATAAATGAACTTTTGCACGATATTCTAATTTTTCGAGTTTCACCTGTATACTGTGCTGTGTAATAACAGGGTCGAAAAATGGGGAAAAAGTTGCGGCTTATAGTCCGAAAACTATGGTAGTTAAAAAATACAAAATGTTGAACTATGCCTTTAAGGATCAGCACACTCTGTGCACCACACATTTGACACAACGATGCAACATTTCTCTCGCACCTCTTTACTCCTCTGTATATAAGTAGTGCATCGATCTTCCACAGGCGAGCAGAGAACTATCACTATCAGCTTACTGCAGGAGGAAGCAGAGGCTGGAGTAGAGGCAGCTAAATGACATGAGCCCCTCTAAACCCCACTCAAATCCCCAAACTCACCTACCTCCATTACAGAGATGGTGGCTTCAATATAGCTTTATAATCAGTCTCAGCCCCTTGACCTCAAACTGTGTACTGCTTAAGGAGTATTGCTGTGATACCCTGTACCATGTGCAGGGATCAATATTCCTCTTGTGAGCATTCATGACAACATGAACAAAAAACGGTGCTGAAAGCAAACACACACACACACACACACACACACACACACACACACACACACACACACACACCCACACATACATACACTGTCTTGACACATAAATACATCTTCTGTATCTACATCACAAACTCCAAAATTGTGGTCTTGATGCATCCTGGTTTAGCTGGCAAAGCCTGTAAATGAAGCTGACAGACGACCATAGAGATGAATATACAGTCCCCTCCATAAGTATCGGAACAGTGAGGCCAATTCATTTATTTTTGCTGTAGACTGGAAACATTTGGGTTTGACACCAAAAGATGAATATGAGACAATAGCTCAACATTTCAGCTTTCATTTCCAGGTATTTACATCTGGATCTGATACACAACTTAGAAGAAGGCATTATTTGAAAAGGAACGCCACATTTTTAGGCAAGCAAATGTATTGGAACAGATAGACTTTAAACAAATTAAAGTGACTAAAATGTAATATTTTGTCGCAAATCCTTTGCTTGCAATAACCGCATCAAGCCTGTGACCCATTGACATCACCAAACTTTTGCATTCTTCTTTTGTGATGCTTTTCCAGGATTTCACCGCAGCCTCATTCAGTTGCTGTTTGTTTTGGGGGGTTACTCCCTTCGGTCTCCTCTTTAGCAGGTAAAATGCATGCTCTTTAGGGTTTAAGTCTGGAGATTGACTTGGCCAGTCTAAAACTTTCCATTTCTTGCCCCTGATGAACTACTTTGTTGTTTTTGCAGTTTTTTTGGATCATTATCTTGCTGCATGATGAAGGATCTTCCAATCAGTTTGGTTGCATCTTTATTTAAATTGTCAGACAGAATGTTTCTGTAGACTTCTAAGTTCATTTTGCTACCGCCATCATGTGTTACTGTGTTGTTGTCAAGATGAACCTTTACCAAAGTGATGGAAAGGCTAAAGTTTAGAGAAAAAAAGGATCTGCTCATGATCCCAAACATACAAGCTCATCTGTGAAACACGGTGGAGGCAATGTCATAGCTTGGGCTTGCATGGCTTCTTCTGGGACGGGCTCATTATTCTTCATTGATGATGTGACACATGATGGCAACAGCTAAATTAACTCTAAGTCTACAGAAACATTTTGTCTGCCAATTTAAGGAAAGATGCAACCAAAGTGATTGGAAGATCCTCCATCATGCAGCAATATAATGACCCAAAACACAACAAAGGAGTTAATCACGGGCACAAAGTGGAAGGTTTTAGACTGGCCGAGTCAATCTCCAGACTTAAACCCTATAGAGCATGCATTTTACCTGCCAAAGAGGAGACTTAAGAGAGTTACCCCCTTACACAAACAGCAACTGAAAGAGGCTGCGGTAAAAGCCTGGAAAAGTATCATTAAAGAAGAATGCAAAAGTTTGGTGATGTCAATGGGTCACAGGCTTGATGTGGTTATTGCAAGCAAAGGATTTGCGTCAGAATATTACGTTTTATTCACTTTAATTTATTTAAAGTCTATCTGTTCCAATACTTTTGCTTGCCTAAAAATGTGGCGTTCCATTTCAAATAATGCCTTCTTCTAAGTTGTGTATCAGATCCAGATGTAAATACCTGGAAATGAAAGCTGAAATGTTGAGCTATTGTCTCATATTCATCTTTTGGTGTCAAACCCAAATGTTTCCGGTCTACAGCAAAAATAAAGGAATTGGCCTCACTGTTCCGATACTTATGGAGGGGACTGTATGTTCTGCATCTCCCACAAGTTATTAGGCAAACAGCTGAGGTTGCTACCGAGCAACTGGCAGCCTTCTCCCTCTCCCTCTCTCTCTCTCTCTCTCTCTCTCTCTCTCTCTCTCTCTCTCTCTTCCCACCAATCACCATCACTGGGGGAGACAAATATCCTAGCGCTCCCAAAAACCAATCAGCTTTTTTTCTGGTAAGAAAACTGGAGCATTTTAAATAAGTGTTATTTGCCCATGCACTGTGTAGTCTGTGCATGGGTTTGTTTATGTGTGGGCTTCAGAATAGTGTGACCAAAATTTGGTTTAATTTAATGCTGTGCAACTTGAAATTGCAGGTGGAATACACAAGGAGTGTTTATCAGCTTCAGGTTCTACTTGATAAACAGCAACAAACATATCCTCACCTCTGCCAAGAAACATACCAGAATCCAAATTAATAAAAAAATCCTCCAACATTTAAATTCCTGTATCCTTAAAGCTATAACTAAGTGTCTAACTTATGTTGCCCCCATGAGGAAGTTTAAGTAATTACAACAATACTGTCGGTGCATTTAAATGAGGTTAGCCTCTGGTGATTGTGCATGGACTTCATTCCTTATGCTGTACAACCAGGTTTTTTTCTTTGCAGTAGAATCAACAACTGAAACTTTTCTTGGGCGCTTCTTGGGATTTCCCTGTCTGAGCTTCTGAGCCAGTGTCCGGGGGTGACACAAGTTTATAAACGCTGCCATATTGAGAAATACAGAGAGAGTTGTGTGAAGCTGTTAGGCTGACTCAACATTGTGTCTACTCATTTGGCAATGGCTTGATTGTAATGGATAATCATTTATATGAAAAAGTTACACACTTTCGCTTTTAATTATCTTGCTGAATCATTTTCTCTGTATGTCTGTGTGTTTCTTTGAAACCACAGGATCACAGCCTACGGAGCAGCTGGCGGTCGCAGCGTATTGGCCATGAGCAGGTCACATGGTGTCTACATTACAGGAGACTTCCTGCTGAGAAAGGGAGACCTGCTGTATATCCTGGTGGGACAGAAAGGGGAGGATGCATGCCCCAATGTAAGTCTTTTTTCAATTCTCTTAAGTTCAGTAACTCTGATGTCATGCAGTAGGTTATAATGGCAAACTAAACATAAATAATGAGTACAGTACTATACAGTAATGGATCTACTTTAATGTAGCTGTAAACGCGACATTGATTGAACTTCTGAATTAGGAGTCAAATATTTTTCGGAGATGGCCGAAGCGCACTGTTGACAGAGCATGCTGAATCGCCCAGATGAGAGGATGTGTTTCCCGAAAATCGACATAGTTTTTTGTGATGTGATTCATGTCAGGTTGCTCTATTGCAGTTTTTAACAAGAAATTAAGACCAGAAAAGTAGTATAATAGGAGATCTTTAACTAGCATGCAAACTTTCATTAGTGCACTCTTCTCTGGAGAATGTTTGTTCTGTAACTCGTAAGTTAGGTGCAGGAGAAGACGTGTCATCAAGTGTATAAGTTATATACAATAATAAGGAAAATAGCAGAAAAGCTACTGTGAGTTGTTGCTGTCTGAGGCTCTTGTTGTCTGGTTTAGTGTGACTGTGTGCTCTGCCTGTGATAGTAGGCTGGTATCACTTTTATATGCAAGATTACACTGGCTGCATGGAAATAAGGTCTCTAGGTCATCTTCCTAGATAAGGGTATTATGTCTGTAATACTGCAAAACTAGAGGGCATGAAATACAATTCATTTTAAATATTAATTCCTCCCATTTGGTTTCAGATTTTTGCTCTCAGGGACAACACTGGACAAGTGATTTACAGAGAAATTATGTGTGCTGTAGCAGACAAAAATAAATCGCTTGACTTGACAGTCTGAAATTAAAGCAATCAGGCATCGGTATCCAGAGTTATGTGTGCCCGCTGAGAATTGCATACCTAAGCTAAAGGGGAATGTACCAGACATTGTTGTGCAAAGTTCTCTTTAAAATTAAATTATCGTCTTTGTCAGGTTCATCAACGATAATAAAGGATCTGAAGTCTGTAGCTTTTGAAGAAATATGCAAGCTTTCCTTTAGAAATCTCTCAATATTTCTTAGGGTAAATTATAGCTTAGGCCTTTACTTAATGTATAAACTATGCAATTCACACTTTCGAGCCAAGACAACCCGAAATATGTGTTGGTAAAACCATTTGATTCATAGATCTCGGAAATATAAAGACATAATCTTACTCATGTTCAGCTTAATTTTTCAAATACTTTAAAGGGATAGTTCAGTTTTTTTTAAGTGGGGTTGTATGAGGTACTTTGGCATAGATAGTCTGTTACCTTATGGAGATGGCGAATAGTGCAGTCACTATCAGGAGTTCGGGAGAGACTTTGCTTTAACAGAAGTCATCATTGTAGTGTTGTAGAGGGGGCCAGGAAAAAAATGGTTTGTCATGGCTTATATAAGTGCTTACCTAACACATAAATATTTGTTCAATTGTACGCTAAATGTGGGATCTTTTCACTGCTTTACTTTGCTGCTAAACAGGCGTTTTATTTTTGCACTTTTTTTCAAGTTTAGTTCGCCCATGTATTACTACGCAACTCGGGCTGTTGAAGTGCAGCTTTCCCTACGCCAATCAGCTGTTCGACACAGAGCCACCACACTTATTCAAGAAACACAAGAAAACTAAAATTAGTGATTTTGAATGTGGCAATGCCATGCCATTCACTGTGTCACATAAGAGGAAACCTTTATGAACCAGAGCATACAGAAGAAAAACTAGCGCCAGAAGTTTCCCTCTCTGTCTCTAGACCCGTTCCTTCTCCCTTTGCCTACATGTGTCATGTTACGTAAAAATTATAGTTAGGAAAGTCTTGTGGTTTTTGCTTTTAATAGGCAGAATGGTAAAAGGCAGACTGTGTAGCTTAGCAGGCAAGTGGTCCCTGCCACTGTGTTACACTTATTAGTTTGTAACATGTTTTTCCTTTAAAGTGCTCGGTACAGGCAGCAGAGAGGGACTGGGGCACTCCAATGTGAGACCAAGTTGTTTAAGGTTCCTCTTATCTCCTCCCATGTTCTGACAGCTAAGAGAGGCAGCAGCTCTCTGCAAAGGGTTGCTCTGAAAGTGATTTGTGCTTTCTCACACCTAGCATTCACCCTGGTGAGGGAACTAATACCTCCACCAAATACTCAATGTCCGACTCTCTGTGTGTCTTTTTCTTTCTACCAGGCACACACACACTTTCTCAAGAACACACACACCTCCTTTTTCACTTTATTCTCTCTCTCTCTCTCTCTCTCTCAGACACAAACTCTCAACTTTCAAGTGAGCAGCTGCAATGACAGAACAGCCTGAATGAAGGGTCTGGCCACGATCAATATACCTTCCCAACTCAACGGGCGGTACCTACGCGTGCATTTCAAATACCACTGCACTCAATTGTATAGCACAGCAACCAATCAGTGCAATGAACAGCGGGGCTATCTGGTAATTAAACTGTTGCCGTGGTCGGTCGGGCAAAACATAAAATTCATCTTTCTTGCTAATTAAATATTTGAAAGCCGTCTTCCAAATTGTGAAGTGTCGAGGCCAAAGCCGTTTCAAACTCAAACAACATATCCACAGCCATCTTGGTTGTTTACTATCACAGCTTCGACGGCGCATACCCAGCACTGTCGGCATCCGGTTACGTCCGCCCCAGAGCCCGATACATAGGGCTCTGTCCCACCCAAATCAGATAGAACGATTTGATTAGCAGGTCGGAATTTTGTGATATAGCTCCAATGGATCGTGTCCAGACCAACAGGCTGAGCAAATTTTAATTTGCCAGCGGCAGGTTTGGATTTCCAGGCTAGCATCTCAAATTATTTGCCAACAAAACTTCCAGTTCCATTTTTATAAAGAAGCTCTAACAGATTGGAACGACAGCAGGCTGACAGGATGTCCCTGTTGGTTAACATGATAAATCAACTTAAAGCCAATACACTTCAACTTTAAGACACTATTATCAATTTGGGTCATTCAAAAAAATGTCCTGCCCTTTTAAAATTAAATGCACATGTTTAAACTCCCAGTAGCAACATATTCAAGGTTAATTGGATGGAGGATTCATTTAATATTTACACTTTAAAACTGCCTTCATTTACACATATGGAAAACCATCAGGAACTATTCGGGCCACATATTGGATTGGTTTCTGGCCTATCAGCCTCATTTTATGTTTTCAAGGGAATCAAAATCAACTTGAAAATATATAACAGGACAGTAAACTCTAACTATGTGTAGTCATGTGTATCAGTTTAAACTTTTACAATTGTCTTTATAAGGAGATCAATGGCCCTGGCTTATCAGCTCCTGTGTATTTGGATATTTCTGTTTGGTATCTATACTCACCAATATAATGCTCAACACCCTCCTCCTTTTACACAACTGACAATCATCAAAGCAATGTGTCTGTGAACTCTCTCTCTCTCTCTCTCTCTCACTCTCTCTCTCTCTCTCTCTCTCCCCTGCAGTCCAACGGCATCCTGAATAAGATCTGCCAGGAACAGAGCGGCCCCATGGTCAACAAAACACAAGTGAAAGGAGGAGGAGGAGGAGGAGGAGGAGGAGGAGGAGGCGGGGCTACGTATGTGTTCAAGGTAAAGTATGCTGATGGAATGATGCATTCAGCGACAGGAGATATAATGTAACTTAATATGAAGGTAGAATCTGCACATTATATTTCAATCTGTATGTATGATAAAGAACATGGTCAAGAATAATACTAAACAATATGTCTCACATATGTTCAATCAGCCCAGTTTATCTGTGGCTGTTAACTATATGCTATAATGCAGGTTTTTGGGATGCTGTCAGCTCGCTGTACCTTTGCAAGCAATTCATATTATTGAGATCATTTTAGTCTGCTGTCAGCCATTTAATCAATATATCATGAAGCAATAAATCCCCAGAGACAGTGGTTATGTTGGTGTCTTTACTCCCATCACTGCACAGATAAGCTGACCAACTGCCCAGTCATCCACAACCCAAAGTATTCCCTTTAAAAGAACAGTTTGACATTTTGGCTAGAGAGCAGATTTGCCCTCTCACACAGAGTTAGATGAGAAGATCGCTACCACTTTCATGTCTATCCATCAAATACAGCCAGCAGTCTGTTAGCTTATTTTATGTGCTGTACTGTTTGTTGGCCCAGGGTCTGGGCACATTGACACTGCTTTAGGGCTGCTGGTAGGCAGACCTTTGGACAGAGCCAGGCTAGCTGTTTCCCTCTGTGTCATAATTACCAAACAAACATCAGATGATGATGATCTCATCCAAAATCTCATCTATAAAGCAAATAAGCACAATTCCTAGGATGTTAAACTATGCATTTGAATTACATAAATCTAACTTTAAACAAATATGACCCCAGGTGGACAAAAGAGGCAACATTCCGCTCATCATCGCTGCTGGGGGCGGGGGCCGGGGGTACAGCAGCCAATCAGAGACCCAGCTGGAGCAGATGGACTATGACCTCAGCCAACCAGGACGCAATGGGAAGTCATACGCTGCAGGTACACTACACAGAGCTTTGGTGTGTGTGTGTGTGTGTGTGCGTGTGCGCGCGCGTATGTTCAGCTGATTGTGTGTTGCATGTGTGGAGACAAAATGTATTGAAGGCATTGGGTGTGACTGCAGTTGTGTATGAGTTTGATACAGGGACGACATAAATTGTGTAATGTGTAGGAGAAATTGACACTTTGATAAGAAATGAGTGAATAGGTGAGTGTACATGGCTAATAACACATTACAGGACTTTATAAGGCTAATTGTTCCGAACTTTGTGGTGAAAAAAGCTGTTCTGTTTCCCTCTGTGTGCACACAAACTAATATGATCTCAGATTGCCTGCTGTGGATGTTTATTAGCATGTCTACTTGTAATTTGTAAACATATCCACACAGTATATCCTGAAGGTATCCACTTCTGTTTTAATATGTTTCATAGGTCCACCTCCCTGTGCCAGTGTTTGTGTTTGGGCCAAAATTATTATTATGATTATTTCATAGCTTCGTCCCCCATTAATGCAGCGGCAGAACTTCATGCTCTGTTCTATCGTTGTAGTGTTACATCATGCTCACTGCAGCTTCTATTATTCATATGCTCGGAGATGACGAACAGCCAGGAAAACAGTAGATATCGATTTGTATGTCCTCACAAAGCCACAGGTTTATTTCTGAGGAAACTCTATAATGAAAAATGAAATATTCAGCACGTCTGAGGAGATGTGTTGCTAGTAGTGTGAGGTGTGTCTGTTTCCTATTTGTTTGTATCTCTCAGACGCCAGAGGAGGAAGATGACAAGGGAAAAGGAGAAATGAAATTGACTGAAATATGGGAGGGATTAGTTAAAACTTTAGTAGCTGCAACTCCAGCGATTTTTTTCCTGTTTTTGTGGTCAGTCTCCTTATCACTAATAGAGGATTGCATTGTATATGTGTGTGAATATAGTTGATACTTTGTGTGTGTCCTCACAAGTGTAACTGTACAAGCGTGTGTGTGTGTGTGTGTGTGTGTGTGTGTGTGTGCATACAGCACACATTCCTGCATCTTATTGTTCTATTAATTTAAGAACTCACCCTCTTTGCCTCCCTTTCCCTGTGTCACTCACACTTAACCCCCACATTACTGTGTGTGTATTACTCCACATCTCATGTACGTTGTGTTGTGTTTTGGTGACAGGTGGAGGTGGAGGTTGGAATGACAGTGCTGCAGTCAGTCAGGGTGGCAGGCCTCTGGTGCTGGGGGGACAGGGGGGGCAGGCCTGTCAGAAGTTCTGGCAGACCCACGGAGGCTTCGGTGGCGGCGGAGGCGGCTGCATGTCCGGGGGCGGCGGAGGAGGCTACAGAGGTGAGTCCAGGAGAATTCTGGGAATAACCTAACTGTCTTGGAGCTGTCAGTAAATATACGTCTGGTAGTAGAGCCAAAATGTGCTTTATACTGAATGTGACAGGTTGAGAGAGTTAATACAGATCAGGGATCAGGCTGAATCCCAGAAATAGCTGCATGTTCTATCCCTCTGAACTGCCCAATCAACTGTTAGTCACTCTGGATTAGACCATGCATCATTCAAACACACAACCAAAATATTTGAGAATTATTTATTTAAAATAGGGACTATGTGCATATTGATATTAATATGCAAGATTATAGCCGGTGGCTAATTTAGACAGGTATTGCCTTTGTCAGGTTGATGCTAAATTAACAAGGTCCAACACAATAAATCAATATGAATAATAACAGTGAAAGAGTACAATAAACAAACATACACACAATAGACAATGTTGCTCATGATCACAAACCATCATTTATAGGACCCAAAAAATGTGGTGTTAATTGCTAATATTGGATAATATTGTTTCTCCTTGTACAAAGTGTAAGAATTACAACAAATCATGTGCTAATGAGTATAACGATGGCACTGAGGTTTTGACACTGTGTTTGTCCTCCTGGTTTCTAGGCGGTAACACTTCTAAAAACAACAACCCCAAACATGATGGTGACGATGGCACGTCCTTCCTCGGCCCAGAGGGAGAGCCCTTCCTCTATCCACTCAAAGGTAACGTTAGGCTGTGTGTAGTAATACATTCGTCAGCACTCAACACCTGAGGTTGAGACAATTGCATGAAGGAGTTGATGTGCTTGTGCTTTACAAGTGATAAGAAAAACTGTTTTTTTGCTATTGACATTTTAAGTTTTGTTTAGTTTTTGTCTTGGTACACCTGGTTTGCTTGCTATAGTACAAGCTTTCACAGCTCTTAACTGATATAGATCTGTACGTCCAGATGAGAATGAGTTTTTGTACCGTGTGAAATTAAAAAAAATTAGATTGTACAAATGTGAAGCAGATATTTAAAGACACAGCGGGCTAAAAGTCTGAGTTTCTGATATTTAATTGATTAAAACTCCTCCAGGTAGAGTTAAGGAACTGTGTGATAAATCCACTCAGTGTAGACCTGTTGGCCATCAATACATCATCTTAGGGTGTATTCACACATGCTGTGTTTAGTTCGGTTGAAACGAACTCAGGTGCACTTCCACCTTCGGTGCGCATCTTTCAGACAGGTGTGAATACAGCAATCGCACTCGGGGGCGGACCAAACAAACGCTCCGAGACCCAGCTGAAGAGGTGGTCTCGATGCGCTTCAAAACGCACTCTGCTGCAGTTCGTTTGTGGTGTGAATTTGGCCGGACTCGATCCGACCCAATTGCAGGAAGCACTGCGCCTTTTCTTTCTTTTCTTTTTTAATAAATCGCCATCAGCTTCACATTATGGGAAAGTGTTGTTGTCGCCATTGTTAGGAAGATTAGTTGTGGTTTGACCGGGAGCCCCGAGCGAAAATATTACATTTGATAATGACGCGTGCGGATCAGCGATCAGATGGAGAGGAGCGTCTCCTACAGTGCCAACAGGTTCACGCTGCGCTTTGCATGAAGTGTGTGTTTTTATTGTTCTTCCCAACGGGACCGTCAATACTGTCCCCGTGTCAGTTTGGTGCTGAACTGCACCGAACTGACACCCAGCTGATACAGAGCTTAATCAGCTGTGTTTCAGTTTGAGCCTATTCTTCACGCGAGCCGCGCGTCCAGCAGCAAAAATACAGTAAAAAATATGTTTCACATCGTAGGCTAGAAGCCACATAACGTGGCATTGTCATAGGGCTACATATTATAACCATATGAAACAACAATAATTTGATGTTTTTCTTCTTTATTTATAGGCTAGATGTAGGCATTTTTATTATTTTTAACCCCATATTATATCAATGATAAATTCGCAGTTTTTACTTCGTTCTTCCTGCTTCTCTCCACCCCATAATGTCTGTCCAATGAATGAATGACCTCAGATCACGTGTGGTTTTGCTTCGTAATGCTGGTTCACTTGCAAAAGGGGCAATATGAAAGTGGACCACACCAAAAAAAAAAATCCAAATTCTATTTGGTCTGGACCAAAGCAAGTGAACTAACAGACTTTCCATGTGTGAATACACCCTTAGATTCCATCTTCACTCTGCTCTTTACAGTAATAGAGAAATGGAAATAGGAAAATAAATTGAAGTGCTTTTTCAAGTCTTCCATTGGGACGTGCTAAAGAACGGACTGATATCTCTTTCCAATTGAGCTTTAATGGGGCTGATGCTGTCTGCTGAGGCAGTGCCGCTTTCAGAAAACCGCACTGCTCAATGTGTCATCGACCTCACTTCATTTTCTCGGAGAGGAAAAATACTTCAGAATGAGTTTCAGCTTGAAATAACACAGACATTTTCAAAATGCAGCACATTCCCATTTATTAAAATATACATAATCTTCTGGCCTCAGCTGGTTAACACAGTAGTCTATGTAGTTAATAATAATAATAAAAACAATAATAATACATCAGATTTGTATAGCCCTTTTCCAGGTGGCCAAATACGCTTTTAAAATTGCAGCTAAATCAGAGAATACAAAACCGAACAAAGAAAGAAAAAAGTTTAAAGGTTAAAACCAAGAGTGAATAGGTGCTTTTTGGGGACTTGAAGGACAGAAGAGTTTTGGCATTGTGGATGTGACTGGGGAGGGCATTCCAGAAGGAGGGGGTGGCTGTGGCAAAAGTTTGTTAGGATGGCCCAGTGGTTATTTTCTGTCATGCCCCCCCCCCCCCCCCCCAAATTGAAATACTATTGAGAACCTAATATTTATGTATTTATTTGTACAAAACCACTGTATGAGTTTCTGGCACGAGCATTGTGCATACAATCACCTTATTATCAAATTAGATAACAAAAATTAGCTGAGATAACGTCTGCAGCAAAAAAAAATCAAAGTTCAGTTTATTAGCTCAATTTGTAACATTTAAACAAGACTGCTCAGTCTGTGTGAATCTCAGGACAGAGAAACAAGAGCAAATGATTCACTGAGGTTTGCATTTCATTCAAAACAGTTTTAAACTGTAAACATAGTTAAGGTGGTGTTTTTTTATTATTATAGGCTAATAGGCCTTCTGTGATGCGATAACCAATAATGCATTAATGTTATTATTAGTCTACTTGCTTGATTTCATAGCCTAGAGACACTTGGAGACACATGTGGACATTTATTTACTGCATATCGCGGCCTTTCGCGCGGATATGACCATACACAAGCACACATCGTGCTAGCACTTTTTTTTTGGTCAGTTGGAAATCAAGGCAGCCCGCGCCCCCCCTGACAACTCACGGCGCCCCACCATTTGAGAAGCACTGGCCTAGAGGACGGGGGTCCGACCGGACCAGTAACCATGAGGTCGCTGGTTCGATCTCCGGCACCGGACAGAGGGTGCTAATAGTAAAACTAGTGGTGGCTGCTATAACATCTATGGCTAGCCCACCACCACTGTGTCTTTGAGCCTTTAACCCCAAACTGCAAACTGCTACAGGGGTGATGCACTATGGCGAAGCCTGCGCTCTGACCCCCTTCGAAGTGTGTGTGTGTGTGTGTGTGTGTACTTTTTAATGTGAAAGTAGGGGTCAGGCAGGGCTGTGTCCTAGCCCCTGTCCTGTTCAACATGTTCCTGTCCACAGTCACCCTCCTCTCACACAAAGCCCTGGAAACCACAGACGGTGTCCACATCCAGTTCCGGCTGGATGGAAACCTATTCAATATCAGGCGCCTGCAGACCTTCACCAAAATCACCACACGACAAATCCTGGAGCTCCAGTACGCTGATGACTGCGCACTCCTCGCTCACACACCAGATGCTCTGCAGCGGGCACTTGATGTGGTAACCACCATATACAGTGCCCTTGGACTCAAAGTCAACACATCCAAAACTCAGATAATCGTGCAGCAAACATCCCACCAACCGGAAGTGCCTATCTTCACTGTTGACGGCCAAAAGCTCACAATTGTCCCGCACTTCACCTACCTTGGAAGCGTCCTCTCACCCACCTGCAACATCGACAGTGACATCCAGGTCCGCATAGCCCTAGCCTCCTCTGCCTTTGGTAGGCTTAAAAGTCTTTCTAAATAGAAATCTGACAGTTTCTACAAAAGCAGCTGTATACAAGGCAGTCTGTCTGTCCACACTGCTGTATAGCTCAGAAGCCTGGACACCATATCAAAGGCACATCAGAACCCTTGAGACATTCCACATCCGTTGCCTGCAAAGGATCCTGGGTGTGTCCTGGGAGGACAGAGTCCCTCATGTGGACATCTTCGACCGCACCCACACACCAAGCATCGAAGTGCTCCTTGCCACAAGACACCTGCGTTGGGTCGGCCATGTAGTCCGCATGCCCACCCAGCGACTCCCCCGCCAGATCCTCTATGGCCAACTTCAGGAAGGTCGTAGGTCTGCTGGGGGACAGCGAAAACGGTACAAGGACCACCTCAAAACCCTCCTGAAGCGCTGTGACATCCAGCCAGCATCCCTGGAAAGCCTGGCTGCCGACCGTCCCACATGGCGCTCAGCCAGCCACCAGGGTGTAGCACACCTCCAGGAGCAGACCACTGAGAGGAGAATACAGCGGCGTGCACAGAGACACCAGCGCGCTGCAGGGGCCACCCTCTCATGTACAGACTACATCTGCCCCACATGTGGCAAACTATGCGGGTCGCGCATCGGCCTCTATAGCCACATGAAATGGCACCAACGAAACCCCCCATAATAACCCAGCTCAAGTGGAGCAACGTCATCATCGAATACGATGGACAGCCATAAGCAAGAAGCAAGGGGGGAGGGAGGATAGAGAGGGGATAGGCGAAAAGACAAATTTCGATGTGTTAATTGACTAAAAATATCACTTAAAAGCTGTGTCACCCCAATGTTGCTAATTACAGAAGGTAATTGAAATGTTCATCCTCTATTGTAGCTATTTATATATTTCAAAGCAAAAGTTAATGAGGAAAATATTATGTTGTCTTAAGATACTGTATAGTGCTGGCCAGGCCATAAACTTCTGTAAATGCCTCCATTGTTGTAGCCTCATTGTAAAATACAATAAATATCACATATTATATGACAAATAATGAAGATAAACATTAGAATTGTATAGAGTTGTTTAAGGTTTTATGATTGAAAGTTTTATATTTCTGCAAAAGAAGACCAGAAACCAGTGTTGAATAAATCTGACGCCTGAAAAGAGAGAAGTGACATGATTTATAACCAATGAAATACCAGAAAGTTTGAATCATTATCACAGTATGAAGGATGGAATATTATAATGTAATATCTATAATTTCATAAAATATAAAAAGTCAGGTGTGAGGGCACTGTGGTTTGAAGTTGTAATCAGAAAAGGTAACACCAGTAGTTTCCTTCTCAGCTTGAACAGACAGGTTCTCCAGCTTGAAGAAAAGCAGCAGGGGATTCTGGACCATGCTGCTGCCCAGTCCATTTTAAAACCTAAAAGAGGATCAACAATCATTGTATTAAGTTAACACAGAATACAGGCTTCTTCAAACCAGTGTGGAGGAAGAATGATACAGTTTGGACTACACAGTCATCCAGTCATATTACTGTCACTAGATGCTGGTATAGGCACAGAGGAAAACATGCATGTAATAGAGGCCAGGAGAGATTCAATGAAACTCCAGTGATTTATTTGTATGAAAAATAAATACAAATTTTTTCATACAGGTGTCGGGGAACAGAGCAAATCACTAATCAAGTTAAAATGGGGAAACATGACTTATCATTACAGGTCTACTTAAAGGTCTTGCTTTGCTATATGATAAACTGTTGCAAGGCAGGAACACACTTTAATGCTCCACTCTGTGTCTAAAGATCCACAATACAGAGTATCACAGCTTCACATCAGTATCCAGTCAACATCTGCTCTGGAGACATTTGTATTCTCCTTTGGAACCCTCTGTAGGGTTCTAGGTTAGATTTATGTATTTGTACTTAAAGCTGATAACAGAATGATGAGAGAAAATAGATTCTGCAGATGAGCGCCTTTGCCTTGCTTACTAAACAGAGCAGGCTTCTTTCATAGACAGCCCCATCACTTATTCATATTGTCCGCACTTGCTTTAATTTACAATAATTTATTTCTTTAAGTCTAAATTAAGTAATGGAGGTCGTAAAAAATCTTTTTTAAAGCAATTTATGGTGGTGAACGGTAGTGTGAGACTAAATCTGCCTGCTGCAGATTTAGTCTCAGCCAAGACCACAAGCAGATTGTTTCAGTGATTAACACACCCTCAGTTAGAAATCGTAATTTCATCTAATTTAAGGGAGACAAAAAGGAAAATTGGAAGCCCCCTATATAACATGAACAGCCTAGATAATTCATCACATATGCTTTGATCATCCGAGGTAGTACATCACACACCAGATAATCAGACTGAATTTCCATTTTTCTTTTTCACCGTTTGAATCACTGATAAAAAGTGGGTGGTTGTGAGGTCTTGGAGGATTACTTAATTGCTATTGCCATGATCTAGTGATGTACTGTATAGGTATGTGTTGTGGAAATGGTTTAAATGTATGCTGGATAATGATGATGGTTAGAATAAAACCTAAAAAAGCCAACCACACAGTTTCTTTTATTAGGATAATTTGGAGTAAATTACATTGCCGTTTTTGTTGAACTTTCTGCTAATTTTACTGGGAGACATCCTGCTGATGCCTTATCAAACCCAGTTATTATTTTTTTAAACCTCTGCTCTGCATCGTGTGTGTGTGTGTGAATGTGTGTGTGTGTGTGTGTGCGTGCGTGCGTGTGTGTGCGTGCGTGCGTGCGTGTGTGTGTGTGTGTGTGTGTGTGTGTGTGTGTGTGTGTGTCTGTGTCTTTAGCTATGGAGGGTGATGGTGAGGTGATCATCAGTCCGGTGCAGAACTGCAGCCATTGTGAAAGCGGTGAATGCCACGAGATCACGGAGAGTATCGTGTGTTACTGTGATGATGACCTCATCCTGGCACCAGACGGGGTCTCCTGCATCAACGCCACAGGTCTGACATACTTTATCACACATACACACATGTGCACGCACATTCACACACACACACACACACACACACACACACACACACACACACACACACACACACACACAGGGAGTTGCCGTTGGGCTCCAGTAACAGCCTCAGAAGAATGATGAAAGAAAACCTAAAGATTAAAGTTACCCAGTTGATGTTAACTACGCTGGTAAGTAGTCTCAGTGCAATAAAAAAAAGTTAAAAGCCGAACTTTATAACACCTGCTCAATCTGCAGAACGTGAACATGTAGAAAGCGATCGGCTATTCATCTGGAAATGAATGAAGGCGATAACGACGGCGAACAAATGACAGCCGAACCAATGTATGTGCGTGTGTGCGTGTGTTTGTGTTTGTGTGGTTAGCCTACAAGACGGGCGCTTCCGAGGGGCGAGGGAGCGGGGGACAATGAAGTCACGGCTAACCGTGTACATTAAAAAATATTTGTTGTGTAACTGTTTGGACATTTTTGTAAACGTTCACACCCCTAATAACAATATGAAAGAAAGAACCATCATTTATTTCTCTCTCTCTTCCACACTAATATGTGAAATGAATCCAAACGTAATAAAGAGTTAAGCTGAATGTAATTGTACCTGTAATAGACTGTGACTCAGTGAACAGATAATGAATTCATCTACAAAAGTAATTAAGCCCGGGAGGCTCTGTACTTTGTTGAATCTTTATCTGAGGAAAAGTTTTGTTAATGGAACCTTAATAATTCATAATAATTATCAATCGGTAGGATAAGCTAACCTGTTAGCGAAAAGATTATTCCTTTACTATAGCTGGTATTATCTGAGTGATTAATTCTGTTCTGTGATGTGGTATCCATCTCTGTGCTATTTACTGATATAGTGACAATGCACAGTGGATTATGAATGCATTTCATTATGGCCTAATAAGCTTAATTCCATGCCTCTGGCATTGCCCATTGGACAATAATTTTTTTTTTAACCTTTATTTATACAGGTAAATCCCATTGAGACTGAAGACTCTTTTACAAGGGAGACCTGTTTTCCTTTTCCCACGTTACCATCCACACACACATTCATACACCGATAGCAGGCTAACTATCGACATTCACACGAGGCGAGGTGGGTTAAGTGTCTTGCCCAAGGACACAACAACCATGACACAGGTGGCAGGGCGGGATCGAACCTCCAACCCTTTGATCATCAGCCGACCTGCTCTACCAACTGAGCCACAGTCGCCCCAAGACAATGTCAACCTTCACTAGAAGTCTACTGTCCCACTCCTCTTGGGTTAAACTGTGACAAAGGAATAGGGACAAACCCCTGTGGCTCTATAATAAGGATTTGTAATCTGAGATGAATAACGAGGGTATGAATGTAGATCTGAACTGAATTCATGTGGCGGAATGTCACTTGATAATTGAAAGGCAAAATAACAGGTCCATTACCATCTCAATAATATCTGAATGACCTAGAGTGTCTCCTTGCCCTATGATATGCAAATATTTTCTCCGTAATGACAAGCAGTAGATAATTCTATGATGCCAGGTCATAAAAGGTCACACTCTCAATATGGTCCCTCTATCCATCTCTCAGTGTGTAGAGTTGTTCCTCAGCCTTTTAGACAAGTGAAATGAGATCTCCCATTGACGCTGTAAAGAGAATTGACATGCAGCGGTCGACTGTGCTGCTCCTAAACTCTGTTGTGTCATCGTTTTCACATCATTAATTAAGTGACTGGATCAAAGTGTTGGAGTGAATGTTAATACTCCTCTGGGGGAGATAACCACTGCACAACACTGATGTTTCCTGTTGTCTTTTACAGAGGGGTCCCTGCTGCCTCCCCAGCCCTCTCTCTCTCACCTGGCCCTGGGTCTGTCTGTGGGAACCTCGGCCCTCATCGCAGCACTGCTGCTGGCTGTGTCTGGACTCATGATAAGTACGAATCAACACAGACGACTGTCTGGGGCGACTGTGGCTCAGTTGGTAGAGCGGGTCGGCCGATGATCAAAGGGTTGGAGGTTCGATCCCCGCCATGCCACCTGTGTTATAGTTGTTGTGTCCTTGGGCAAGACACTTCACCCACCTTGCCTCGTGTGAATGTCGATAGTTAGCCTGCTATCGGTGTATGAATGTGTGTGTGAATGGTAACGTGGGAAAGGAAAACAGGTCTCCCTTGCAAAAGAGTCTTCGTTCTCAATGGGATATACCTGTATAAATAAAGGTAAAACAAAAAAAGACCAGTCAGTTAAAGGTGGAGTCAGCTTGCTTATTGACAAAATGACAACTTGTCAAAATCAGTGAATATCTCCTCAAGATCTGATACATGTTTGTACTGTGTCTGCTGAAAAGAAATCCAGCCTTAATACAGAGCCTAGGCTCTCTAAACATGTTGATAGCTACGGTGGGCCCCTTTTTTTTACATACCCTCTGTTTAGAGGAGCCTACGCGGTGCAAACCTGATGTTAATGCACAGTCTAGGCTCTGTAAACTGGTATGTAAAAAAAGGGTATTTAAACAAAGGGAGTCCACCGTAGCTAGCAACGTGCCTGTTTACAGAGCCTGGGATGTGTTTGAACACTTGATGTGTTTATAGCAAACACACGGTACGCACAAGTAGTGGATCGTGAGGAGATATTCACTGATTTTGACTAAAAGTGATTTTGACAGCAAGTGTTCTGCAGAATCCCTGACTCCTCCTTTAAGACAGGAAAAAGGCTGTACATTATATACTGTATGTGGCACAACGACACCGGAATATCAGTTTTTAATATAAATACTGGCTCAGCCACTGCAGATATGATCTTAGAGGATGAGGATGATTTCATTTCAAGCTGAAGCACTGTAAAGCTATACAAGGTACCTTTTGGTAGATATAATAACCTTCTTAACCAGATATCTCACTGGAAGCTGTTTAATATGGTACGTGACAGTTGAAGGAAATGTATTTCACAGATGTACAGATACACAGAGAAAGTCAATTAAATAGTATGAGGGATATGAAACTAAAGTAATATCTGAATAAATAATAGTAACTGTAGCGATAAGAGCTTATGGAGACATAAAATATAGGGAAAAGTGACAGTGGTGTGTATCATAGCAGCAGAGTCAGTTAGTCTATAGTATAAAATGATATGTAGTATAGTGCAACACCATAAGGAGACAGACCATGATGCTCAATGTCTGAGAGGTTTTCCTTTCGAATGTTTGCATTTTCTCACTCACTCACTCACTCACTCACTCACTCACTCACTCACTCACTCACTCACTCACTCACTCACTCACTCACTCACTTGGCGGCAGACTTCTACCCTGATGTACACATCCAGACTCCAGCCTACTCTGTAGCGCAAACATGAGTAACATGAATAGATTAGGCGGGAGCTAAGGAGGTATGGAACTACCACTGTGATGAATGAAACGTGCTAATGATGGATAGCTACTTAGCCGGCGGCTGACAGCCCTCGTACATTAGACAGCACTTGGTAAATAAATAACTCCCCTACACACACGATAAATACACACACAAACCTTTCCCTCTGTAACTAATGTCTTCCCAGCCCAGGTTGAGCCTTCTGGCACTACATTTGTGTGTATGAGTGCACATGTGTGAGACAGAAAGAAAAGGTGTTTTCATACTGTGGGCTGTTCTACACACATAATATATAATCATACCAGGCATTTGTTTGCAATATGAAAGAAGGAGGTGTACGTTTTTAAGATTATGTATGACATGTATGCTGTTACACTTTTGCAATAAAAATGTCCACAGAGACATTTATTTTATTTTATATTGGTCAATTTATTGAACATGTCAACACAAACTAAAACTCAACATTAACAAGACAAAGCTATACAGTGAGGGTTTAACTCTGAAACTGAATGAATTGGAATGTTTTGAAAAGACAAATCCTGCATCTGGAAAGAGTAGAGAGAGAGAATCAATATTTCAAAAGACACAAAGGAATTCAATTTTGTAAAAGTACAAGCGTTCAAGTTGTTGTACAAGCACAAAGAGTCTATAGAGAAATAGTAAATGGAAAAGCTTTCTACTTGGTGTGCTTTGGCTGACATCAATAATTTTCTTTAACAAGAAAAACAAGATGGGTTCAAGGTTTTGTTTGTTTTTTCTAAATTGTGGATGTCTCTGTAGTAGTGCAGTGAAACTGTCTCTTTCATGTTGGTCTCACCAGTGTACAGGCGTAAACACACAGAGCTGCAGTCTATTCAGCTGGAGCTGCAGAGTCCAGACTGTAAGCTCAGTAAGCTGCGGGCCTCCACCATCATGACCGACTATAACCCAAACTACTGCTTCGCTGGCAAGACGGCATCTGTCAACGACCTGAAGGAAGTACCGCGGAGAAACATCTCCCTCAGCAGGTAAAGAGCCCACAAGCAACAGTCTAGTTCCTGCAGCATACACTATGGATTAGGACAATTTAATCTGATCATTACAAGTGGCCATTATGAACAGCACCTGTGTCTACGTCAGTATCAGAACAAACATGACAAATAGCACAGTTCATTGTAACTGTGATGAAAATCCATTTGAAAGGCTCTTTAAATAGCGTGCAGTCATAAATACAGTGTGGTGCGAGTAAAAGCAGTTAAAGTAAAGCCTGGAATAGGGTGTGAAATGTTTGGGTCCAACACAGTGATTCCAGCAGCTGAGAAATGATTTTTCCAGGGCTCTTTTCAATTTTTAATGCATCTTTCATGTGCTTATAGTTCACCAGTTTTTGATTCTGCTTCTTAATCTTTGTGAGAAATTATTTTCTCTCGTGGACTCATGAATATCTTTCAGCATCTAGATTGAGTCAAGTTATGAATCAAGTGAAAAAGCAGCAGACTATATTTTAGTGTCAAAGTTCAGCATTCTACACTCTGTCATCTGCAGCAGGATGTCACATAGATACAGTTTTGGTCTTTGTGGGCTGAAAAGCTGCTCAGTTAATTTAGAATACTGACAAGCACCTCTGCCTAGATGTTCACAATACATTGTGTTGATTTATTTTCCATGGCTTGTATTTCTTTACCTTGTTCATAGGAGATTATTCTCATGACGCGTGTATATTCTAGGACATCTAGGTATTACTGCTGGCTGCTTCTAATGTCTTCAGTCTGGAAATCTCATCTTACACTTTGCTCGTCTATGTCCCCACTGTGTTAAAGCTTTAGCTTAATGTCTAAAATATGAATTTAATTGTAATGAATAAATGTCTGCGTGTCTCAAGGGGTCTGGGTCATGGTGCTTTTGGTGAAGTCTATGAAGGGCTGGCAGTGGGGATACCAGGAGAACCCAGCCCACAGCAAGTGGCCGTCAAGGTAGGTTATATCTGAAGCAAAAATAGTTTTTCAGTTTTTATTCCTTTTTATATTTTTACTATATACACTCTATTTTACTACCATATTGTCAGTGTCATGAAGCAACGCATCTGAGGCACTGAATAAAGAATACTAACAATAACTACTGTATGTTAATCTTCTAACCATTCATTGAACTGAGATGTATTTTTCCAATAGACTCTTCCAGAGGTTTGCTCTGAGCAAGATGAACTGGACTTCCTTATGGAGGCTCTCATCATTAGGTAAGATACACTTTGACAGTAACACAAATCTGTCTTTCAAACTGTTCCAACAAAATGAGGTATTTATGTTTCCTGACTGGTCCCTGCTGTGTGTGTGTGTGTCCCTGCAGTAAGTTCAGCCACCAGAACATAGTGCGTTGTATAGGAGTGAGTCTGCAGGCCATGCCCAGGTTCATCCTGCTGGAGCTGATGACCGGAGGAGACCTCAAGTCCTTCCTGAGGGAGACCAGACCCCGACTGGTGAGACACACTGCTCTCTCACGCTCAAGTGCACATTCTCTGTGTTTACCACCTTAAAGGGATAGTTCAGTATTTTTGAAGTGTGGTTGTATGAGGTACTTATACATAGTTAGTCAATTACCCTATGGAGATGGCGGTCAGAGCAGTTACTTTTAGGAGTTTGGGAGAAGTCGCTGAAACGGAATTCAGCATTGTACTGCTGCAGAGGGGACCAGCAGAAACATATTTTTTCGCAACATACCTTTATAGTTCATATATATAGGGGAGAACGGGGGAATCTGAGGCATCGGGTAATGTGAGCCACCCCCTGTATCTAGGCAACGGAAAACATTTGTGATCATGTGAGATATATGTTTTCAAGCCCCTCTCATTTCCCCATGGCCCTGAAAGAGAGGACCTTATGGTGCTGTGGTAAGCATGTTTTTTTCACCAAAATAGGTATTTTGCATGTAAAAGTAAATTTTCTTGCTGTCAACTTAATCAACTGTTGTGCCAAAGCAAATGCATTCACGCAGAAAAACTTCTATCATACGTGTTGATGAACTACCAACATATGAAACCATGTGATGCTGATAACTGAAGATTTGCCTGAAATGCTAAGAGAGGTAGTTTTTTCTCAAATTGTGGTGGTGGAGGAAAGTGAGCCAAATGCTGTGGGGGAAAGTGAGCCACTGTCTCACTTTCCCCCACCGTGAGGCACAAGTTAAGTTTAGTCTTACACATATTTTAATGTAACATTACATGACATATGTTTTATTTTAATGTCATACACATTGTAGAAAAGCCATCATGCCAAGGAAATACACCAGGAAGACGACCTGGGGCAACCACACGGAAAAAGCACCTTCTCATCTTTCCCTGTAACCTTCAGGGCTGGAATGTAGAGTAGGCCTAGTTGTAGAGTATGACAGGCTGATGTTATAATCCAGTTGGGTCTTCTCCTGTGTTCTGAGTCCCAGGCTGTTCTCGCTGGTTCTGATTTTCCTATGCTTTGACCCCCAGACACTAGCTGGCTCTAAGGGTCCTGTGTTCTGACCCCCAGACTGTGTTCTAATCTAACTGGTTCTATCTTTCATTATATCTTATTAAAACCTTTTGAATTATAATATGTTGTATTTGATTTTGTTCAGAGTTACTTTCAAGTGTTTAGAAAATTTGCTTTGCTTAATTGACCAAACCCCATCATTCTTTTACTAGTCCGACATTAGTTCTGGAATGTGTGGCTAGCTTTCAGGATTCTTACTGTTACAATATGTGTTGTTATGGTAGTTTCAGAGTGGAAAAAGTAAGTGGATCAGTTTACCCCACAGCTGGGGTAAAGTGAGCCACATGACAACTGTTTTTAAAACAATCATATTTTCACTGCCCTTTGTCTTTAAAAAATTCTGCTAATGCCCATTTCTATGAAACATCCTGAATTAATGGGAAATGTGTACATTTGAGTGATAAATAATTTCAGCTTGCTTAGAGGGGAGCAAATGTAAAAAGTGGCTCAGATTACCCCGTTCTCCCCTATACCTAAAACATAAATATCCGTTAATTTTTATGTCTCCCCCAAACTCCTTAAAATGACTGCGCTGATCTCCTTCTCCATAAAATAACAGATGAGCTATGCATAAGTACCTCATACAACCCCACTTCAAAAATACTGACCTATCCCTTTAAGCTAACCGTGTCCCAGAATTGAACACGTTGATCCAAGTGAGAATGAGATATGTCATATACTCATGTTTTCTTTACAACCATAATGTGTACTAATTAACTAACTAACTAACTAACTTTTTCTAAAACTGCCTCTAATATTGCATTGTGGGTCGTTCTCTGTCCAATCAGGAGCACCCGTCCAGCCTGACCATGGTGGACCTTCTCAATGTGGCCAGAGACATCGCTAAGGGCTGCCAGTATCTGGAGGAGAACCAGTTTATACACAGGTACTTCACCACACCACCACACTGCCCTTAAATATAAAAAAACTGGTTGAAAAGAAAGGCCACAATTATTAAAGGATATATGGTCAGAGGTCTATATTCATGTGACCTGATCAGAGACAGAGATATCAACAAACTGTACACAATATAGAATATAATGTATAATCAATAACATATGAGTTTGAAAATGTGCAATGGGAGAAATCTAAAAAAAAACATCTCAACGTTCATGTGCTGACTTGTACTCAGTATTATGAGCTGACTGCAGCCGTCCAAGTGTAACATATGGACTCTGCATGCCGTCTGCCTCTCATATGATAGCAGAAAGGACAAGTGATGAGTTTAACATCAGAGCAGACAGATGGGCGAGCCGGCTTGTCTTTTTACGGTCTGTATCCATGGCCCAAGTCAACAGTGCCCCGTCTATTTCCATATTCACTGCAGTCAGTGAACAGAAGGATGTGACTGAAGAATATCAAGATCCTTCTCCTCAACCTGTCTAACAACGCTCTCCTTCATGGAGCGTCTATGAGGAAAGTCACATGTATGCGCAAATGAGAAAAGGTCAAAACTGCACCAACAATCACATCAAGTCAGTTGAAGTGCATCCCCCTTCATTCATTCATGTCTCTTTGACTTCCTAGGAACTGACCAATGACAAACAAGGCCTATTAAACCTTGATTGCCCCACGTGGCACAGTAAAGTCCCATCAATCCACATAATGGCTGACTCTTCTCCAGAGGCTGCTCGTGAGCTTCTGCTTTTGTGCCTTCAAACCTGTATTAAATTCACCCTAACAGTGTCCTTGAGGCTAATTTGGATTTGTATGGAGGTGTGTTTACTTTGAGTTGAGTAAAGGGCAGGTGAATCAGAAACTGCAGCTTTTCCTCAAGGATTTCAGATGAGCTCGCAGGGCTAATGTTGTCTGAGAACAACTTACTCTGACTTTTCCTGTCTTTCTATGCTTCTGTAGTGGAATAATTATTTTTAATTATATCTCATATATTTTTATTTCATATGTCAAGAACTAAAAGAAACCCTGCTGAGGAGAGTAGCAGTAGTAGTTAAATGCTACCTCACCTCAGGTGTTAAAGAAAGACCAATAACACAGAATGTTCTCTAAGTGCCGCGGTGAAATGGCTCCTTAAGCCGCAGTTAAAATTGACTGTAATTAAGTCTAAAGTATGAAGCCAGTTAACATTGTTTCAATAACAGCCTTCTCTTCCATCACTGTGCTACGTGTACAATAGCACTGTGTCCTTGCCTTAAGCCCACAGCTGGAAGTCTGTGACAGCTACTGCTGCATTTCAAGGCTCGCCCCAGCCTACGAGCACAAACAAAACATGAATGCATTGCATGAATTCCTCTGAGTCATTAAACAAGGACTACTTGGATTCATCCACAGCACCTCATGAGAACGGATCTTGTGAAAATGAAAGAACAAATTGTGTGTGTGTGTGTGTGTGTGTGTGTTCCCACATGCTGATTTTAGGCATGCTAAGACAGAAATAATTCAGCCTTTCTTGAAGATGTAATAACTCAGTTCACTGGCCCTGCTTTGAACTGCTTCGGTTTAAATTGAACACAAGCAAAGTGACAAATCTTTTTTTGATAAAGTGAATACCAAATGGATGCCCTACATCCAATGTTCTTTCCTTCTAAATAATTTAATATGAAGCTTGAAGCAGTACTATAACATAAGTTGATTAGTTCCAAGACATTTGGCGCATTGAAGTGAGGCAAGGGCTACCATGCATAGTGCAGTCGCTGTCTTAAAAAGCCCTGTTTTAAATCAGTCCAAACAATTATGTTATCCTCATTGTGTCGTTTCACATCCAAGTTCATCAGAGAGCAGTGTTGCTGTGTCCACACTCACATAGTGGTTTGAGTCTGTATCCAGCCATGCCCTGTCTCATGATTTAGTCTGAGCACAGTCTCACATGATGTTATTTTGATCTTAAATTCTGGATATTTACTGGACATTTCTTTCCTCTGACGACTAGCAGTGTGCACACTTTGTCCCTTCTTAAGTCTGGGCAGCATAATACAATGTATGGGCTTCTTTTTCCCCAGACAGCAGTGTGATCTACTGTATTTTTCTCAAAGAATAACCAACCCGTATAGTGCAAATAGGTATGTTCTCTTCTTTGAAACTTTCCACAGGATATGCATGCACATTAACTATATTTTCTCTAGTTGCACCATGGACGCAGAGGTATAGAGCTTACTTTTTTAACATTTAAATATAGATATGTAAATACTAAGTCAAAAACGTGTACAGGAACTTGTTTCTTTACGTATTGTCTAAAAAAAATAAAGTGATACAATTAGGGGAGACCGGGCTAGTAGGCACACTTTTTACTCAAGTGAGAATTGCTCATCACCTAAACATCTTCCAATAGTCATTCCTACATTAAATTGAAGCTTAAGGTGTTGGCTTGAAATGTGAACCCCTCACTTTTTCTAACTTATTGTAATAAAGAAGAAATTAATCATCAAAGACACCCTTACACATTGTGACAACCAACCCCATCAAGGGTCAGCTTGACAATTTATTTCGTTATTGGGTTCCTTCTCTGGCTGCAGCCTTTGGATAACATGTGACAACCAACCCCCCAAAAAATGTGACGACCAACCCCAACTTGAGTTTCTTGCTAGCATCAAGGCCAACAACCATCTGACAACTAATTAGCTTGCTAACCACAATCTAAACTATAGTTTACCCTTCACACAACAACAAAACCATATATACAGGGAACAGGTATCTCCGGGTTAAAATAAAATCAGAATACATCATACAAAACATAATAAGCTTTCATACAAAAATGTGACCCTTCACACTTTTGTATGGGTAACAAGTGTGTTGTTATAAACCCATTGTGTAAAAGTCTAGAAGAAAAAATACTGAGGAGCTAAATATTTTCAATTTGACATGAAAAACACAAACATTCCTCTCACCTCAAATTCAGCAGTCTAACTCCAAGGAAGACTATGTAGGTGACCTCTGATCCCAATTCTGGATATTTACAAATTTCACAGACAGTGCTTTCTGGTTCTGAGATATAACAATTGTGACAACCAACCCGTGTGACATATAACCCCGTTCTCCCCTATGTCTAAAGTGACATGGGGCAGGGGCTCTCGTGGTGTAGTGGTTAGAGCACCCCCATAGATGTCATCAGTTGCAGCAGACTGCTGGTTCGAGTCCAGCCCATGGTTGTTCTCTGCATGTCATCCCCTTCTCTGTCCCATTTCATCTCTGTCTCTCCTAACTGTCTTGTGAAAAAGCAGAAAATGCCAATTATTATAATAATAAAGTTACATGGGGCATTTTTAAACTCAGACATTTTATCTTACTGCAAGTCATGAACAGTCAAGAGATGACCAATGCCTTTTCTATTGGTTAAAGGGGGAACTGTCAGTGTGTTGTAGTGTAAATTAATCAAATGTATAACAACACACATGCTGCTTCTGCTGCTGCTACTGCTGTAAATAGGCAAAAGCCTTATTGCTATTCTTTTAGGCTAACTCCAGGGCAGCAATGCATTTCATTAATCACGATTGCTTCATAATAAAAAAATTATTAAAAAAATTGGGCGATTTTTCTTTTCTCATCTGAGATTTGCTTAGTCGACCGATTACATCATCCTGCCCGTAAATCGATCGGGCTCTCTAGTATAAAAGCGCTCTGGGAGAATATACATAGAAGCAGCTTGCCCAGGGCAACTTGATAGTTACTCTGAACAGGTGAAGGTCTGTAGGTAGGTGTATCATACATGGAACTTTCATGTAGCTGCAAATACATAAAAAACATTGGTAAACTACTGAAAATAAGAACCATGAGCTATACTGTGTGTATGTCTAGCTTTACCTCCATAAATGACATTATTCAGACTTTACATTCTAGTGACTTACTGAGTTATGTATGGATGTGTGTTTCTCATGCTGCAGGGACATTGCAGCTCGGAATTGTCTGCTGACCTTCAAAGGACCAGGCCGTGTGGCAAAGATTGGAGATTTTGGGATGGCTCGGGACATTTACAGGTACAGTTCCAGCACAGATAGATCACTCCCCACGTTGGCTGGATCCCTACATCTAGACTAGGTTCAGTTAAAGTTTCAATCTGAATAAGGTCGGCAGAGACTTGAGCTCAAGCTATCTGATATTGAGAAAATGTATTTTTGAAAGCAAAATATGTAGGGGAACAAACAAGAGTGCACTTGAGGCTGGGACAAAGACACAGTTCTAAGTTATCCCAAGACTGGGCAGTTGTTTTGAAACATAATATTAATACTGTACTGGTACTGAGCAGGTACTATATATATCAGAATCAAATCACACTTGACTGCATACCCGATATCGTAGTACCTACGTATTTTTGGGAAAATGCATCTTTGCTATTCCAGTGTTTGATTGCCGCAGCGACAAATATGAGCACGTTGTGTGATTTTCTTTGCAAGTGAATATAACTTCAAGGACATATAACATAGAGTATGTAAAAGAGGAAAAACATCCAATTTAAAGCATTCCAGTGCAGTGCCCACACTGTACTTAGGAAGGGGTATTATTCCAATGTGATGTTAAGGCCGTGGCACTTATCATAAAGAGCCTGTTGATGGTCAGCTGTGAAGTTCTTTTTTATTCTCTATCACACTGTCACACTACTGAGGCCTTCTTTTAATCTACATCAGCTCCATCGTTGTCTCCAATGGCGTCTCATTACGCTTAGCTGAAACCTTTTAATATATATTTTAAAAGGTGCTCCGAGGAACTTTCAGGTTTTGTTAATTATTGCACCCCATTTTGGACAAAATCGATAGTGTTTTTAATATTCCAGCTGTTGTTCCTGGGTGAACGTACCCATGACAAAGGCATCAAGAAAAACATTATTAGCACTTATCTTCTTGTTTGCTGTAACATGTAATTCATGATCATCAGAGGAAAAAATACTGAAATATTTAAAAGTTCCTTGTACCACCTTTTAATGTAGCCAGCACATTTGCACGCAAACCTTTTTAAATAAATTCTCAATCCAGCAGGGAAATCTCCCAAGCCTTTTATCTGCTGAGAAATACAAGCATACTGGTACTGGTCACAACATTCAGCTACATCAACGCAGCACTTTACAATCATCAGTTCCCAAAGTCACACAAAAGCAAAGTCACTCTGCTGCATAAAGAAATGCTGCTGCACACAACGCCCTGGGGAGCTGCATTAAGGAGCGCTTGATTTAATTGCTGATTTTTCAGGTGCCTGCGTGTGATTTTGTTTTTTATCTTTAAGCCTGGAGCCATGGTGATTTTTTTTATTATTATTATTATTATGTTGAGAGGCTACTCTGTTGGTGTTATTTTAGCTTTGTGAAGAGGGACCTAGGAGTTTACTGGACATGGGGACGGATGTCACAGTGAGGTACCAGGACAAGGCTTAATGTCAGCTTTTATAGCAGATTCACGGGGCGGGCTTGTTCCATGGACTTCCTGTCTCACACACACACACACACACACACACACACACACACACACACACACACACACACACACACACATACAGTCACTCACAGTCTCTCATGCATGCTTGCACACTGGTGGTGATACAAAGCTGGGTAAACAACAATAGCTGTTCATCATGATCATCATGAGGTGAACCCACTATATAACCCTCCTCTTATACTATAAAGAGAAATTGACTGTGTTTTCAGGATACAATTGTTATTTTTCCACAAATGAGAGTACTCTCACAGAAAGTCTATGAACAATGGTGAGCAGCATGACTTTAGGTTGTATTTGTTAAGTCAGCCTTGTGCACACACATGCATACACACACACACACACACACACACACACACACACACACACACACACACACACACACACACACACACACACACACACACACAGTAAAGGCATTTACCACATTGAGTTCTTCTAACTTACTGTCCATTCAACAAAGTCTGCTCCATGCCTCTTTCCCTTAATGTTAGATTTAACATCTAATCTTCCAGCTTCTATTCTGCACACTGAATATCTCAAAAAAGAAAAATCGCACCCCACACACACACACACACACACACACACACACACACACACACACACACACACACACACCATTTGTCCTTTAGATTTCCTGGGACTGTATTTAAGCCTCTAATCTGCAGCTCAGCTTTCAGTCTTTGTTGGTGGTGTTGACAGAAGAAATGCATATGTCCGTAAAGCCTATGCTAAAAAGTCGATCCACTGATATCAGTGTTATGCTCTGTATTTTACCATCCCTCTATATTTTCAAAATATTTCAGCTTTTTGTAATGGGCAGATAACAGACTGAATAGCAGCGTACAAACGATCCATGTGTGGAGGTCTTCTTTTAAAGATGTGTTTCATTTGAAGACATCAGTAAAAGGCAGCGGCTTTCAACAAATTTGCTACTTGTTGTCTGGATTTTTGTAAACTCCTCCTAACTGAAAATACCCTTTTTCTGCCACAGCAGATTGATTTAAGTACATTTTATGCTTGTTTGCTTCCATCACTATTTATTTTAAGCTGTAGTCACATATGGAATCCGTCAAATGGTAGACAGCAAACTATGTGATTGAAGTGACTGAAAAAATACCTGTTCCTGTGAGATCTGATGACAGGATTAATGATTTCATAGACATTAATCCAAAATCAATGTTTCTAACAGCAGTGAAGAGAGTGAAATTATAGAGATTGTCAATAAATGCAAAAATAAAACTTCTACTGACTATAGTGACATTGATATGAGAATAGTCAAAGAGGTAATTCACGGAATTTCGAAGCCATTAACGCACATCTGTAATTTATCATTTAAAACTGGTAAATTCCCAAGAAAAAATAAGATTGCAAAAGTCATACCGCTGTACAAAACTGGAGACAAACACCACTTCACAAACTACAGGCCTATTTCACTGCTTCCTCAATTCTCAAAAATCTTAGAAAACGTATTTGCTGCTAGACTTAAGAAATTCATCAATAAACACAATTTACTAACTGACAGCCAATACGGATTCAGACCCAACCGATCCACTTCATTAGCAGTCATTGAGCTAATTGAAAAGATTACAAATTCCCTGGACCAAAAGAAATAAGCAGCTGGTGTTTTTATTGATCTCAAAAAAGCATGTGATACCATAAATCATGATATATTAATTAATAAATTAGAACGGTATGGTATCAGGGGGGTTGTATTAAACTGGCTGAGGAGCTATCTACAGAACAGGCAACAGTTTGTGAAGATGGGTGAATACGTGTCAGCTTGTTTGGACATTGCTTGTGGGGTACCCAGGGGTCAGTGTTAGGGCCAATTCTTTTTATTCTCTACATAAATGACATATGTAAAACATCAAATATTTTACAATTTGTGTTATTTGCAGATGACATAAATATTTTTTGTACGGGAGAGGACTTGCATCAGCTTCTGGAGTCAATTACTAATTACTAATCTGAAATGAGCAAATTAAAAAGGTGGTTTGACAATAATAAATTATCATTGAATTTAAGCAAAACAAAAATCATGTTGTTTGGAAATTGTAATTTAAATAGTGATGTAAATGTCAAGATAGATGGTGTTAATATTGAAAGAGTGTATGTAAATAAATTCCTGTGTGTGACAATAGACCACAAGCTATGCTGGAAACCTCACATAAAACATGTTAAATCTAAACTGTCACAAAGCATCTCAGTCCTGGGTAAAGCAAAGCATATATTGGATCACAAATCATTGCATATTCTTTACTGCTCAATGATCTTACCTTATTTAAATTACTGTGTGGAGGTCTGGGGGACCACTTACAAAAGCTCACTGCAACCACTAGTCACACTTCAAAAACGAGCCATAAAAATAATCAATAAAGCTGGATATTATGATCACACCAACCTCCTCTTTTTACATTCCCGCATCATAAAGTTCAAGGACCTGGTTGAATATCAAGTTACACAAATCATGTTCAAAGCTTGAAACAAACTGCTACCAGGTAACATTCAAAAACTTTTTTTTGACAGAGAGGGGGGTTACAATTTGAGGGAACAGTTAAACTTTAAGACACTGGCTGCACGCATGACTTTAAAATGTCATTGCATCTCAATTGGTGGTGTGAAACTGTGGAATGGTATGAGCACGGAGCTAAAGCAATGTCCAAACATGATTCAGTTAAAAAAAAATTCAAAGCATTGATTTTTAACAGGTACAGGGATGAGGGAGAGATTTAAGACGGAAAGTATGTATGTGTGGATATGGATATGTGAGTTGTACAAATATGGAGATATGGACGTATGAATTGTGTTGATGCATATGGTGGATGTATTTTTGTATGGATGTATGTAGTGGATATTTCATTTCATTTTTCGTTTGATTTTTGTTTATCCTCAGGAGACCAATTGAGGGGTGGCCCTCATTTGCAATGGCGTCGAGTATATATGGATATATGGATTGTATAAATATATAAAAGAAAATATATATATATATATAAAATTATTATAAAGTTATTGAGCTGAGGAAAAGGGGTAGGATCAAATAAGTTTATACTTCTTCCTACTCCTTTTCAGGCATATCAATTCAATATGTTATTTGTTTATGTTTTGTTTATTTTTATTTGTGAAATCATTTGAACATATTTTTTTATTGTATTTTCATGCTTTTAATTTTTCTTTTTTGATATGTCTGAAATAAAATGTAATCAATCAATCAAAAGTGGACAAGTCCAGGACAGACACTGCCGTAGAGAGTTCAAATTGTTCAACTTTTTGCCGGTCTCCAACAAGACCCAGCCACAGCGAGTTCTACCAGCATCTAATGCAGAAGTGACAAAAAATTCAGTTCAACGAGTGGCCACTAAGAGGTGGTACCAAAACAGAGCAATTTCTTATTGACTCCCATGTTAAATAGGCCATTTTCACAGCACTATTAAACCTATTTACCTGGTCCAAAAAAACCCATTCTAGTCTGTATGTTTATGTCATATCTCCGTGACAATACTGAGTCACAGACAATACAATAACCATTGTCATGTGTATTTACTTTGTTTTCCCTTTGCCATCCTAACATTCTGTCTGATTTTTTTTCTTTCCTTGACGGCCAGGAGTTGTCACCTGCCTTCTAGTTCTAACGTGTAGCGTCTGCCTGATTCCATGTGAATGCAGCATATGGGAGTGAAAGGGTAATGGGTGGTTAACTGGGGAAGGAGGGCACAGTACAGAAGATGGTGGCAGGATTCACTGCTCTTGTAGGCTTAAAGTGGGAATGGTAACTGATCCCCATCACTGAATTGATCATGTTATTCTTAGAGATAGTTTTAGGCATTGTGTGGGGATCCGTGTGTCTGCCTAGCAATCTGTCAATGGAACACAATCAACATGTGATTGTTTTTTCTTCACTATTGATTATGTGTAGTTTTCTTTAAGGCTATCTTTAATACAAAATGTATATTTCCCTTAAAGCCATATCATCTGACAGCATGTCATAGGCTATATTCATCTCCACTTACTGCTCCCCTGTAGACACAGTTACAAGTAAAACCAAATGTTGAATGATGGCTATTGTTATTTACCAGTACTGTGGAAAAAGCAGTTTTTAGTATAGTAAATATCATATAAGGAAGATGGTTTTAGAAAGTAACAAACATTACAAAATGAATTTGTTCTTGACTTGCTTCAGCGGCTTCAGTTAGGCAGAGCTGCAGACTGTGCACATTGCATTCCCTATTACATCTCTTTGAGTCTCCTGGCACTAGCTGCAGAATATTTTGGATTTCGTTTTGCACATTTCTTTAAAGGTTTTCATAGCTCTGGCTTTCAACTATAGTTCATACATTTGTGTCCCTGGTGAACAAGAACAGAGCTTAACATTAGTTGGAAATCCACATTAAACTAAAGTCAAGTTAAAGACAGAATGTGAGGGTTCATGCAGGCTAAACCTATAGGCATGGGATGTGCTCATTTGGACAAAGCCTCAATATTTTCCTTGCTTGTTGTTCCTTATTATATGAAAGCAACATATGCATTTATGCATTTACCATTACCATTCTCATCCTGCGTTACACTGACACATGGGAGCTGCCCACTGTAAACACAGGCCCGTCCTGCGCAGCTTAGAGCTGGTGGTGGTTCACTTATATAGATTGTTTGGTTCAAAAAGGCCCAGGGATTTGAACTGGCAACCTTCCACTAACAAAACAGTGTCTACAGGCTATTCCAATCCTATTTATCGTCAAACACTTTCTGTGTTTACAAAACAACTGTTTAGAAGAAGAAAAGTCTCATTTTCATCATGACAAATTCACTTGGGGGCAAACAAATGTCCTCCTCTGCAACAGCAAACAAGCCCAAATGATGCATTTGCCAGCCAAACACAGCTGACACCACTTGAGTCAGATCTTGATGGTTGTCAGTGGTTCAGTGTGGAACCTGGTTCATGTCTGTGCTGGCTGTCAGCCTGGAGCGAGGCCACATCAACCAGTGACTGACCTCTATCAACACTACCAATCAGATACAGCTCACATCTGATTCATTTCTCTAGCAGCAGCAGCAGCAGCAGCAGCAGCAAGCACAAAACAGCATTGAACACAACCTGGCCAAAACAAAATACCCTCTTCCCCTTGTTAGAGGGAGTCAGTGTTGATACTGTATATTACAAAAAGTGAATTCATTGCTGGATGTCAGATTTATTTAAGAAAAAAAATCACTTTCACTTTTTACCCTCCGCTTTTGAGGGCAGTGGTGTTGCCATAGTGATGGCACTGCAAACTACAAACTCTGGTTTTCATTTCAATGCTGTTCCATTTTGCTTGACTGGGAGTCAAACACAGAGCAATGTTACTGTTAGTTGCCAAAGTCGTCAGACATTTTGCAATTCAACATTTTTGGGTGTATTTCTTTGTTTGTGTGATGTAGGTCAAACTATTACAGGAAGGGTGGACGTGCCATGCTACCAGTGAAGTGGATGCCACCTGAAGCCTTCATGGAGGGCATCTTCACATCTAAAACAGACACGTGGTGAGAATCCTTCTCATTTCTCTTTAACTTTTACTTCAGTGGAGGCTGAGCCCTAAATGGGATTTCACCTCATATATCTTACACTCAGACGTTGTGTTATTCACCTTCCTCTCTCCTTCTACGCCTTTGATCTAAAGCAATATGTTTTTTTTAGTTCCTTGTCTTGTCTTATCTCTGTCTCGTCCTCTGCTTTCATCCCTTCCAGCTTCAGTGCTTATGATGCTTATAAATGATGACTTGATTTGTCTCACTCACTTTCCTTGTCTCCCTGTTACTAATCTGCCCTCTCCTCCTCTGTCTCTCTAAGGTCATTTGGGGTTCTGCTGTGGGAGATCTTCTCATTGGGCTACATGCCGTATCCAAGTCGCAGTAACCAGGAAGTGTTGGAGTTTGTAACAAATGGTGGACGAATGCACCCACCTAAAAACTGCCCGGGCCTGGTGTAAGTGCACATCCACACACAGATGCCCAATGCCTTCAACTGACAAAAGAAAGATGTCTTCTCTTGAGGAATTACTATATAGAATGGGCTTCTCCATATGATAAACAAACACAGTTGCATCATGTGCTGTATATATTGGGAACACAGGCATAGAGGCAGACATGAGAGGCTGTGAGGATTTGATGACACATACTGACACATAGATGAGTTGTGACCTAGAAGGTGTCAGAACATTGTATGGGAGATTGCTCTTAGTGCTTTCAGTATGGAAAAGCACTTCAACAGTTTCTTTCATGTTGACTCCCAATTTGGAAAAAGTCATGGAGAGAGCTGCAAAACCATTTCCTTATCACACCGTATTTTTCAACCACTTGCCCGCCCATGCCAACTCTATTATAAAACATATAAGGGCAGACACATCATCACACATGTTTTATCTCATTCTCTCAGACAAACATGTTTAACACTTTGGCCTCTAATATTTCGCAGTTTAAAGGGGTAGTTCAGGATTTTAGACATAGGGCCTTATTCCCAAGTTAGCCTTGGTGTTCTTTATCAGTGGAGACAGTTTTCAACACATTTAATTCAGTCCTTCTAGTTGCAGAGTGCGCTCGTGCTAAGCTAGCGCACGGCATCGGGGGGATACCTAGCCTGCTACTAAAACAGTCTTACCCACTCCACAGTACACCCGAGGCCAATCAATTATAACGCCAGACTATCGATGTAAATGTCTGTGTTGATAGAATAATTTTAGAAATAAAACCAACCTCGCATCGCATGAATTATCGCATTTTGAGGGACTACTTTCTTAGCAGCAGCGGACTTTTACTTTGCTGTGTAACCGAATCACTACAGCAGAAAGTAAACAGAGCAGCGTGGGACAGAAACTGAAACTGCACTGCCACCAGTCTACCGTCATTCTGTCCCGGTTCTCTGCTGCAGCTCCAGCGGGGGCTGTCTCTACAGACGCTCTTTCTCTTTCTGCCCTTTGAGCATCCCTCTCAATTCTTCATCAGTGTATTCCGGCTCGTACAGGTACGGGCAGCAGCAGGTAAACAAACTATTATAGAGCCTGTAACCTAGGTATTAGTCCGCCGCTGCCGCAGCCTACAAGGAATAAAGTCCCTCAAAATGCAATATGCGAGGTTGGTTTTATTTCTAAAATTATTCTATCAACACAGACATTTACATCGATAGTCTGGCGTTATAATTGATTGGCCTCGGGTGTACTGTGGAGTGGGTAAGACTGTTTTAGTAGCAGGCTAGGTCCCCCCGATGCCGTGCGCTAGCTTAGCACGAGCGCACTCTGCAACTAGAAGGACTGAATTAAATGTGTTGAAAACTGTCTCCACTGATAAAGAACACCAAGGCTAACTTGGGAATAAGGCCCTATGTCTAAAATCCTGAACTACCCCTTTAATGCTTCTACCTGTTGGCCAGATTAGGTCTCGCATCAGTTTGCAAATTGCCTTTCAAGTTCCTTGTTGATGTAATTTTTCTTTAAAACATACTATTTTTGTGTTCTCGTGTGAGCCACAAAATATGACACATAAGATAATACTAAATGAAAGCAGCAGCTACAGTTGTAATTCTCTGAGCAATAAACCAAAGGACATAAGGAATTAACCTCACTGCATCACCCATTTAACACACTATGAACTACAATACTGTTGAACATATTTTGTCTCAATAGATCATTCTGGCATGTGTTGAAACCGCTTCTTATGTTTTCATTATATATATATATATATATATATATATATATATATATATATATATATATATATATATATATAATATATATATATAATATATATCTACATCTGCATGGGGTAGCAGAACATGTTTTAACAGATTCAGAAAAATACTGATTGATCCCCGGAGAGAAACTGTAATTCATTAAGTATGTTCTGCCTGTGTGTAATGTGTAATTGTAGGTACCGCATAATGACTCAGAGTTGGCAGCATCAGCCTGACGACAGGCCAAACTTCTCAACTATCCTGGAGAGAATCGACTACTGCCTACAGGTAACTAAACAGAGCACACAGTGGGATTCTGACAGCTGTGTACACAGGAATTAAACTGAGCCATTGGAGGTGAATAACTGAAAAGGATGTTGTAGTATTAGTTGATTTAAATGCAGATTTTCTCCAAGCTTGTATTAGTTGACTATAATGGATAAGGCAAGGTGTGTTTGCATTAAGCATAATCTGGTTTGATTATGAAAATAATTAGATACAATCATGTAGTTGCTTGTTTTCCAAAGATAAGTCAAATTTGAATGACCTCCATTTTTTATATAGAAATAAATAAAAAAACAGTTTAGGTTCTAGTCCACCCTGGGTTGAGCTTGTCAGGTTTTCATCCAGATTGTGGAGACATTGGCGCTCCTGTTTGTTTTCTGCAGGTGAAGGTTGATGACTTTCTAATTTATACAAGTTATACCAGTATATGTATTGTTATATTGTTGTATTCTATGTGTATACTGTAATACGAACATTGTGTCCTGAGTAAAAGTAATTATTATTATTGATCCTTTCAGGACCCTGATGTGGTGACCATGCCGCTGCCTATAGAGTATGGGCCGGTCCCTGAAGAGGAGGAGCATGTCCCTATGCGCCCTGAAGAGCCCTCAGCTCCCAGTGTGCTGGTCAACGCCCAGGTGCCTGATGGAGAGGCTCCACAGCCGCCCCCGTCCTATCCCATAGAGGAGAGCCTCAAAGCAGGGGAGCACAGTGTGGTGACTAGCACAGCACCGCAGGCCAAAGCACAGCCCCAACCATACCTCCACCAGCAGCCTCACACCCAGACCTCCATCACCATGACCACCACCAACACAGCCACCTCCACGGCCGCTCCTACGCTCACTGCCAAGGGACCTGACGTCAGTGCCCAGCCCGGCCCTGGGGGGGGCCACGTCAACCTGGCCTTCACACAGGGCCACATGCCAGACAAGGAGAAGAACACCAGCCTCTGGAACCCCACCTACGGCTCCTGGTTCCTGCAGCAGAGGCAGCAGCAGCAGAGGCAGGCCGGGGTGGGTGGAGCAGGGGGCAGCGGTGGCAGGGTGCCCGGTGAGGGGCAGGAGCATGTGGGTCGGACTGTGTCTGAGGTAGCAGGAACTCTGGAGCTCCAGCACCAACACCAGCAGTACCAGCAGCAGCTCCAGCAGCAGCAGCTCCAGATGCTGCAGCAGCAGCAGGGTCTGGGTATGTGCAGGCCCATGTTACCCCCACCACCACCACCTGCTGCTCAGTCACCTCTGCTCTTAGACTCCGCCGCCTTGCCTCCTGTTCCCCTATACAGACTGAGACGGTTCCCCTGTGGGAACATCGGCTACGGCTACCAGGAGCGAGGCATGGCTCTGGAGGCCGCACACGCCCACGCTTACCCAAACCCTCCACCCCCACAGGGAACCTCAATGTCCTCCCTCCAGAGGGGGGCGTCCATCCCCTCCTCAGTGTCCCTGGGTCGCTCGCTTATGTCCGAGGACAGCCGTCCACTGCTAGTTACCATGGGGACAGTACAGGACCCCAGGCTGCCCAGGATGGAGGGCCACAACGCCACCGTGCTTTAGCCCAAATGCCTGTTCTGTTGTTGATTGTTTTCAGGACACATGACAGAAAACACTGTGTCAGGACAGAGACCATTTTTACACCAACTCTACTGTCCCACAATTTTGGTTTCTTCATTCAGTTGTGTGAAACAGATTTGGATGAGTCTTTTATCATGGAGGTGTGGTTAATTCACCAATGGATGCTAAAGCACATAAGAGAAGTAAAACAGCTTTGTGAAGCTGGCTACAGAGTGAAAGATAGCTTTAAGAGTTTAACAAATGTATTTTTTCAACGCTGAAGGGATTATGACTGAGAATATGAATGGAGAGTTTGTGGCACAGAAAGACTACTTTCCATCTGGTAGTAACCAGGAGTGAGCCATGTGTTCATGGACAGCTGAGGACTGAACTGAACTGTTACAGCTAGCAGGAGCAGGACATGGCTCTGGAGGCCGCCCATGCTAACCCCTTCCCTCCTCCCCCACCCCCACAGGGAACCTCAATGTCCTCCCTCCAGAGGGGTGCGTCTATCCCTTCCTCAGTGTCCCTGTGTGTTATGGTCCCTGCTGTTAGCTCAAGAGTGTGTTGCTGCAGCTCAGAACCTTTGGTCTTGAGTGCTGCCATCTCGAGCCCTGCCGTCTAATGCCGTCTAGTGAAGAGGTGTGTACAATGGCAAGTATATTAGGTCAAAATACCAATACCAATTTGCATTCTCTAATGCGTTAGTCACATGTGAGTTTGTTGATATCAGGTGACATCAATTTAAAATGTTGGTTGTTGTTGAATGGTTTTTATTATTAGTATATTTATCTTACTTTATTTGGAAATGATTAAAGGTATATACAACTGTAATTTCAAAACATAAAGTATACATCAGGTGCAATCAGTTGAAAATGTTTGTGTTTGTTGAATGTTTTTTACTGTAGGCCTACTTATTTTTATTTATTCTATTCGGAAATGATTTAAGGTACACAACAGTAATTTTCTAAACATAGGGGTCATCCCTATGTTCTCACAGCTCTATGTTCCTTAAATTGGCAATCAGATTCAGGCATCAGAGCTGGGTGGTTAGGGTAAGGGCCCCTAACTTAGGGGTTAGGGGAAATAATATAAAATTATATAATGATTATGAACAACCCTTTCATAAAAAAAATCACATGAGAAGTTGACACTTGTCTTTGGTATGCTTTACAGATTCCAAAATGTTGTCTGGAAAACATACTCCTTGAGGTGGTCCATGATGGTGCCCTTAAACACTGCTGACCCTGGCCATATTGTGCTCCTCAAGTTTGGGCTGAAGAGCACACTTTTTGATAGAAGTCTGAAATAATAAATGTGTGATACTGTAATGGTTCCCTTGTGTCTCTTATTGAACGGTTTTAAGCTTTGTTCGAATAAAATAATAAGGCTTTTACTTTGAAAATCACAAAGGGAGCGTTCATGACTCTAGCAGTCTGATAATTTGGCACTACGGCAGCCAACAAACTGTAATGTCTACAATCAACGAACGGCCCCTAAATGTCCTATTTCCCGTTTAACAACAACTGCTTAGACCACTAAGACAGCAAGGATACGAGGAAAGACCGGGAAAGACACTAGTTGAAAAGACATGAACGCGCCTTACTGTTGTTGGGAGGGAGGAGCTACAGTTAGGGCGTGTCAGGGAGGGACCAGAGAGAACACAAGTAGAGCGGTTGAGGTATTTGGATTTGAATCTCTATCCCAACTACTATTTTCTCCCAAATCTCTATTTATTGGCTGCCACAGTGCCAAACTGTCAGACTACTAGGGTTGTTAACTGACGCAACAACGTCTGTGCCAAAGTGAATGGACAGTCCCAGCAGCCAATAAGAACGGAGAATCGGAGCCTCGCTCTGATTGGTCAAAGTGTACATGAGCGGTGGCAATTTTTTGGGGCGGCACACAGAGGCAAGGGGAGAGCAAAGTGATGAGTAAACACTGGAAAGTGTCCTCACTCCAGCGGATTTCCCCCGGGTGTCGGAGGTAATGTCTACCGCTTGCTATTTAATTGGCCAGCAAGCTAATATTTCTAATACAAAGCAGTAGCAGTCATTCAAAGACTGAATGTGTGTTTATCAGCTGAGTTGTCACTGTGTTAGTGTAGAATGTTCAGGTCAAACAAGCTGACCGCCAAACACATGACTAATTTGTATATTTTATTTTATTTTGAATTGTTCTACTTTATATTTATATGGTGCGGCACCTCATATCTGCACTGTGTCATTGCACTACTTTTGTGTCTCAGCTGGCTCTCTACATTGTGTGTTTTTCTTATAGATGTTATTCTTCTATACTTCGTTGAAATGATACCGGGACTTAAGAACTTAATTGTCGATAACTGCTGCTGTAATTGTTGTGCATGTGACAAACTACTCCTGATAGGTCATCATAACAACTGGTCTCTGTTTTTCAGGAGGGCCCTCAGAGGAAGAAGAGGAAATCAGAGGCAGTGCAGGTGGAGGAGAAGGCAGACCTGTTGGCTATGGGCACAGCAGCAGGCACAGTGCTCATCTATAGTACAGCAAAGGGAGCCCTGCAGTGCACCTCGGTGAGGCTGAAACCCAACACTCATATACACTTTTATTCAATAGAATAGGGATGGGACTGATCAAATATAACATTGGGTCTGATATGGCTGCAATCTACTTATCGGATATGGGACTGACAACTCCGATCCACCTACCGACCTAAATTCACCAAAGAAATGTATAATAGTTATGGTATCAGCTGATATCCAAAACCCAGATATTAGAATCAGATCGTACTGAAACTAGTGGATCGGTCCATTTCTATTTTAGAAGAGGAATGAAACAGATAATGCACAATACATTTTTCACACATTTTCAGAAATAATAGCTTGGCATGTGGAGAACCTGTAATTTGTCATGTAAAAGCAAACATGGCACAGCATAAGCACTGGTATTGCATCAGTCTTGAGTAGTGAATGATAGGATCATGTATTTATAATTCCAAGCTGTATGTTCCTTTGTCTCTGGCAGGATGGAGGCCACAGTGGAGGCGTGAACTGTGTCCAGTGGCACCCTGAAGACAGTCTATTATACAGCGGCTCAGATGATACAAACATTGTAGAGTGGGACCTGCAGACAGGAAAGATGCGCAGGTCAGTGTCTAATCTGTTTGGACAAATAGAATCAATTTAAATAATGAAAGAATTTGCCTCGTGAATTTGGAGTAATACCTGGGTCCAAAGCTGACTAAATCAAAACACATTTAGTTTATTTAGTCACTTGTCACCACTGTGATGTAAATATCAAATCACATGGTCAGTAATACCAGCAGACAAAAGCAACACAGTCGCCTGTGTTTACCGCTATGTGAAAACAGCAATACGAGAGAAAACGTTTTCGAGTTGGTACTCGTACAATAGTAAAATGATGCTGTGTTGAAGACAACTTGGAACTCGAAATATTCAGACCTTCTACTAGAAAAATAACAGTGGAATGCTACTGAAAGTCCCAGTTTACTGGTAAACTCGGAGCAAATCCATATTTTCCTGACTTCACGGCAGCACACATGGAGGCTCACATCGTTATTGTGAACCACTCACTAAACAGCAATGTAAAGTCAATTTGCCTGTATCTTAATACAATAAAACATAGTATCATATAGCAAACCCATTCTATATGTAAATATATACCAAATGTGTCACTAATGTGATTAAACAGTTGGTTATTGGTGAATGTTTTTATCTTCACTGCACAAAATGGTGAAATGTTTAAGCATTTGTTAAAATATTACAAATAAAGCATGTACCGACCTTTCCAGATTAAATACCAATGTAGGTAGACATGAACACAGTTAAGGTTTAATGTAGGCTTTATTTGTCACTGGGTCAGTGACAAATTAAGCTATAATCTGATCAATGTAATAGCAGTTGCCCCATGCATTACACATTGTGGTCTGCTTGTGAATGCTCTGTGTGAAAATGACCAGATTTCAGTCCGTGGCAGGACTTTTATAGACGTAGTCCTAAATGCAGGACGGGCCAGAAGCATCTCTAATTGACTCACTGTCACTTGGACCATTAATTGAAACGACCGGCCACTTTGTATTTATTCCTGCTGCTCTGTAGTGCAATCATCCATAACACTGTTAGGTTCAATGTGTTTATATAGAGCTTGTGGAACATGCTTATCTCTGAATGACAGATGTATTTTAAACTCAAGTAATGTAACGGAATCTGCCAGCAGTGTCAATCTGTCAAAAGAATGGCATTTTTGTGAGCACAGCCAGGTACAGACTGGACTGTAAAAGTTAACAACCCATTTGAGATGCAGTGTGTTAGTATAGTTCTGTAAGGAAATGTGGTCAAGAACTCATTGATCGACTTCTCTTCTTTGATAAAAAAAAATAATAATCAAATGAGGACATCTTAGTTATTTATGGCCTTAAAGAACTACAGTTTTTGTAAACTTTCATATTATATCACAATAATTGCCTTTTAAGATACAGCAGTTAATCTTTATATGTCAAATGGTTTTGCCAGGTCAAAGTAGTCGCTTATTGCCTCAGCGTCTCCTTTTTGAGATGAATGCATCATAATGCCTTTAAGTTACCCTAGAAATCAGGACCCGACTTCACTGGCAAGCTCTGAAATACAGCAATACGCCCTTATCATTAAAAGGCACTACCATCATGTATTTAGTATCACTGTATTTCATCATAACAGCCCTTCCACTGGTGACTGATTTAGTAGCAGGACAGTCTGTGGATACAATCATGAAGGTAATGTTGTCATGAATCCTCACTCTACTCACTAAAGCCCATTTGTGTTCCACAAAAGGTTTAGAGAGCCGTCAGTGTGTTCTATATGTTTCCTACTGCTATCAGGACAAGACAGGAATCATCACACTGCTGAATGTTGCTGTAAAGTCTCAGGCTTGACACTTAAATATGAAAAAGAAAAATGCTGTGATAGAAAACCTAATACAGGGTTCTTGCAAATATTTAAAGTCCCAAACGGCATTGAATTAAATGATCCAAAAATAAGGCAATAGTTTGTATTTAAATTAGGGCTGTCAAGCGATTAAAATAAATTAATATAATTAATTACTGGCTCTGTGATTAATTAATCTAAATTAATCGCATACTTATGACACTTTTATGCCTGTTTATAAACAGCTCTATAGTCTATGTGTTATGCAAATCATCATGTTAGATCAGATAAGGTCACGTTCTGACATTTAAGTGACACATTATTGTTGGCTTTATAGTTTTGAGTTTTCAATGACCTGCTATTATTTTTCAAACGTGTTTGACCTTCTCACTGGAGCAAATAAGTCATGTTTAAGGCTAAATTGTCCCTAATCCAAAGTAATTGATGTCATTTTTCTGTTATTTCATCCAGAGTAGCATTAAAAAGCTTTAACATATTCAATCTAACATGTCTTAAGCTGTAGACACTGTGCAGGAGGAGTGCTAAATTGACAACAGAGAACAAAGCGGATGCTCCTGATCCTGTTAAATAATGTCAACAAGAGAAGCATCCCGTTTAAAGTGCCAGTACGTGGTAATCCTTCATCAGAATGCTTGAACATGTGCACCAACAGTTGTCTCTTTATTCCTCTGCACAGTAAGTGGAAGGCCGACCGGGCAGCAGTGACCAGCCTGTGTGTCAGCAGTACTGATGGCAAACTGCTGCTGTCAGCCGGACAGATCATCAAAATGTGTCAAGGAAATGTATATGGTGAGTGACTTGTTTAAGCAGTAGATTTATATTCATATTTGTTGATTTATTAGACAGGGGAAGAAAACTATTCTGAAAAAATAACTGAATACATCTTCGCCTGAATCAATTGATATTGTGGAAAGACTTGAGGCAGTGGTGGATGATGCCATCTTTAGTAACTAACTTATTGTCCTTAAGGGGTTAGCGAGGGGCCGTTGCGATTTACAATCTCGCCAGTAGATGCCACTTAATATTCCAATATCTACCTTTAATGAATCTATGCTCTTTAGTGGGAATGTATTGTACAGTCCACATTTAGAAACAAAGACCGTTAGCCAACATTTCGAAGTGTGTCTGACTTCTGTTTCTCTCTGTAGAAGTTCACAGGACACTCCACGGCGGTGACGACCCTGCGCTTCGCCACCACGCGGCCTCCTGACAGCAACGCTCTCTACTTCCTGTCTGGGGCCGCTCACGATCGACTGCTCAGTGTCTGGTGAGTGAACACACGTAATGCTGTGTCCTGTCTGTGTCATTGCACATCATTTATAAATGGAACTGACACACGCTGTCTCTCTGTAGGCAAGTACGGGAAGACGGAAAGGACAAGAACTCAGTTGTGTCCTTCACACTGACGGACGAGCCCCAACACGTCGACCTGGTCGCGTCCAACAGCAAGGAAGAGGTCAGTGAAGGGGACATGCCTTAGATCAGAACAAAGGAATGCACCATTACACTCATAGTACACAGTTGGTTACGCTGTTAAAAAACAGTAACAAGGAACTAAGGAATATCTGTGTGTACATCACTGAACACATCGTTGAACCCAATTTGTAGTAAATTAGTGTTTTGTTTCGGTCGAGTTGCATCATTGTCTATTTTGGAAACTATAGCATTTAATAATAATAATTTAATAATTGATAGGTTTTATATAGCGCTTTATTGCCTAGGCACTCAAAGACGCTTTACAGGGTTCCTGGTTCAATTCGTTCACACACAGTCATACCGGTGGTGGTAAACTACTATAGTAGCCACAGCTGCCCAGGGGCAGACTGACGGAAGCGTGGCTGCCATTCAGCGCCAACGGCCCCTCCGACCACCACCTCAAACATACAGCAATCATACACATTCACACAAGGCAAGGTGGGTGAAGTGTCTTGCCCAAGGACACAACAACCATGACACAGGTGGCCGGCCGGGAATCGAACCGCCAACCCTTGGATCGTTGGCCGACCCGCTTAACCACCTGAGCCACGGTCGCCCCAAATTTAAGTGTTTGCTTCAAGCCACGCTCAGTTTGTTCATGTGGTGTAATTATGTTAGGGCTATAATATTTCCTCCTTACATTACCTATTTCCCTTAATGCAAATGTGTCTCTTGTTTTCCACAGGCGGTGAGGCTGGCAGTGGTGTGCAAGGATGGGCAGCTGCATCTCTTTGAGCACTTTTTAAATGGGTAAGCCCTTAAAAGACTCTATTCTGTACAAGGCAACATATGGCAGTGTAAGGCAACTGAGTCATTTGTGCTCTTTGGAAAAGCAATGTTTTCCTCTTGTTTAAAAGACAGTTTGTATTCCAGTCCTCAGCTTTGATTTGTTTTTGTTTTCTCTTTGTTCAGACCTAAAACCCAAACTATGATTCAAAGTAATTCAATCAGCTGCATCACAACTGAAGGAGTGGACTGTTGTTCTATTACACATCAACTCTGAATTGCACCGCTAAAAGCTTTTCAATTTGATACTGCAAACCTGGATTGAGTCAAAAAGATGTTCTTCTATTTGTTCACTTGCTCACTTGTTGTGCTTGTCCGCTAATAGCTGTTTGGGGACATTGCGATAACCTGTGGTTTTCATTGTTTAACAAATCTCATCAACTTCAATATTGTGTGTTTGCTCATGTGTCCCCATAGGCCCTGTAAGAAACCTTTCTCACCCTCCTGTACGGTGCATTTTTGTCAATGAGAATCAAATAACATTCATGATAACATGATTTTTTTTTTGACAACAATACAAAGCCATTAAATGAGTCACTAGGGAAACAGATTCAGTCAGTGAATGCTTGGCAGAATACAGGATATATCCTGACTGTGATCAGTATGTACCGTATCCACACTTTTTTATTGTTTTGTATTAGTGAATTGTTACATTTGAAGGTGTTGGTCGTCTTTGGTAGCTTCTAGGGGTGTAACGATACACGTATTTGTACCGTACCGTGACGGTACAGACACGTATTTGGTGTTACACAGGTGGACCGCGGTCCGTATGTGGAGTACATACCGTTATTAAATGGTGAATGTAGGCTACAGGCTTGTTTTGCGGTGTGGAACTTAAAACTTGTCGTCGGAGTTCCCCCCGGACCAATAAGCCTCCGGCTCGGCTCGCACGTGCGCAGTAGCAGCCAGCGATTGAGAGTCTATTATCTCCATGGTGAGCATGAGGGTCAGGCAGTGTTAGCAACTTAGCGACTTGGTCGCTATATTCAGCGACTTTTCAGACCCCTCTGGCGACTCTTCTTCAAAAAAAGCGACCAGCGACCAATCTAGCTACTTTTTCTGGTGTTATTGGTGACTTTTGGAGACCCTGTCGCTAAAGCATGTATCGCTCTTAACACTTCTAAATGGGCAGCGGGTGCCTCCATGGCCACTCCCCCGTCCCAGAGCACTGACGGGCGGTCGAGTCCTCACGCAGCAGTCCCTCCCAGCTGCAGTCAGATCAAGAGATACACACCTCTCCGCTCTAGTGTTCCGTTTGCATCACTATTAGCAGTTGTAGTAGCAGCATTCCCCCCCCCCCCTCTTTTACAGTCTATGAGTAGTGCAAATCAAAATGTTATACAGTGCTTTCGAACAGAGAGCGAACTGCATGGCGAAAGACAACAGGAAACCGGAGATCGCAGGCGCCCCCCTGTCATTCAAATCCCGTTTGAGGGATAACTTCCGATTCCAGGTGAATTATGAAATTAGTGATAGATGTGTGGAACAATGTCGGCACACAGGTTATTGTTTCACTGCAATCGCTTATGTAGGAGGCAACACGTCGAACATGCATACGCATTTCAAAAGGCACCATCCAGGTGTTAAAGGCAAATTGACTTTACACACCGAACTGTGGTCTGAACTGGGCTTTAGATATATTAGGCTACTATCACCATTACTGCGAAGAAAAACGAGCTGTGCAAAACCCAGACTGTATTTTCTTTTTTATACTGAACATAAACAAGCTGTCATTTAATTAATGCTGCAGTAGCACTTTTATTTGGTAATTTTTATATAAGAGCACTTCAGAGCTTAAGAGTGTGGATGGCTCACTGCATTTTTCAATAACAGACCAGTCATAAAAAATCAATAGAAGTGATCTGAAAGGCTATTAAAGAGCTGCTTGATGACAATGGTCCAATGTCAGTTTTATTTGTATTAAGCATTAATGTATGAAACAACATGTTAAACAGTGTTGCATTGTCGTTGCGCCTTTCATACTTTCAGATAAGTTTTACATGATATAGTGTTTAACCTGGTGGGAAAAAAATGTAGTTTTCAAACAGATAATTCCTTTGAACCTAAAGTCTCTCTGTTCCATAGATGTCGATAGCGTTGTGACTATGTGAAATTGATCTTTCTACAGTATCCACTGAGAAAGGCGCTCTTAAAGGGAACGCCTCTCTACAGATGGACCGTTTTGCAGTGCTGCTGGTGCAGGGCCTGGAGAGCAGAGACGCTAACATCAACATCAACTGTGGGGTTTGAATTTAAGACCGAAATCTAAAATGTTCTCTGCATGTCACTCCCCTCTCTGCCCCATTTCACCTCTCTCTCTGGACTATCAATAAAGCATAAACATGACAAAAAAAATATTTAAAAAAATAAAAAAATAAAACATTTAATAACTTAGTTTCCCCTCCTTTTCCCTCCTACAGAAAGTATTTCAGACTCGTAAAGACATGGTGATAAAGAAAACGGTTGCTCGGGTGCCCCTGGCCGCTGTCTTACCTTTGGTTCAAGAGGTGAGAGTCCATTTTCTGTTCACTGCCTACTCCTCTGCCGTTTGTCATAAGTTAGTTCTTCTTTGACACGCCAATCTTCTCTGCACTACATTAACTCAGCCAGCTCTACTGTCTCACAGTCAGGGTTTCTTAATGAAGTTGTGTAAACTCTGATTTACTGCATTCTTTAATCTGTTTTTATCTCCTATAGCTCACAAAGAGGCTTCAAGGACATCCTTTAACGTAAGTCAAAGCTTGGCACATCAACTCTGAGGATTCAATAGGCTTGAGTTTGCAGAGTTTGTTCACATTACATCAAATCAAATCATCAAATCAAATCAGGTTTATTTGTATAACCCAATATCACAAAAAGACATTTGCCTCAGTGGGCTTTACATTCCATACAATATGATACAATATGACACCCTGTCCTTACACCCTTAGCTCGGCTAAGACAGTAGTAATGTCAGAAGCAGAAAGCTGCTATAACTCACGGACGCGACTCTCTAAACGAGAGAATAAAGTAGCACAATCAACACAAGCCATCACTCACAGTTATGTAAGACACAAAGTCAGACACAGAAGAGAGTGCGAGAAAGCTAAGTGCTAGGATATGCTATACAGACAACAACAAGTCGCCCCCCAACACCAGCGAGGGACAACGACAGAAAAGTGATTAAACTTCAACAATTAACCGAACACAATTTGTGAAGAAAACAGGGAAGTGTGAAGGAAACGATAGAATAAACTAAGACTTGGTAAGACAGGACATGCAGCAGCAAAGTAGCAGCTAGCGATCGTACGTGTAAACCGGAACCGGACCGCACATTAGAGACTGATGCGTTCTTCCTTCCTATTATCAGAAACAATGTGCCTCATCATGTGCACACATACAGTTCAGGTTCCCACTCTGACAGCATGTACATTTGTTTCTTCCTACAGGGCAGTTTTAATGGTCCGGTGGCTCAAGGCGGTACTAATGCATCACACTTCATACCTGGCATCGGTGAGTTTTCTTTACCAACATCCATATCTCCATAAACAGAAGCTTAATGTTTATTTGTATTGAACTTTCTACTACTTGAACACATATTTTCTACAAGAACGATCATCTCTTCCATCAATGCAGTGATGGCCTCGTGGAGAAAGGCCCTGGCACAGTATTGGTTGTAGCAATCTCTTTATGAATGTGAAACGAGGCTCTTCATATTGTGTTCTAGCGGCACAAACATCCACAGGGACGAATATTTTCCCAAAATGTGACGTGGATAGCTTGTGACCTTGTGTAACAGGCAGGCAATCAGCCTGTGAACAGACAGGCCTCTTTCAAGGTTCAGATTGGCTGCCATCCACACACTGAATTCAAAGGGATGTATATCGTCCCAGTGCAATTTCACCATAATGTTTCCTAAAACTGCAGCGCTGCTTGAATGTAATGCATCATTCAGACAACAAGTCGTTGATAGTGCACCAATGAAGTGGGAGGTGTCTCCTTGTGTCACAGACATTTCATGAGCCTCTAGTCAGATCGTGTGTGCAGAAACAGACTGAAGAAGCTCTGAGGACTGGGTCCTACTGTATCACAAAAAGACCATTTTTATGCAGATTGACATTTATTTAACAAATTATTTGTGGAAAAAAGATTAAACCAACTTGAAAAGGAAACAGATCATGGCCTTCATAAATCCTTTAATTAGACCTCTAATACATGTCTTCCCTTTTACCACTAGGTGGCGACAAGCGACACCAGCAACAGTGTTACAGATGTTGACCACACAGCTAAGCTGGTGTATGAAGAGGGTAAAGTGTTTACACGGTGTGTTCAGTGGTACTAATCTTGTATTGAAAACCTCTCATGGTGGCATCAGTTTATTTAGCTCTTTAGTGTGACTCTAAACAGGATTTAGTCAGTGAGTCAGTCCCAGTTCTGATGATAGTTCAGACTGGTGAGCAGTGTGAATGACAGCTGACAGGAATAACATTCTTATGTCACTCTCCAGCTCTAGGTGATTACCTGGAGTCAATCCTTAAGCTTGCTGCACTGCAACAGGTCACACTGGTTGGCTGTGATTTCAACACAGCACCAGACTGGCACCATTGTGTTCTCATCATGTCCATTCACCTTAAAAATCTCCTATTATAGTACTTTTTTGGTCTTAATTTCTCATTAATGACTCCTATAGAGCAACCTGACACAAATCACAGCCCAAAAAACTATGTAGATTTTTGGGAAACTCTTCCTCCTCTCATCAGGGTGCATTCAGCATTCTTTGTTAACACTAGGCTTCGTCCTTCTCCGCCCCCTCGCCCCCCTCCTGCCAACCCCACTCCGTTGTGATTGGTTACCTTCCGGGAGACTTTCAGCGGCGCACGGGCATATTCGAGCAGGCAGGTGGGGGCATGGCAGGAGCGTGTAGTATTACCATATATGAAAAATTCCGGATTGATCTACATAGATAAATCCCGGAAATTTGAACAAGTGAATCGTGACTGGCATTCCTAGTGTTTTGCGCTCTGCACAGGCACCCCAGACTGTAAACAGGGAATACGTCTAAATGCATGTAAGTCATTATTTGACACTCTGGTATGGTTAAACATGACTATAAATCATTATAACAACGTTCATAGGTCATAAAAGTTGGAAAAGCATAATAGGTGCTCTTTAAGTCATTTGGGACCGGTCATGAAGACCACACCGCATGGGTTCAGATTTATGAAGGCAGTGTTGCCTTGCCCATCACACAGACATTCTTGGTGATGCACAGCACGCAAACGTTGCCCCTGTTGCCTGGCAACCTGACCAGCACCGTTAAGACCCTCCCTTCTGAGCGGAACAAGGCTGTGCTCTGTTCACTGTGATTTCTCATTACCGTACTGTATGAAACGCTTTACTGAACCACATAGAAAATGAGCTTTCATGAAATAACGAAGCTGCTTTTGAGTTCTAATAGCATCAGTGGTGCTGGGTGTGTAGGCTCATTTTAAAACAAGGTTCATATAAGGAGCTGATGAACAGAATGTGTTAGTGCAGTGTGGGTGCTGCTGTGCACTGGGCTTATTATGGCTCTAACATGGGACACTGACAGCTTCAGAGATGTTTCCAAAGTTAGGTCATGGTGTGTGATAAGCATGTAGACCTAGAATGGCTTTGATTTTTTAGTTTCAAATAATAGGTGAGAACGTGTATACATTAATGAACCACTCTGCAGCATGAGCTGGTATAATTAAAGTAGCTGTAGAAATGTCTGTCAAAATACATGATTACATTTAGCCACTGTGGGGTGATGCAGATCAGATTGAGATGGTATATCCAAGGTGTGTAATGTGTTGTTTATAAAATGCCCTTTTAAAGTCAATTAGCATGCCCTACCAAATGGCCCTGCTTTGTTATTGAAATGCTTTTTCATCTTTTACTTTCTCCTTGTGGGGTGAGTATATTTCCTGCACTGATGTATAGTCAGCTGAGTGATTGCTTTTCCTTTGCGTGCCCTTTGCAGAATCATCTGATGAAGACCAGGCTTCTGGTGATGAAGATCTTCCAGAAGAAGACTCTGATGTAAGTTATGATAAACTGGTCTAGTCAGTCAGATCCTTAAAGGGATAGTTCAGTATCTTTAAAGTGGGGTTGTATGAGATAGTTAGGCACAGTTAGTGTGTTACCACAGTCACAAAAGGAGTCTGGGAGAGAAGTCAGCATTTTACTGTTGCAGACAGATTAACTTAGTTTCTCCACATGTATGAATGCTTCTCTAAAACATACATATCCCTTCAATTGTGATGTATGTGATTCTTTCCACTGCTTAGTTTGCCACCAGACAGCCCTTTACTTGTTTTATTGTGTCTCTTGAATAATCTGCAGCAGCTCTGAGTCAAGCAGCTGGTTAGAAAATAAAGAGCTGTCTGGAGGCAAACTAAAGCTGTGGAAACATCTCAGTTTATCATACAATTGAACAGATATTTAGGTTTTAGGTTAGCATAACATTTACATGTGGAGAAAACAGCAGTACTTCTGCTACAGCGAGGTCTCCCCCCAAACTCCTTATAGTGACTGTGCTGACTGCAATCTACTTAAGGTAACAGACAAACTATGCCTAAGTACCTCATACAACCCCACTTCAAAAATCCTGAACTATTCCCTCTGTAAATGAGACATTTTATCAGGCTGTCCGTTTATGAGTTTAACACAACCATTTGTTGTTCCTTGTTTATTAGAACTGGGAAGAGGAGGAGGAGGGGATGAAAGAAGATGCTGATGAAGAGGATCCAGACAGAACAGATTCCAAAGCAAACGGAGAGGAAGACATGGAACACGGCAACGAGAGCGAGGAGGAATGATAACCAACAAAGAAGAACATGCCAATCATACTTAGAATGGACCTGAAAGAGTTATATATACTTTGCAAACACAGTGTGGGGCATGGAGTTGGGATGCAGGACCGCCAGCTGTTTGTTGTACAGAATACTGGTCCAGATCCAGAGGTGGACATGCATCATGTGCCCACAATAATGTAAATCTGTATGTACAGTGAAGTGTTTGTATGAGCTCTTCCCTCTACAGCTATTCCCCAGAAAAACATGGGATTAAATGAACTCCTGTAAATCTCCTCAATGCTTTATTTTTCCTTTTCTTTTTATTCTTTTAACTGTTTTCTCTTTTCGTGCGTTTAGTTTTTGGGCATGCCCTGAAATCCACTGCCTTGAACCCATTGCTTCTTGGGCATCCGAGAAAAGAAAATGTGAAATTTGCTCAAATAGGTGAAATAAATGGGTTTTGAAAATGGCTTACTGTGTCTCTCTGGACCAAAATCAGGCAAAGTGGTATTAGTTTTAGTCATTTACAGATTGTAAGGGTTCCAATCCGTTGGGGGAGTGTCATGGATAAAATTGCTAGCGGATTTTTAGATTGCATAATGTGTGTATCATGATAAAGTAACTGATTGAACCAAACTGATTGATGAAATAGACCTCCAAAAATATCCTCAAGCGCCACAAGAAAAGTGATTTTTCTGGTAAAAGCCACCCCAAACATTACATATGGAGATTTCCAGACCATTTGCCACCACCGTTCTTCACTTGGGAGAAGGTTCTCTTGGTGGTAGGCAGAGTTGCGTTTTTGCCCAAAGATGGTGGTTTTGGTTATGACCAAACATTTAAATTTTGGACTAATCTGTCCACAGAATAATTATTCAGGTATCTCCATGTGCTCTCTGGCAAAGTTGTGACAAGCAGTTTTGTTCTTTTTTGAGAGCAGAGGCTTTGGCAGCAACCCTCCCATGAAAGCCATGTTGACTGTGTGTTCTCCTTATTGTGGAACCATGCACAAACACTCAACAAAAATATAAACGCAATACTTTTGTTTTTGCTCCCATTTTTCATGAGATGGACTTAAAGATCTAAAATCCATTCCAGATACACAATTGTACCATTTCTCTCAAACATTGTTCACAAATCTGTCTAAATGTGTGATAGTGAGCACTTCTGCTTTGCTGAGATAATCCATCCCACCTCACAGGTGTGCCACATCAAGATGCTGATCTGACATCATGATTAGTGCACAGGTGTGCCTTAGACTGTCCACAATAAAAGGCCACTCTGAAATGTGCATTTTTTTTGCTTTATTGGGGGTCTGGGGACTCAGAACCAGTCAGTATCTGGTGTGACCACCATTTGCCTCATGCAGTGCAACACATCTTCTTCGCATAGAGTTTATCAGATTGTCAATTGTGGCCTGTGGAATGTTGGTCCACTCCTCTTCAATGGCTGTGCGAAGTTGCTGGAGACGGCTTATGGTGGAGAAATGAACATTCAATGCTCGAGCAACAGATCTGGTTGACATTCCTGCTGTCAGCATGCCAATTGCACGCTCCCTCAATGCTTGTGGCATCTGTGGCATTTTGCTGTGAGACAAAACTGCACATTTCAGGGTGGCCTTTTATTGTGGACAGTCTAAGGCACACCTGTGCACTAATCATGATGTCAGATCAGCATCTTGATGTGGCACACCTGTGATGTGGGATGGATTATCTCAGCAAAGCAGAAGTGCTCACTATCACACATTTAGACAGATTTGTGAACAATGTTTGAGAGAAATGGTACAATTGTGTATCTGGAATGAATTTTAGATCTTTAAGTCCATCTCATGAAAAATGGGAGCAAAAACAAAAGTGTTGCGTTTATATTTTTGTTGAGTGTATGTCCCAAATGCTGCATGAGAGGTCTGCAAATCACTAGATGTAATGTTTGGGTTGGCTTTTAACTGAAAAATCACTTTTTTTTGTGGTGCTAGTGGATATTTTTGAAGGAAGTCTACTTCTAGGCAGATGTTCAGTCACTCTTAAGCTCTCCATTTGTAGATGATCTGCCTCATGGTGGACCGATGGAGCTCAAACTTTTTTTAAATTAATTTATAGCTGTCCCCAGACAAATGTGCAGCATCACAACTCTATTCCTGAGATCCTCTGAGATTGTTTTCCCTTTTGGCATGTCTGACCTGTATGGGTTCGCTTTGGTGAGCCAACTGACCTGGTTTGATCTCTGTTTTATCTAGTGCCACCCAATTTATTCCCTAAATATCTCTCATTACATTGGTCTATTTCATCAATCAGTTTGGCCCACCTGATTGTTTTTACCTGCTCGATTTAAGCAATGCAGCTTAGGGTTCACAAACTTTTGCAGATACAACAGTTGGCAAATAATTTGTTTTATCTCTTTTAACAATTGATTTCTGGAAAAGAAAAATTTTGAATTGATAAACAAACATCTGTTATTTCATTTCATATAAAAATAGTGGTATTGATAAAAATGAATTAATAATGGTTAAACACAATAAAATTCCAAAATGCTCAAGGGGTTCACAAACTTTCAAACAGCACGTTCTATATATAAGGCAAGTTCTATATATATGCTCCTCCTCTCGCGAAAACGAACTGAAAGCTGTTAAAAGCCGTTGGGCTAATAGGTGAGGTGGCATTTTTAAATGAGAAAACTTCCATTTTATTAGTATATGGTCTAAAGATAAGTATGAGCCTATGATTGATATCCGGAAAAATTGTGGGGAGACACAATCTTGTTCGCCGCTTGTATTGTGTGGACGGGGGGATTCTGCCTCTGGGCCGCATGAAAATAAGCTCCTCCCACAACCCCATTCATAGCATGCAATACAATGGCTTGGCCACAAGTCCATGCTGGCTGCCCGGAGAAGGCAGAGTCCTGGGGGCCTGGGTTTAAACTCCCAATTAGCGCTCAGCTCCGCCTGTCAGCAAGACGTTTCCCATCAAACATTTTGCTCCAAGTTGGACAAAAAGTCTAACCATAATGCTGTGCGCTCAGCAAGACGAGCGTCATAATTCTGCATGTCTTAGCAAGACGGCTCCTTCTCAAACGAGGCTATTATGTTCCCGCGGCTATGCCTGTTGACAAAACAGTGGGTCTCCACCACTCTATGATCTCCACATATGGTCTCCACACTGTTGATCCGCCAAGACAACTTTAGCCTGCATCCTTAGGATCCAACTGTCCGGCTGGTTTGAACTCATTTCATTGTAATTTTTAGATTTTAACACTTGCGCTCTTAATTCAAACCGCATATCGCAACACAGCTCACATGATATGCAACATTCTCAAACTCTTCTCTCTCTCTGTATTCCAAAATCAATTATCAAAAACATTCAACTCATTTTATGACCAGAGTATTGGCCACTTGAAAAAAAAGAAAAAAAAAGAATCAAGGGCCCCCCTATTGGCCAGGGCCCTGGACACGTGCCCACTTTGCCCATGCGGTCATCCGTCATTGTGCGGGTTATGTTTGCCCGTACCTACTGTAGATTGGCCTAAATGATGACCGAGCTGACCGAGTTTTTTGCTGTACGTATAGGCTAGCCATTATGGTAATAGCGTCTCATAACTGGTATAAAAATAAAAGCATTCGTCGGGTACGAAAGACAGTCGATAGTGGCGAACTTAGCCATTTGGGGGCTGCAGGCGAACAGTCATTTGGGGGCCCTTGCATCTACCGGTCTAATGTACGCATGAGATGATACTCCATACAAACTATAAATACAATGCGTACTGACGTTTTGCTTGGATGTTATTTAAAGTAACGTTACTTCAAGAGAGTAATACATGTTCATGAAGAAGTTAATGGAAATAGTTATTGCTCCACTAAACCTGATTATTAGTCAACTGTTACAAACCGTTAGCTTAAGCTAGTGAAGCCAACACAATGTAGCATACTCCTCCTAATAACACAAGGTGTTTTGTGTGCTCTGTCAAAACAAAAGTGGTGTTTTGTCCGCTTTCATTCTCAGATCTTAACTGATTTAAGATTCAAGATTCAAGATGCTTTATTTTGTCATTGTACCAAAACAACGATAATCTGTTTACAGTTATACCCCACCAAGAGACATAGAGTGACAATAACTAAACATGGGAGACAGGGGGGGATACACTGAAGAGTCGTCCAGCGTGCGCTGCGCCCCCTTAAAGTAGGAAGGATAAAGAGAACATCAGGGAAAGACAGGTTCAAAAAATGCTACTCTCACATTGATGCTATGAAACTGTGATTACATTTTTACAGTGCGAGTTTAGTAACAACCACAACACCTTTTTTCAACCAAACATGTTGCTTGTATGTAATTACACCTAGCGACCAGTGTGGTTGTAGTAATGATTGATGCAATAATCAATGCAGCTTGCATTTCAACACAATATGGAAGTATGTAAAAACTAAACCAATTATTATATTATTTTATATGTCATTTCAACACATTGTGCAAAAAGTATGGCTTGGAATTCAGCTCGCATACAAAAACGTAAATGCAAAGCCAGTACAGGCCATATGTGTTTGCTGCTCTCAGCCCTTTTGTCACCACTTTTAACAACTCGCACTTGTGTGGTGTGCATGCGCAGTGGCGCAGGAAATGCTAGTAGTAAATACTAGTAAAAAAAAAATATATATATATAAATCGATTATTAACTTTTCTGAATCGATTCAGAATCGTTCGAGAGAGAATCACGATGCATCGGATAATCGATTATTTTTCCCACCCCTAGTAAAGATGCGTCATAAAGAGATTTGTGTTTTAATGAAACAAGTTCCTCTCACTAAAAATAGACAATAAACAGTTCTTAAACATCTGGCAAATATACATATAATATAATTTATAAATATAATCTTTAATTTATCCTTCATAATTGTTTCATATAGATTAATTAAAGAGAAATTAAAAAGTGATTTTTAAAAATTGTATTACATTTGTCTTTATCAAAACAAAAACGAATACAGCCAGTGGGGAAGGAGTAGAACTGTGCAGATAAACACACCAGCACAAATTGTAGCATTGAAGCAAAAGTGATAATTGAGTCGGATTACTTTTTGTGTTACTATGATTACATTTTTAATCAAAATGTTGCAATCAATATTTAAAAAAAAAAATTTCATCCTGACTTGCTTGGACCAGCAAAATTATCAGTAATCAATCGCTGAGGTGAAACTTTTCGAACCTCTGCTAAAGGAGTGTCATGGTCGCACGCGCTCCTGGGGCATTGCTGGGCTAATGCCAACTTAAATAACAAACATATTTTTAACAGCGGTCTTTGATTAGAATGGGAAATAATAACAATTTTCCTGGAATGTTTATTAAATCTATAACACGACATTTTAAACACAATAATTACGAAATGCTAACTTTGCCAGTTTCAAACACACATTGTCATTCATATATATAGGCCTACATATAGGCCTACAGCACAGCCGATGGTGCAACGCTTTCTGAGACACCAATGTAACTGGGAAACCTTTCTTGTGTAAACGTACGCACTTTTGTCGGAGAGTGGAGACTATCCAGGTAGCTCACCTAGGCCTTGCAAGCTGCTGTAGCTAACAGTCGTATGATGTCTCCGGCCTTGAGCCCCCTGCCGTATCACCACGCCCTGTCGTAATGCCCTGCCGCCTCGTGCACTCTCCCTTTCTGATTTTCAAAATAAAATACTTATTATTTAATTTAAACAAAGCTTATAATAGTTCAATAAGAGACACACGGGAACCATTGCAGTATCACATATTTATTATTTTAGACTTCTATCAAAAAGTGCTATTCAGCCCGAACTTGAGGAGCACAATATGGCCAGGGTCAGCAGTGTTTAAGGGCACCATCATGGACCACCTCAAGGAGTATGTTTTCCAGACAACATTTTGGAATCTGCAAAGTATACCAAAGACAAGTGTCAACTTCTCATGTGATTTTTTTATGAACGGGTTGTAAATTCCAAATAGCGTAAGATAAACATAATTACAATAAAAAACATTCAACAACAACAACAAACATTTTAAATTGATGGCATCTGATATCAACAAACTCACGTGTGACTAACACATTAGAGAATGCAAATTGGTATTGGTATTTTGACCTAATATACTTGCCATTGTACACACCTCTAGGCGGCATTAGACGGCAGGGCTCGAGACGGCAGCACTTGAGACCAAAGGTTCTGAGCTGCAGCAACACACTCTTGAGCTAGCAGCAGGGACCATAACACACAGGGACACTGAGGAGGGTATAGACGCACCCCTCTGGAGGGAGGACATTGAGGTTCCCTGTGAGGGTGGGGGAGGAGGGAAGGGGTTAGCATGGGCGGCTTCCAGAGCCATGTCCTGCTCCTGCTAGCTGTAACAGTTCAGTTCAGTCCTCAGCTGTCCATGAACACATGGCTCACTCCTTGTAACTAACAGATGGAAAGTAATCTTTCTGTGCCACAAACTCTCCATTCATATTCATATTCAGTCATAATCCCTTCAGCGTTGAAAAAATACATTTGTTAAACTCTTAAAGCTATCTTTCACTCTGTAGCCAGCTTCACAAAGCTGTGTTACTTCTCTAATGTGCTTTAGCATCCATTGGTGAATTAACCACACCTCCATGATAAAAGACTCATCCAAATCTGTTTCACACAACTGAATGAAGAAACCAAAATTGTGGGACAGTAGAGTTGGTGTAAAATGGTCTCTGTCCTGACACAGTGTTTTCTGTCATGTGTCCTGAAAACAATCAACAACAGAACAGGCATTTGGGCTAAAGCACGGTGGCATTGTGGCCCTCCATCCTGGGCAGCCTGGGGTCCTGTACTGTCCCCATGGTAACTAGCAGTGGACGGCTGTCCTCGGACATAAGCGAGCGACCCAGGGACACTGAGGAGGGGATGGACGCCCCCCTCTGGAGGGAGGACATTGAGGTTCCCTGTGGGGGTGGAGGGTTGGGGTAAGCGTGGGCGTGGGCGTGTGCGGCCTCCAGAGCCATGCCTTGCTCCTGGTAGCCGTAGCCGATGTTCCCACAGGGGAACCGTCTCAGTCTGTAGAGGGGAACAGGAGGCAAGGCGGCAGAGTCTAAGAGCAGAGGTGACTGGGCAGCAGGTGGTGGTGGTCTGCACATACCCAGACCCTGCTGCTGCTGCAGCATCTGGAGCTGCTGCTGCTGGAGCTGCTGCTGGTACTGCTGGTGTTGGTGCTGGAGCTCCAGAGTTCCTGCTACCTCAGACACAGTCCGACCCACATGCTCCTGCCCCTCACCGGGCACCCTGCCACCGCTGCCCCCTGCTCCACCCACCCCGGCCTGCCTCTGCTGCTGCTGCCTCTGCTGCAGGAACCAGGAGCCGTAGGTGGGGTTCCAGAGGCTGGTGTTCTTCTCCTTGTCTGGCATGTGGCCCTGTGTGAAGGCCATGTTGACGTGGCCCCCCCCAGGGCCGGGCTGGGCGCTGACGTCAGGTCCCTTGGCAGTGAGCGTAGGAGCGGCCGTGGAGGTGGCTGTGTTGGTGGTGGTCATGGTGATGGAGGTCTGGGTGTGAGGCTGCTGGTGGAGGTATGGTTGGGGCTGTGCTTTGGCCTGCGGTGCTGTGCTAGTCACCACACTGTGCTCCCCTGCTTTGAGGCTCTCCTCTGTGGGATAGGACGGGGGCGGCTGTGGAGCCTCTCCATCAGGCACCTGGGCGTTGACCAGCACACTGGGAGCTGAGGGCTCTTCAGGGCGCATAGGGACATGCTCCTCCTCTTCAGGGACCGGCCCATACTCTATAGGCAGCGGCATGGTCACCACGTCAGGGTCCTGAAAGGATCAATAATAATAATTACTTTCACTCAGGACACAATGTTCGTATTACAGTATACACATAGAATACAACAATATAACAATACATATACTGGTATAACTTGTATAAATAGAAGGTCATCAACCTTCACCTGCAGAAAACAAACAGGAGCGCCAATGTCTCCACAATCTGGATGAAAACCTGACAAGCTCAACCCAGGGTGGACTAGAACCTAAACTGTTTTGTATTTATTTCTATATAAAAAATTCAAATTTGACTTATCTTTGGAAAACAAGCAACTACATGATTGTATCTAATTATTTTCATAATCATACAAGATTGTGCCTAATGCAAACACACCTTGCCTTATCCATTATGGTCAACTAATACAAGCTTGGAGAAAATCTGCATTTAAATCAACTAATACTACAACATCCTTTTCAGTTATTCACCTCCAATGGCTCAGTTTAATTCCTGTGTACACAGCTGTCAGAATCCCACAGTGTGCTCTGTTTAGTTACCTGTAAGCAGTAGTCGATTCTCTCCAGGATAGTTGAGAAGTTGGGCCTGTCGTCAGGCTGATGCTGCCAACTCTGAGTCATTATGCGGTACCTACAATTACACATTACACACAGGCAGAAAATACTTAATGAATTCCAGTTCAATTACAGTTTGTCCCCGGGAATCAATCTGTATTTTTCTGATTCTGTTTAACCATCTTCTGCTACCCCATGCAGATGTAGAGACAAAAAAAAAACGCAACACACTGTTTCAACAAATGCCAGAATGATCTATTGAGACAAAATATGTTCAATAGTATAGTAGTTCATAATAGTTCAATGATTGTGTTAAAGGGGTGATGCAGTGAAGTTAATTCCTCATGTCCTTTGGTGTATTGCTCAGAGAATTACAACTGTAGCTGCTGCTTCCATTAGTAGTATCCTATGTGTCATATTTTGTGGTTCACACAAAAATTGTATTTTTTAAAGAAAAAAACACATCAAGGAACATGAAAGGCAATTTGCTAACTGATGCAAGATGTAATCTTGACAACAGGTAGAAGCATTAAACTGCAAAATCCAAGAAAGGCTAAAGTGTTTAAAATGTGTGTATGCAAGAATGAGAGAGAAAATGTGTGTTATTGTGTCTGCCCTTATATGTTTTATAATATAGTTGGCATGGGTGGCAGCATCTCAGAAGTGGTTGAAAAATAAGGTGTGATAAGGAAATGGTTTTGCAGCTCTCTTCATGACTTTTTCCAAATTGGGAGTCAACATGAAAGAAACTGTTGATGTGCTTTTCCATACTGAAAGCACTAAGAGCAATCTCCCATACAATGTTCTGACGCCTTCTAGGTCACAACTCATCTATGTGTCAGTATGTGTCATCAAATCCTCACAGCCTCTCATGTCTGCCTCTATGCCTGTGTTCCCAATCTATACAGCACATGATGCAACTGTGTTTGTTTATCATATGGAGAAGCCCATTCTATATAGTAATTCCTCAAGAGAAGACATCTTTCTTTTGTCAGTTGAAGGCATTGGGCATCTGTGTGTGGATGTGCACTTACACCGGGCCCGGGCAGTTTTTAGGTGGGTCCATTCGTCCACCATTTGTTACAAACTCCAACACTTCCTGGTTACTGCGACTTGGATACGGCATGTAGCCCAATGAGAAGATCTCCCACAGCAGAACCCCAAATGACCTTAGAGAGACAGAGGAGGAGAGGGCAGATTAGTAACAGGGAGACAAGGAAAGTGAGTGAGACAAATCAAGTCGTCATTTATAAGCATCATAAGCACTGAAGCTGGAAGGGATGAAAGCAGAGGACGAGACAGAGATAAGACAAGACAAGGAACTAAAAAAAACATATTGCTTTAGATCAAAGGCGTAGAAGGAGAGAGGAAGGTGAATAACACAACGTCTGAGTGTAAGATATATGAGGTGAAATCCCATTTAGGTCTCAGACTCCACTGAAGTAAAAGTTAAAGAGAAATGAGAAGGATTCTCACCACGTGTCTGTTTTAGATGTGAAGATGCCCTCCATGAAGGCTTCAGGTGGCATCCACTTCACTGGTAGCATGGCACGCCCACCCTTCCTGTAATAGTTTGACCTACATCACACAAACAAAGAAATACACACACTTTGAATTGCGAAATATCTGATGACTTTACTTTGGCTACCAATAGTAACATTGCTCTTTGTTTGACTCCCAGTCAAGCAAAATGGAACAGCATTGAAATAAAAACCAGAGTTTGTAGTTTGCACTGCCATCACTATGGCAACACCACTGCCCTCAAAAGCGGAGGGTAAAAAGTAAGAGCGAACAAAAAAAAAATTATGAAAAAAAAAATAATAATAATAATCTGACATCCAGCAATTAATTCACTTTTTACAGATACAGTATCAACACTGACTCCCTCTAACAACTCCTTATCTTGTCAAGAGGAAGAGTGGATCTTGTTTTGGCCAGGTTGTGTTCAATGCTGTTTTGTGCTTGCTGCTGCTGCTGCTAGAGAAATTAATCAGATGTGAGCTGTATCTGATTGGTGGTGTTGATAGAGGTAGTCACTGGTTCATGTGGCCTCGCTCCAGGCTGACAGCCAGCACAGACATGAACCAGGTTCCACACTGAACCACTGACAACCATCAAGATCTGACTCAAGTGGTGTCAGCTGTGTTTGGCTGGGAAACGCATCATTTGGGCTTGTTTGCTGGTGCAGAGGAGGACATTTTTTTGCCCCCTAGTGAATTTGTCATGATGAAAATGAGACTTTTCTTCCTTTAAGCAGCTGTTTTGTAAACACAGAAAGTGCAGCATGATAAATAGGAGTGGAATAGCCTGTAGACACTGTTTTGTTAGTGGACGGTTGCCAGTTCAAATCCCTGGGCCTTTTTGAGAAAGTAAAGGAGTTACTGCACCTGTATTTCTCAAAATGTATACAAGTGAACCACCACCAGCTCTATAGAAGTTGCGCAGGACGGGCCTGTGTTTACAGTGGGCAGCTCCCATGTGTCAGTGTAACGTAGGATGAGAAAGGAGCATTATGTTCACTTTGCATTCCCTGGACAAATGAAAAATAATGGTAAACACCAAAATAAAGAAAAGCATAAAATAGACTATTACTGCTTTCATTAAATAAGGGAAAACAAGCAAGGAAAATATTGAGGCTTTGTCCAAATAAGCACATCCCATGCCTATTAGGCTTAGCCTGCATGAACCCTCACACAAATGTATGAACTATAGTTGAAAGCCAGAGCTATGAATGCCTTTAACGTAATGTGCACAATTAAATCCAAAATATTCTGTGTGCACAGTCTGCAGCTCAGCCTAACTGAAGCCGCTGAAACAAGTCAAGAACAACAAAGAGCCTCATTTTGTAATGTTTGTTACTTTCTAAAACCATCTTCCTTATATGATATTTACTATAATAGAAATTCAAGTTGAAAGGTTAAAAGAAAAATATACAACAACATTTTCCACAGTACTGGTAAATAACAATAGCCAACATTCAACATTTGGTTTTACTTGTAACTGTGTCTACAGGGGAGCAATAAGTGGAGATGAATACAGCCTATGACATGCTGTCAGATGATATGGCTTTAAGGGAAATATACATTTTGTATTAAAGATAGCCTTAAAGAAAACTACACATAATCAATGGTGAAGAAAAAACAATCACATGTTGATTGTGTTCCATTGACAGATTGCTAGGCAGACACACAGATCCCCACACAATGCCTAAAACTATCTCTAAGAATAACATGATCAATTCAGTGATGGGGATCAGTTACCGTTCCCACTTTAAGCCTACAAGAGCAGTGACTCCTGCCACCATCTTCTGTACTGTGCCCTCCTTCCCCAGTTAACCACCCATTACCCTTTCACTCCCATATGCTGCATTCACATGGAATCAGGCAGACGCTACACGTTAGAACTAGAAGGCAAGTGACAACTCCTGGCCGTCAAGGAAAGAAAAAAAATCAGACAGAATGTTAGGTCTGTGTGTGCGCTGAAAATAAATCTGTTGCTAATACTCAGCCCAAAGCTGTGTAAACTGATATGTAAACAAATGGGGCCCACCATAGCAAGTAACATGCCATGTACAGAGCCTAGGCGGTGTATTAATAATATATTTAATAGTAATAATGATATATTTAATTTATATAGAGCTTTTCTCGCACTCAAAGCGCTTAACACAGGATATTTTCCCCAGCACAAACACACACACACACACACACACACAAACACACACACATCATAAAACAGCTAAAATAACACCAACAGAGTAGCAGCATTATGCGCTAAACAACCATCCCTCCCCCTCAAAATAATTATATTAAAAAAGAATCCCAGTCCCGGCACCAAGGCTCTAGGCAACAAAATCACACGCAGGCACCTGAAAAACTGACATCAGCAATTAAATCAAGCGCTCCTTAATGTGGCTCCCCTGGGGGTTTTATGCAGCAGCATTTTTTTTTATGCGACTTTGCTTTTGTGTGACTTTGGGAACTGATGATTGTAAAGTGCTGCGGTGATGTAGCTGAATGTTGTGACAAATTCTCTAATTTCTCAGCAGATAAAAGGCTTGGGAGATTTCCCTGCTGGATTGAGAATTCATTTAAACAGTGTCATGTGAAAATGTGCTAGCTAGCTATATTAAGATATATTTTCTCTTTCCTGTTTTCTGAGTTTTGCTCTAGCATTTTGATGTGTCATGTCTTGTGGTTTTATGAATTGTCCACCCAGAATTTCACTTGGGCAAATAGGGAGAGTACATATAAATATAAAATATATAAGTAAAAATAGGGTTGAGGTGAGTTTTTTTTTTTTTTTTTTTTTTTTTTTTTTTTTTAAATAGCAAAAGTTCATAAGGTTAATATGGTCTTGCTTTGGTTGAGGTTCACTGCCAAAGCAGGACATGTGACATCTTTCTAGCACAGCAAAAACTTTGGTAGGACGTGAGAGGGGCACATGTGTATAAAGCATGTGACTGTCACTGGAGACTGTTGTTAGCTTGCTTCTCATTCAAACGTCTACCATTTGTTTCTAGTGACTGTTAAGGAGATCTCTCCGTCATTTTAATCAAGCACCAAAATGGTATGCAGTCATTAATAATTTTTGGTTGTGAGCCTGGGATATTTCTCTCTGATGCACTCAAACACTGGAATAGCAAAGGTGCATTTCCCCCCAAAAAATCAAGGTTATACTATATTGGGTATTCAGACAAGTGTTGAATACAACTGATTTAATTCTGACATATACAGAACCTATTAGTATAATATTCCAATACAACTGCCCAGTCTTGGGATAACTTGCTTGTTAGTTCCCCTACATATTTGTTTTAGATGCATTTTCTCGATATCAGATAGCTTGATATCAAGTCCCTGCCGACCTTATTCAGATTGAAACTTTTGCTGAACCTAGTCTAGATGTACGGATCCAGCCAAAGTGGTGGATGATCTACTGTATCTGTGCTGGAACTGTACCTGTAAATGTCCCGAGCCATCCCAAAATCTCCAATTTTTGCCACACGGCCTGGTCCTTTGAAGGTCAGCAGACAATTCCGAGCTGCAATGTCCCTGCAACATGAGAAACACACATCCATACATAACTCAGTAAGTCACTAGAATGTAAAGTCTGAATAATGTCATTTCTAAATATGGAGGTAAAGTTAGACATACAAAACATTGACATTCAGACAGTGCTTGACCTGCTTCTTCTTTTCACTAGTTTACCAATGTTTTTATATATTTGCATGAGCGCTCCATGTATAATGCACCTACAGACGCTCTCCTCTTTAATAAGGGTGCACTCAAAGAATAATCCATAATTTAAGATCAAAATAACATCATGTGTGACTGTGCTCAGACTAAATCATGAGACAGAGCATGGCTGAATACAGACTCAAACCACTATGTGAGTGTGGACACAGCAACACTGCTCTCTGATGAACTTGGATGTGAAATGACACAATGAGGATAACATAATAGTTTGGACTGATTTAAAACAGGGCTTTTTAAGACAGCGACTGCACTATGCATGCCATGGTAGCCCTTGCCCCACTTCAATGCGCCAAACATCTTGGAACTATTCAACTTATGTTATAGTACTGCTTCAAGCTTCATATTAAATTATTTAGAAGGAAAGAACATTGGATGTAGGGCACCCATTTGGTATTCACTTTATCAAGAAAAAGATTTGTCACTTTTCTGGTGTTCAATTTAAACTGAAGCAGTTCAAAGCAGGGCCAGTGAACTGAGTTATTACATCTTCAAGAAAGGCTGAATTATTTCTGTTTTAGCATGCCTAAAATCAGCATGTGGGAACACACACACACACACACACACACACACACACACACACACACACACACACACACACACACACACACACACACACACACACACACACACACACACACACACACACACACACACACACACACACACACACAAAATCCGTTCTCATGAGGTGCTGTGGCTAAATACATGTAGTCCTTATTTAATGACTCGGAGGAATTCATGCAAATGTTTTGTTTGTGCTCGTAGGCTGGGGCGAGCCTTGAAATGCAGCAGTAGCTGTCACAGACTTCCAGCTGTGGGCTTAAGGCAAGGACACAGTGCTATTGTACAAGTAGCACAGTGATGGAAGAGAAGGCTGTTATTGAAACAATGTTAACTGGCTTCATACTTTAGACTTAATTACAGTCAATTTTAACTGTGGCTTAAGGAGCCATTTCACCGCGGCACTTAGACCCTGTTTCCACCTGGCATTAACATCTGACTTTTTGAATCTGGTTACAAGTGGACAGCTCTCAGTCCGTGTGTTCCCACTTGTATTTTCAAATGTGACTTCTCTGTCTACTTGTGATCGGATTCCATTTACCCGCGCTGTATTTAAATCAACACGTTCATCATTTCCGTTTGCATTGGTGTTTTTAACCGGTGGGGTTCAAACAAGTAAACATACAGGGCTGTACAGTGCCACAGTTCTAATCGCATTTGCTATTAAAATGCATTACATGCGAAGATAATTACCAGTCTAGGTTGACGAGATATGCTACTGTCTCATTTAGACAAGGAGGCGCGATGCACAACACTGCTTAGAGGGCTCTCGCCAAATGCGGGAAATATCATAGATAGTATATAAAAGTAAAAACTCTTAGGCGAGTAAGTTATTAATAATAATAATTAATAATTAATAATAATAATAATTGCTTGGATTTATATAGCGCCTTTCATGATACTCAAAGCGCTTTACAGGGTTCCAGACAATTCGTTCACACACAGTCATACCGGTGGTGGTAAACTACCATAGTAGCCACAGCTGCCCTGGGGCAGACTGACAGAAGCGAGGCTGCCATTCAGCGCCATCGGCCCCTCCGACCACCACCTCAAACATACAGCAGTCATACACATTCACACGAGGCAAGGTGGGTGAAGTGTCTTGCCCAGGGACACAACGACCATGACACAAGTGGCCGGGCTGGGATCGAACCGCCAACCCTAGGATCATTGGCCAACCAGCTTAACCACCTGAGCCACAGTCGCCTCTTTGGCTGGTGAAAGATGTGTGTTTGCGGGGCGCCTTTTCTAACGTCTGCTACACTCTTGTCACCAACACCAGTAGCATACACGGCTTTCTGTATGAAGTTAAGATACTGTATGCGAACAGAATATTTCCTGTGCGCCTTCACATTAAAAGCCTGTTACTACCCAAACGCGAGTTGACTTTTATTCTTAAGCAGATAAGAACAGGAAGTCGTTGCCTTGCAGCTCTCCAGTCAATAGCAGCGATTTCCGTGTTTTCAGATTTACGCAGTGAAATGAAAACAGAGGACAGAAAGCTTGTCATTTGCAACTCGTTCATGAGGCTTCTATAAAAGCTGCATGAACGCCAGTGATGCATTTTCAACGTATTTCCTCCCAGGCAGGGGGCAGCAGTTGAGTAGGAGGTCCCTAATGTAGACACAAACCACATTTGTGTTTCCACTACCAAATGAATGCGAACACAAGCGACACAAGCGACGTAAACCACCTCCGAATGTGGTTTTTGTGATCCGATCTCAATGCGTCTTGAGAGTGTTCTCACCTGTAGTTAGAGCTGTATTCGGATCACAAAAACCACATGTTAATGCCAGGTGGAAACGGGGTCTTAGAGAACATTCTGTGTTATTGGTCTTTCTTTAACACCTGAGGTGAGGTAGCATTTAACTACTACTGCTACTCTCCTCAGCAGGGTTTCTTTTTGTTCACGTCTCCTGAAATACGAATACATAAGATATCATTAAAAAGATTTGAGGCAAAGCTGCAGTTTCTGAGTAGCACCCTTCCTCTGGTTCACCTGCACTTTTACTCAACCCCAAGTAAACCTCCATAAAAATCCAAATTAGCCGGGACACCATTAGGGTGAATTTAAAACAAGTTTGAAGGCACACAAGCAGAAGCTCACGAGCAGCCTCTGGAGAAGAGTCAGCCATTATGTGGATTGATGGGACTTTACTGTGCCACGTTGGGGCAATCAAGGTTTAATAGGCCTTGTTTGTCATTGGTCAGTTCCTAGGAAGTCAAAGAGACATGAATGAATGAAGGGGGATGCACTTCAACTGACTTGATGTGATTGTTTGTGCAGTTTTGACCTTTTCTCATTTGCGCATACATGTGACTTTCCTCATAGACGTTCCATGAAGGAGAGCTTTTAGGAGAATGATCTTGATATTCTTCAGTCACATCCTCCTGTTCACTGACTGCAGTGAATATGGAAATAGACGGGGCACTGTTGACTTGGGCCATGGATACAGACCGTAAAAAGACAAGCCGGCTCGCCCATCTGTCTGCTCTGATGTTAAACTCATCACTTGTCCTTTCTGCTATCATATGAGAGGCAGACGGCATGCAGAGTCCATATGTCACACTTGAACGGCTGCAGTCAGCTCATAATACTGAGTACAAGTCAGCACATGAACGTTGAGATGTTTTTTTTTAGATTTCTCCCATTGCACATTTTCAAACTCATATGTTATTGATTATACAGTATATTCTATATTGTGTACAGTTTGTTGATATCTCTGTCTCTGATCAGGTCACATGAATATAGACCTCTGACCATATATCCTTTAATAATTGTGGCCTTTCTTTTCAACCTGTTTTTTTATATTTAAGGGCAGTGTGGTGGTGTGGTGAAGTACCTGTGTATAAACTGGTTCTCCTCCAGATACTGGCAGCCCTTAGCGATGTCTCTGGCCACATTGAGAAGGTCCACCATGGTCAGGCTGGAGGGGTGCTCCTGATTGGACAGAGAAAGACCCACAATGCAATATTAGAGGCAGTTTTAGAAAAAAGTTAGTCAGTTAGTTAGTTAGTTAGTTAGTTAGTTAGTTAGTTAGTTAGTTAGTACACAATGTGGTTGTACAGAAAACACTTAGTACATGTTTAATAAGCCGACACATCTAACTTGGATCACCATGTTCAAGTCTGGAGATGTTTATGACACACACCATTGGGTTTTATATGAAAAGGTTGGGTGGTCCTCTCTTAAAGAGAGATGTGAAGCACATTGGCATATTTTTATATATAAAGCCCTGACCGGAAAGCTACCACTCTATTTGACAGAAATTCTGCATATTTCAGATGGGCTTTATCAAACCCGCTCAACTGACATGCTCATGTTATATGTTCCATACGCCCGGTCTGACCTTGGTAAAACTGCTTTTAGCTACAGTGTCCCTGACCCCTGGAACAGCCTACAACATCAAATTAAAATAAATACACTCATAACTGTTAACCAATTTAAACTTATTATTTTGAATCAGCCCCACTCCACTTGTAACTGTTTTAATTAGGCTATTGTTCTGCTTCATTCAATTGATCTGAATGTTTTAATTGTTGTTGTCTCTTTGTAAGCTTGTTGTGTATTCTCATTGTATATTGTGTATCTGTAATTGACTTGACGTCATTGTAAAAGAGGGTCACCCCTCAATTGATCTTTTGAGGATAAATAAAGGAAAATGAAAAAATTAAATAAAGTAACAGACTAACTATGCATAAGTACCTCATACAACCACACTTCAAAAATACTGAACTATCCCTTTAAGGTGGTAAACAGAGGGAATGTGCACTTGAGCGTGAGAGAGCAGTGTGTCTCACCAGTCGGGGTCTGGTCTCCCTCAGGAAGGACTTGAGGTCTCCTCCGGTCATCAGCTCCAGCAGGATGAACCTGGGCATGGCCTGCAGACTCACTCCTATACAACGCACTATGTTCTGGTGGCTGAACTTACTGCAGACACACACACACAGCAGGGACCAGAAATGGGTTTTGTTGGAACAGTTTGAGAGACAGATTTGTGTTACTGTCAAAGTGTCTCTTACCTAATGATGAGAGCCTCCATAAGGAAGTCCAGTTCATCTTGCTCAGAGCAAACCTCTGGAAGAGTCTATTGGAAACAGAAAAATACATCTCAGTTCAATGAATGGTTAGAAGATTAACATACAGTAGTTATTGTTAGTATTCTTTATTCAGTGCCTCAGATGCGCTTCTTCAAGACACTGACCATATGGTCAACTCTTATTGCTTCAGACATAACCTACCTTGACGGCCACTTGCTGTGGGCTGGGTTCTCCTGGTATCCCCACTGCCAGCCCTTCATAGACTTCACCAAAAGCACCATGACCCAGACCCCTTGAGACACAAAGACATTTATTTATTACAATTAAATTCATATTTTAGACATGAAGCTAAAGCTTTAACACAGTGGGGACATAGAAGAGCAAAGTTTAAGCTGATATTTCCAGACTGAAGACATTAGAAGCAGCCAGCAGTAATACCTAGATGTCCTAGAATATACACGCGTCATGAGAATAATCTCCTATGAACAAGGTAAAGAAATACAAGCCATGGAAAATAAATCAACACAATGTATTGTGAACAGCTAGGCAGAGGTGCTTGTCAGTATTCTATATTAACTGAGCAGCTTTTCACCCCACAAAGACCAACACTGTATCTATGTGACATCCTGCTGCAGATGACAGAGTGTAGAATGCTGCACTTTGACACTAAAATATAGTCTGCTGATTTTTCACTTGATTCATAACTTGACTCAATCTAGATGCTGAAAGATATTCATGAGTCCACGAGAGAAAATAATTTCTCACAAAGATGAAGAAGCAGAATGATAAACTGGTGAATTATAAGCACATGAAAGATGCATTAAAAATTGAAAAGAGCCCTGGAAAAATCATTTCTCAGCTGCTGGAATCACTGTGTTGGACCCAAACATTTCACACCCTATTCCAGGCTTTACTTTAACTGCTTTTACTCGCACCACACTGTATTTATGACTGCACGCTATTTAAAGAGCCTTTCAAATGGATTTTCATCACAGTTACAATGAACTGTGCTATTTGTCATGTTTGTTCAGATACTGACGTAGACACAGGTGCTGTTCATAATGGCCTCTTGTAATGATCAGATTAAATTGTCCCAATCCACAGTGTATGCTGCAGTAACTAGACTGTTGCTTGTGGGCTCTTTACCTGCTGAGGGAGATGTTTCTCCGCGGTACTTCCTTCAGGTCGTTGACAGATGCCGTCTTGCCAGCGAAGCAGTAGTTTGGGTTGTAGTCGGTCATGATGGTGGAGGCCCGCAGCTTACTGAGCTTACAGTCTGGACTCTGCAGCTCCAGCTGAATAGACTGCAGCTCTGTGTGTTTACGCCTGTACACTGATGAGAACAACATGAAAGAGACAGTTTCACTGCACTACTACAGAGACAATTTAGAAAAACAAACAAAACATTGAACCCATTTTGTTTTTCTTGTTAAAGAAAATTATTGATGTCAGCCAAAGCACACAAAGTAGAAAGCTTTTCCATGTATTATTTCTCTATAGACTCTTTGTGCGTGTACAACAACTTGAACGCTTGTACTTTTATGAAATTGAATTCCTTTGTGTCTTTTGAAATATTGATTCTCTCTTTCCAGATGCCAGATTTGTCTTTTCAAAACAATCCAATTCATTATGTTTCATTATGTTTTCATTGTGTTAAACCCTCACTCTATAACTACGTCTTGTTCATCTGTCAATGCAAAGGATACGTTAAAGTGCATCGTAAAAGCAAACCTGGCAACGACATGTTCAAAGGACAACTTAAACCTCTTTCCTTCAAATTGCATTCAAATGCAGGCGGGCTGGGGGATGTCTGCCCGGGCCGCCAAGCTCCTGTTTAAGGCCATGACAAGGACCAGACACTGAAGGAGTGAGTGAGTGAGTGAGTGAGTGAGTGAGTGACTGACTGACTGACTGACTGACTGACTGACTGACTGACTGACTGACTGACTGACTGACTGACTGACTGACTGACTGAGTGAAGTAAATTCAAGTACTCATAATGGTCAAGTACTACATGTTGACAGCTTTCATATTTTACACCACACTTAACTATATTATTCTCAACTTATACATTACAGTAGTATACTTGATATTACATTATATTCTAAATTACATTGCTTTACTATACTGTATATTATGTTATGCATCACTGACTCCACTGCAATGATTCACACCACGGTCACTTTACGATATAGTTTTTGTCTCCATAAGCTCTTTTATCCATCATTTCTATTTCTTATTCAGTTCATTCTATTTAATTCACTTTCTCTGTTTATCTGTAAATATGTGAAATAGGTTTCCTTCAACTCTTACGCACAATATTAAATAACTTCCAGTGACAATTCTGGTTTGGGAGGTTCTACCAACAAGTGCCCAGAGTAGCTTTACATTGCTTCAGCTAAAAATGAAATCACTCTCCATCTAGGATCATATCTGAAGTGGCTTAGACAGGATTTGTTTTGAAAACTGATATTTCAGTGTCTTTATCCCAGACGTATAGAGCTTTTTTCCTGTCTGAAGGGGGAGTCAGCGATTCTGGATATCGCTTGTTGACAAAATCACTTTTAATCCAAATCAATGATTATCTTCTCACGATCCACTACCTGAACGTACTGTGTGTTTGCTAAGAGAAACAACCAGTGTTAATTCACAGCCTAGGCTCTGTAAACAGGCATGTTGCTAGCTATGGTGGGACCTCTACGTTTACATACCCTTTGTTTACAAACCAGTTTACTCAGCCTAGACTGTGCATTAACACCAGATTTGCACATCCTAGGCTCTGTAAACAGGTATGTAAACAGAGGGTATGTAAACAAAAGGGGCCCACCGTAGCTATCAACATGTTAAGAGAGCATAGGCCGTGTATTAACACTTGTTTTTTTTTTCAATGCACACACAGAACCGACTGATAGCCGAAGCATTCTCCAGACTCGCTGACTCCACCTTTAACTGACTGCTGTGTGTTGATGCGTACTTATCATGACTCCAGACACAGCCAGCAGCAGTGCTGCGATGAGGGCCGAGGTTCCCACAGACAGACCCAGGGCCAGGTGAGAGAGAGAGGGCTGGGGAGGCAGCAGGGACACCTCTGTAAAAGACAACAGGAAACATCAGTGTTGTGCAGTGGTTATCTCCCCCAGAGGAGTATTACCATTCACTCCAACACTTTGATCCAGTCACTTAATTAATGATGTGAAAACGATGACACAACAGAGTTTAGGAGCAGCACCGTCGACCGCTGCATGTCAATTCTCTTTACAGTGTCAAGGGGAGAGCTCATTTCACTTGTCTAAAGGCTGAGGAACAACTCTACACACCGAGAGATGGATAGAGGGACCATATTGAGAGTGTGACCTTTTATGACCTGGCATCATAGAATTATCTACTGCTTGTCATCTCATGAGAATGAGATTTACAAATCATAGGGCAGGGAGACACTCTAGGTCATTCAGATATATGGAGATGGAGATATAATGGACCTGTTATTTTGCCTTTCGATTGTCAAGTGGCATTCCGCCATATGAATTCTGTTAAGATCTACATTCATACCCTCGTTATTCATCTCAGATTGCAAATCCTTATTATAGAGCCACAGGGGTTTGTCCCTATTCCTTTGTCACAGTTTACCCAAGAGGAGTGGGACAGTAGACTTCTAGTGAAGGTTGACATGAAGTTTGGCCTATTAGGCCCGTTATGAAATGCATTCAATATCCACTGTGCATTGTCACTATATTAGTATCCGGAAGAGACATTATAAGATAATGTGCCATAATCTAACAATAGATATAGATTACACATCATAGAACAGAACTAAACACTCAGATAATACTATCTATAATAAAGGTATAATCTTTTTCGCTTCATCTTAATTTTTTTCCCGGGCTTAATTATTTTTGTAGATGAATTCATTATCTGTTCACTGAGTCACAGTCTATTACAGGTACAATTACATTCAGCTTAACCCTTTATTACTTGTGGATTCATTGCACATTTTAATGTGGAAGAGAGAGAGAAATAGATGATGGTTCTTTCTTTCATATTGCTATGTAGGTGTGTGTATGTGTGATACTATATGTCAGACCTGTGGCGTTGATGCAGGAGACCCCGTCTGGTGCCAGGATGAGGTCATCATCACAGTAACACACGATACTCTCCTTGATCTCGTGGCATTCACCGCTTTCACAATGGCTGCAGTTCTGCACCGGACTGATGATCACCTCACCATCACCCTCCATAGCTTAAGACACACACACACACACACACACACACACACACACACACACACACACACACACACACACACACACACACACACACACACACACACACACACACACACACACACACACACACACACACACACACACACACACACACACACACACACACACACACACACACACACACACACACACAATGCAGAGGAGAGGTTTTGAAAAATTAACCGGGTTTGATTAGGCATCACCAGGATGTCTCCCAGAATAATTAGCAGAACGTTCAATAAAAACGGCAATATAATTTACTACAACTGATCCTAATTGAAGAAAGTGTGCGGTTGGCTTTTTAAGGTTTTATTCTCACCGACATCATTGTCCAGCATACATTTTACCCAGTTACATAAAACATATACGTGCACTCCTGAACAAAATCTTAAGACCGGGGGAAAATTGCAAGTATTCGGAATTCGTCATGGTTTATCGTAACCAAGTTGTAAGTAGAGCTTTAAAATGCAAACAGGAGCAAGAGACAAAAAAAGTAAGCATTTTTTTTGAAAACTAAAATTATTTTTTTATTTTTAAAGGTATGGTCTTAAACTTTTGATCAGCTGATGAACAGTCTGTTTGAGTTTAAATTCAGTTTAAATTCAGTTTTCGATAAATTGTTCACTTTGTTTTTTTTTTCTGTTTGCATTTTGAAGCTCTACTTACAACTTGGTTACGAATACGATAAACCACAACAAATTCTGAATACTTGCAATTTTCCCCTGGTCTTGATATTGTTGTAGATATTGTTCAGGAGATCATAGTATCAAGCAATTAAATAATCCTCCAAGACCTCACAACCTCCATTGATTCAAGCAGTGAACTTTTTTTTTTATTCAGTCTGGTGTGTGACTTCCTAGGGTGATCAAACCATATGTGATGAATTATCTAGGTTGTTCATGTTATATAGAGGCCTGGGGGCTTCCGGATTTTCATTCTCGTCTCCCTTAAATTAAACAAAATTACGATTTCTATCTGAGGGTGTGTTAATCACTGAAACAATCTGCCTGTGGTCTTGGCTGAGACTAAATCGGCAGCAGGCTCTCTGCCCTTCACCACACTACTGTTCACACCACCATAAATCACTTTTAAAAGATTTTTATGACTCCATTACGTAATTTAGACTTAAAGAAATAAATTATCTTAATTGTAAAGTAAAGCAAGTGTGGACAAATCAGTCTAACATGAATAAGTGATGGTGCTGTCTCTGTGAAAGAAGCCTGCTCTGTTTAGTAAGCAAGGCAGAGGCGCTCATCTGCAGAATCTATTTTCTCTCATCATTCTGTTATCAGCTTTAAGTACAAATACATAAATCTAACCTAGAACCCTACAGAGGGTTCCAAAGGAGAATACAAATGTCTCCAGAGCAGATGTTGACTGGATACTGATGTGAAGCTGTGATACTCTGTATTGTGGATCTTTAGACACAGAGTGGAGCATTAAAGTGTGTTCCTGCCTTGCAACAGTTTATCATATAGCAAAGCAAGACCTTTAAGTAGACCTGTAATGATAAGTCATGTTTACACAATTAGTGATTTTCTTTGTTCAATGAGACATGCATGAACTTTTTTTTTATTTTCCTTTTCATACAAGTAGATCAATAGAGTTTCATTGAATCTCTCCTGGTCTCTATTACATGCATGTTTTCCTCTGTAACTATACCAGCATCAAGTGACAGTAATATGACTGGATGACTGTGTAGTCCAAACTGTATCATTCTTCCTCCACACTGGTTTGAAGAAGCCTGTATTCTGTGTTAACTTAATACAATGATTGTTGATCCTCTTTTAGGTTTTAAAATGGACTGGGCAGCAGCATGGTCCAGAATCCCCTGCTGCTTTTCTTCAAGCTGCAGAACCTGTCTGTTCAAGCTGAGGAGGAAACTACTGGTGTTACCTTTTCTGATTACAACTTTAATCCACAGTGCCCTCACACCTGACTTTTTTATTTTATGAAATTATAGATATTACATTATAATATTCCATCCTTCATACTGTGATAATGATTCAAACTTTCTGGTATTTCATTGGTTATAAATCATGTCACTTCTCTCTCTTCAGGCGTCAGATTTATTCAACACTGGTTTCTGGTCTTCTTTTGCAGAAATATACAAATTTCAATCATAAAAACTTAACAACTCTATACAATTCTAATGTTTATCTTCATTATTTTGTCATATAATATGTGATATTTATTGTATTTTACAATGAGGCTACAACAATGGAGGCATTTACAGAAGTTTATGGCCTGGCCAGCTCTACGGTTATGGCCTCATATGTTCTACAAATTGTCAACATGTCCCTTCAGACAGGTGTATTCACACAGGCCCTGAAAACAGCAGTCATCAAGCCACTCCTAAAAAAGAACAATCTAGATACATCACTCATGAAAAATTATAGGCCCATATCTAACCTACCATTTTTAAGTAAAATCATTGAAAAAGCTGTTTATCAACAACTAAATAACTACTTAGCAAAGAACAACTGCTTTGATGTTTTCCACCCAGGATTTCGACAACACCACAGCACTGAGTCTGCTCTGGTTAAGGTCCTCAATGACATCCATTTAAACACAGACAGTGGCAAAAGTTCTGTCTTAGTTTTACTGGATCTCAGTGCCGCTTTTGACACAGTTGACCACAGCATATTACTAGATCGACTAGCAAACTGGGTTGGACTTTCTGGAACTGTACTAAGCTGGTTTGAATCCTACTTAAAGGATAGAGACTACTATGTGTCAATAGGCAATTTCACATCTGAGCGGACAAATATTGAATGCGTAGTCCCCCAAGGTTCCATTCTTGGGCCTCTTCTGTTTAACATCTACGTGCTCCCACTAGCTCAGATTATGAATAAGAACAAATTATGCTACCATAATTATGCAGTAATTGTCTTTGGTGCCAAAGATGAACAATTAAAAGTCAGCGCACAGCTTACATCCGTTATGTTAGAAACCACACCCCAAGCCAGAAATCTTGGTGTTGTCGTAGACTCCGACTTGAATTTCAAGAAACACATTAAATCAATTAATAAATCGGCCTACTACCACATAAAAAACATATCAAGAATTAAAGGGCTTATGTCTCAGCAAGATTTAGAAAAACGTATCCATGCATTTATCTTTAGTAGACTTGACTACTGTAACAGTGTCCTTGCAGGCCTTCCAAAAAAATCTATCAGACAGCTTCAGCTAATTCAGAACGCTGCTGCTCGAGTCCTCACTAGGACCAAAAAAGTGGATCACATTACCCCAGTTCTGAGGTCTTTACACTGGCTTCCAGTCACTCAAAGAACTGATTTCAAAATACTGATGTTGGTTTATAAAGCACTAAATGGTTTAGGGCCAAAATACATTACTGATATGCTGATACGTTAGGAACTGTCTGGGACAGGTCTACTTACAGTCCCTAGAGTTAGGACTAAACAAGGAGAAGCAGCTTTTAGTTATTATGCACCAACAATCTGGAACAAACTCCCAGAAAACTTGAGGTCTGCTGCAACTCTCAGTTATTTTAAATCGAGTCTGAAGACTTTTTTGTTTCCATTTTAACCTGCAATTTGTATTGTATTTGCTTCTTTTATTCACTTTTAAATGTTTTATAATGTGTTTTATGTATTCTAATCTTGCCCCTGTAAAGCACTTTGAGTGGCCTTGTGTCTGAATTGTGCTATATAAATAAACTTGCCTTGCCTTATAGAGAATCTTAAGACAACATAAACTTCCTTTACATTTTGCTTTGAAAATAAATACAATAGCAGATGGACATTTAAATGTCCTTCTGTAATGAGTAACATTGGGGCTTTTAAGTTATATTTTTTAGTAAATTTACACAAAGCACATGGAAATTAGTCTTTTCGCATATTCCCTCTCTAGTTACCACACTTTGCAAGGCAAGGCAAGTTTATTTATATAGCACAATTCAGACACAAGGCCATTCGAAGTGCTTTACAGGGGCAAGATTTAAATACACAATACACATTAGAAAAGAGAATGAATAAAACATTTAAAAGCAAATGAATAACATTTAAATAAAATAAAAATAACAGGTTAAAATGGAAACAGAAAAGTCTTCAGACTTCATTTGCAAGGGGGTCAGAGCTCAGTCAGCCATAGTACAGCGACCTAGAGCAGTTTGGGTTAAGTGCCTTTCTCAAGGACACAATGGTAGGGATGGTGGGCCAGCCATAGAATGTAATACCAACCACCACTAGTTTTACTACTAACACCCTCCTGTCCGGTGCCGGGGATTGAACCAGCGAACTCATGGTTTCTTGTCGGGCCCCCTTCCTCTAGGCCATCCTAACAAACCTTTGTTGCAGCCACCCCCTCCCTCTGGAATGCCCTCCCCAGCCACATCCACAATGCCAACACTCTTCTGTCCTTCAAGACAGCCCCCAAAACTGACCTTTTCACTCTTGGTTTAAACTGTTTTCTTTCTTGTTTTGTATTTTTTGATTTAGCTGAAATTGTAAAAGCTTATTTGGCCATCTGGAAAAGGGATATACAAATCTGATGTATTATTATTGTTCATATTTTTATTAACTGCATAGACTACTGTGTCTTTTTCCTCTCCGAGAAAATGAAGTGAGGTCGATGACACATTGAGCAGTGCGGTTTTCTGAAAGCGGCACTGCCTCAGCAGACAGCATCAGCCCCATTAAAGCTCAATTGGAAAGAGATATCAGTCCGTTCTTTAGCACGTCCCAATGGAAGACTTGAAAAAGCACTTCAATTTATTTTCCTATTTCCATTTCTCTGTTACTGTAAAGATTTCATTTTCCTTTATTTATTCTCGAAAGATCAATTGAGGGTTACCCTCTTTTACAATGACGTCGAGACAGATACACAATATACAATGAGAATACACAACAAGCTTACAAAGAGACAACAACAATTAAAACGTTCAGATCAATTGAATAAAACAGAACAATAGCCTAATTAAAACAGTTACAAGTGGAGTGGGGCTGATTCAAAATAATAACTTTAAATTGGTTAACAGTTATGAGTGTATTTATTTTAATTTGATGTTGTAGGCTGATGTAGAGCAGAGTGAAGATGGAATCTAAGATGATGTATTGATGGTCAACAAGCTTATCGCTACAGCTTATATTTCCAATCAGGCTGTGTTTTTAGTACAAATGTACAAGACGATATAAAGCAGAGATGGTCAACAGGTCTACACTGAGTGGACTTATCACACAGTTCCTTTAAGTCTACCTGGAGGAGTTTTATTCAATAAGATATTGGGTGTGTTGTCTGTCAGACTGTGAAACACCAGACTCTCAGCTCTACGTGGCTTTAAATATCTGCTCCACATTTTTAAAATGTCCTTTTCTGATTTCACACAGCACAACAAATCATTCTTATCTGTCCGTACAGATCTTTTTCAGTTAAGAGCTGTGAAAGTGTGTACTTTAGCAAGCAAACCAGGTGTACCAAGACAAAAACTAATTTAAAATGTCAACAGCAAAAACTTTTTTGTCATCACCTGTGAAGCACAAACACATCTATCTATATACATTATAAAGCAAGACACTTCTGTCTGTCTGTCTGTCTGTGTGTATGTGGCTCGCCAATTTTTCTGACTGTTAGTCAGATCGGGCTGAGTTTCCAGATATGGCTTGCGTACGGCAAAAAGGTGTGCATCCTTGATTTCGAAGTTTTTTGGACCAAATATGTAGAAGTTATCATATTTATATCATGTTGGGGGCGAATACGTGCGCACACTGAAGGAGCACAGAGCATGAAGTAATCCCCGACTAAATCCCGCCTCCCTCTGATTTGATTGGCTGCTGTGACCAAAACTTGCATTGACGAGCGGGACACACAGCAGACACAGCCTGTTGTTCCTTCCTCATTCACTGCACCCAACTTTCCAAACTATTTTTTTTAAACCTTTCCACAGACATAAACAACTCCTCAAAGCTGTCCGCTTTAGTATTAAAGATCACACTTTACGCTATTTTCACTGTTATATAGTTAATGTAGTTTAACACTTCCGCGACAGTGATGCTAATTTCAGTTAGCGTGTCAATAGCGTTTCACATTTAAATTAGCAGTCTCGGATAGCTCTGCTACCGGTGAATGTAAAGACGATCGCTTCCAAAAAATGGTAAAACGAGCTACAGTCTATGTAAGATGCAAAAATCCCCTTAATTTTTGTTGCAAAAAAAATGCTGCTGCCTTCAAGCTGCAAATACCAATAAAAAAGTATTGAGGATTATATGGCGCAAAAATTATTAAAGCAAGACCAAAAGTGACATTGATGAGCAATGTGACAGCCATTTCAATGATTGTGTGACACTGCCTATGTGTAGGCTACATCTGTTTCTGTGTCCCACTTTCATAGAGGGGTAACATTTAAGCATGCATAGGCTGAGTTTGCTTCCTAGGGGCACTGCACTAGTTATACAAACACTACAAACATATCAGTCGCTGAACACAAATGTCTCAACCTCAGGTGTTGAGTGCTGACGAATGTATTACTACACACAGCCTAACGTTACCTTTGAGTGGATAGAGGAAGGGCTCTCCCTCTGGGCCGAGGAAGGACGTGCCATCGTCACCATCATGTTTGGGGTTGTTGTTTTTAGAAGTGTTACCGCCTAGAAACCAGGAGGGCAAACACAGTGTCAAAACCTCAGTGCCATCTTTATACTCATTAACACATGATTTGTTCTATGGGAATTACACTTCGTACAAGGAGACACAAGGTCCCATTTTAGCAATTAACACCAACTGTTTGGTCCCCTAAATACTGGTTTGTCTATTGTTTGTTTGTTGTACTCTTTTACTGTTGTTTTTCATATTGATGTATTGTGTTGGACCTTGTTAATTTAACACCAACCTGACAAAGGGAATACCTGTCTAAATGAAGCGCCGGCTATACTCTTGCATATTTACAAAAATGTTCATCAATATGCATATAGTCCCTATTTTAAATAAATATTTTGTCAGATTTCAAATATTTTGGTTGTGTGTTTGAATGATGCATGGTCTAATCCAGAGGGACTAACAGTTGATTGGGCAGTTCAGAGTAATAGAACATGCAGCTATTTCTGGGATTCAGCCTGATCCCTGATCTGTATTAGCTCTATCAACCTGTCACATTCAGTATAAAGCACATTTTGGCTCTACTACCAGACATATAGTTGGGTCATACCTGACAGCTCCTAGACAGTATATATATATTAAAGGTTTTTCCCAGAATGCTCCTGGACTCACCTCTGTAGCCTCCTCCTCCGCCCCCGGACATGCAGCCGCCCCCGCCGCCACCGAAGCCTCCGTGGGTCTGCCAGAACTTCTGACAGGCCTGCCCCCCCTGGCCCCCCAGCACCAGAGGCCTGCCACCCTGACTGACTGCAGCGCTGTCATTCCAACCTCCACCTCCACCTGTCACCAAAACACAACACAACGTACATGAGATGTGGAGTAATACACACACAGTAATGTGGGGTTTAAGTGTGAGTGACACAGGGAAAGGGAGGTAGACAGAGTGAATTATTAAGTGAATCGAACAATAAGATGCATGCATGTGTATTGCATGCATCCACACACTTGTACAGCTATACTTGTGACACTTTTTGACATAATGTATTCCCTAGCACTTTTCCTAACCATCAAAACCTTTGCAACACCAACGCACATTAACGCTAACCTTAACCTAATATATACTTGAACCTAGTCTTAATCCTCAAACAGCCCTTCAAAGGTCTGTCCCAAAGTGAGAACCGACCAAAATGTCCTCACTTTTATGGTCTAAAACTCAAATAGGTTCACCCACACACAAAGTAATAACTATATTCACACATACAGTATCTCACAAAAGTGAGTACACCCCCCACATTTCTTCACATTTTTCTTTATATCTTTCCATGGGACAACACTGAATAAATGACACTTTAATACAATGTAAAGTAGTCAGTGCACAGCTTGTATAACAGTGTACATTTACTGTCCCCTCAAAATAACTCGACACACAGCCATTAATGTCTAAACTGCTGGCAACAAAAGTGAGTACACCCCTTAGAAAAAATTTACAAATTGGGCCCAAAGTGTAAATATTTTGTGTGGCCACCATTATTTTCCAGCACTGCCTTAACCCTCTTGGGCATGTAGTTCACTAGAGCTTCACAGGTTGCAACTGGAACCCTCTTCCACCCATTTATGACAGCATCACAGAGCTGGTGGATATTAAAGACCTTGCGCTCCTCCACCTTCCGTTTGAGGATGCCCCAAAGATGCTCAATAGGGTTTAGGTCTGGAGACATGCTTGGCCAGGCCATAACCTTTACCCTCACCTTTTTTAGCAAGCCACTGGTCGTCTTGGAGGTGTGTTTGGGGTCGTTATCATGTTGCAATACCACCCTGCGGCCCAGTTTACGAAGGTTGAGTGCACATGGTCAGCATCGTACACAGAGGTTGGCTTTGGAAAATAGACGTATGAGTGCTGCCAGCATTGCTGAAGGGCTTGAAGGGATGGGGGGTCAACCTGTCAGTGCTCAGACCATACGCCGCACTCTGCATCATTAGAACATCATACTGGTCTGCATGGCTGTCATCCCAGAAGGAAGCCTATTCTAAAGATGATGCACAAGAAACCCCACAAAAAGTTTGCTGAAGACAAACAGACTACGGACATGGATTACTGCAACCATGTCCTGTGGTTTGATGAGACCAAAATACATTTATTTGGTTCAGATGGTGTTAAGAGTGTGGAGCGGCAACCAGGTGAGGAGTACAAAGACAAGTGTGTCTTGCCTAGAGTCAAGCATGGTGGTTGGAGTGTCATGGTCTGGGGCTGCATGAGTGCTGCCAGCACTGGGGATCTACAGTTCATTGAATTCTAACATGTACTGTGACATACTGAAGCAGAGCATGATCCCCTCCCTTCATAAACTGGGCCGCAGGGCAGTACTGCAACATGATAACGACGCCAAACACCCCTCCGAACGACCACTGGCTTGCTAAAGAAGCTGAGGGTAAAGGTTATGGACTGGCCAAGCATGTCTCCAGTCTTAAACCCTATTGAGCATCTTTGGGGCATCCTAAAACGGGAGATGGAGGAGCGCAAGGACTCTAATATCCACCAGCTCCTTGATGTCGTCATGAATGGGTAGAAGAGGGTTCCAGTTGCAACCTGTGAAGCTCTAGTGAACTACATGCCCAAGAGGGTTAAGGCAGTGCTAGAAAATAATGATGGCAAAACAAAATATTGACACTTTGGGCCCAATTTGGACATTTTTTCTTAGGGGTGTACTCACTTTTGTTGCCAGCAGTTTAGACATTAATGGCTGTGTGTCAAGTTATTTTGAGGGGACAGTAAATTTACACTGTTATACAAGCTGTACACTGACTACTTGACATTGTATCAAAGTGTCATTTATTCAGTGTTGTCGCATGGAAAGATATAATGAAATATTTGAAGAAATGTTAGGGGTGTACTCACTTTTGTGAGATACTGTATATAGCCTACAAAGCAATCCTCTATTAGTGATAAGGAGACTGACCACAAAAACAGAAAACATCTCTTAAAAGAAACCTGGAGTTGCAGCTACTAAAGTTTTAACTAATCCCTCCCATATTTCAGTCAATTTCATTTCTCCCTTTCCCTTGTCATCTTCCTCCTCTGGCGTCTGAGAGATACAAACAAATAGGAAACAGACACACCTCACACTACTAGCAACACATCTCCTCAGACGTGCTGAATATTTCATTTTTCATTTATAGAATTTCCTCAGAAATAAACCTGTGGCTTTGTGAGGACATACAAATCGATATCTTCTGTTTTCCTGGCTGTTCGTCAGCTCCGAGCATATGAATAATAGAAGCTGCAGTGAGCATGATGTAACACTACAATGATAGAACAGAGCATGAAGTTCTGCCGCTGCATTAACGGGGGACGAAGCTATGAATAATCATAATAATCATTTTGGCAGATACACAAACACTGGCACAGGGAGGTGGACCTATGAAACATATTAAAACAGAAGTGGATACCTTCAGGATATATGGATATGTTTACAAATTACAAGTAGACATGCTAATAAACATCCACAGCAGGCAATCTGAGATCATATTAGTTTGTGTGCACACAGAGGGAAACAGAACAGCTTTTTCCACCACAAAGTTCGGAACAATTAGCCTTATAAAGTCCTGTAATGTGTTATTAGCCATGTACCCTCACCTATTCACTCATTTCTTATCAAAGTGTCAATTTCTCCTACACATTACACAATTTATTTTGTCCCTGTATCAAACTCATACACAACTGCAGTCACACCCAATGCCTTCAATACATTTTGTCTCCACACATGCAACACACAATCAGCTGAACACACACACACACACACACACACACACACACACACACACACACACACACACACACACACACACACACACACACACACACACACACACACACACACACACACACACACACACACACACACAAAGCTCTGTGTAGTGTACCTGCAGCGTATGACTTCCCGTTGCGTCCCGGTTGGCTGAGGTCATAGTCCATCTGCTCCAGCTGGGTCTCTGATTGGCTGCTGTACCCCCGGCCCCCGCCCCCAGCAGCGATGATGAGCGGAATGTTGCCTCTTTTGTCCACCTGGGGTCATATTTGTTTAAAGTTAGATTTATGTAATTCAAATGCATAGTTTAACATTCTAGGAAATGTTCTTATTTGCTTTCTAGCTGAGATTTAACCATCTGATGTTTGTTTGGTAATTATGAAACAAAGGCAAAACAGCTAGCATGGCTCAGTCCAAAGGTCTGCCTACCAGCAGCCCTAAAGCAGTGTCAATGTGCCCATACCCTGGGCCAATAAACAGGCCAGCACATAAAATAAGCCAACAGACTGCTGGCTGTATTTGATGGATAGACATGAAAGTGGTAGTGATCTTCTCATCTAACTCTGTGTGAGAGGGCAACTCTGCTCTCTAGCCAAAATGTAAAACTGTTCTTTTAAAAAGGGAATACTTTGGGTTGTGGATGACTGGGCAGTTGGTCAGCTTATCTGTTCAGTGATGGGAGTAAAGACACCAACATAACCAGTGTCTCTGGGGATTTATTGCTTCATGATTCATTGATTAAATGAGCAGACTAAGATGATCTCAAGATTGTGAATGACTTGAAAGGTATGGGGAGCTGACAACATCCTGCATTATAGCATGTACTTTACAGTGGCAGAGAAACTGGGCTGCTTTTACACATGTGACATAATCTTTAGTATTATTCTTTACCATATGTTCTATCATATATACTGTACAAAGGGTATATTATATCTCCCTGTCCCTGAATGCATCATTCCATCAGCATACTTTACCTTGAACACATACGTAGCCCCGCCTCCTCCTCCTCCTCCTCCTTTCACTTGTGTTTTGTTGACCATGGGGCCGCTCTGTTCCTGGCAGATCTTATTCAGGATGCCGTTGGACTGCAGGGGGGGGAGAGAGAGAGAGAGAGAGAGAGAGAGAGAGAGAGAGAGAGAGAGAGAGAGATGTCAGTTCACAGACAAATTGCTTTGATGGACCCCAGCCTCTTTAATGGTGAGAAGATACCAAGCAGAAATATGGGAATTAACACAGGAGCTGAGAAGCAATCGGCTAATGTTCTCCTCATAAATACAATGAAGGCAGTTTTTAAGAGAAAATGTGTTGTTTACAAAAACTAAATTAAACCCACATCCACTGAATTCACCATCACTGTAAACCTTGAATATGTTGGATATGGATGAACAAGTTTTTTTTTTTAAAGACGACCCAAATTGAATATTTTGTCATCATGCTTTAAGTTGATTTATCATGTTAACCAATACAGACATCCTGTCAGTCAGTCTGCTGTCGTTACATTCTGTTAGAGCCTCTTCATAACAATGGAACTGGACGTTTTGTTGGCAAATGATGCGAGATGCCATAGCTGATGTCTATTGAATTAATGTGTCTGCCTTGTGTGTAATATGATTCAGAACTGGCTGGAGCCTGTTTTCAACCCTTAAGAGTGAAAGTGTATAGGTTTCTTGCCCTCAATCACAGACACAAACACACATACACTTATCGCTCCAGACTCCCGCATATGTCTGAACCATAGACTGTATGGTCTGAGGAGGGGGCGGGACTTGTGAGTGAGTTTGAGTGACAGGGAGAAGGAGTAAAGATGCTGTGCATTCAAATGTTGAGGCAGAGTCTAGCTCTCCTCCTCTGCCTCTCAGCCTGTTCCATCATTACAATTTCTTACTTGAAAGTTGAGAGTTTGTGTCTGAAAGGTGGGAAAAAAGACAGAAAGAGGGTGTGCATGTGCTTGAGAAAGTATGTACGTGTGTATGTCTGTGTGTATCTGTATGTATGTATGTGTGTGTGTGTGTGTGTGTGTGTGTGTGTGTGTGTGTGTGTGTGTGTGTGTGTGTGTGTGTGTGTGTGTCTGTGTGTGCAATACATGGTAGAAAGAAAAAGACACACAAAGAGTGGGAGATTTAATATTTGTCAGGACAAGGTGGTGGTGGTGGTGGAGGTATTAGTTCCCTCACCAGGGTGAATGCTAGGTGTGAGAAAGCACATATCACTTTCAGAGCAACCCTTTGCAGAGAGCTGCTGCCTCTCTTAGCTGTCAGAACTTGGGAGGAGATAAGAGGAACCTTAAACAACTTGGTCTCACATTGGAGTGCCCCAGTCCCTCTCTGCTGCCTGTGCTACCAGCACTTTAAAGGAAAAACATGTTACAAACTAATAAGTGTAAGACAGTGGTAGGGACCACATGCCTGCTAAGCTAGGCATGCGGGCGACCGTGGCTCAGGTGGTTAAGCTGGTTGGCCAATGATCCTAGGGTTGGCGGTTCGATCCCAGCCCGGCCACTTGTGTCATGGTCGTTGTGTCCCTGGGCAAGACACTTCACCCACCTTGCCTCGTGTGAATGTGTATGACTGCTGTATGTTTGAGGTGGTGGTCGGAGGGGCCGATGGCGCTGAATGGCAGCCTCGCTTCTGTCAGTCCGCCCCAGGGCAGCTGTGGCTACTATGGTAGTTTACCACCACCGGTATGACTGTGTGTGAATGAATGGAACCTGGAACCCTGTAAGCGCTTTGAGTCACATAGAATTAAAAGCGCTATATAAATCCAATCCATTATTATTATTATTATTATTATTATTATTATTATTACACAGTCTGCCTATTAAAAGCAAAAGCCACAAGACTCTACAGTCAACTTGAGTTGCCTAGTGTCCTTGTATGAACCAAGCAATACAAGAAGGGCTGCTTAATCAGCATCATCCCTTAAAGGCCTACTTCACCGGTCTGAGATCCTATGTAGTATAAATGTGCAAAAAAAATTAAAATCGGTTCATCCTAGCCTGAGAAAAGGCAGAAAGAGTGTTTTTTTTTAACCCTATATTTCTCTTTCTCGTGACATCACAGAAAGAGAAATATAGGGTTAAAAAAAACGTACTTTGTAAATACTAGTGCAGTGCCCGTAGGAAGGAGGTAAACAAAGAAATATATTAGACAGCACATTTGGCTGCTATCAGTGATGGTTAAGTTTACACTGTTGAAGGTTATTATCAGTAACTTAGCCTACTTTGTAGAAGTTGGCTACAGTATACAGTGCTGTGAAAAAGTATTTGCCCCCTTCCTGATTTCTTTTATTTTTTTATATTTGTCACACTTAAATGTTTCAGATCCTCAAACAAATTTTTATTTTAATCAAAGATAACCCGAGTAAATATCACATGCAGTTTTTAAATGATGATTTCATTTATTAAGTGTAAAAATCTATTCAACCGTACCTTGCCCTGTGTGAAAAAGTAATTGCCCCCCTTTAATAAATCAATCAATTGACCACATATTTTGGAATGTTGAGTTCAATTTAGTGACTACACCCAGGCCTGATTACTGCCAGACCTGTAGAATCTAGAAATCACTTAAATAGAACCTGTCTGACACAGTGAAGTTGACTAAAAGATCTCAAAAAGCAGCACATGATGCCACTATCAAAAGAAATTCAAGAACAGATGAGAAACAAAGTCATTGTTATCTATAAGTCTAGAAAGGATTACAAAGCCATTCTAAGGCTTTGGGACTCCAGCGAACCACAGTGAGAGCCATAATTTACGAATGGAGAAAACTTGGAACAGTGGAGAACCTTCCCAGGAGTGACCGGCCTTCCAAAATACCTCCAAGAGCTCATCGACGACTCATCCAGGAGCTAAGAAAAGAACCCAGACGAACATCTAAAGAACTGCAGGCCTCACTTGCCTCAGTTAAGATCAGTGTTCATGATTCCACCATAAGAAAGACACTTGGCAAAAATGGGATCCATGAGAGAGTGCCAAGGAGAAAGCTTCTGCTGACCAAAAAGAACACAAAGGCTTTTCTCACATTTGTCAAACAACATCTTGATGGTCCCAAAACCTTTGGATAAATATTCTATGGACTGACGAGTCAAAAGTGGAACTTTTTGGAAGGCCTGGTTCCTGTTAAATCTGGTGTGAAACTAACACAGCGTTCCACCATAAGAACATCATACCAACAGTCAAACATGGTGGTGGTGGTGTGATGGTCTGGGGCTGCTTTGCTGCTTCAGGACCTGGATAGCTTGCCATAATTGATGGAACTATGAATTCTGCTCTCTACCAGAACATCATGAAGGAGAATGTCCGGCCATCAGTTCATCAACTCAAGCTCAAGAGAACTTGGGTGATGCAGCAGGACAATGATCCCAAACACACCAGCAAGTCCACTTCTGAATGGCTCAGAAAAAACTAAATAAAATGTATGGAGTGGCTTAGTCAAAGTCTGGAGTTAAAACCGATTGAGATGCTGTGGCGTGACCTCAAACAGGCAGTTCATGCTTGAAAACCCTCCAAAATGGCCGAATTAAAACAATTCTGCAAAGAAGATAGGGACAACATTTCACCAGAGCGATGTAGAAGACTCATTGCCAGTGATCACAAACATTTGGTTGCAGTTGTTGCGGCCAAGGGTGGCACAACCAGTTATTAAGTTTAGGGGGCAAATACTTTTTCACATGGGTGTAATAGGTTCTGGTTAACTATTTACATTCAATAAAAAGAATGACAATTCAAAAGCTGTATTCTGATTTCAATAGAGTTGCCTTTGTCTTAAATTATAAATGTTTTGATGATCTGAAACAAATAAGTGTGACAAACAAGCAAAAACAGAAGAATTTAGGAAGGGGGCAAATACTTTTTCACAGCACTGTATAGTAGGGCAACATTCCTTAGTGTATTGTGTAAAGATAACCACAAACTAATTCCATGTGTTTTGTTAAGTAAAATGAAACACAAAATGTGATAATTAAGTGTTGAAGCCTAAGGAAGAATGGAGCTGTACAGGTGTTACCTATACAATCTGATATTAAGGTACCATGCAAACTGCCATCCATAATGCACAATGCACTCAAACTTACAATCAGTTGCCTATATAGTAAATGGCTGCACTGTGTATAAAAGGAGGCTATGCTGCACGGCATGACAACATTGTCAACCCCATTACCATTAATATTAGGTATTTGAAAGATAAGACTGAGTTTGGATAACTGTCAGTTAACTTGTCAGTAGTCAGCTGTGTGGGGGGGACTTGTGTGCATGCGCGGGCGTCGGCATGGGGGGGGGACTTGTGCGCGCGCGGGCTTTCAGTTTAGATTTTAAACGGATATAAAACATTTAGTGGAAGCATCCGAGGCCGTGCTGTGAATTAACGTGTCATAGCAGTCAGCTGTGTGTGTGGGACGTGGGCGCGCGCTCTGTCTTTCGGTTTAACTTTTTAACGGATATAAAACATGTTGTGGAAGCATCCGAGCCCGTGCTGTATTATTACAGTGAAAATAGCGTTAAGTGCTGTCTTTACCACTAAAGCGGACAGGCGGAGCAGGTGAGGAGTTGTTGAGGAAGTAGGCTGTGTCGGTCTGCTGTGTGTGTGTGTGTGTGTGTGTGTGGCGCTCGTCAGAGGGAGGCGGGGTTTATTCGGAGATTACTTCATGCTCCGTGCTCACGGTGCTCTGTGGCCTTCAGTGTGCGCACGTACTTTTAAAAACTTCACAATGAAGGATGAAGGATGCACACCTTCGTACTTCTAAAAACTTCACAATGAAGTATGCACACGTGCTGTGCGCAAGCGATATCCAGAAGCTAATGCCGATCTGACTCAAACTCAGAGAGATATGCGAGCCACAAAATTACAGACACTTCAGGTCACGTGATGCTTCCTTGCTTTATAGATAGATTACTGTGATGTCACAGTAATATTTACAAAGTAAGTTTTTTTTAACCCTATATTTCTCTTTCTGTGATGTCACGAGAAAGAGAAATATAGGGTTAAAAAAACACTCTGTCTGCCTTTTCTCAGGCTAGGATGAACCGATTTCAATTTTTTTCGCACATTTATACTACATAGGATCTCAGAATTCAATACACCTTCATATTCAAACCGGTGAAGTAGGCCTTTAACTATTATTTTCATGTTAATATATACATGACACATGTAGGCAAAGGGAGAAGGAACTGGTCTGGAGACAGAGAGGGACACTTCTAGAGAAACAAGAGGCGCCAGTTCTTTTCCTGTAATGTATGCTCTGGTTCATAAAGGTTTCCTCTTATGTAACACAGTGAATGGCATGGCATTGTCTTAAATCACTAATTGTAGTTTCCCTGTGTCTCTTGAATAAGCCGCAGTAGCACTGAGTTGATAGCTGACTAGCGGCTGATATGCTGCACTGCACCAGCAAGAGGTGGCGGCGTAGTAATACATGGCCACACTACGCTTGAAAAAAAGTGCAAATATAAATGGCTGTCTTTCAGCAATGTAAAGATGTAATAAAGTCCTACATTTAGCGTACAATTTAACGGATATTTACTTTTTAATTTAAGCATGTATATAAGTGTGGACTTTTTTTTTCTGGCCCCCTCTGCAACAGCACAATGCTGACTACTGTTACAGCAATGTCTCTCCCACACTCCTTAAAGAGACTGCGCTGATAGCCATCTCCATACGGTAACAGACTAACTATGCCTAAGTACCTCATACAACCCCACTTAAAAAATAATGAACTATCCCTTGAAGGTACTTCAAAAAGATAAGTGCTCCAACCATTTAATTAATTAAGCTGAACATGAGTGAGAGTGACACATTACATAGAAGATACTTCTGAGCCGACATACTGTATCTGTCTTTCCATGACATGCTCATTTCTTAAAGTAAGAACTAGCAGCCCCTAATTAATATTGCAACAACCAAATGTTTAAATAGTGGATAAGTGATGTTTCCATTGGTGACTAGACGGATTGCCAGGATTTTAGTGTTGTAAACTGCAGTGAGAAAGCAAGCTGCTCTGCTGCCAGTGAAGCAACTCTAGAGCATAATGGATGACAGACACCCCTGGCAAAACAACACAAGTAAGCCTGAGGGAGACGATGGGGGAGATCACTGTGAGCTTCTATCACACATACAAACAATGGTTGGTTTCCATAAAGTGTAACAGTTTAGACTATCATGGGGATCTGTACTGAGGTCCAAGGACAACAGTGTGAATTTCATAGTTCATACAATTAGTAAAGAAGTAAGCTGAAATATCAAGGAATGCATTACTTGGCAGCACCAATCAAAGTGTGAAGGGCACACTCAGTAATGACAGTTTGAACAAATAATGTTTTTTAAGCACATACATTATTTGACTATTCACATTCATTATTCTAATTTTAGAAACCTCATTTTAGATCTAAATTTATATGCTTAAAAACCCAGCCACAAAGTACATCAAAGATTTCGCCCTAAGAAATATTCTGAGATTAATCAGGTACATTTCTTCAAAAGCCATAGTCTTCAGATCATTTTTTTCAAAGACGAAACAGTACTTTGTACTTCAATGTCTGGTACATTCCCCTTTGGCTGAGGAGATATATGCACTTCTTGTTGGGCATGCAAAACTCTTGATACCGTTTCCCTGTAAATCACCCGTCCAGTGTTGTCCTTGAGAGAGAAAATCAGAAACCCAAATGGGAAAAATTAATATATAATATTAATTTGATTCCATGTCCTCTAGATTTGCACTATAATAGACAGAATACCATTATCTACGAAGATGACCTAGAGACAGGGCTGTACGCTTATTTTTTTAGGTGGTAGCACTGGTGCTAGCAAGCAAAAAGAATCAGTAGCACAAAAATAAATTCAGTAGCACACAAAGTCTGATCGAAAACTTGCATAACCTTAACCCATGCATTTCGCTCTAATTACCTTTTAGCCTGTCATCTTGGTCTCATTTGAAATTCTCAATTAATGCCATATCCTAGTGTGTGCAGTAATAATTGTAGAAAAATTAATAGGGGTGCACTGATTGTAATTTAGACAAAATAATCTAACCTGCCAATTGCAATTTTTTGCTGATTCAGAATTATTTCTCCCCATAAAATTGATATCTATATATGTTTTGTATATAGGGGAAGGTGGGGTGATTTGTGCAACTTTTTACTCAAAGTGATTTTAAAGTGAGGCCTTGACAGTTATGTCTCCAACTCAAATATGTACATATATTTCAGGATGTTGTGCATCCCTGGCAATAAAAACTTTGGATCTGGAATAAACTGTTTAAGAAATATAGCTTTCGGAAAAAAAGTTGTCTTGTCGCACAAATCACCCCATCTTTCTGGCCATCTGAACTCTCATCAGTGGTGTCGTTAAGTGGAATTGAGATGTCACTCTCTTCTGAGCTACTGTAGACAATCACTTTCTTTTGGTGACCAGCGTATACAGCCATGCCACTGGCACAACTCTCAGAAATGTACTTTGCACTAGTTGCTCCGTGCTTGTGGAACCAACTGCCACCTGACAAATGTGATTCCCCCTACATGTCTGCCTTTAAATCAAGGCTCAAAACCCATATGTACACCCTGGTGTTTCCTCCCCATTAACCTCTGCACTACTTACTTACCTCTGCACTACTATCTGTGTTTATGTGGATGTATGGGCTTTACGTCTTTTATTTTGGTTATTGTTATTTTACCTTCATTGTTTACCTACTGAATGCACTATGTACAGCACTTTGGACAGTGCAAACTGTCATAAATGTGCTTTTATAAATACATTTTACTTACTTACTTACTTATAACTCACCCAGGCCCTTGCGCACAAATCACCCTATCCCCAGAATTTTGGATAATAGGCATGATGCAGCAATTTAGGGTTGACATTGTGCTAACTATATAGACTCAAAATGTAGCATACCAAAGCACTAAAACATGTGTCAAATGTTTTCAAACGTGTCTATAATTGTTCAGACACAATAATCAAAAAACCTTGATCATGGAAATTTTACTTTGAAAGGCAAAACACAGTTTTTTGAGCTTAAATGTGCTTATATCTTATTCCTTGTGTCTCCCTTCTTTACAGGATGAGTCAAATGGATGGCTCTTCTTAAATATGTGGTCACATTTCCAATTTCTTCCACGGTTTTCTAGAAACAAGGGGTTTTGCAACTTCCAAAATGCACAAATCACCCCACCTTCCCCTACATATCATTATTATATTCATAATAATATTTTTTTTTGGTAAATGTCCTTCTGTTAATTAAAACCTAACTTTAAAACATATAGCCTATTAAATAAATAAGTATACATATTGGTACAATCTAGGATAAGTTAAATAGGTTGTTGTGAATGTGTTGGGAGTAGTTCTTCAGTGGCTTATCAGTTATTTCAAACTTTGTTTACATAGACTACTGTTGTTGACTGCTCTCTGCAGCTGAAGCAGTTGATTTTCAAGCTAGCGCACTGCAGGGCTGTAAAGCGCGAACTTCCTGTTCTTACCGGCTTCAAAAAGGTCAACTCACGTTTGGCTAGTAACAGGCTTTTAATGTGAAGGCGCACAGGAAATGTTCTGCTTGCACACGCGCTAACTTAACTGCGTGCCGTCTCCTTCCGGTTATTACCGTTGGTGAAGTGTATCAGACGCTAGAATCGCCGCACAACAAGCACAGGTCCCGAGCACACATCTTTCACCAGCCAAAGTGGAGGGTGGACTCAATAACTTACTCGCCTAAGACTACATTTACCCGAATTTGGAGAGTGTTAATGTAGAGCCCTCTAAGCAGTGTTGTGCAGAGCTCCTCTGTGTCTCAAACAGACAGCATCTGCTCATTAGCACTCGTGCGAGTGGACTAGTATTCATCATCGCACGTGATCAATTTCAGTAGCAAATGCGATCAAAACTGTTGCACTGTACAGCCCTGCCTAGAGACCTTATTTCCATGCAGACAATGAAACATTGCATATAAAACAGTGATGCCAGCCTACTATCACAGGCAGAGCACACGGTCACACTAAGCCAGACAACAAGAGCCTCAGACTCTGAGCAACAACTCACAGTAGCTTTTCTGCTATTTTCTTTCTTACTGTATATATATATGTAATATACAACTTATAAACTGTTTAGAATAGATGCGTACACAGTTCTTGCTCTTTTTTTTTAGATATTTTTTTTGCATTTTTATGCTTTATTGATAGTGTAGAGAGAGTTGAAATGGGGCAGAGAGGGAAGTGACATGCAGAGAACGACCGCAGGCTGGAATCGAACCCGGGTCCACTGCTGGCCGAGGCCCATGGGGGGGATGCCCTACCAACTGAGCTAAGGGCGCCCCCGCAGTTCTCACTCTTCAATACAAAAATGGATGACTTAATGTGATTTCAGTGTGATTTTATGAGGGCCTATAAAAGAAAATCATGTGTGACTCCTAATTCAGAAAGTTCAATCATTGTAGCATTTACAGCTAAATTCATTATAGTACTGCAACTCATTCCTATATTTATTTTGCCTTTATAACCTTCAGTAGGGTTTGGACAATATATGACATTAACACCAAGCCCCAACCACAGCGAAGTCTGCCGGCATCCAATGCACAAGTGACAAAAATTGCAGTTCACCGAGTGGCCACTAAGGGCAGGTTTCAAAACAGAGCAAGTGAGTGACAACTAGGCGCCCGTTTGCCCTCACTTTGCCTCGAAGGTATACCTCAGGTAGATGGGTGTATCTCCCTCCAGCCAACATCACATCAATGCCCTTTTTCGGTAAGAGGAAATGAGGTGCAGTAAAAAGCTGACAAGATGGTGAGGCACATAGGCCAGGACGATTGGATGCAGTTGGAATAACTGAGGTCAGCCCGGATGCTACATCCATTTTACATACTATCTATGATTATCACGGCTCACTTTAAAAACACTCACAATATGTTGATCGTTGTAAATTTCCATTATTGCAATGATCGTGAATATTTTCTTGAGTGGCTCTAGCTTGCCATTGTCGGTATTATGTCGATTTCCTAATTGTTTTTTTAATTGCAACAAGAGGGAGCTCACATCTTCCCATCCATTTTGGTGGAGGGGACTTCTTCATAAGAGTCTGGTTGCCTCTTGGAGCAATATTACGCTATCCCTCACAAAACAAATATAACCTGAGAAATAACAAAATGCTTGTGTACTGATGGGCACGCAGTGGAACAGAAATCCAGATCACTCAACTATTCCCATCAGAGCTTTTCTGCCCCTTATGGAATTGGTGCACTAGTTTTTCCTCTAACCCGTATCATTCATTTTTCCATAGCCAAAAAGTAACAGTTCAAATCACGAAATAAATATTTGAGTTTGGCCTATAATCCATCTGCTCATTCTATGTAGCATTTTCAAAATGTCTGTTGCATATAAAATTAATATAGGTGTTTATTTATTCATCTACCACAACAACAACAAATGTAACTTTGATCAGTTCTTAGGCTTTATGCATGTAGAAATGATTTCCATTGGGCTTCTATGTCAATTCTGCTCTCTGTGGCTGCTGAGGTCCGTTCTGCTCAGCTGCACTACACTCTCATGTTACTGTTAAATCCTTTTTATGTTGTACTAAAACATGCTCAAAGTAGTACAGTTCAACTGTATGCCACAATACAAGTTGTACTTTTTTTGTCTTTTTCCATTTTCATTTAAGGATAATTAGGAAAAATTTGATTATATTGTGTATCGCAATAATTCTGTCCAGGATAAACGTGACTTGATAATTTAATTTCGTCCCATGCCTAGACTGTAGTTTCTAAGGGACCTAAGCATCTATCCACAGCCTGACAGCTTACTGAACTACAAGAAAGTGTAAAGGACTTACATTGGGGCATGCGTCCTCCCCTTTCTGTCCCACCAGGATATACAGCAGGTCTCCCTTTCTCAGCAGGAAGTCTCCTGTGATGTAGACACCATGTGACCTGCTCATGGCCAATACGCTGCGACCGCCAGCTGCTCCGTAGGCTGTGATCCTGTGGTTTCAAAGAAACACAAACAAACATACAGAGAAAATTATTCAGCAGGATCATTTAAAGCTATAGCGCCTAACCTTTTCATATAAATGATTGTCCGTTATATTCAAGCCACTGGCAAATGAGTTCACGCAGAGTTGATTTAGCCTCCACAAAACTCTCTCTGTATTTATCAGAATGGCAGCGTTTATGAACTGGTGTTGCCCCCCGACACTATCACAGGACCTCAGAAAAATTGGCGTGTAGATGTGCTGACAGTGTTGTTGTATTTACTCAAAATTCCTCATGGGGGCAACATAAGTTACGCATTATAGCTTAAATGATACAGGAATTTAATTTTTGGAGGAATGTTTCATGTTTCCATTTGGATTCTGGTATGTTTCTTGGCAGAGGTAAGGAGGTTTGTGTTGCTTATTATAAGCAGAGCTGTTGATGTTTATCAAGTAGAACCAGAGGCTGATAAACACTCTTTGTGTATTCCACCTGCAATTTCGAGTGCAAAAAAATCTGAAGCCCACACACATACACAAACCCATACACGGTGCATGGCCAAAGAAACAGACACACACATATTCACACATTTTAAGCATAATACACTTATTTCAAATGCTCCAGTTTTCTTGCCAGAAAAAAAAGCCTGATTGTTTTTTGGGAGCGCTTGGATATTTGTCTCCCCCAGGGATGTGATTGGTGGGAAGAGAGAGAGAAGGATGCCCGGTGCTCAGTAGCTACCTCAGCTGTTTGCTTAATGACTTGTGGGAGATGCAGAACACATATTCATCTCTATGGCCATCTGTCAGCTTCATTTACATGCTTTGCCAGCTAAACCAGGATGCATCAAGACCACCATTTTGGAGATTGTGTAGATACAGAAGGTTTATAATTATTTTTTATTTTCTTTACTGGGAGACATGTTTGCTTACAGCAATGTTTTTGTTGGAATTGTTCGTATCAAGTCCCAGTTAAACACCTCATGTTGTCATAAATGCTCACAAGAGGAATATTGATCCCTGCACATGGTACAGGGTATCACAGCAATACTCCTTAAGCAGTACACAGTTTGAGGTCAAGGGGCTGAGACTGATTATAAAGCTATATTGAAGCCACCATCTTTGTATTGGAGGTAGGTGAGTTTGGGGATTTTGGAGTCTGGTTTATAGGGACTCATGTAATTTAGCTGCCTCTACTCCAGCCTCTGCTTCCTCCTGCAGTAAGCTGATAGTGATAGTTCTCTGCTCGCATGTGGAAGATTGATGCACTACTTATATACAGAGGAGTAAAGAGGCGCGAGAGAAATGGTGCATCGTTGTGTCAAATGTGCGTTGCACAGAGTGTGCTGATGCTTACAGACGTAGTCCAATCATTTTTTTATTTAACACCTATATTATTGCCTCACTATCTGGTTCAAGAAAAGGTGACATAAACCATTCCTTTACCTGTTTGTGCATTAATGCAGAGGAAATGGGCAAATGTTGCTCATCACTAGTTAGCTTAGCTCAAATTAGCATTAGCCTGCCCCTGCTGACAGTCAGAATATAAACTGTACAACATCACTGAACAGTCCTGCGTGCTTGTTGTAACCGGTTGTAGCTTGTTTATTTAGCACGTTATGTTGCTCTCTACATGTTTTGCACTTTGTCATTTTAGAATCAATTACATACTGGGATGAAAGCATGTCCTCTTTAAAAACGCAGATGAATGGATTCTGTTGCCTTGTTCTGAACCAGAGTGAGGCTACAAGCTAAAAATATTTGTATCTATTTGAACTATACCTTAAAGAAAGAGAGGATAAGTGTGCTTTGTATTCTGATTGTATTTTATTTTTCCCACAGATTGGCCCCACAATCCACTGAGACCCTAAGATATACAATTGTCACAGGCTGGGTGTTGTGTGTGAAAATATGTTAATGTCTGTAATGTAATGATTGTGTGATCTTAGGCTTTATATTCTGGCAGCATACCTACCTGTAGTTGCCAGTTTCCTGGATCCGCCATGTCTGAATGCCTTTGAAGGGCCCTCGGGTGCCCACTGACACGTTGACGTTGCTGTTCCTGTAGGAGTTGAGGCACTGAGTGGGAGTAGGGCCTTCGGGGCCCGCGGCCCCACAGGTATGAAAGATCCATTTTTTAGCTGCACATGAAGAAAGAGAGAGAATCATATGTAGCACTTTACAGAGCACACAGCGGTAGAAACATGTGTTCTGTATTCAATCAAATGCACTTAAAGAGGGTATATGCGAATTCAGTGTGTACTACATACTTATATTTGTCTCACGTCCATTCCACTTCAACAATCCCCACCGCTCCACTTACACATAAACACAACCCAAATGTACAGACATGAAGAAAATGATTACATAGTGGGAAGGCAAGCTCCAAAATGGAAGACACTCCTGAGATGCTGCTATCGTCATATTCACGACAGCAGTAGGGGCAAAGTGTCAGGATCACAGGTGACAAACATTCCTCCTCTTTTCTGTGTAATCCCATGTGAGGTGCTAATAGCAGTTATTTTGGCTGTAATTAGCACCAGATTAGTTTTGTCAGATTGAAATGGAAGGATTTAACGCTGCAGCCCTAAATCCTAATTTAAGGCTTTTGAACACAGAGCAGTGGAGAACACACCGGGGAGCGAAGCACCTCTCTCTCTCTCTTTCTTTCTTTCTTTCTTTCTTTCTTTCTTTCTTTCTTTCTTTCTTTCTTTCTCTCAGTCTCACTCTATCTCTCTCCTCCCTCTATCCGCCCAGCTGTGAACTCTCAGAGACTACTTATCATTCATTTCAGGCTGGCAGGCTGCAAATCTAAGTTCTAACACTAGCTAAAGTCAATGTCATCCCCGCAACAGAACAACTCACATGATGAGCTTTGGAAAGGTTAGCTCAATGTAATGGTAACACTGACATTTACAGAACAGGTTTTTTTCCAAATTATGAAAGGACCTCTCACCACAATTCTACCAACTGTAGGAAATTGGCATGTTTTAAATATGTCCGCACCTGTGCATCTGTAACACCAATGAACAACACATTGAGAATGATCATAATTTTGTTATCAGTTATTTACAGCTAAGTTATTGATATAATTCGCTTTAACAGAAAAATAAGTAGTGTGTTTGAGGGATGTTATAATTTTTAAGCTACAAAAAACCTCCCAAGCGCCATTTTCTGCCGCTGCTAGAGCAGATGATGAACAGTAGTAGTCTGATCTTTATTATTGGATTGGTCCAAGGGCACACAGTCAGTGATCCGACATCATTACATTACTTCATAGTGAAAGCCACTCTGCCTCTCCACAAACTCTCTTTTGAGTTTGGTAAAATGTTTCCTTCAGAAACAATTTCAAGCAAGCCAATACTTTTAAAAACACTTTAAACCCCCACTATGGTAATAGAAGGATTTGGAGTTTAGCCGTATCTTAGTTAATGCACTGTCTGCTACTGTAAGAATAAACACTGTTGTTGGAGTTGTGTCTGGCTCCATTACAGTAGGAGTATTGATCACTCAAGTCAGTATTTTCAACAACCAACAAGGTAAAAAGAGTTAAGACCACTGGAAATATATCCACCAGTGGAACATTACTTAATATACATAAACTGTTAATAGGTTATTCTCAGATGTAAATCACTTAAAGCTGGGGTATATGATTTCTGATTGGTCAAAGTTAACATGAGCTGTACACTTTGACCAATCAGAGCGAGGCTCGGATTATCTGTTCTTATTGGCTGTTGGGACTGTCATTTCACTTCGGCACAACTTTGTTGGTGTAGAGCGTGTCAGGGAGGGACCAAAGTGAACAAGTGGAGCGGTTGAGGTATTTGGATTCGAATCTCTATCCCAACTGCCATTTTCTCCCCAAATCCTCCACCCCAGCTTTAAGGTAAAGAGAAAGGAGGGAAGGTAAAGAGCTGAATGTTAAATCTTAATTAAGTTGTTCTGGACAAGTGAATAAGCTATCTGAGATGAGTGAGATCCTTGGTATGAAGGGTGAGTTTGACTGTTTGAAATCAGAGCTGCTGGTGTTGGAGATAGCACAGTCTTCTGTTAAGTTTCTCTTTCCCATCTCCCTGAGGTGTGCTTGCTTTCACACTCTAAACCCAGCTGATCGATCCTGTTGATCCATCAATGTGAGTTCTTCTTATGAGCACATACACACTGACGATCACACAAACACAAACTATTGCACCGCCCAAGTGGCGTAATGAGCCATTCAGTGATTAGCACTTGGCAGTACCAACAAAAACAAGATGTGCTCTCACAGATGATTGTCTCAATCTCTAATAGGCAGTGTTCAAACTCATCCAGCCCTCAGACCTGTCAAACACGCACACACACACACAAACACAAACACACACACACACACACCCACACCCACACACACACAATGCCAATCTCCTTTCTCTCTGAACCTTGCCAACGGTGGCATGCCATCATCATAGCAAACATTGGCCTCCTTCAAAGAAAGGGGCATTGCTATAATCTGTCATCAGGGAGAGTCAAAAATAGAGAGAGAGAAAGACAAAGTTTTATACAAACTAAAATATTTGATTGGATTGTAACACAGATGGCAAAGCTCCCGGCAGTCTTTATCTATAATGCGATTGAGAGGGCGCATTATGTAAAAATATTCATCCGCCAACAAATGTAGACCCTTCGGTCGAGCGCGTGTGGCCCAACATTTTTAACCACGCACCCTATAGGCGTGGAAAGCACGTGTGATCCCCTTCTATCTCACCATTTCACTCTGCACTCTCTACTCTTCAACTGTCTAATAAAAAGTTAAAACAGCCTAAAAATATCTTAAAAAAATATAAGCCCAGGGCGCCCTTAGCTCAGTTGGTAGGGCGTCCCCCCCCGGGCCGGGTCCAGCAGCAGACCTGGGTTCGATTCCCACCCGCGGTCGTTCTCTGCATTTCACTCCCCTCTCTGCCCCATTTCACCTCTGTCTCTTAACACTATCAATAAAGCATGAAAAATGGCCAAAAATATCTAAAAAAAAATAAGAATGGTAGTATTGCAGTTGGCAGGAATGGCCGTCCGTACCGGTCCTTAATACAGTGGAGCTAAAATACCCAAGTGTCTAACAGGCAGGCTGTGTCAATCATATCTCCAGCAGCATGCATGGACCAAACTCAGTATACCTAAGCAGTCCGCGTGCACATCTGTGAACGTTATCTAGCGAGTATGTAGGGACCTAATGGCAGTCCATCATTCAGAGGTCAGTAGTAGTAAGATATGAGAACATGCAGCTATCTGTTTCCTTTGAATGGTGTGGTAGTCGTGACAAAAGGTAAAATAATATGTAATTTTTTTAATAATAATTGCTACCATAATAACTATCCAGAGTTGTAAAATCCAGTCCCAAAGTACTATAAATCCTGAAAGCATTTTCATGTCTGCTAGACCTTCAACTCGGGGATCTATTACTGTTATTTCTTGGATTTTTTATCCAGAGTGAATCGCTTCAAATAAGACCAATACATACATGTGATAGCCTGTTTGTGTATGCTGTTCCATGCGTCTATAACAGGATCCTCCTTATCCTTTGACAGTTTCCCTCCTTGGGCCGACCATTAGCGAGATGGATCAGGGCTGGCACACCCCATGAATGGATCTGAATGCTAAGTACAAAGCTTATGGAGCACAATAGTCCAATTAATTACCAAAGGCTGTTTTGAGAGGAACTGCTCGTTATCGCTCTCATATCTGTTTAAGTGACTAATACTGCCCCTCCAAAACCCAGAGTAACAACCACTAGCCAACTGATTGTTGCAAGGAAGTGTTTATGAACAAGTAACGAATAAAGCACAGACTCACATATCATCTCCGTAGCTAATTAGCTAGCATTGGAATGGCCAAAACTCATGTCACTGCACGGAACCAGCATGTGCTGTCAGTTACTTTCAAGAACCAATCTGTGTCCCCATCCCTTCTGTCTTTGATTTGATGCCACTTTTCATCTACTTCACACAGTAGATGAAATGATGGTGCCGTATGAGCGGAGGTGGAACACCTTGATGTGGAAATCTGTGTGCTCAAATAAGCTACTGCTTCACATCACGCTATAATACATGAACATGTGTAAATATGATTATTGTGTTGCACAGTGACACTGTATTAAGTTTGTTTTATTCTTTTAAAATACATTGAAAAACACTAGTACTCTTAGTCAGTCACACACACCCATAAACACACAAACACTGTCATACAGGGGATGGCCAGAGAAAGAAAAGAGGCCCGGAGCTCATTTGGAGGTTAGCGATGCGTTCCCCTCCCATCAGGAGAGGTAATCACAGAAAGAAAGGGAGGCGAATTCATCAAGGTTGACTCTTTTACTTCCTCCCCAAAAGCAAGTGATGAGTCAGCAGTGAGAGGCCGCGCAGTGGGACAGTGCTGAGAAATGAAAGTGACTGCTGCCAGAAGAGTGTGGAATATATGGAGATGAGGGCAAAGCCAAGAAGAAAGGAGAGAATGGAGGTTAAAGGTGCAGTCGGCAATTCTGGCGAACGCTTGTTATCAAGATCACTTTTTGGCAAAACGTTTCACGGCAGTATTTTGGCCTTTAGATGTCGCCAAAACAAAATTGCTCCCTAGTTCTGCTTTAATATCACCCGTGTTGTTTCCCTTTGCCTTGGAAACTGAATTTCACCAAAATAATGGCGGATTCCACTGCATTCCGTTATATTGATGGTTGTGTAACAAAGATAAGGCAAACATGATTTGCCTTATCTTTGTTACACAACCATCAATATAACATAAGAATACACTCTGTCACCATAGTTAATCTCGTGTTCACGCACTCACACACGCGCACACACACACACACACACACCTCAGTCGTGTGCAGGAACATAATGGTGCAAAATGAGACGATAGTGGAGGAAGCAGGTGAGTGTGTTGTTTCGGCGCTGATCTGCTAAAATCACTACATGCACGGCCAGAACACCACGCACCATTCAAAAACCGTGAAAACAGCAATAGACAAAAGCACATTATTAACTTGAGGTGACACGTTAATCTGCAGTGACAATCCGCCAACCGCGGCTGTTAATCAGCGCAAGCATAAAGCAATGCAAATGGCTTATAATAACCATAAACACCTACAGTGCTTTTTACAGTAGGATATATAAGGAGACTGAGGTGGGAACCCTGGACCTTGTAGGGTGGTCCGGGGGAATGGTCCCCCGGAAGAAAAAAATGCAACCTTTTAAAGTAAAATTCATCAATCTGGTGCACTTTGAGAAGAAAATTGCATGCAACCAGGCCCAGGGGCCCAAGGGCTCAGGGGGGGGCCCTAAGCCAGAAATACTGATATTAACTTTACATGTCGCATTGTCAAAGAGCTCAGTCACTCATGTCAATAACAGGGTCCAAAAAGGTATCGCCTAAAATAAGGAAATAAATCATCATGGGCCCCTCAACTAGTAGGTGAATAATAGAAAAGCAAGTGCAAAACTAAAGCATTATTAGCTCTGTTTTAGGGGCTTCATGAGGGGCCTTGAAGGCCCCCTCACACCTACAGTAATAAGCTTTCTATGTGTAAATTATATACTGTTCATAAAAAGTAGCTATCCACCCTTTATCTGTTGAATAGGGATAGGGAGGAGTGGGGGAGGGGGAGGGGGGGCTTTAAGAGTCTGGGCCCATGGGCCCATTATCTCATAATCCGTATATGAACCAAATGGTTTCCACAATCTTTTTTTCTATTTTCGCCGGGAGCATGCACAAGCATTATTTATTAAAAAAAAAAAAAAAAAGTGGGGGGCCCCACACTTGAACGGGTCTTGAAACGGGCCCCGAGATCGTTGAGACCGCCCCTGCCCGCTTGTCGTGCCGCCTGACTACGGAACGCGCTGCTTTCTCTCTGCCCGGCCCCGCTCGCCTCTCCATTGAGAATGCATTAGTTGGCGCAACAAACGCCTCGGCCCGTGTGAAACGGCCTTCACTACTGAACGAAGGAAATCAAATGAGGTTTTGGCATTTCCCCCCAAAAAACGGGACAAATTGTGTCCCGGGAGAGATTTATTTTTTCCCGAGACAGCTGGTGAAAAAAGAGAACAATTCTGGGAAAAACGGGACGGGTGGCAACACTAGTAGGCACGGTAAAATACTAGTACTTTGGCTACTTGAACGCTCCGATGACTCGGAGAGAAGAAAAATTTAACTTTCCTGCAGACGCTCTGACTGACTGATGTCACCGCCCCTCAATGACAAACACTGTTTCTGATTGGCCAAATCCGTCAATCATAGTTAGTCACTATGGTCACTCCATGTCCATGCTCCGCACCACACACACACACACACACAGATTTTTTTCCCGCACACTCACAGTACGTACAGGTAGCCGATTGTGCGGACATAACATTTGTTTGATCACACAAAGTGCTTTGGTGACAAGCATTTTTCAGAATCGCTGACTACACCTTAAAAGTCAGGGTAAGAGTAAGAATAAAATCAGAGCGAGTGCTGACAGAAAGACACGACAGCGGGGTTGGGGGTGCAGTGTTGTGAACTAACAGACCATAAATAAAAAACTAACTTTTAAAAGGTTAATGTTATGTCTTTGAAATGGCCAAGGTGTAAGTGCAAGTTCAACTTCTTTCCCCCCAATGAGTTAATCTCTATGATAATAACAAGGGCCAGAGCAATGTGATCTCCAAGTTCCATCAGGAGATATAAGTATGTTCTCTTGGCTTTAGTATCTAGTACAAGCACATTATAATCACCTTTGTGTCGCTGCCCTTGCAGCTACATTTCGATATCAAACTTCCCTTTTATTAAATAGCTTTTGATAAGATACTTTGTATGAAATGTTTCCTGCTCAATATAAAAAGATTTTCTTGGTAGACTGAGCTGTTGAAGCCTGTGGCTGCAGTTCAATGCATACCCTTGTAAGATCATCAAATCACTTCAGCTGGCCAAACATTAATGTCTGATCTTTTCCTGTCCCTGTTTGACCCTTGAGAGACAAACAGAAGGCTATGTCTTCAAGACTGAAGAGTGATCGACATCTCAGACATGCAATCTTTACCTATTTGAAGCAGCGAAAAGGCAGAGCATGTCAAGTCTGTGTAAGTGACTCCATTGACATTCTCAGAAGACAAATTAGAGAGAATTTTCCACTTCAAAACTGCCCGTCCTGCTCCATTTAATGTCAAAGGAGATCTCTGCACAACTCACTCAGATGTGGACGTTGGTAGAGACCGGTAGGGGGCACACTTACTTTGTTGCAGCCCCATGTATGGTGCCATGCTCAGCACGTGTAAACTAATTGTGCACCATTCAGACGTGCATTCAGATGTGCGTGAGTGAAAGAGTGTTCAGAAAAAAGAAGAAAAAGACAAAGAAAATGTCAGTGTGGAAGACATCCATCCAAGCATCACTCACACTTTGTTTTCACTCAAGCAGCTCAGACTTACAGTAATGTGTGGTGGACACGTTCATCAAACGGTCTCCAATGGAAGGGGGCGTGGTCTTGCTGGTTGGTCTGAACGGCATCCGGATTGTGCTGGTGACCACTGGCGGAAACTCTCCGTTAGCTGAAATGAAATATAATGCTTTAATTAAAAAAGGCTGCAGTACTTTATATCTGTCCTTTTTTGTGCAGCAAAGAAATCAAATTGCTGTTACACACTGTTACATCTAGAACCACTAAGCACAGCAGCAGCAGACCCCTCACTGGCACCGAAATTGTTGTACCACCAGCGGGAGTCATTCTTTCATTTGGACCTAATGTAACACCAGTGGTTTTCACAGAGGGAGTGAAATACACAACATCCAGCTCCTCTCCATCTCTCCCACATCACCTCTATCTGTTCCTACAGTAGATGGGTGAGCAGCACGGTCAGTCACAGTGTTTAGTAGCAATCAATCAATCAATCAATCAATCAATCAAGCCCCCAGCCTCACTCAGTGCGTTTCCATGGGACAACTAGATTGGATTAAGCCATACACCAATTTTACCACTCAAACCTATACATGTATGACTAAACATGGCCTTTCAGAGAATCAAAGAAATCGCCAGAGCATGGCTGACTCCGCTACGCTAGATGGCGTTGCAACAAGTGGGTTATAGAGCCACGTACGGTTCCTTTCCATCAACAACTCTACTATTTATTATGTTATCTCCTTCCATTTCCTTGTGAAATCCACGGCAGGGATTCTTGAGCAAGCACAGAACGCAAACTCCGATATGCGATCCTGTATACATGCAGATAGAATGCCGACTATGAACAAGTTATCTAGGTGTTTTATCCGACTTCGCTTGTCCATTAATGTGCCGATTTGTGTGCGAAGTAGATGGGGTAAAGGTGTTTACATGCATTTTACAAGTCCTGAAGTCTTATTCATTTATTTACCCAATTATGAGTCTGCATGAAGATGCACTGACTGACTCCACCTCTTCCTGACAAATGGTTTGGTTGATTGGCTATCACATTTCACAATGAAGAAAACATTTTAATTATTTAAATGTTAAATTAGGGGAGACTGATTTTAACTACTGAAATGGTTGGATGCTGACCTAGACACCTGTTAAATTAATGTTAAAAGGACTGTACTTATATAACGCTATTCGAGTTGTACTTGACCACTCAGTGCTTTACACTGCTGTGGCATTCACCATAGCACAGACTCTTTCAGGCATTGATGGCAGAGGTTGCTTCCCATCAGAAATCCATAGGCTTTCATTTAAATTCATTTTTGCCTCTCCTTGAACCATTCACACACAGCAGCAACCACGCAGGGTGCTAGCTAACCATCTGGAGTAATTTGGGGTTCAGTTTCTTGCCCAGGGAGTCAGAGTCACTGTGGCAGGAGGTGGGGGGATTGAACCATCGACCCCACAATCAGTGGTCAACCCCACTACCTGCTTAGCCACAGCCACCCCAAACCTGTTCCCTGCACCCTAGTTCATTTGATTGGGTCCATACACTGCAATCAGGAATATACAAGATTGGCTCTGAATGGTGTTAAAGAAAAGCTGCTGCCACATCTGATGAGTGACTGCACAGGCTACAGGAACAATCAATGCAACTATGGTAGCTGAATTGAACAAAATACTTTTCCAGTGTTTTTCTTGAGAGGACTGCTGAAATTACATACATCAAACAATTACTTGCAAACAAGTCATTCAAGAAATTGCAGAGCACATTCCATTTCCTTCCTTTTAGATTGAATAGTGCACATGCGCATCATGCCCATTCAGCAAAAGTCTCACTTTCCTCTTTAACCCATTGATGACGGCTGCTGCGCGATGCCACATTGGCTCTCCTGCCTGATGCTGCATCGCGCAGCATTATTACTTTATCTAATTTTCATGGCATTCGCAGCATAGAATGCACTGTCATTGGTTCAAATACACATGAGGTGGGTTTTGTTGATTTTTTTAAGACCACGTGACCACCCAAAGGTTGTGTGGTTTGCCGAAAATCATGTCAATCAAAAAAAAATAAAAAATAAAAATAAAACAAAATAATTAAAAAAATACACCAGCTATGTCGGCGACAGAACAGTTAGTGGCGTTTGATGCGCAGAATCAAGGTCTACTATAGACTACTGACGAAAATCACACAACACATTGCATCTATTTATTAACAATATTTAATATTTTTCTAACTCATCTAATTTTGACGATTTTTAGAAATATGTGTTGGTTTGTAAGCGCTAAGGGAGCATGTTTAAATAAAACCTATGAACCTTAACTTTTAAATGTATTTTATTTCATGTTTCTATGTGCTACACAGGCTTAGATATTAAGGTTTTGGTAGACTTTACAATTCATACTATTTTTTCAGAAAACCCTCAGGCATTAAGGACATGCATCCTAGATTGCCATAGTCATCAATGGGTTAAAGGGAACCCAGTGTTTCCCCTTGAATTTTTATTAGGCCCGGTGGTAAAAGCTGATAAAGAATATGTGTGCGGCGTGCATACCAAATTTCTAGTAGAAATTGACCAAAACTAACCGTATTATGGATGAGCCTCTTTTGACAGCCCGCTACAAATTAGGGCATAGGGTTATGCCTTCACATTCGGTATGTTTGTACATTTTGTGTTTCCCTCAGGATTTTTTGAGACTACTGGGGGAGAATGTATCTTCTAGTGGGGTCTTGGGGCATGCCCCTGCGGAAGAAAACCTTTACCATTTTAAACTTAAATGAATCAATCTAGTGCACTTTGAGAAGCTAAATCTGATTAAAAAAAAAATTGCTCTGTAAACAGCTGTCATATAAAACTGCCTAAAACAATTTTCTGGAATAATTTGGAGACACAAGTCATATAAACTATTGAAGAAAAACACATGGATATGAAAATAAAATACAATAAACACTAAGACCTAATATAGACAGGTATGTCCTGTCACCATGGACATAAAGAAATGGACACCGGATTGAAACACTGCGCCCATTCATTCCTATGAAAGCTGCTCATTGGCGCAGAGAAGCAACAAGGAAGCATAATCCGGAAATTCCATGCGGCCCGGAAGCATGACGTAGCATGGACGTAGCTGCATTATGGACCTATCAAGAAAGAGGGCGGCAAGCGTAGCGGACTGGAGGCGGGTGTAGAATCATTCTCGTTCTGTAGCATCTAGCCTGGCGAAATCATACTGAAAGCTGTTAAAAGCCATTGGGCTAATAAAACGCTTGAGGTGGCGTTTTGAAATGAGAAAACTTTCATTTTAATAGTATATGGTCTAAAGATAAGTATGAGCCTATGATTGATATCCAGAATTTTTTTGCAGAGACACAATCTTGTTCGCCGCTTGTACTGTGTGGACAGGGAAATCTGCATGAAAATAAGCTCCTCCCCCAACCATGCAATACCAATGGCTTGGCCACATGTCCATGCTGGCTGCTCGGAGAAGGCACAGTCCTGGGGGCCTGGAATGCACACACGCAATAATATATATATATATATTTTTTTTTTATTTTACTTTTTTTTTTTTTTTTTTTTTTTGGGCAGCTGTTGGCCTGGCGGGGGGTCCCGTTGGCCTGGCGGGGCCGCGAGGCCTGTATAATGTTAGTGGAAACACTGGAACCCATTATGCTTCTCCGTCTTTTAGGACCTATAGGCTAAATGTTGTTACAATGTCAGATAGTCGTATTAAACTATGCCAAAGCGTCAAATAATGAGGTACGGAAGGTGACCAATTTAGAAATGAGTGGGCTTGACAGGAGGGGTGCAAGGGGCAGGAAGAACCTAAACAGAGCATTTAGAGAGAAGGCTGAAAATGCAAGGCAGACCAATGGGGAGAGGCACCGTTTCCTAAAGATCTACATAGTTTACTGTTTAGTCAATTGTGTCTAGCTGCTCCATAGGAGTCCAACATCAAAAACAAAGACCCGAACATGATTATAACATGTCCTCTTTAAAGAACCCAGATAAAGCATTCAGCTTGGCTGCTATACAAGTCTGTGTTTTCTAAAGAACATTTTGTCCAAGAGCTCTCATTTCTCTGATGTAGTGTTCTTTTGCTAGATGGACCTTGTTGGTTGCTCTGAAAGAGTATGACTTTTTGTACAACTGAGACTATTTCAGAGAAGTCAGATAAGATGTATTGTGTTCTGTGGAGCTGATAAAACTGCCATCATGCTGTGCTACAACAGCAGAGGAGGGCACGGGTTCAGATCTTGACCTGCTGCTGTTCTGCTAGTCCTCACTCTGATTTATAACTTTTATAACAACACTGATACAGTACACACTACAAGAAGAGGCTCCCCTGACTAGCCGGCTGTAAACTAACATAAACCATTGCTGTTTCAGCCAGACTGCCAACATGCTTCAGTTTATAGTCTCTTCATTTAACACGTTCAAAATGCTCCATGTAGGTACATAAGGCATGCTCACAATGCATTGCAAATTATTCTCTTTGCGTGTATATGACCCACATGTTAAGCTCTATTTTTGTTTTGCATATGGAACAGGCTGTAGATAGGACGATTACATGGTTTAGGCCATTTGCATTTCATATGGAGACTGGCCTGTTGTGCACAGCAGCAGAATAGCATACTGTTGGTTTACACTGCAGCTGCCTGATATTCTCCACAGGGGGTTTACCCTGGATGCAAACAGAATCTAAGGAGGATTTAAAGCATATGTGAGTGTTTTCTTTCACTTTATTTGCTTCTCTAAGTGACAGTCTTTAGTCACAAGTACTGTTGAAGTAAAAGCTTTAGATAACACCTTCTACAACCCATTGATAAGAAGATGGTATTTTCCGAGCCTGGCATTTTTTTGCATGATCTGATTATTGTGCAAAAAAAAATTCAACTACGAGTTGTGACATGCCAATGATATGCCCACACTGTGTCATTTGCCTCTTTGGCGGCATTTCCTGCTTTTATATCCTAGAGGTGTTTGGGGAGCAACACAAGACGTTTTATCTTTATCTTTATAATCATTTACCACATAAATAATTCCTCTTCTCTGTCCTGGGTCCCCTGTGACTACAGGCGGAAGGCCCAGCCTTTACGACAATATGGCAGGGGGGGTCCCTCAACAGCCGGAAGGGTTGGAAAGCTACTGTGTGGCGCTGTTCCATTTGGTATGAGAAAAAAAACAGCTTGGACTTAGAGCTAACAACCTGACATTAATATTTTATAATGTGCTACTCCTATGGTCATCTGGGTGATATCTATCATTCAAGGGAATCAAATTTCTTCAGCGGGTGGTCTCTACTCTCTACTGGAATTTTTTCCTGAGTCAAAGAACCTTGTAATTCTGGCTTCAAAGCTAAGAGGGACCTCAGCACTGCTTCTCCTCAAAATCTGCCAGATGGAAAAATCAATAGCTCATTCCCAAGCCCTGTAATTCTGAAATAAATATGAGTAATATAAGTCGTCTAAGTCTCCACTGCTTGGTGTGCTTCGATACAGATAGAGTTTAAGTGAAGATTTGATGGATCACATACAGTGTGCAAGTGACTGCAATATGTTTGATTGTTTTAGCGAGTATGCTACACAATACCATCTTTGTTTTCCAGTAAAACCCCTCAGATGTGTAATGGGTACACAACACGTTTCAAACTTTTTATATGTTCAACAGAGTCACTAATAAGGCTCAAGGCATTGTTATTCCGGGCATGGTGGTGAAACACACTGTGGACCAGACTATAAACTGGAGCATGGATCATTGGTATGCTGCTGCAGTAAAGAGAAAGACTCAGCAGGTCCAGCGTTAACCGCAGGGCAGCAGCCGGCCTGGCTGTCAGTGTTCATTAAGCGGGGCGCCGTAAGCTGTTTGAAGCCCACCAGAGGCCAGCCGAGAGGGGGACAGAGGACACCATGATTCCATCCAAAATATCGATTGATTGCAATAGCTCTGATATTATATCTACAGGCCAGTCATGATAACAGTCAGTATTCATCCTTATGTAATTATGGGATTCAACAGCTAGCCTGCCATTATACAATATTAAGAAAACATGTGTAGGGAAGACATGTGGTACTTTTCTAATCTGTTGACTTCCCTGTGCTGCTCTAGGTTTGTACTGTAGCTAAATGTAAACCTAAACATAAACCTTGGAGTAACCACATTTGAATAAGCGTTTTTTAATTAGCCTTGATGTACTTCACTGTAAATAGACTGAGGGCTGTAGAGCCTCTGTACTTACTGGTCCATGGCTTGTTCCCCTGTGTTTCTCAACACACACAGATATACAGTAGGTGATAATTACTGCCTGCCAAACTCCAAGGTGATAACACCACAGTAAAGCCAAGAGAAGTGTAGGAAAGAGCACCATGGATGGCTGCTCCTCTGTATAATGTGTTGGCAGTATGTTTCTTCCAGCTAAACATTTTACAGAGGCTGTGTCCTAATCCTCGGGGATCCGTCATGCTAATCACTCCCAGTAATCACTGCTGGAAACGGCGTCTCGCGCTGTGCTTTTGTGCATCTCCCGTCAGCCACTCTTGATTGATAGGCGATAAAAAGTGACTGAGTCGAGTGTGGCTGTAGGTAATGGATACCCGGCCTAGATTAAGAACTTGCCATATGGATAGAGTGAGCAAAGCGGGGATAAATGATCCTTCAGAGCTGCCATACCAGCGCGGCTGCGGCTCCCTTATGGAGGACATAAAACACAATTGGTGTGCAAATACCTCCTGGAAAATGTCATGTCTTTAAATAAAGAGTCTCTGACCCAATAACCGGTGTTGATACAGGCAGATGGTGACCATGCTATAGCCCTAGACCAACGGAAATGTATTACATCATATTCAATTGATGAGCTTATCTATCTATCTATCTATCTATCTATCTATCTATCTATCTATCTATCTATCTATCTATCTATCTATCTATCTATCTATCTATCAATACATTCAGCAACAACATAATATAAAAGGGCATCGTAAAATAGTTATATCTGGTGTTAATACAGTTTTGGCTCTGTGAACTGGTATGTTAACAAATGGGGCCCAGTATATACAATATGGACAGGTAGCGGATCGGGAGGAGATATTCACTGATTTTGACTAAAATTGATTTTGACAACAAGCATTCTCCAGAATGACTGACTCCACCTTTAATGTGTACAAGTCACATTCCTCAATTCTTATTTTACACTTGAATAAAGAATGGTATTTTTTTTTTCAATAGCTGGCAAAACTGCTTTAAACTGACCTTTTATCTTGAATTTAATCTTTTCAGTAAATAGACTACACCAAGACCTTCTTACCTTAGACAAACACACTTACAGGGTAGGTTTTAGAATCCACCCAGAATCACAATGCAACAAATTAAAAGCAGACTATGTCACAGATTATCCAGTGCCCCTGCCACTTGAATCCATTCAGGCTTTCATAATTTAAACCCTGCTTCATATAGTTGCTGTTCTCATTGTCTGAGCTATTTACAGATACATATGTTTCTGTACTAATAAACCATCTCAATTAGACTACTGAAATATCCAGAAAGGTGAGGGAGGAGGCTTGACCTTTAGAAGAACTGCAGTACAACATTGGAACATAAACGTCTTATCAATCAGCAAGCTCTATACAGCAGACTTGAATTGTTCTGAAATTTCAAGACACATTGAACACATTCAGAGAGTGTGCTAAAGGAATGTGATATATACTGTATAGCACACCCTCTGCTCAATCAGCCCTGGTTGAGAGCAGCCACACACCCTATACTGTATAATGCAGTTCACAGACACACAGGTTGGTTCACCAGTGCCCAGTCACTCTCTTACCATAACCTAGCGTGTGTGATGAGAAATGTGAGTACAGCTACCTCCATTCTGAAGCACTGTCAGCTTCAAGTCTGCAGTGTGTCCGTCTGGACTGCGGGTGGTTGTGCGATAAGGAATATGTTTTACTTTATCACATTGCTTTACCTTTATTTCATATCAGCTGTTCAATTAATGTTATCCACATATTTTTGTATAATTGATGTTCCTTTATCTCATCTGCAGCTCAACAAACGCTGCTCATGCTCAACAACAGCTAGTCACACCATTATCTTTAATAAAACCCATATCCTGCATATGCAAACTCATTCTCATGTGTCTCATTCAACGCCTCCACCCACTGGTCATCTGACAGTGACCTCGCCCTGCCTGTATCCATCATCCTCATCCACCAATACTTACAGAGATCCCCCAATCTGTTTCGTTTTGATTAACCCATAATGTGATAGTTACTAGGTCAAAAAGGACATAGCCTTGGTGTACAATAGTCTTGACTGAGCATTGCAAAGTTCCTAAGTTCAGTATGAAAAAGACAATGTGCTGTTTTACGGCTGTGAAGTAAAATGTAATGAATAAATCATGTAGTAGTAAGTCCTTGATTAATGCTCCAAAGTTAACAAAACTGCCACGCAGTCAAATCGTATCACTGTACAACATTAACATAGGGCAGACCTGTATTGATCATTTGTTCTTTCCCCCATTGGGCCTGTCATGATTAAGCAATTAAGCAATAAGTCAAACTATCTGACCAATCCAAGGTCTGATAAATTAAGAGTGAAAAAAAGAAGGACTCAAGACTTTCTTAGTACTCACATGCCAGAAAGCAATCCATACTGAAGGAGATGTTGTCAAGAGAGATGGCTGAACCGGGGCCAGGTCCGTCTTCTGTGCTGAACTGCAGCCAGAACCTGAGAAGGGACACAGCTGTTTTAACTACTTCATGTGCTGGACAACCAATATGTTACTGTATTAAAGTTATGACATAATTTTTTGGTCAAAATTAATCTATCTGAATTCAATGTTCACATTTAATGTCAATTGTTTCTTAATATAAAGGAATTGTTGAAAAATTGTATTATAAAAATGTTTAAACCTGATGGTAACCATATGATAAACCTATTCTTGCAGTCAACCCCCCTCCAAGTTATCCACCAAAAACACTCCTATTCACATTCTACATATGCTGTCTGTTATGTCTTGACGTCTTGTCTGCACTCTGGCTTGCATTTGTGATTCTCTTTAAGCTCTGCAAAGGTCAGTGTGAAAAGAGTGACAGCTTCACCTAGTGGTCACGGTCATGACATTCTAATTATGAGCACAAGCACAGCGGACTACATAACCCAGGAATCAAAACTTAATCGCCCTCAGGGGAGCAGGATTATCCAAGCATGAATGGCAAAGAAACCCACAGTCAGGCAAACAGAAGACAAACGGCCTTATCTAGGATTGCTCTATTTTTCCTGCTCCATTTTATTCTGGTTTAATTTCTTTAACGGGCCATAGCTAATTGGAAGGCAAGTAGGCGAGTGTATCGATTTATCACCTTTTTATCATAGACAAGTGGACTAAATTGGAATGTAAATGTTGAAAATCTGCATTTATGAGAGGTAAAAAAAGAGCTTTTTTCAGTTATTCTTCAGATATATTTTTATGTTGGAGCAGTTATGCCTTGTTCCACAGAGCAGCACAGTTTGGTAAGGCACGGCAGGGCACGGTAACCCTAGATCTAACTTGCATTTGCAGACAGATATGCCACACAATAAAAAATGAATGCATGCCGGGCTGCACGGAACTGAACCGCTCAGTGGAAACAAGGCTTTAATGATTTCTCTGATTGTGTTTAAAGCTCCCATATAATGCAAAATGCACTTTTTCAATGTTTTTGAACATAAACATGGGTCCACGGTGTGCCTAGAGACTGCCAAAGTATCAAAAAAAAAAAAACTCTCTCCTTTCCTCACTCTCCCCCTTTCTGAAACCCTCCACCCCTCCCCCAATATACTCCAGTCAGAAATCTTGCCGACTGTGACGTCACAGTCGGCACAGCCATCTCCCCCCACATTAGTAACCAGAAACTTCCACCGTGCAGTAGTCTATGATAACCCCACCCCCCTATTTCTTATTGGTCCACGGCCCCGAGATCCTCTGGAAAAATATTCCTTCACCTCCATCTTGTTTTCCCCGCTAAGCGACAAGATGCCTGTAGTACAGCAAATCATGCTGAATGTTGCATAAACCAACACAGAATGCCTTTGCTCATAATCCACTCATTTATCTTAACCACAGCAGTCTATTAATGCCTCGTTTTTAATAACACAACGGATAGGAAGCTACTTGTGCTTTTTTTCAAACGGTGAAACTAAAAGAAATGGTTTTATTGGTATTTTGCCTGACTGGTGTATAGCTATTAACTTTGGGACAAGCATCCAGCTTTTGCTCATAATAATATATTTATATTCCCCACAGCAGTCTGGCAATGCCTCGTTTTTAGCAAGACAAAGCGTTGGAAGTTAATAGTGTAGAAGTCCAACTTTGAAGCAAATTTTTTCACTGATTTTAGTGATATTTTTAGCCACTAGCTCCCGAGCTAGCTCCGGGAAAAGCATGGATCTTTTGCTCATAATAACCTATTTAGATTCCCCACAGCAGTCTGGCAACACCTCGTTTTTAGCAAGACAAAGCATTGGAAGGTAAATGTGTAGAAGTCAAACTATGAAACCAAAATTTCACTGATTTAAGTTTTATTTCTAACCGTTAGCCCCCGAGTAGCTTCGCAGTAGCCACCATCTTTTGCTGCATTTTTATTGTGAACATGTCGTTTCCATTAGCTTGTGGCTGTGCATCTGTATGAACATAGTCTTTCATGTAGACAAGGATCGGCCATGTCAAACTGTTCAAAGTGCGGTTGAGCTCCTGCGTTACTAGCACTAGACATGGTTCTTCTCACGGGTAAACCTAACCGTGGTAACAGGCATGGCAAGCTATGGACCTATGGCCAGAGGGCTAGGCCCGTAGCTTTGCTTCCGGACAGGGGCGGGGGGAGCTCATAGACTGTATATAAAAATAGGGGAGCTGCAGCTCGGTTTAAAAAATAGGCCATCGTGAGATTAGCTGAAAATCAGGGTATAGAGGCATACTACAATAAATGATCTGAAAGTTTTTTTCAGCAAACAACTAAAGAAAAACGTATTTGGGACCTCTAAGACCATATAATATTGACAGACAAGTTTAGAATATGAGACCTTGTGGGTCTGAGTATGGCAGCTTGTAAATGAGTAGAAACAGGTGAGCGTTTGCCGTACCAGTCTGCCAGTCCGTATAGTGGAAGTGTGACCTGTTTCCAGCCCCTTTCAAATTTGGGTTGACTGGATGAATGCCACAGTCTGCGCTGCTCCTCTGGGCCTGTACTGTTCTCCACCATCCACAGAGACAGTGAGCCCCTCTGCAAGCCTCCAGAACACAGCCAGAACCGCACCTGTTGAAGTAGGGTGGGATTCTGAATCAGTAGTTTGAACAATTACAGTAAAGGCGATCACAAAGTAGGGATGTTGGTTTATTGTGGTATATGTTGGGGAAAATGTGTGCCGTACATAAGGTGCAGTAGCAACTTTACCTTCCATTGAATATGGAAAACCAGCCAAGTGTGCTATCAGTCAAGGGAGGGGGATGCACTTTAAACTGCATTGAGATCAATCAGCAACAAGCATCTGTTCAGTTCTAATTATTCTAATATTAACAGAATTCATCCAGGATCATAATTTGGGTTATTTTGCCATCAGTGCTGCTCCTGTATGCACAATTCAATTTCATTTCGATGTGTCCAGGAGGGATGTGTTGTGTGAGTGTGAAAATGTTTACAATTAAACAACACACAGGCCACAGCAGGAATCAAACAGTAGAGGGAACTGAAATAACTAGCATGGGTTGCATCCATGTTTTAGTGAAGCCAAAAAAAAACATAATTCTTTCATCACCATTTAAGTGGAGCAGATGCTAGTCTAAGCCGGATGAAAATTGACGACACTAACCACACAACTGAATCCCAACACATGAGTGCTTGCATTGGGCTTGTCGATAGCGTGTTGGGGGTCCTTATCATCCACTGTGAGACCACATGGTGGGCGTTTAAACATCAATTACAAACAATCATTACATTCATTATGACATGAAAAGTGAACACAGGCTGCAGCTAAGACCCACAACTAATATCCTCAACATACTCCATGTGCAGCCAGGCTAGATTGAACAGCATCCAGTGGTTCAATGTAGAGAGAGAGAAGGATTAAGAGTGTTAATCTGGAATCATGGTTCATCTTTGGCTGTATGCCGAGACACTGAGAGGTGAGCTCTGTAATGGTGCAATACTGCCTCAAGTCAATCAATCAAACTTTATTTATATAGCACTGTTCATATAATCAAATGTAACACAAAGTGCTTAATACAACTCTCCCCCCCCCACACCCCTCACCCAGAGATATGCATACATGCAAAAACATTCCCCCTCCCACCCATCCATACCCCAAAATAAGAAATTCATTAAAAACAGGAAGGAAACTGCGCTGAGGAAACGCCATCATCAGAGAGAAAACTGCGGTCCATAAATATCAGACACTTCTAATTCCCACCTGAGAAACAGAGATCTCCTCCTCCTACATTATTATTTTTTCTATTCCTCCATATCTTCCTGGCGGAAGACTAATTTTATTTCCCCGTGTCTCTCTTATTATCTTATTTTTGACATCTCACCTATGTATACATTCAATGCCTCTGACCAGTGTGTTAACCGCTCTCTTCACTCACTCACAAACCCTCAAATCGCCTCCACAAAGCGCCCATGCTGAAGGCTAAAGGTTGGCGTGCTGATCAATATAAAAAATAAACTAACAATAACCTCGAAATGCTAAATACAACAGCATCAATGGAAGCTTCAAGTGCTAATCCATCCCCCTGAGAGCTGCCCTGTGGGCATCGTGGTCTACATAATGCATGACTTCATATATGTTCATAAAAAGGTCAACACATGTGACCTCTGATTGTGGAGGTCAACCTCACTGTCTGTCTCAGGAAATACAGATGGCCCAGTGTTATCCTGCTGTCCTCCCACATTACTGTTTGATTGTTGAGCTTTTCTGAAACAATTAACATATGAAAGTACGAACGTTTTCTACTCCTACAGCAACTACAGTTATTGAAAACAATATTTGAAAATTTAACTAAATTCTTCCAAACTTATTTCTCATTCTCAAAACATTTTCGCTTATAAAAGTGAAGCGTGCTCTGCATGAAAACATAAAGAATAAAGAATCCATCTAACCACCTTGTTGCTTGCCTAAATATGTTATTTAGACAGTAGGCTCTAAATCCATCCAAATGTGATTTAGGAAAATACCGTTACAGAACCATTTTTAAACAAATCAGCCAAATATAGCATGACTAGCTAACTGCAGAGGACCAAATCTGCTAGTGACAGAACATCCTCAATTAGAAATGAGAATGACTAGTTACTGCATTGTGAAATCAAAGACCCATTCAAAAATGAATTTGGAGCTGCAAATATGGCATGTTATGATAGTAAACTGGATATGCACCATGTGAAAACAGATAACTTGACAGACGCAGCAGCAGCAGGTAAGTGGGTGGGACTGAGGGAACTTCCTGATGTCTGAGAATGAAGATGATGGGTTGGTGAAACCACACTAGACTTTGCTCACCGTGCATGGGGAGTTTCTTAGAGGTGGAGGGAACAGGGGACTCCTCAGTACGGCTGAGCCACGCTGGCCTTTGGACTGGCCTCCTTCAACACTGAATGTAGCACCTTTAACACATCAACACATGCATTGAAAACATAGAAGGAAAAAAAGTGTCAAATTAAACTTATTACACACTAATAACAACACAATTGCAGGTTGGAAAATGTAATAAAAAGTCCTACGATACAAAAGGAGGCTTTGAGATGTGATCGTAGCTAAAATGAGATGTTGTCATATTGTATCATATCATCCCTCTTCTCAAATAATAATTTTTGAAGAAAGCACAGTTCAACAGAGTGAAAGCATTAAACAATACAGTTAATGTTGGTTATCTGTCATTGTGGCAGTTATATAGAGGAGGAAATAATTATATAAATTCACTTAATGTGGTTTAAAATGCCAATGTTCCATTTATAGTTTGGGCACACCACCTTTGAGACTTCTGTAAATAGTTCAAAACAAAAACAAGCCCCAGCAAAGCAAGACTTTAAACTGTCATCGGGACACACACTGGAGTCACTGCACTGAGGATGAACTGCAGATGTAGGAGTGTACTGTACATGCTGCAGCTTTAGCATCCAGTGGGACTCTGTTAAAGTTCTGAACAAGACAACACATCCAGGCCTGAGACACACTGGTTATCACTGGTTATTATTTTTGATTTATACAATTTTAAAAGGCTGTCTCCAGAATCTGTTCTGTAACTACTTATATTGCACTAATAAATTGTGAGATTAAATTAAGATTATAACTCTGGCTTCATCCACCATCTAGATTGTTGTTATTTTAATGAGATGCAAATGTACACATAACTAGTTAGTTATTGACGATTTGCATATTTATTACAACATTTTTGTTTAAATGTAAGTAATATACTGGCATGGTTTCATGATAATAGCTATAAGTAAATGTGCAGTGTCTCACCTTAATCCCTTTAATGTCTTCTTTGATGAGACATTAACACATCTACAGTATATGCACATTTTAGTTTTACCTTTATTTATACAGCTAAATCCCATTGAGACCTGAGACTCTTTTTAAAGGGAGACCTGTTCCTACACGTTACCATTCACACACACATTCATCAATAGCAGGCTGACATTCACACAAGGCAAGGTTGGTGAAATGTCTTGCCCAAGGACACAACAACCATGACACAAGTTGCAGGACTCGAACCGCCAACCCTTCGATCATTGGCCAACCCGCTCTACCAACTGATTCACAGCCGCCCCATATATAATATTATAGAGCCTCCAAACAGGCTAGTTCATAATTTGATCAGAACAATGTTAATGATGTCATAAGAGCCACCTGATGAGGGGCAGCTCTGTCTGGTAGCCTTGGTTGGTGAATGAAGTCTTCTCCAGGAGAGACCGCGGCCTGCTATCGGTCGCCAACTGCACTCTCCCTCTTCAAAAGAGCAGTAGCTGCCATTGAGAAAGTGTCCTGGAGAGATAGAGGACAGAGAAAATGTCAGGGGAGGAGAGGAGAGCATATTGAATATAGCAGTGGAGGAGGTGTTGGGAAATATTTGAAAGGACATGCGCTGAGTGAGCACTGTCAACCAAACTGCCAAAGAAAAACAAGACAGGTTGGGTTGGGTGGTGACCATTCAGGCTAAGAGGTTGAGAGAGGAGAGAGGGGCTCAATGGGTGCCTTTCAATAACCATACTTCTCTGCAATTGTGTATGGTAGAAACATATTTAGGATGTCCAAATGATTATGGTCAAATGCAGCATGCTTTAAGACATGAATACACTAATACATCTGGTCAGGATATTTAGTGTAGAAATCAGCATGTTTTTTTTTGGGGCCCACAATCCATTGTGCAGCGGTCGTTACCTCACATCGACAGAGAGCCTCCGTCTGAAAACAGGCAGTAATGATTTAATTGAATGAATGTAATATATGCAACAGGTATATAAGCAGGAGGCACGATGTTATGATGAAATAAATAAGCAAAAGTAAGTCCCAATGGTATGCCTACTGCATGCTAACTACATCATGTTTATGATCAACTGTAGTATGTAGAATAGTAAAAAAGAAAGAGTATGCAATTTGTAATACAGGGACTGTGACGGTGAAAGTTAGGGTTGAGATATGTTGGGGTGCTCAGAGTGACTCTTGATGCAGAACATGGAAAAGGCCTGAAGTGTCTGTCTAGAGAGAGGGAGTGGAGGAAGAAAGAGGAGGTGGTGGTGACATGATGTGTTTTGGATGTGGCAATCAGCATGTGTGTGTGTGTGTGTGTGTGTGTGTGTGTGTGTGTGTGTGGGGGGGGGGTCTGGCTCTCAATTTTTACACTGTGGCATAATGAAAGAGAGCATGCTCCTTGATTGGCAAACAAGCTTTCTCCTTTAATGTTTGGTTAAGTAACTGACAGAATAAGTTAGAAAAGTCTTAGAGTAGAGCAAATATTCAAACACCCGTTAGTCTGCCAAAGGGACATTTTTGATTGAATTATTACATTTCCGGACTATTCCCTCTTCATTGACAGATAACAGAGCTGTGTATATGGAAAATGTAATGGGCTCCAAATAAATAAAAATGTAAACAAATGTTTTCAAACTAATGTTGCTGACTGAATCCTTCCAAGGTGCTGATAAGACAACATTGGAAATAAAGCTCATATAAAAGAATCAAATAGCATGGTTTCAGACACAGAGACTACACTTTAATGACTAAAATGAGGCTTAAATTAAATGATTTACTATTTGTATTCATGATTTTAGTTTTCTCAGAAAGTTTTCAAATTCACTTCAGCTTTAAAACTGCAGTAAGTTAGTGATAACAGTGAGGTGTTGCGGTGGGTTTGAGTTTCTTGAAAATTATCGTCTTGTGTTTGCTATATGTTCCTTTTATCCTAAACTACTGTCTTTTGCATGCACATTACCTATAGGAGTGGTCTGATAACAGTGTGTTGTTGAGGAAATGCCTAATGCATAATGGGCCTGAAACTAGCCTTAGAAGAAATCAGAAAGCAGACAGGAGGAATAGCTTTTGCCCCTTCACGACCCGACTCCGGATAAGCAGATGAAGATGAGTGGAAAAAGCAAAATTTTCTTTATATTTTTTCTTTTAAGGTACAAAGTAAAGTATGAAGTGTTTCTCTGATGTCTTTTCTCAAGCAAATGAAAGCTTCTCTAGACTTGTGGGGGTTATAAGGGTATTTGGTCCTTCTGTGTCTTGTGACATTTTGAGTCACTCTCTTTGTTACATAAACCAGTTAGTGTCACTCCGTGCAAAGCGCAGAAGAGATTCAAAGTCAAATCTTATGATTGCCTCTCATGACATCAATGATGAAGTCTGCCTCTGTGCCACCCCCAGCTATCAGTCATAACTGTTTGCCATTAGATCTAGCCTTGACTCTCGCAAATGGACTCAACCTGAAACACTTAATCTAACGAGGTGTGAATGAGGCCGGCGTCACCGTGCCATTACTATTTCATGAAAATTGACATGAACATAACTTATTCTTTATGAATGTTCAGTATGAGTGTCACTTAGTTACACGTGTCACTTTCAATTCAATGTCGACACTACTCTACTGATGTCTGCCATGACACGTTGACGAGAGGACACAGCCCGTTAAAACCTGACAGGCTCCATATAATGAAGTGCAAATACATAGAACCTATGCTATTATCAAATGTCATGAATCATTCGTTTACCTGATTTACCAAAGTATGTATACAGTGTCAAATGTAATGACAGCATTTTATGTGTTCTTGTAAGTGTTTGTGTGATTACTGTAATGTATTTTGTCTGAACTGTCTTACAGTTGCTGCTGCCTGACCAGGTCTTCCTTGGAGAAAAGAGCTTCCTAATCTTAGTTAGCTAGTTTAACCTAGTTACATAATGTTTAAATAAATCAAAGAAAACAGTGTTCAAGTGATTTCAGTTAGCATTGTATGTAAGTGTACAGCAAGTGATGTGGTCAATCAGAGAGCGACTGGCTAGCAGCATCAGCAGGATTTGCTACAATAATATAAACAGTCAAAGAAAACCATCATAGCAATGATGTTCAAAGAAAAAATTAAATAAAATACAGCAAATTGCTACTTTAAATTCCTGTTTGCATTGAGCTTTGATGCAAGCAGCAATTTATCTGTAGATGCAGGGAAGCTGTAGTGTTGGATTTAGATCAACCGAGGGAAGCTGTGACTCTAAAAGTGAAGAACGTGTTCATGCATACATATGCTTGGATAGGATTAGTGTGTGTGTGTGTGTGTGTGTGTGTGTGTGTGTGTGTGTGTGTGTGTGTGTGTGTGTGTGTGTGTGTGTGTGTGTCATGTGTATGTATGTGTGTGTAGGTCTGCAGGGACTACATTTTCCTCATATGGCAGGAATATATGTGATTGACACAAGCTAAGTTTGTTCCTCCTGCCTTTTCTGTTAATGAACCTTGGCACTGCTTATGAAGGATTTAAGTAGATCAAATCAGAAGGAAGATAACGTGTGGATAGATCACAGAGAATAGGGTATCAGAGAGGGAATACTGTGTGATTTGGTTAGCATGGGGGTAATTGATAGCCTGGCACCGCCCGCCTACCTACTTCCGCTCAATTTTCATTTCACTTCAGTAGTCAGTCTGGGGCTGCGGTGCATTCATTTGTTCCTGCTCGTCCAGATTTTTGGATGTCCAATCAGCGAACAGAGCGAGTGGCTGAGAACGATGACGTCGAAGTCGCACGCCAGTTTCAGTTGAATGAAAATTGACATGAACATAACTTATTCTTTATGAATGTTCAGTTTGAGTGTCATTTAGTTACACGTGTCACTTTCCTTTATACTCGGAACTCGTAAATTTCCGACTTTGTAGTTCCGAGTTCCGACCTGTCTGTGTTCCAGTGCATCTGCTCGGGAAAGTATGGACGCCTACAACCTTCATCATCCAAATAACTAAACATTAGGCTCTAGCACGTTACCGTTGCCAGGTACTGGTAGATCCATAGACTACAATATGTAGTGAAGTCGGAAATTTCCGAGTTACCAGTACAACTGGAACGCACCGGCAGAAGCCGGATCATGACATACGTCACGACCAAACGTTATGCGATTGGTTGGCTGATCCAGAGTGGCACTGTGCAGATCCAATAGTTTTAAACTTCAACAGAAACCCGCCTCCAAGTGAGTGAATGTTTGCCAATAGAGCAGTTCCACACCTTCTGTACAAATTAAATTAAGTACGATGTTCTGGTTGGACCAGGTTAGGTATGGAAGAGTTTATTGGACTTTAATGTCTGTGAAAGCAAAACAGTTTTGTAAAAGCACAGAAGACAATTGACAAGTGTGTATCATGATTCACACGTATTTCACTATCCACAAACCTGTAATTTTTGACTTGCAAATATGTAGAACTTACTCTGAAAATACAAAGTCATATTTACGCATTTACGGATCTGTTTCTGCTTGTGAAAAGGGGTTTGCATATTTGTGGATTGCCTCCTGTGAGTTTGTGAGCCACATTACATTTTTACATAATTTTGTCCAACTTCTACCACCGAGATCTGTAGAACAAGCGTTACAAATGTGAAGTGCAATAATTTGTATGTGTGTAATTGTGTTTTGTAAAGTTATATCCACACAAAGAAAAAGTGATTTGCAAATATGTAGAATTTAGTCTGTAAATGTGTATTTTAATTTTGCATAATTTTTTAATTTTTTTTTAATGCAAATAGTTTCACCACAAAAAAAGACATGTCAACTCTTATTTACACATTTACAGAACCATTTCTACATGTGAAACTGGCTCTGCGCATTTGTGGATCGCTTCCTGTGCACTCACGGAATATTGTCCAATTCGTGCCGCAGGGATCTGCAAAACGACACCTGTAAAATGAGACATGTATTTTGAATTCTGTACTTTAGGTGCAGTTAGACAGGTCCACCAGCAGATGGCGCACTCGCGGCGCAGCCTTTATCTATCGGCGAACCACATGGTCCCCTTGACCAATCAAAGGAGCTTGTTTAGGGGCGGCCACCTCATTGGTTCATTTGGAGGCCTGTCACACGAACAGAGGAGGGAAAAAAAGCTGTCCACAGCTCAAGCTCAGGCCGTGTCTGAACTGCCATACTAGCGTCCTACATCCTACATACTCACCATCTATATACTGCATACTCTCTACTCAAAGATCGATTGTGTATGCGAGCTGCGTCTAAAACGTTCTCAGTTGAAGTATACTCAAGCAATGAAGAATTTCTTCTTCTTCTTATAAGATTCAGGCAGTTTAGACACTGTTAAGCTTATAACCGCCCTCTACAGGTTAGATATTGAAGTAGATTTTTACAGTCCTGTGTTCATCATCTGTGTTTTAGACCTCTTGTTTTATAATAATGATGTTTTGAGGCGGAGGATCCCTCCGACGCTCTCTGTCCGGCTCATCAGCACTCAGCTGTCTGTGAGTTGAGCTGGACGAGCCGCGGTGTGTGGGACAGCGATCTGTTCTGATCTCTCTCCACTATCAGACTCAAAACACTCATTTCACTTAGTGACTCTAATGTTGTTAGGTATTTATCTTCATCTCTTATCTATTGTAAGAGTGTATGAATGACTGCACGTACAGTTGTCAGATCGCGGAACCCCAAACAATGTTGTTGCCTAGCAACTTGCTCGAAAATATTTCATTTTCCTGGGCGGGTAGAATTGACCCAGTGCATTGTGGGGCGGTTGAGTAGGAAAAGTATACGATCGATTCATACCCAAAATCTTCCCGGAAGTTAGTACTCATCCGGGAATTTCTCACATACCCAAACTCGCATACCCAACCGTCACATACTCAAATTGAAGTCAAAATGAGTATGAGTAGGACGTTAGTATGGCAGTTCAGACACGGCCTCATTCTCGAGTTCGTCGGACATTGTTCCTCGTTAGTGAGCAGGAAAGCAGCTGGCTGCAGACTAGCGGAGCTGAGTATCGGTGATAAGAGAGGTATGTTGTTATGCTGACCCACCATTATACTATCATACAGTAGTTTGTGCGCTGGTCACCTGCGAGGGTAATCAGCATTTCTTGCTAGGCTATTTAGCGAGCTAGCTGACATGTTACACACTAAGCATGATTATTTGAGTTTGTCGCCATCATTTTTAGCACACAGACATGCCGCGACCCGCGACAGGCAAAGCTTCTCCCTTTCATATAATATTTCAATTGTAATACAACAATATGCCAACTAATTAGATGGTCATTTAAATGCAGGCTATACATGTGTGGGGCATACCTCTAAAAAAAATTAACGTTTTACTCTTAGTAATATGTGTGTTGGTCACCTCCTGTGTATCTAGTAAATGGTGTTACAGGGTTAAAGTGATAGTATTGTGAGCTTGGTGTAGTTAAAGAATTGCAGTAACATTGCCAAAGTATTGTGATCAGATGAGTTTCATAATTATGCACTTCAGGGGAGATTGCCATTATAAGAATTTAGCATGGTAAAACATGATTAGCATCACCTTGTTTATTTTTATATTATCCATAGTTTACAACGTAACACATGCTGTCAAAGAAAGGTACTACAAGCCTCCCCCTGACTGTTATGGTGCTTTCAGCTAGACCTGATTTAAAATAAAATAATGCTAAGAATACCAAGAGCCAGTAGAAGTGTAATGAGATTGTTATTAAAACATGTATATTCGTGTCACATGATTGTGTAACCTATAAGGTTACTGTCATTCTTGTAACATATGGTATTTTTCCTCCTTTAGGAAATGCTGCTGAATCATTGACTGACTGCACTACGGACCAGCAAAGCTGTCACCATGGTGCACCTGTGGACCTAGACCATCTCCAGTTTATACTGTTACGGGACCAAACCAACTTCAGATCCCACATGCAAATCATTGGTTATGTGAAGGGTCATCTCTCTCATATCCCGGTTAAAATTACCCTATAGATATCACACTCAAGGACTAAAGGCAGTGCATTAACCCAATGCTCATTACTTGGTTACCCATGTACATTTTGCATTAGTCCATTGTATACAAGTTGGAAAATTACAGAAATAAAATAAACAAGTGAATGTATTTGAGCATATGGTTTCATGTTTTGCATGTTGATGAAGTGGGATGTTCCACTTGCTTCCACTCATGTCAGCCCTGGGAATCTCCCAGCCAATCCAGAATTTGACCATTTTAAAGCTTGTGGAAGTGCAAACGACTAAAGGACTGTACTAACAATTACCAAAGAACTGGAAACGGAGATAATTGAGTAACTGCATGCTTGACACAGACACATACGGCTAGTTTGAAAATGGTTAAGTGGTGAAAATATTGTATTTATACTGTACACATTTTATTTGTTTTAGGGGGTAATTGTTTTTTGCTGCTTGCCCTGTTCACAGGCGTTACATTGCTATGCTCGGGCACTCCTGCCTGCTTGTACAAACTGTGTGATGTCGACCACAATCTACTGCAGCTAAAACACAATGACTATGGATAACCAAATTCTGCAAATAATCTGAACTGAATCCAAACACTGTATCCTGAGGATGTATGTTTATTTGACATGTTTCTTTACTTTTTATGCATCGCTATGGACCCATTTGTGAATCTGAAATAAATTATGGATATCCCTTGAATGGCCACATAGTGTGTTGCTGTGAGTTCACTTTGTCCATGGGCCAGACCAGAAATCGGTACAATCTTGGTGCTCATGTGCACCTCTCGAATATGTATTGATGCGATATACCTTTTATATTTTAAGCTTTATGGTGGTTTTCCCCTCATACAGCAAAAGTAAGAGCTAGTCATTGAAGGTGAGACACTGCAGGGGAATAGGATATGTTATATTTGTAGATATCATCTTGAAACTTTTCCAGTTGATTACTAGCATTAAAACAATTCGTTTTTGTGTTACCATTTGTTCAGAAATGCTTTATAAATATTCTATTCTGACTGCAGAGATGCTAATTCACGGAAAGGGGTGCATAAAGGGCAACTAGTGAGCTCTTGTAAAGTTGTTGGGAAAGTCCTAAGCCCTCAATTAATTAACATGCTGAAAATTGCTTTTAATTTAAAGGCTCTATCCATCCTGGCTTTATCCAACATCTATATTTTGGTTTGATTTTGCTTTTGCAAATGTTCACAAAATAAGTCACTGTATCCTGAGGATGGATGTTTATTTGACATGTTTCTTTACTTTCTGGCATTGCTATGGACCTATTTGTGAATCTGAAATAAAGAATGATTGGTAGGGTGAGTTGCCCTAATGTGGGACACTTTTTGTAATTTCAATTTATGTACGATATTAACATATGAAGCCAATATAGTTGACCCATACATGATACCATTCTGAAATCCCCAAGATGTTGGCTAATTAAAAGAGAAGAAATAATTCAGATATCATACTCAGAGAAGTGATGGCACGTATATTAGTGGTCCATGTGCAAAATTGCTCAAGAAAAGGTGTTTGCTTTAATCTGGGACAGTGTGTCGCTCTAATCTGGGACAGTCTGTATTATGCAGAAAAAAACAATATCCCCTTAACTAATTCATACGTATCTGCTAACACTCATGGTCTTAGGTACATTACTCAGGTTTGATGGTTTCAATTTGAACAATACTTTTCTTGCACTGGCTTCATGTCCCAACTCTGCGCTTTGCCATTATAGCCTGACCTGTAATACATTGCATTGAGTTAACATAGGACATGAGAAAATTACTATTTCCTAGGCACAGGGTTTAGTTAATTTCTATTTGCTTCAGGGATGCTTTCTTTATAAGAGTATTAGACCTGTAAACCTTGAATAAAATTCATATTGCACATTTGATTTTCCTGCATGTGTATTTCCCCAATTTAAATGACTGTCCCAGATTAGGCAAATCATGCTGTCCCACTCTTGGAAACACCTTTCCGAATGTGGGACAGCTACAGATTGATTGAAGATGAAAAACAACTTAAAACATTTTCCCAATATCATTGCATACTTTGATGAATAGTTGTATCATAAACATAATCTGATAACAAATGGCAACATTGTTTTGTTAATGAAAAATGTATAGCCTTAGCATTGAGTTCCTCTCAAACCATGTCACTGTCCTTTGTCTGGACTTCACATGGTTTACTTCCTTTTTGACTCCCTTATCTTTAAAATCAAAATTGTAAATTCATGTGATTTCAATCACAGGGAACCCCTGCTTGGATTTGACAACAATATTATCTATTTACATGTGTTAGAAATAAAAGATAAATGCTCTAGACCTTAGGTGTCCCACATTAGGCAGTGTCCCACATTAGGGCAACTCACCCTACCAATCATTCTTTATTTCAGATTCACAAATAGGTCCATAGCAATGCCAAAAAGTAAAGAAACATGTCAAATAAACATCCATCCTCAGGATACAGTGACTTATTTTGTGAACATTTGCAAAAGCAAAATCAAACCAAAATATAGATGTTGGATAAAGCCAGGATGGATAGAGCCTTTAAGGGTGTATTCACACATGCCGTGTTTAGTTCAGTTGAAACAAACTCAGATGCACTTCCGCCTTCGGTGCGCATCTTTCAGACAGGTGTGAATACAGCAATCGCACTCGGGGGCGGACCAAACAAACGCTCCGAGACCCAGTTGAAGAGGTGGTCTCGATGCGCTTCAAAACGTACTCTGCTGCAGTTCGTTTGTGGTGTGAATTTGGCCGGACTCGATCCGACCCAATTGCAGGAAGCACTGTGCCTTTTCTTTTTTAATAAATCGCTGTCAGCTTCACATTATAGGAAAGTGTTGTTGTCGCCATTGTTAGGAAGATTAGTTGTGGTTTGACCGGGAGCCCCGGGCGAATATATTACATTTGATAGACAGGACGCGTAAACATGCTGATGTGTTCAGCGATCAGATGAAGGAGAGGGGAGCGTCTCCCGCACAGTGACAACAGGTTCACGCTGCGCTTTGTATGAAGTGCGTGTTTTTACTTTGCATCCCATGTTACGGTACCGTCAATACTACCCCTGTGTCAGTTTGGAGCTGAGCCGCGCCGAACTCACACCCAGCTGACACACGGCTAATTCAGCTGTGTCAGCTTGAGCCTATTCCTCGCGAGCCACGCGTCCAGCAGCAAAAATACAGTAAATATTATGTTTCACATCGTAGGCTACAAGCCACACATTGACACAGGCCTACATATTATAACCATATGAAACAACACTAATTTGATGTTTTTTTAAATTTTATTTATAGGCTAGATGTTGGCCTATTTATTTATTTATTTATTATTTTTAACCCCATATCGTATCAGTTATATATTTCGCAGTTTTTACTTCGTTTTACCTGCTTCTCTCCACCCCAGAATGTCTGTCCAATGAATGAATGACCTCAGATCACGTGTGGTTTTGCTTCGTGATGCTGGTTCACTTGCAAAAGGGGCAATATGAAAGTGGACCACACCAAACAAAAAAAATCTAAACTCTATTTGGTCTGGACCAAAGCAAGTGAACTAGCGGACTTTCCCAGTGTGAATACACCCTAAATTAAAAGCAATTTTCAGCATGTTAATTAATTGAGGGCTTAGGACTTTCCCAACAACTTTACAAGAGCTCACTAGTTGCCCTTTATGCACCCCTTTCCGTGAATTAGCATCTCTGCAGTCAGAATAGAATATTTATAAAGCATTTCTGAACAAATGGTAACACAAAAACGAATTGTTTTAATGCTAGTAATCAACTGGAAAAGTTTCAAGATGATATCTACAAATATAACATATCCTATTCCCCTGCAGTGTCTCACCTTCAATGACTAGCTCTTACTTTTGCTGTAAGAGGGGAAAACCACCATAAAGCTTAAAATATAAAAGGTATATCGCATCAATACATATTCGAGAGGTGCACATGAGCACCAAGATTGTACCGATTTCTGGTCTGGCCCATGGACAAAGTGAACTCACAACAACACACTATGTGGCCATTCAAGGGATATCCATAATTTATTTCAGATTCACAAATGGGTCCATAGCGATGCATAAAAAGTAAAGAAACATGTCAAATAAACATACATCCTCAGGATACAGTGTTTGGATTCAGTTCAGATTATTTGCAGAATTTGGTTATCCATAGTCATTGTGTTTTAGCTGCAGTAGATTGTGGTCGACATCACACAGTTTGTACAAGCAGGCAGGAGTGCCCGAGCATAGCAATGTAACGCCTGTGAACAGGGCAAGCAGCAAAAAACAATTACCCCCTAAAACAAATAAAATGTGTACAGTATAAATACAATATTTTCACCACTTAACCATTTTCAAACTAGCCGTATGTGTCTGTGTCAAGCATGCAGTTACTCAATTATCTCCGTTTCCAGTTCTTTGGTAATTGTTAGTACAGTCCTTTAGTCGTTTGCACTTCCACAAGCTTTAAAATGGTCAAATTCTGGATTGGCTGGGAGATTCCCAGGGCTGACATGAGTGGAAGCAAGTGGAACATCCCACTTCATCAACATGCAAAACATGAAACCATATGCTCAAATACATTCACTTGTTTATTTTATTTCTGTAATTTTCCAACTTGTATACAATGGACTAATGCAAAATGTACATGGGTAACCAAGTAATGAGCATTGGGTTAATGCACTGCCTTTAGTCCTTGAGTGTGATATCTATAGGGTAATTTTAACCGGGATATGAGAGAGATGACCCTTCACATAACCAATGATTTGCATGTGGGATCTGAAGTTGGTTTGGTCCCGTAACAGTATAAACTGGAGATGGTCTAGGTCCACAGGTGCACCATGGTGACAGCTTTGCTGGTCCGTAGTGCAGTCAGTCAATGATTCAGCAGCATTTCCTAAAGGAGGAAAAATACCATATGTTACAAGAATGACAGTAACCTTATAGGTTACACAATCATGTGACACGAATATACATGTTTTAATAACAATCTCATTACACTTCTACTGGCTCTTGGTATTCTTAGCATTATTTTATTTTAAATCAGGTCTAGCTGAAAGCACCATAACAGTCAGGGGGAGGCTTGTAGTACCTTTCTTTGACAGCATGTGTTACGTTGTAAACTATGGATAATATAAAAATAAACAAGGTGATGCTAATCATGTTTTACCATGCTAAATTCTTATAATGGCAATCTCCCCTGAAGTGCATAATTATGAAACTCATCTGATCACAATACTTTGGCAATGTTACTGCAATTCTTTAACTACACCAAGCTCACAATACTATCACTTTAACCCTGTAACACCATTTACTAGATACACAGGAGGTGACCAACACACATATTACTAAGAGTAAAACGTTAATTTTTTTTAGAGGTATGCCCCACACATGTATAGCCTGCATTTAAATGACCATCTAATTAGTTGGCATATTGTTGTATTACAATTGAAATATTATATGAAAGGGAGAAGCTTTGCCTGTCGCGGGTCGCGGCATGTCTGTGTGCTAAAAATGATGGCGACAAACTCAAATAATCATGCTTAGTGTGTAACATGTCAGCTAGCTCGCTAAATAGCCTAGCAAGAAATGCTGATTACCCTCGCAGGTGACCAGCGCACAAACTACTGTATGATAGTATAATGGTGGGTCAGCATAACAACATACCTCTCTTATCACCGATACTCAGCTCCGCTAGTCTGCAGCCAGCTGCTTTCCTGCTCACTAACGAGGAACAATGTCCGACGAACTCGAGAATGAGGCCGTGTCTGAACTGCCATACTAACGTCCTACTCATACTCATTTTGACTTCAATTTGAGTATGTGACGGTTGGGTATGCGAGTTTGGGTATGTGAGAAATTCCCGGATGAGTACTAACTTCCGGGAAGATTTTGGGTATGAATCGATCGTATACTTTTCCTACTCAACCGCCCCACAATGCACTGGGTCAATTCTACCCGCCCAGGAAAATGAAATATTTTCGAGCAAGTTGCTAGGCAACAACATTGTTTGGGGTTCCGCGATCTGACAACTGTACGTGCAGTCATTCATACACTCTTACAATAGATAAGAGATGAAGATAAATACCTAACAACATTAGAGTCACTAAGTGAAATGAGTGTTTTGAGTCTGATAGTGGAGAGAGATCAGAACAGATCGCTGTCCCACACACCGCGGCTCGTCCAGCTCAACTCACAGACAGCTGAGTGCTGATGAGCCGGACAGAGAGCGTCGGAGGGATCCTCCGCCTCAAAACATCATTATTATAAAACAAGAGGTCTAAAACACAGATGATGAACACAGGACTGTAAAAATCTACTTCAATATCTAACCTGTAGAGGGCGGTTATAAGCTTAACAGTGTCTAAACTGCCTGAATCTTATAAGAAGAAGAAGAAATTCTTCATTGCTTGAGTATACTTCAACTGAGAACGTTTTAGACGCAGCTCGCATACACAATCGATCTTTGAGTAGAGAGTATGCAGTATATAGATGGTGAGTATGTAGGATGTAGGACGCTAGTATGGCAGTTCAGACACGGCCTGAGCTTGAGCTGTGGACAGCTTTTTTTCCCTCCTCTGTTCGTGTGACAGGCCTCCAAATGAACCAATGAGGTGGCCGCCCCTAAACAAGCTCCTTTGATTGGTCAAGGGGACCATGTGGTTCGCCGATAGATAAAGGCTGCGCCGCGAGTGCGCCATCTGCTGGTGGACCTGTCTAACTGCACCTAAAGTACAGAATTCAAAATACATGTCTCATTTTACAGGTGTCGTTTTGCAGATCCCTGCGGCACGAATTGGACAATATTCCGTGAGTGCACAGGAAGCGATCCACAAATGCGCAGAGCCAGTTTCACATGTAGAAATGGTTCTGTAAATGTGTAAATAAGAGTTGACATGTCTTTTTTTGTGGTGAAACTATTTGCATTAAAAAAAAATTAAAAAATTATGCAAAATTAAAATACACATTTACAGACTAAATTCTACATATTTGCAAATCACTTTTTCTTTGTGTGGATATAACTTTACAAAACACAATTACACACATACAAATTATTGCACTTCACATTTGTAACGCTTGTTCTACAGATCTCGGTGGTAGAAGTTGGACAAAATTATGTAAAAATGTAATGTGGCTCACAAACTCACAGGAGGCAATCCACAAATATGCAAACCCCTTTTCACAAGCAGAAACAGATCCGTAAATGCGTAAATATGACTTTGTATTTTCAGAGTAAGTTCTACATATTTGCAAGTCAAAAATTACAGGTTTGTGGATAGTGAAATACGTGTGAATCATGATACACACTTGTCAATTGTCTTCTGTGCTTTTACAAAACTGTTTTGCTTTCACAGACATTAAAGTCCAATAAACTCTTCCATAGTTAGGTAATTGAGAGATGAAAATGGAAAAAAATACAGAGCATAAGGTACAGTCAGTGGTGGACCGGTTGACAGCCATAGAAAATAGACACATATATGAGAGTATCAGGGTTAGACTGACGGATGAACTATGGATCATTTGTCCACCCTCAAAAAACATAAAAGGTAATTTCTATTTTAAGAAGAGATTGAGAGACAAAGAGCACAATGACAGCTGGCCTTCATGCCTCAGTGCACTCTCTGCATTATGAGGGCACGCAGTGGAAAGGATGTGGGGAGATGTAGATAAAAAGGGTGCACAATTTGGATTATTACACATGAAACAGTACTATATTCATATGTTCATGCTTTGTGTTGTATGCCGTCATTTCCAATTCTAGATGATCCAATCAAAACAATTCTAGATTATCCAAGGCGCAAACTTATTACATTCAAATGGAGATCGGGCCAATTAGCCCTGATAAGTCTCTCCGAATAGTAGAAAGAGAAACCATGCCTAGCTAGCCATTTTCACCCTCTCATTATACCTGTTATCTTTCAGCAGACATATGAGCACAAAGGAAAAGCAATCATTGTAATAAGTATGACATGGGAGGCGGACCTGCTCTGAGGGTATAGGAGGAAATTCATTCTGGTTACTTTAATATAGGTGATAAGAAAAGAACATATAAATTATGTTAAAATCCATGCATGCAGGTAGGACTAAAAAAAGATTGTTGACACTCATACACACACAAACACACACACACACACACACACACACACACACACACACACACACACACACTAGGGCCTGGGGGGCCTCACTTGTGAATGAGATGTCAGCATAGCAGAGCTAGTGTTCCTCGTAGGCCTAGAGTAAAGCAGCAAACAAATGTGCAAAGAAATATAAATAACAACCATAGAATATGTCAAGGGTAATAAATGCTAGCCAAGTATAGCTATACGCTGCCTTTTTTCTGCCTCATTGCGAGGAACGCTCACACAGAAGGCTGAGTTGTTGCTCTGTTGGGCAGGATGTAACGGGTTCATTAAAGGTGTAGGACTATGGTTTCACAACACTGCTGTTTCAATCAGGGAATGAATGCAGGGAGGACAGCTGACTTGAGCTTTCTACAAAGTACATATATATTCTCATCTATGCCTGTGCCCCTGTAACTCAGTGTACTCACGACATAGGTTGCCTTCATCATCGCCCAGTGGACAGTCTGTGTTGAAGTCGCACAGTTTGTCCAGAGGGATCCCCGGTCCCTGCTCACAGTGGTATTGGCCCTCCAGCGTTATGTTGGGGCCAGGGGCGGACACTGGACAATGCAGGAGGAAAAAGAAGAAAAACAAACTGGTCATATTAGAATATTCATTACACAGTTATTGTCACAGTAGGCCTACCTCTTGCTAGAAAAAAATGACTTGCTTTGTTGGCAGCAAAATAAGAAATTAAACACAAACAAAAATAAATCTACTTTTGGCGCAGAGGAGACATAGCTCCCCATTATGTTCCAAGTTTACTTGTTGAGTAGACTGCTAGATTTATAAGGCTATGTTGGAAACAAACAAACACACATCAGTAGATCAGGGAATAACAGGAATTACAAACAGTGGGAAATGTGCAGTTGATACATAAAAGTCAGTAAGTGACAAAAGGCGAATTTACTTAACCCCTGTATGACATCCACAGACAGACTGCCTCCAGCATTGTAAATGAACAGGCTCAATAAGCGTCTGGATTTGAATACAGTACATATCCATATCTAATAAGACAAGGAACACAAGCTGTAACTGCCGCACATTGGCAGTTTGTTTTAATTAGTAAACTCCGATTTTTTGTTCCTACCTGTGACAATGCTATTGGGGCGGAACTAATTGCCGCTGGCATATGTTTCCGATACTGCACTTTAGGTGACGTACATTGCCAAACAATATGAACGAAGCAGCACCCGTTTTTATATGTTACAAGTTAAAATAAAGCTAAAGGCACAAGGAAGAAGAACGCATTAAAAGGACAAGAATCAAGACTCCCTCCCTAAGTAGTATAGCAGTGGACGAGGTTTGTTTACCATTTATCTATTTGATTGAAGAATGTATACCGCACATTTGCCATTGTAAATTGTATTTGTTTATTTGATTTCTTTTTCTCTTTTAAAACCCAGTTCTCACGGGTTGGTTCGACGTGGAAATAAAAACCCTGTTTTTAACAAAAGACCTCTGCCTCGCGTGAAACTACTTGGGAGCTACAGTGAGAACTCAACTGCTCTGCATGAGTAGCTGAGGAAGACGCAACCAGACGGCAGCGGCCATCTCCGTGCCGCATGTGTATCTTCTATCACCGTCAACGCAGCAACGCAAGAAGAGCAAGCCCACCGGACGGTTAAGGTGCACTTAGCGTGAACTTTGCTGCAACTAGTGTGCACTCAAGTGCTTTGCACAAGAGACTGAAACTTTATTTTTTCATATAACAAGTTGACTTAATTGAAGTGCATTTATACTCACATTGTGTTGATATCTATATTTATTATACTATCTATGGTTGATATTGAGATTGTGTAGGCTATATTGGTGGTTACACTGTAAAAATTCTGTTCAACCAATAACACTAAATTAAGAGAACTGTATTACTGTGAATTGAAAGGTGTATTGCTGTTACTTAGCAAGTGGTTAAGGTGTCTGTAGCTTACCTTTGCAAGAGGCAATATATATTTGTGTTTATTTTCACTTTGAGCGATATAAGTTATAGCTGTAAACAAATACCTCAAAAATATTGTAAGCTACCCTGAACCCAACTTTACTACTAAGCTAAAGATAATATTGGATTTAAACCAAACTAAAATAACCTACTAAAATGTCAGAGTTTGAGCTAGCCCCTGAGATTGATGAAGAAGGTGTCAGTGATGATGACATGAAGCAGCACCGCACAGAAGCACAACCACAAACTACCGAAGGCACCAAAGCTGATAACCCCACTAGCTCACAAGAGCCACAAAGAGGCCAAAGAGTTCGTAAATTGACGGAAAAGGGCCAAGCACTGCACAATGAGCAAGTAAGAAAGGTTGTACATCGATTCAGCCTGAGCTACGAGAAGTGGAAGACTATCATTAAGGACGCCAAAGGTACGTTGAGTGGTCAATGCTCAAACGATCTGCTGCATGAACACATCAATAAGGTCAGCAATGCTTCAAATAATCTAAATGATGTTTATGAAGAGTTAAGACACATCAACATTCCAGACCAAGACACACGTCGCAGAGTAGACACCTGTGAAGCAGTAACAAAGAAGATAATCGAAACCGCAATAGGTTATCTAAGAACTGAAAAGGGTGAATGTCAAGTGGATGAAGAACAAGCTGTTAAAGAAAGAGGATCTGTGAGCAAATCTGCAGCCGCAGATAGAATAAGCATTAAACCTCACCGCAGCAAGTTCTCTGCCCAAAACTCTCAATGCAGCTCAAAAAACACGTCCAGATGTTCAAGTCAGTCTTCTTCACAGAGGCAATACGCTGCTGCTGAAGCTGCTGCCAATGAGGCCGAACTGCAAGTTCTGCTCGAAAAAGAACAACATATCGAAGAACTTGAAAACCTTGAAGCTGAAGAATCAGAGAGGAAGAAGGTTCTAGAGGCCAAGCGCAGGCAAATAGAGCGAATGGATACAATAATGAAGCTAAAGGCTGCCAAGGCACGACTGCAAGTATATGATCAGAATGAAGGCTCGGATGAAGAAATCGACGCGCTGCTCCATCAACATGTCCCGTTGAAGGAGGAAAAGAAGGAGGTCAAACAGGAAATTAACCTGTCAAAGTCCCACCCTCAACCACAAGCTACGCCACTTCTGAACCAAGAAGGTACCACAGCAGCCCTCATGAAAGTGTTCGCAGACTCCATCAGTGCGAGTCGTCTTCCTATACCTGAACCATCAACGTTCAACGGAGATCCACTCAGATTCAACGATTGGAAGGTTTCATTTAAGACACTGATTGACCGGAAAACCATACCGGGTGAAGAGAAGATATATTACCTGCGAAGGTATGTGGGTGGAGTTGCAAAAAGGGCCATAGAGAGTTACTTCATTCTAGGCACAGAGTCCGCCTATCATGCAGCATGGACCATCTTAGAAGAGAGGTATGGCAATCCATTCCTCATCGCCAAAGCCTTCAGAGACAAGCTTGATTCATGGCCCAAGATAAGCTCCAAAGGTAGCCTTGAACTTCAAGAATTTGCTGACTTCCTCCGCAGCTGTGAGGCCGCCATGTCTCAGATTCAGAGTCTTGAGATACTCAATGACTGCAACGAGAATCAGAAGATGCTTGCTAAACTTCCAGACTGGCTGACCTCAAGATGGAATAGGAAAGTCATGGAAGAGGAAGAACAAAATCGGAGGTTCCCAAGCTTCAGCCAATTCGTCAAGTACATCACACGTGAAGCAAAAATTGCATGCAACCCGATATCATCCCTCAACGCTCTAAAACCAGTTGAAAATGAGAAGAGCAAGGTTCCAAGGAACAGAAGTCCTAGCGCAAATGTTTTTGCAACAAACTCGGACGAAACGGTCACAAGCTGTGTGTTCTGTGAGAAAGCAGGTCATAGTCTTCACAAATGTTATAAATTCATGGATGAAACCGTCTCTGACCGAGTCAAGTTTGTGCAAGAGAAGAGGTTGTGCTATGGCTGTCTGAAGTCTGGCCACCGCTCAAAGGACTGCGAAAACAGAATGACCTGCAAAACCTGTAAGAAAAAACACCCAACTTGCCTTCACGATAATCGCACCCAGGAAGGAAGGATGTTAACAAGGCCTGATGGAGTAAGAGACTGGGACAAGTCAAGGGAACACAATACTGAACACTCTCAAGATATGGCAAGACCCTCACATGAGGCAACATCCAACAGAGTTATCCAGTATGTCAAAGACACTCATACGTCCACCATCATCCCAGTCTGGGTGTCTGCCACAAGTGAGCCTCGTCGTGAAGTTCTTGTGTATGCACTTCTAGATACACAGAGTGACACAACCTTTCTCCTGGAAGACACGGCAAAGGCTCTAGGCACGAAGAGCGAACCAGTTCAACTAAAACTCTCAACAATGGCTTCAAGAAACACTGTTGTGTCCTGTAGGAAACTGACTGGCCTGCAAGTAAGAGGAATGTATTCCAACAAGATAATTCCCCTGCCAGTGACCTATACAAGAGAATTCATACCTGCAAACAGAGATCATATTCCCTCACCAGAGACGGCAAAAGCATGGCCACATCTCGAACACATTGCAGATAAGATTGCTCAGCACCAAAGCTGCGACGTCGGCTTGCTAATTGGCTACAACTGTCCTCAAGCTCTCGTCCCAAGACATGTTGTTCCTGGTGAAGAAAATCAGCCCTTTGCACTGAGAACAGACTTGGGCTGGAGTGTAGTTGGCTTCGGCAACCAATGTCTAGATAATGGAGAAGCAATTGGAGTGAGTCACCAGGTCATCGTGAAGCAAGTGATACCAGGTAATCCATCGTCCCTAAACCTCACAAGTGAAGTGCACCATGTCTGTAGAACACAGATCAAGGAAGAAGTCTCACCTGCAGTCATCAAGGTGCCGGATCCTGACCTTGTTAAAGGAGCTTCAGAGGACGGCAACATGTCTCAAGAAGATATCCCACTCCTCTCAAGGAAGGGAAAAGGCATCGGACTCGAGGAAGATGATCACTCTGAAATGCCACTAACGTTCAAGAAAGACAGATCTAACTTACCAGAAACCAAGAGATGTGCTGTCCGCCGTCTTGGATGCCTAGAAAGGAAGCTGAAAAGAAAGAACAAGTCAACATTGGCCGAGAGCCCAGAAATGCCTGCTGTGTCCCTCCAAACCACCTCAAGTGACACGCCCAAAAGGAAAAGGACGTTGTACAGTGAAGAAAAAATTGAGCGAAAGGTGGGAGAAGATACAGGATACTCAGAGCTGACATTCAACAGAAAGAAAGCAAAGAAGAAAAGAGACAGTTCTCGTGAAGAAGCATATGGTCGAAGGAATCACTACGACAAGTAAGTCGGAGGGCATTGACGAGGAGGAAACACCAGTGGAAGTTAGCTAAGATCATCGAAGTTTATCCTGGGAAGGATGAGAGAGTAAGGAAGCTCAAGCTGCTCATTGGTGACTCAACTCTGGATGGAATGGGAAGGCGCACCTCCAAGCCGGTTCACCTCGAAAGACCCATTCATATGACAGTCACACTGTTGGAAGCAGACTGAAGACCTCGGGGTGCTAAGCTCACTCTGTTCATTAGTTACCTAAAATTAGATGGCACTTTAATTGATGGTTTATGTGAAGTATATGTCCTTCGGACGTTTAAGTAATCACAGGTGATTGGTGGGAGTGTAACTGCCGCACATTGGCAGTTTGTTTTAATTAGTAAACTCCGATTTTTTGTTCCTTCCTGTGACAATGCTATTTGGGCGGAACTAATTGCCGCTGGCATATGTTTCCGATACTGCACTTTAGGTGACGTACATTGCCAAACAATATGAACGAAGCAGCACCCGTTTTTATATGTTACAAGTTAAAATAAAGCTAAAGGCACAAGGAAGAAGAACGCATTAAAAGGACAATAATCAAGACTCCCTCCCTAAGTAGTATAGCAGTGGACGAGGTTTGTTTACCATTTATCTATTTGATTGAAGAATGTATACCGCACATTTGCCATTGTAAATTGTATTTGTTTATTTGATTTCTTTTTCTCTTTTAAAACCCAGTTCTCACGGGTTGGTTCGACGTGGAAATAAAAACCCTGTTTTTAACAAAAGACCTCTGCCTCGCGTGAAACTACTTGGGAGCTACACAAGCAGCAAGACAATGACCTAGATACTGCAGCAGGTAGAACAAGAAGGGGACAACACACACTCACAGACACATCCATTGATATCAGCCGCCTCAACAACTCACAACTCAACTGAAACCTGGGACATATTTGCATATCTATGCAAATCAGAGAGGTGTATCCCCAGATTGTAAGAACTGAACTGCTCATACTCCAACCTTAATCGTCAGATGCTGATCACAGAAAAGAGAACAAAAACAATCCTCTGATGGGGATCTTGTTTTTCTTTCATGAGGGGAAAAAAAGAAGGAAGAAGTGATTCTTATCTTGAGGGATTGGCTCTGCTGCTTACTGTAGCGTGTCCTTGATCTTTATCATGTAGATGTGTTCTCCATTTAGACAAACTTGGAGTCAGAAGTTTGATAACATTGTAGGCCACTCAAACAAAGAGCACATGCTGTTAGTTGAGCTGGCAGGATAGGCAGAATGATATGCTATTATACAAAAGTATTGTAATGCATATTTGGCTCGTTAACGTACGAGGAACAGATAAAGTTTAGAATCAATCAATACAAACACAAAATGTGTTAGGCAAACAGTTACCTGCTCAGAAGAAAAACCATATGAAAAATGTATGCACACATTAAGCCACCATGTTGCAGTAATGACACTCTTGCATGGTAATTGCAAAGTTATGACTAGTCATGATGCAGTAGAGGGCTGGAATTTCACAGCTGTGGCTGATTCGCAGTTCACTCCTCTTTGTCATTGTAGTTGAGAAACCTTAAGGCCAAGTGCCAAACTGGTTCAGTCAACTGCACGGATTAGAAAGATGGGGTGGGATTTTTCACTGTGCAAAACACATTAGGCAAAGGCCTCCCACGGTCCACTATTGTGGCACAGCATTAATGGCTGCATAGAGCCCCATTAACACGTCACTAAGTAATCCAACTCAAATTCTTTAAAAAACGCATGGGCCTGAGTAAATTACTTTGATAATGACTACCCTGTGTGTAGTGCTGTGGCACACTATGACATTTATTTCAGCTCATATAATACAAACTAAAAGCTGTGATCTGTGCACATGCTTGTCACACAGATGTGACAATAACAGAAGAGCACAGAAAAAGAAAGAAAATATACCATTTATATTGCATTTGTTTGTTTATTACCAACTGTGTGGGTTTAGATGTGGTTTTGCTGTGCTTATTGAGCCATGCTCAACACATGCATTATGTATTTTGTTGTGCTCAGTGGCTTCCTCTGTATTATCTTGACACCGCAAGCAGAAACGATTTATCAAGAAAAACGTTATCCCGAGTACAGCCAAACCTTTGGGCAAGGTATGTAAATTCATTGATTTATCTTGGTTTGATGACCGTGGAGTAAAAAAGTATCAAAGTGCCGATGGGGCTAGACTTTGAGCTCCCTGGGCAGGTATAGGTGCAGCCAGACAGGGCCTGCTGCACTCCTGGCCTACCACAGTTCTTAAATCACACTTGTCAGATTGTGAAAACAAGTGGGTCAGTGGGGGATGGATTTCCTGTGGGAGTAAGTGAGTTCTGTTATGCGTGTGCTCAGTGGGTTGGCTATGTGAGGGGAATGATGTATGAGCGGTCAGGAGCTGGAGATGTGACTAGAGCCACTGCTGATAAATCAGAGCACAGATAGGCAAACATGCAAATCCAGCTACATGGCTAACAATTGGCGTCTCTGTATATGGATGTTAACATTCCAATACTGAAAACACTACACTGACAAAGAAAGCTGGGTAATTTTCAGTCGACAACATGTTGACTGGAATACAGTTCATCTCATACAGATATATGGCACTGGTTTTGGGGCCCTTTACATGGTGAAAACATGAGTGTTCCCGTTTTTTTAATTTTTTTTTAAACCCGTTCAGACGCAATTTATTTGAAATATTCACTCGTACACATGTTTTCAGAGGAAACGGGCCAAAATCGCTGTAGTAGGCATGCCAAGCCAATAGTCAGCAGTGACACTTAGCCTAGTTGATAGCGGTACAAGTTGATGCATATAACCTTACTGTAACCGAAAATTAATGTCACTAACGTTCATAAAGCGGTTGGAGTAAGCTTGGGGTTACAAGTATTGTAAATTACAAGCTTTTTCTGTCCTCTTATTTCACCGCATTGAACTCGTGAAAACAGAAGACATGCTGATAGTGAAGGGGCTAACTTACTAATCGCTTAGACTAAATTGGCGAGTGTTATATTTGAGCCCTGCACACTCTCCGCTGATCACAGTGACGGTGCCGCGGAGACACCGTGCATGTTATGTTGTCTTCTAAATGTATAACTCGCGTGTGGGTATTTTGACAGCAAATGTTATAGACTATGCATGTGTGATGTGGAGCCGTGACGTCAGCGTTACCAGGGAAAATGGTTTTGGTGTTTACAAGAAACCAAAACCGTTGTGTTTTCCAAAAAATCCTCCCTGGGAGTTGATCTCAAGAACTTGCGGTTTCATGCCTGCGTTTGCTGTTTTCAGGTAAATTATATAGTGCATCTACGAAAATATTTTCGCCTATGCACCGTTTCGTGTTTTCGTATAAACAGCCCCTTAAGGCCTTTGCACACCGGGCGCATTTTATTCGTGCGATTAATCCGTTAATTAACAAACGTATACAGAGTCAATACAAGCTTCCACACCAGCGCCGTCATTTTGCACCGCAAATTTGCGTTTTTTATTTTTTCGAACTGAGTTCGATTTTTCTGGGATGTCGCTTCTAAAGTGAGACGCGACAAAATTCACATTTCAAAACATTCGCTTTTACTGTATTTTAAATCCATTTGATCAGATTACCAGCCTAAATCGCTCTAGTTTCTCAACATTCCTTTATGAAATCTACTTACAGAATGAAAATCAGTGAATGCATTAACTATACTATTAACAGCAAACAGGTATAAAATGGTGTGTGGCCAAAATGTAGGCTAAAAAATACAAGAAGCCCAAAACATTTCTTAAAGGTTGTGTCTTGAACGCTTTAATACAATCTCAACAATTATGAACAAGATCATTATAAAGGATGGACTAGTGGTTGAACATATGTGAAGTCAGGGAAAGAGGCGAAATAAATAACTAGTATATAAAGTGTTTTCCCGGCCAATACATTTGGGAACCACTGGTGATGAGTGTATTAAGCATTTAAAAACAAAGACTGGGTTGTAGGCAGTGGTTCCCCTTTTTTTGCACTATACGCTAGCTGAAATCAACGCTTGACAATTAAGCATTTTTGCATATCATTTTGAGATTCCACTGACACAGAAGTCTCACTCTTGGGATATCATGATATGATGCAAAGCAGTTTGTCTCGTCCATTTGAATAAAAACCTTCGCTATGGTTTGGTGGACATTGCTTGCAGATTTAAATACAGACGTGTCCTTGTTAAAGCCTAGCTGCACAATTTCAGTCCCGAATCACGGAGAGGGTAGCTTAAAACTGAAATTAATATGGCATTTGTTTTTATACAGATGAGCAAACATGTCAGTCATATCCTGAAATCCCTCTGTGTGTCCCGAAACAACACAACAGTCTGAAGAATTGACTGGCTTTGTAATTTGCTTGTTTGCATTGCATACACAGAATGGAAATAATTGGAAATTACACACAAGAATGGAAGTTTCAAAAGGAGAAAAAGTTCAAAGGCCTGACCTAATTCTGCATGTATTACTCTGTATATTCTCTAATCTCACATGCCTCAATCGGGGACTGTTCTCTGTCATGGGGAGGGAACTCTCAAGGGGCCGAGAGAGATGGCGGCGCCTCTGTCTTGTCACCACACAAGGCAGAGTGTGGAGACATTCATGGAGATTTACAGTGGGCTCGGATGCTGAAGATAGATGTTCCAGAGGTTCCCTCTGGACAGTCGACAGGACAAGAAGTATTCGCTCATGAATTCAATTAACTGCACAGAGCCACGCTCGATCGGTCAGAGCTCTGCCCAATTGCTAGCACGATCTGTCATGCTACCTCCCTGCTGGAGAGACAACAGCGCAACACAGGAGCGAAGATTTCTTTTGAGATAGAAAATGAAAATATAATACGTTTAATTTATCAATTGTTTGCAGCACATGTAACAGCATTGTGTATTCCTCACAATGTAAATTTGACCATTAACATATTTATATCAGATATGCTATTAATATCTCCTCCATTTGATGAAGACATTTAATTGGGACGTTTTGTTTAAGATTATAGAGAAGCTATGGACACATTTAAACAAGACATCATTTGCACATTATGGGTTCACTGATTTTAAAGCCTGGTCACTGCATAAAGTATTGATAAAAAAAACAATAATAATGTTTTTAATGGGGGCTATCAACATCCCATTGTGTAATCGTACTGATCCATTCTGAACAAACATTTCTAAGATTATTAATTCTATAAAAGCTTGCAAGGTCCAACAAAGCAACAGCACGAACAGACTACTGCCAGGCAATTCTGAGGCATAATTAAAGTTAATCATACACTTGATAAATTGTAGCATTGCTCACAAAGTATAATTCTTTACTTTGTTGGCTGGTGGTCTGACTTCCAAAAACATTTCATACTGTTATACCTACAGGAAAGTAAGATCAAAATTGTTACCAGAGGGATTATTCCTTTGTGCTAATTTAAATTTTCTCTGTACTCTGTTTGGTCCTTTCTTTGAAATATACAAAAGACTGACATTCACATTGTCATTTCTCTGTATGTTACTTATGAACCACAAAGCATCACATGCTGGCCTTTCTCATGTTTGAGGTTATATGTAAACATTATCCCCTACCTAAGTATACAGAGCATATATGAAATCAAAGCACATGTCCCACATATCGGGCGGTCGTGGTGAGATTGTAGCTTTGGTTTAAAACCATAAGCATCCTACATGAGGGCTTTGATTCTTCAGGTGTTTTTTAGTTTTTCCGTTAGATTACAGGGAATTCGTTTTGTATCCATTACAAACAAGAAATCACCTCCCCGCATTAAGTTTAACGTTTAAAATATGAAGGGTGGTGAATATATATGTAGTTGATTAGTTCATCTCTGAGGGAGTTATAACTTAAATCCTTTAAAACATGACAAGATTGATTGGTTTGTTCATTTAAGTGACTGAACGATTGGGTGTACAGTCATATGAAAAAGTTTGGGAACCCCTCTCAGCCGGCATTATAATTGACTCTGCTTTCACAAAAAAAAGATAAAAGTGGTATGTCTTTAATTTACCAGGAACAGTTAAGTACTGAGATGTTTTCCAAACAAAGATTTTTTGAAAAGCAGTATTTGGTTGGATGAAATAAAATAAAATGTGAAAAACTGGCTGTGCAAAAATATGGGTACCCTTGTGGTTTTGTTGATTTTAATGCCTGTAACAGCATGTAAAACTGATGACTTTAAACACAAAGTTGGTTGGATTATGTTGTTAAGCCTTGAACCTCATATAATTGTCTGTTTAATCATGAGAAAATGTATTTTAGGTGCCTAAATGCAAGTTGCACTTCTCTTTGACTCTCTGCTGAAGTGAGACAGAATGGGATCATCAAAACAGCTCCCAAAAGATCTGAAAAACAAAGATTGTTCATTGTCATGGTTTAGGGGAAGGCTACAAGAAGCTTTCCCAAAGGTTTCAATTGTCAATTTCGACTGTAGGGAACGTTGTCAGGAAATGGAAGGACACAGGCATAGTGGCAGTTAAACCCAGGCATGGCAGACCAAGAAAAAAACAGGAGCGGCATAGGTGGAGGATTGTGAGAATGGTTGCACACAACTCACAGATCACCTCCAAAGGCCTGCATGAACATCTGGCTGCAGATGGTGCATCTGTACATCGTTCAACAATTCAGCGCAATTTGCACCAAAACATCTGCTTTTTAAAAAGACCAAATAACTTAATTTTTGTCTCATCAGTCCAAAGCATGTTCTTCCAATATGAAGCTGGCTTGTCTAAATGAGCTTTTGCATACTCCATGCAACTGTATCTGTGGCGTGGGCGCAGAAAGGGCTTCCTTCTCATCACCCGGCCATACAGATGTTTTGGTGCAAATTGCACTGAATTGTAGAACCATGTACAGATACACAATCTGCAGCCAGATGTTCTTGCATGTCTTTGGAGGTGATCTTTGGGTTGTGTGCAACCATTCTCACAATCCGCCGCATATGCCGCTCTTGTACTTTTCTTGGTCTGCTAGACCTGGGTTTAACTGCAACTGTGCCTGTGTCCTTCCATTCCCTGACAACGTTCCTTACAGTAGAAATTGACAATTGAAACCTTTGGGAAAGCTTCTTGTAGCCTTCCCCTAAACCATGACAATGAATAATCTTTGTTTTTAAGATATTTTGGGAGCTGTTTTGATGATCCCATTCTGTCTCACTTCAGCAGAGAGTCAAAGAGAAGTGCAACTTGCATTTAGGCACCTAAAATACATTTTCTCATGATTAAACAGACAATTCTATGAGGTTCAAGGCTTAACAACATAATCCAACCAACTTTGTGTTTAAAATCATCAGTTTTACATGCTGTTACAGGCATTAAAATCAACAAAACCACAAGGGTTCCCATATTTTTGCACAGCCAGTTTTTCACATTTTATTTTATTTCATACAACCAAATACTGCTTTTCAAAAAATCTTTGTTTGGAAAACATCCCAGTACTTAGCTGTTCCTGGTAAATTAAAGACATACCACTTTTATCTTTTTTTTGTGAAAGCAGAGTCAATTATAATGCCGGCTGAGAGGGGTTCCCAAACTTTTTCATATGATTGTATGTCAAAATGTCATTTTCTCAATCTTGTTGACGTTTGTTTGAATTGAAGATCAAAGTCAGTAAAGGTTCAATGGTTAGGGAGTCCCAACAGAGTCCATGAAATCTATCTCTAATAGACTTCAGTGACAACAGAAAGAAGAAAAATACATTGAAAGCATACTGTTGCCACGTAGTAATTATAATCTACCACACAGTAAAACCTGCCATTTGAAATAAAAATGGGAAATAGAAGTGCACTCAAAGGCCAGTTTCATGCCAGCATTGAATGTACAAATGTCCCCTCTACTGAATTCAATAGGATCGCTTTATCTTAATGAATGAATTTACTTCAATGATGCTTATGTCCTCAATGCTCAGAAATGTCCTTCTTCCTGCCAGGTTAGGGTTGATTTAGACATCTGTTCCATTTGTTCTATGTAGGCTGGGAACACTCCACTTGGTGCCCTGGGCCATTTAACACTTAACGCCCAATATGGAAAGGTGCCTGCAACAGAAACCAAGTTTGTGTTGAGGGGATGCTGCTTGCTGAAAAGCCTAAAGCAATAGATTAGAGGTTGGGTGTGATGATGCTTAGTACTGGCAGATAGGGCCATGTCTTTGCAGGGTATGTCTTCTGTGATTTAGTTCTTTAGTCCTTCTACTTATGAGTTATCAAGCAATCCAAAAGTATCCTGGGCAATCAAAAGACCCACAGAAACCAAAACAAAAATAGAAAGATATTCATTAAATGCCTTCTAGAAGGTAGATGAACTGCTGAGTACTTCCATTCCCAAAAAAACAATCACTAATGGGCCTGTGAAAATAGGTGTAATTTGTTTTAAATGTTGTTGTGATTAAAAATTACTTCTGAGATCTGCTGTTTTGATCTACACCAGTAGACATATAGTAAAATACACACTGGAGTTACTAAAACAAAGACTGAATAAAAACAGCTCATTTTGGTTTGCTTAGAAAGCAATGCCTACCTAGAAATGACAATGTGGTCTAAAGAGCTGAAGTTGTGGATATAATGCATGGATTGCTTTTACAGCAGATGTTTAACAAACCCTTTGAAATTCAAAACATGTGTAGAACGGATTGCGGGTAGCCAATCAACACATGACTTGGTATTTCTATTTATTCGAACCAATGAGATAATTAACTTTTCAAAACGGGGATGCTATATAACCGCACATTCATTAAAGTGTGGTGAAAGTCCAGATGTATACTGGATTTGTATCTGCTCTGATTATAACCTCCTTAAACATATCATGTAATGTGAACATCAGCTTTGTACACATGTTCTCATTAAAAATGGTAGGAGCCAAACAGAACCTGTTATGCAGATGTTACCTATATCAAAAAAGGACCCCAAGCACTAATGCCTGCAGACAGCAATGAATGCAGACTAAAAATATATGAATGAATTGAATCTAATTAGATTTCATATTGTAATTGTATTAACATTTTCACTAACCTTGTCTGTTTGAGGAACTCAATTAGATTGTAGAAGGGGCACCCTGACTGCACCATGACCCTGTTTCATTCGAACGTCTGCTACAATGGGGAATTCAAATATCTAATAGGAAATACCTTTTGAGTGCAAATGTTCAAAACCCATTTGACCAGTTGAAATGATGAACTAAAAGGCGTGGACATATAAAAAGGCAGAGGCGGAACACTGCTTAGGGCTAAGGTCTCTCAGGGCTATATACAATGTCCTGACTTGATGAAAAACCGTATGCCAAAAATGCCTAGTACATTTTAAACTACCTCTTAGAACAATTCACAAAATTCTAGTCTACTAAATACAACTTAAGAAATACACTGAATCATCAGACATATTGCTTGATCCAGCAGGTATTGCATTCTTTTGAACACATACCCTTGAAATACCACTAAGCAGGTTGTGGTTTCAGCACACATTCAAGATCAGACCTAGCCAGGAAATCCAGACCTGCCGCTGGCAAATTAAGTTTGCTGCGCCTGTTGGTCTGGACACTCTCCATTGAAGCTCATTACATATGTCAGAACATTTTGAGCTACGTTTCAATTGGTTTTCTATCTGATATGGGCGCGCCAGAGCCCTGTGTATGGTGCTCCGGGGTGGACATGACCGGATGACGACAGTAATGTGCATGCACCGTTGAAGCCGTGATAGGAAACAACAGAGATGGCTGTGGATATGTTGTTTGAACTTGAGATGGCTTTGGCCTCGACACTTAATGATTTGGAAGACGGCAATTAAAATCTTTCATTAGCAAGAATGGTTGTAGTGCTATCCAATTGCTAGCAGTGTTATTTGAAATGCACCTGAGGTGATTGATTGTGGCCAGACCCTCTATTGTTGTAGATATGGGTCTGGATTTCCAGGCTAGATCAGACCATCATTTTTACCTAATCATTAACAATAAACAATGTTTGGTCAGCTGCAAGTGTTGCTCCTGTTTAAATATGTATTGCATACAAGATCAACATATCAGCTGTACTACTGAATGTGTGACAATGGGCGGCCAATCAATAATTATGAGAATTAGTAAGAAAGAATATTATAGAAAATTAATAGATAATAATAAAAACAATATTAAAGGTCTATGGAAGATACTGAATAATGTTATTGGAAATGGTTCTAGACAAGTTAATTATCCGCATGAGTTTATTGAAAATGATATGACTATTGATAATATGGATGATGCAGTAAATGGCTTCAACCAATATTTTGTAAATGTTGGACCAATACTGGCTGAAAAAATACCTGTTCCTGTGAGATCTGATGACAGGATTAATGATTTCATAGACATTAATCCAAAATCAATGTTTCTAACAGCAGTGGAAGAGAGTGAAATTATAGAGATTGTCAATAAATGCAAAAATAAAACTTCTACTGACTATAGTGACATTGATATGAGAATAGTCAAAGAGGTAATTCACGGAATTTCGAAGCCATTAACGCACATCTGTAATTTATCATTTAAAACTGGTAAATTCCCAAGAAAAATTAAAATTGCAAAAGTCATACCGCTGTACAAAACTGGAGACAAACACCACTTCACAAACTACAGGCCTATTTCACTGCTTCCTCAATTCTCAAAAATCTTAGAAAAAGTATTTGCTGCTAGACTTAATAAATTCATCAATAAACACAATTTACTAACTGACAGCCAATACGGATTCAGACCCAACCGATCCACTTCATTAGCAGTCATTGAGCTAATTGAAAAAATTACAAATTCCCTGGACCAAAAGAAATATGCAGCTGGTGTTTTTATTGACCTCAAAAAAGCATTTGATACCATAAATCATGATATATTAATTAATAAATTAGAACGGTATGGTATCAGGGGGGTTGTATTAAACTGGCTGAGGAGCTATCTACAGAACAGGCAACAGTTTGTGAAGATGGGTGAATACGTGTCAGCTTGTTTGGACATTGCTTGTGGGGTCCCCCAGGGGTCAGTGTTAGGGCCAATTCTTTTTATTCTCTACATAAATGACATATGTAAAACATCAAATATTTTACAATTTGTGTTATTTGCAGATGACACAAATATTTTTTGTACGGGAGAGGACTTGCAGCAGCTTCTGGAGTCAATTACATCTGAAATGAGCAAATTAAAAAGGTGGTTTGACAATAATAAATTATCATTGAATTTAAGCAAAACAAAAATCATGTTGTTTGGAAATTGTAATTTAAATAGTGATGTAAATGTCAAGATAGATGGTGTTAATATTGAAAGAGTGTATGTAAATAAATTCCTGGGTGTGACAATAGATCACAAGCTATGCTGGAAACCTCACATAAAACATGTTAAATCTAAACTGTCACGAAGCATCTCAGTCCTGGGTAAAGCAAAGCATATATTGGATCACAAATCATTGCATATTCTTTACTGCTCAATGATCTTACCTTATTTAAATTACTGTGTGGAGGTCTGGGGGACCACTTACAAAAGCTCACTGCAACCACTAGTCACACTTCAAAAACGAGCCATAAGAATAATCAATAAAGCTGGATATTATGATCACACCAACCTCCTCTTTTTACATTCCCGTATCATAAAGTTCAATGACCTGGTTGAATATCAAGTTGCACAAATCATGTTCAAAGCTAGAAATAAACTGCTACCAGGTAACATACAAAAACTTTTCTTTGACCGAGAGGGGGGTTACAATTTGAGGCAACAGTTAAACTTTAAGACACTGGCGGTACGCACGACTTTAAAATGTCATTGCATCTCAATTGGGGGTGTGAAACTGTGGAATGGGATGAGCACGGAGCTAAAGCAATGTCCAGACATGATCCAGTTTAAAAAAAGGTTCAAAGCAATGATTTTCATAAGGTACAGGGATGAGGGTGTGAAGTAAGAGGGTAATTATAATTATATGGATATATATATATATACTGATTGTATAGATATGTATGTATATATGGATATATTGATTGTTTATAAATATAAATATAGATATATGCATTATATAAATATATAAAATATAAAAAATGTATAGTATATTAAGTTGTATGTAATTGGCAAATATAGTATCGCCAATAGTACAGAGAATATAGATAAGAGAAGCGAATATAATTGTTGTTTTTGTTTTATTTTATTTTATTTTATTTTTTATTTTTTATTTAATAAATATTTTGATTTTTAATTTTTTTTTTATGGAAAGGGGTAGGATTAAATAAGTGTATACTTCTTCCTGCTCCTTTTCAGGCATATTTATTGTATTTCCATGCTTTTAATTTTGTTTTGTATGTGGATGTCTGAAATAAACTATAAACTAAGTCAAATCAAATCAAATCAAATATGCAAGTTGAGTCAGACTCTAAGATCCCAACTTTCTCATGTATCCCAAGGTTAGAAAGAAAATAAAAAAGTTTTAATTTTCACTTATCCAATTTTCCATCCAACAGTCAATAAATAGTAAACAAGAAAACAAGACAAAAACAAGTTTACATATAATACATGAAACTGATTATCGTTATACAGCAGTTTTTAGCTGTTCTTTCTTTGAGTTTACTACCCTTGGTGCATGTGGGCTGGAGTCAAAAAACATATTTGTTTGCTGCATGCCCTTACTATGTAATTTAATATTTTATTGTAAAATGTGTTTGCACACATATAACTCATAAGAAATATCTAGATGTATACATTAATCAAAAATATAAAGTATAATAGTTTAAAAACCATGTGGATCTGTGAACTAAGAGCTGCATATTTGGCTTGATCAATTTAAACATGAAAGCCTGTAGTGTCTTTAGCCAGAGGCTTCTAACTGTGAATGTTAATACTGTCTGAATTAGCAGTGAACAAAGTTTATTTTGTAAGTTTGATCCAGCTACTGAGAGCTTCACAGAGCTTCAAGTTGAAAATCATGTGGGAGCTAAATCCTATGAAAGAGCATACGTTTATTTGGTATGTCAGAGGAAAATTAAATTCACAACAAGGGTGAAAATAACACAATACCTGTAATATTCCATTACACAGTCTTCTGATGAATCTCCAAAATACTGACAGTAAAATATGACATCAGTTATACTCTCATCACTCATGCTTATGGGCCATGGTGTCAGCGTATGACATTCCTAAACCCGTACAGATTTTCTGCAATGTTGACATTATTTTGATCTCATGAACACACGATCAAAAGAAATTGTTTGTACATATTTTTTTTCATATAATCAGCATGCGCTTGTTACCCAAAGCTGCACTTCAAAGGATGAATTTATTTTATTCATGCAGTCGAAGCAAAATTATAAATTCAATTAAAGACTTCTGCTAGAGATGTTGTGCATGCATACTGTATACAAAGGCGTTTTTCAGTATCACGTTATGATACTGAATGTTTTTTTCCTCTACAAAAAACCGCAACAACCATCCATCCATATTTCAACCACTCTGTCCACTTGAACAGCTCTCTCCAAAGCTATGCCTCTCATTGGTTCCACAGGTCAGTGTGTGATTGATGGGCCTGGGGACACCCTCACGCAGAGTATAGACTTGCTCTAACCTGTAAAATGTACCTGCAGCAGCAAGGTATAGTGGTTAGGGAAATGTGCCAGGGAAGGGAAGGTCACTGGTTCAAAGTCCCAAGGGATTCATCGCTTTGCCTTGTCTTGGCTACACATCCAATTGGAAAAATGGATGTTGACAAGTTTTTGCAGGAGTATACACGAGCGCTAATGCTGATGTGCTCTTCAGCGGACAAACATTGTTATAAGTGTGAAGGGAACACAACCTTCTGCCTTGCCAAAGTAGTACTATGCAGGCAAAGTCAAATCCACTATTGATCAGTGTTGGGAACGTTACTTTAAAAAAAGTAATTAGTTATAGTTACTCACTACTTGTTCCAAAAAGTAACTGAGTTAGTAACTGAATTATTTTATAATAGAAGTAACTAGTTACCAGGGAAAGTAACTATTTGCGTTAGCCTACTGTAAAAAAAAAAAAAAAAGTTGCTGTATGTCAACAAATTTGGATTTTTCTGAGCAGTTTTCACAAGTCAGTTGAAATGAGTAGAACAGACAGGTAGGCCTACGTGTAGGCTACATAACCTTCAATATTTATTGCACATCAACAGACAGCAAGAGGTTTATCCTGCACTTCAAGTAGGCCTAGCCTATTTTGTTCTCAACAAAAGTAGTAGAGGAAACTGCTGAATGTACCGTGCTGATCTGCTATCACTGAAGGCCAAAAACGTCAGACTATGAAGCATGAGACGATGAGAGGAGGAGTAAGGATTTATCCCATATTTATTTCCTTCTTTAACATGCACAGCAGCATACAGATCCCAGGAAAATAACAGTAGCAATATTCGGCTCATGATGACACGCTAAACAGCTGTTGCAACCGGCGAATCGCGGCTGTTTAATAACGTGCATAAATTATAATTTATAGAGATCAGGAAGCTCCATGCACTTACTCACAAGGGCGATGCAAACAAACTCAGGGAGAGCACGTTTCAACCGTGGATTGATAGGTGGTTACTGCGGCAACGCACACGCACTCACACAACAGAGAGTAAACACACGCACTCACACTAAACAGGCGCTCCGGCTGACTGACGTGACGGCGCTAACAGTTATAATGTCATCCACACTGAATAAAACACATCTTAAAACAGTATAAGAAATAACAATCGCTTGTCTTGTTGTTAACCCACCGGTCTCCTTACTAGCAGTTTGTGTAGTATGGAGCCAGGGGTGCTTTCGGATTACACAGTTTATTCAGTCAATTCATAGTAACGCACCGCATTTAACGTTCAGTAACGATAACGGCGTTGTAACGACGGAAAAAGTAATTAGTTAGATTACGCCGTTACTGAAAAAAGAACGGCGTTACCTAACGCCGTTATTTTAAACGGCGTTATTCCCAACACTGCTATTGATACAATTTAATAATGAGCTTGTCAGTCATCACAGTGGTCTCTGTTTACTTCCAGGATGGGGAAACTGTGGGAGGTTAACTGGCTCATTGACAGGTTTGCTGAGCTTGAATAATTACGTGTTCTAACACAACCATGCCAAACCCCATCAGAGGAATAAGAGCACAAGGTGGGATTGTAAATTCCTGTCAAGGAGGATGAGCTGCGCAGATACAGGCATACAACCACACATGTCACTTTAGGGGCAACACATTGGATTGCTTGTTGGCCCTGTGACTGATGAGTTAATTAAAGTGGAAGGGTACGGAGAGAGGATTCAGACACCACTCCATTTATTTATCCTGTATTGACTATATCTCCTCGCACTTCACTGGCTTGAGTAATTGCCGCCTTCTGCTCAAGAAAACAACTAAGAGGGAGGAAATGGACATTGTTAAATGAGATTCAAGAGATCACAAGGACGGCTGATTAAGACATAATTTATGTATGTAAATGACATGGATTTGAATGGATTGACAATAAGGAAGGTTCTGAGTTATGACTATTGCCTATTGCAAGAATCAGTAATAAGTGATACAATGCACCACAAGAGGGCAGAAATGAAATGAATCAAGGTTAGCATGTTTTATCTAACTTATTTGAGAATCCTCTGATTAAATCATTCTCAATAAATATGTTGATGCATAACTTATCCAAGAAACCACTACGCAAACGTTCAATTGAGAAATACAGAACATTTTGTGTCCACAGACTTCTAAATGAGGAAAACTTTTAAACCTTTGGAACCAAATTAAAACAATAATTCAAACCCAAGTCTGGATCAGACCTTGAGCGACCCGCCCCAAAAGCCTGACAAAAGGTCATTACTAGGAGTAATTAGCTCTTTTTGAGGGAAGGGTACCTGGAACAAATGAAGCAAACGACTGTCTTGGACAGGAACATGGGTATGTGAGCCTTAATCAAGCATCCTACTTTCATGTTCTGTGCTAAGGAAAGTCATTTGAGCCCAGGTTTGTGGGTATAGAGGGAAAGTGGGGGAGGTTTAACACCGCTAAATGTGTCAGAAAAGACAGTTGGAGAAAATATATATGGCGAATCACTGACACAGACATTGATCTTTTGAGTAATTTGGGTTTACGTTTTACTTCGTTTTGTACTCTCATCCAAGACTTTTCTCCTCATGCAAAGGGATTCTGGGGATCATTTGGCCAAGTGACTAATTGTAATGAAATGGGAGAGTTGAATGTTGCTGTTTTGTTAGTGTTGGGCAGCTGTGAGAAACCTAGCTGCATCAAGTGACTGCTCCAACCGGACCTCAAATTCAATCGTCCCATTTCAACCAAAATTCGAGCATTAGAACCAGACAAATCTCCTCTCCTTGTTCCTCATTTATCCAAAGCTAAATATTGACTGAGCATAAAAAGCTATTACATTGTTACGGAGCCCAAAGAGACTCTGGCTTCATGACAGTAGAGGAGATTACATTTGCTGGACTGTGTGCATCTCCCTGAATTCAATTACCTATTTGTTTTAATATGCCATGCATTATTCTATAACAAATTACAAGGTGAAGCCCACTTGTATTGCCTTCTGGTGTGTGGTTCATAACAAATACTGGAATAGATGGACAATGCTTTGTGCACAATTGTTGTCCATCCGTCTGTCTGTTGTCCGAGTGTTGTGTCCATGACTCACATAAGCCAAATTCCCAGTTGTCCTACAAACAGGAAAAACACACCAATGCATCCTTTTCTGGTTGTTTCATGTTCTCTGTTAAATGACCAGTATTAATATGAGAACACGATTAAGAAATAAATAATAATCATACCAAACTAGAGCCATATATTATACGTACTAACTGAAGATCTCTATAAGCCTGGAGCTGGTATCCCGGATTTTAGTTTTGATACTTTTCAGGTTCCAGTGAGACATGGGTTACTTTCAAATGTCAAAGAGGAGTTTTATAGTTCATTCATCTTGTTCCTTAGCCTGGAAATCCAGACCTGCCGCAAGGCGCTGGCAAGTTAAATTTGCTGCGCCTGTTGGTCTGGACACTCTCCATTGAAGCTCATTTAATATGTAAATAATTCCTGAGCAACCAATCAAATCGTTCTTTCTGATATGGGCAGGCCAGAGCCCTTTGTATGGTGCCCTGGGGCTGACGTAACCGGATGACGACAGTGCTGTGCATCATGCACCGTTGAAGCCGTGATAGTAAACAGAGATGGCTGGTAATGGTGTTGTTTGAGTTTGAGACGGCGTTCGCCTTGACACATAGCGATTTGGAAGACGGTACTCAAATCTTTCATTAGCAAGTAAGAGGAATGTTCTGTTTTGCCGCCCGACAAAGCCAAAAGTTTAATTTAACAGTTAGCCCGCTGTGCGCTAAACGAACAGGGCTTAATATGTCACCTTGTTAATTGCTCTGATTGGTCGTAGTGCTATCCTATTGCGTGCAGTGGCATTTGAAATGCATGTGTAGGTGCCGCCCCTCGAGTTGGAAAGGTCTATTCATCATGGCCAGACCCTCTATCGTCCTAGATATGGGTCTGGATTTCCAAGCAACTAGTTCCCTGTAGTGCAGATGCAAAACACAACACAGAGTACACTATCTCATGAGGTTATAATAAGCATGTTTAGAATAACTAAAAATCTAAAATAAGCTGCTAACTAATAGGCCTTTAATTTATACCTTCTAATCAATATATTCAATGGAAATATCTGCTTAAACTTGTAGAGTATATTGTGTACAGGGAAGACCCGGTTAAGATATAATTGTAAATACATCACTGTAAATCTAGTTTCAGATTAAATGTATGTTTGTAAGTACAATGTTGTGTAACAAACTCGTTTCAGTGCTGCTGCCAATTTGTATTTAGTCCATGATAAGCAGCAACTGGTGGAGTGTTTCTCTTGGACATCCTTTGCTGTTTTATTCCTTTTTATGTTAGTTCATCAGACACTGTTTGAGAACTTTTCCCACAGAAGCCTGGATTGAAACATTTTCAAATTAAGTTCATTCACTCTGTTACATTCAGCCATTTAAAAAACAATGATATAAATAAAATATATCTGGATAAGTTCATGCATGTACAGGACATGTGAACAATAGAACATAACCTATGTATAACATTTGCGTCTATTTGCAAACATCTACATTTTAGAGGGAACAAGGGTTTTATCCATATTTCCTCATTAATGCACACTATACATGTTTAAGCAGTAGTTGTTGTGCTGCTGCATTTAACTCAGAGGAAATTGAATCAGTTGTATTAATCCAATTTCAGAAGCTTTCTGAAGCAGTTTACGCATTTCATTGCACAACATGGTTTAATGAAGTTACAAATGACAGAATGTATCTGTGTTATTTCCAGTTTAACATGTTTGAGCTGCTTTGGGAACTCGGTCACTCTGCAGACATGTGAGACACATTTAGTCCACATACATATCGCACAAACTTTTATGGGAAACAGAAAGAGAACAACTCAAAACAAGAGACAGATCCCTTGAGTCAGCACTTAGTACATATTGTTGTACCTGTTTAGATAAATACACAGTTTTATTTACCCTAACCAACAATGCTTATTGTAGGCTCCTTTAAATATTGTTTTTACCTATTATCTGATTGTTCCTTTAGTCTTCACCATTCAATTACTGGCAACATTGACAGACAAAGAGCCAATACTACATATAAAAAAATAAATAAAAATAATCCTAATTATATGATGCAGAATTATTTTTTTTCCTTTATATTTTCCTACAAAGACCCGTTCAACCAAATCAACAATATTGCCTACACATATATTTACGTTGACGTAAATAAAGAGCTGCATCACCTATTATCCTTCAATCATTTCTGGGTGCAACAACAACATGGCTTTGCCAACTTACCCATGGTGCAATTGGTGGTGAAGTGGGGCTCGATGGTGGCAGTGTCGTCCTGTGGAACGCGCTGGTCGTAGCTGGCCTGGACCCTGAAAGGTGATCCTCCGTGGGTCCCCAGGGTGAGGTGGACCACCGCCCAGCTGCCAAGGAGAGAAAGCAGGAGGAGGGTCAGCACCAGGATCAGACACCACGGCTGACAGAAAAACCCACATCCTGCATGAGGGTCTGGGGTTAGCGTAGCCCGGGCCTGCTCTGTCTGAGAACACACAGTCTCAGAGGAGAGTCCAGGACTGTCCAGGGCTTCAGCAGATGCCGACATGGGGGTTTCCTCACTCCCTTCCACCTTAGGAGCTTCCCTTTCATCCTTTGTTGGTTGATTCATTGCCCCTCCCTCCTTTTGAGCTGACCCAAAACAACCTGGGTCTAGTGAAGGTTTAGAAGTTGTCAGGTGTGAGCGTGAGCGTTAGAAATAAGGAATTAGAATTTTAAAGCCACTATTACAGCAGGTGTGTGGTCAAGGGACAACAACGCGCTTAGTTCTGCTGTGTTATGGAGCTGCTGTCCTGTGGTGAATGCTGTCCTCCCTCAACTAGCGGCGGGGCTTTGTGTAGTTCAACTGTCCCTAATTGTGTTAGGTCAATTGTGCTGATTTCTCTTTGGCCCCGAACTCATGCACTATCTATCTCTCTCTCCCTCCCTCTCCCACTCTCCCCTCCCACTGTCTTTTGCCAATCCCATAATTTTGACATACAAGTCGAAACACCACGTAAAGTGAATGCATTGTGAATACGTACTTCCCTAATGAGAAAACTAATTTATGATTTCCATACCTTGCACACATACACACTCGACCAGCACACTGCAACAACAGCTATAGTATACACACACACTATACAAAGTGTGTGTTTGTTTTGTCATTTTAGATTTGCTACTGCTAATACTGTCAATCTGATGTAACAATGTTTTCACCAACAGTGTCCTGTTTTCACAGACATTAGCCATCAACTGCTCAGATTTAAAAATCTGATTGAACAGAACATTACAATGCTCCTACTCTGGCTCAACAGATGCTGTTTGTTTTTGCTTATCTCGGCCATTTGGCATCAATGTAATTTGGCATGAAATGAGGAAAAGGACAAAAAAAGTGCATTTGGAATTGGATGAAAATTTTATATGTAAAAGGACTCGCTCAAAGTGCCAAAGCCAGTGAGGAATATCAATAAACGTTGCACGTGGACGCAGATTTCTAGCCCCTATCAGACTATTGTTAAGTGCCCAAAAATATGACAATCAGAAAATCAGATGATACTGGTGCTCTGTGCAACAACTTCATTATATGATCATTTGTTAGGGCTGTGGGTCTGAGTTTGTTTTGGAGTTTCTTCCTCAAAAATCTAATAATAAAGTCCTTTACGTTCTTCACCGAATGTTGCAATAATGTTTAACGCATTATTCTCTACTGTAGTATGTTCTGAAAAATAACAATCCTTAAAAATGTTTTGCCAATAAGAAGATTTTCTATGGCCATGCCATAACTTACAATATACTGGAAACTGTGCTTCATCCGTAGAAACTGAAGGCATTCAGTTCATTATAGGAATGTACAAGTCAGAGACACTGTATTTATATGTCCATGATTCATATTTGTGTTCCTAATTTTTTTTTTTCAAATGCTAATTAATTAACCTTAAACCTATTTGCAATATCTAAACGAGTTGCTTTCACTACCAGGTTAAAATGTTTACTTAAGGGTAGCACGCATGTACACCCACACACACCACTAACAGCAAACAGCCTAGGACCTTTTCATATTTCCCCAAAGTCCTTGCTCTGACTCAACAGGCTTAGCATTAGGCTACTACCCGTGCTAGGTTTCCTTTTCTTATGTTTTATATTGCCATCTTGCCTTTCCTCTGTGAGCGCATTCGTTTATCCAGAGTTGTAGAAGGAAAACAATTAGAAGGTATATTTCAAAGCTTATAGATTTATTTTCTAAATTGAAGCTGCAGTTGAGAGTTTTTTTACTGTAATATTTGGCAAAACTGTCATAATAGCCATTCAGCTATATGTAGGTGAAGTGGTCTGAAAATATTTTTTTATCACTTTGCTCCCCCCTGCCTCTGTGTGCTGCCCCCCAAAATTGCCACCGCTCATGTTAATTTTGACCAATCAGAGCGAGGTCAGATTCTCCGTTCTTATTGGCTGTGGGACCTTGGCAACGACGTTGATGCGTCAGTTGCGTGAGCGTTCACGACCCTAGCAGTCTGACACTAGCCTACTGTTTGGTACAAGGCTACTACGGCGGACAGCGAGTAGCAATGTCTTCACAAACGAACCCTCAATATACCATTCCCAGGATACTAACAACTAACACCGCTAAGACAGCAAAAAAACGAGGAAAGACGAATGTTGAAAAGTTAACTGCTGAAAGGGAGACGGAGAGAGCTTGAAAAAAAGTACACCCGCCATGTCTTCTTGCCCTATCACATCAAGACCTCTCCGACCGCGACCTCGTCCCCTTCCTCTGCCTGCCGCTGGCCCGATATAGCCCTCGTCCTGTGATCAGTATTGCCAACTCAAAGCGATTTTGTCGCTATATTTAGTGACTTTTCAGCCCCCCTGGCGACTTTTTTTTCTTCAAAACAGCGACAAGCGACAAATCTAGCTTTTTTTTCTGGTGTTATTGGTGACTTTTTTCGCCAAAGCAAGTATCATCTCTTCTCAATGAGCAGCGGGAGCACTGACACGCAGCCCGCTCCTCGTGCAGCAGCCCCGAGCTGAGATGTGTATCTCCTGCTCTGACCGCAGCTGGGAGGGGCAGCTGCGCGAGGACCGGGCCGTCTGTCAGTGCTCTGTGACGGGGGACGGGCCAGGAGGCTCCCGCTGCTCGTTGAGAAGCGTTAAAAGTGATATTTGCTTCGGCGAAAAAGTCACCAATTACACCTGAAAAAAAGCTAGATTTGTCGCTTGTCGCTGTTTTGAAAAAAAAGTCGCCAGGGGGGCTGAAAAGTAGCTAAATATAGCGACAAAATCGCTAAATTGGCAACACTGCCCGAGCAGCCCCTCCCAGCTGCGGTCAGAGCAGGAGCATATAGTAGGAGAAACACACACACCTCTCCGCTCTGTTACAATTAGTTTGCTATCTTGCCTGGCTGTTACAGCTACTTTTGTTAGGCCTACTAGCACACTTACAATGATTTTAAGCTAACATACATGGTATGTCTGTGATTAAAATGTATGCTCAATATGTACGTATGTAGTTATCATTACTAATGTTTAATCACCTCGGAATCAGACATGGTGTCTGTCAGTAACTGAATTCACATGAACGCGCGTAGCTGTCGTTCAGAGGGAGGAGCTACAGCAGGTAGAGCGTTGGGAAAACAGCCGTTGGGATCGCAACGGCTCAAATTATCAACTGCAGCTTTAAGTGAGCAGAGTACATGTACATGGCCTTACTGGTCTCCAAATCGGCCGCAGTAAGACTGAGGTTTAAAGCGGACCTATGATGCTTTTTGACTTTTATGACTTATAAACGTTGTTATGATGATTCATAGTCATGCTTAACCATACTAAATTATCAAATAATGACTTACATGCATTTCGACGTATTCCCTGCTGACCGTCTGGGGTGTCTGTGCAGAGCACTAAACACTATTCTAGCCAGTCGAGAAGTCACATGTTCAAAGCGGTCTACCCTTCCGTAACTTTGTGACGTCGCATGTAACTTTGTGAAGTCACCACGCGGATGTTTCCATGTATGGTAATGCTGTCACTTCCCTGTTCGCGTCTACCTCGCGCCCTTATAGGTCCATGCTCGCGCTTCCCGCCACTGAAAGTGTTCCGGAAGGAAGGTAACCAATCACAACGGAGTGGGGTTTGCAGGAGGGGGGGAGGGGAGCGGAGATTGCCGATCACAGGCGGAGGGAGCGGAGATTGCCGAAGCACACACACTCAAGTGTTGACAGGACGTGCTGGATCGCCAAAATAAGAGAAAGAGCTTCCCGAAAATCTACATAGTTTTTTGTGATGTGATTCGTGTCAGGTTGCTCTATAGCAGTGTAAAACAAGAAATTAAGACCAGAAAAGTAGTATAATAGGTCCTCTTTAAGGAAATACACACTGCTATAGGAAACATATAATATTTGATTGGCCGACTAAGATGAGGCCGCTCCTTGGTTAGCGTGTTTAATCCAATGGCAGGGGATCCCTTAAAGGACGGGAGGGAACTGCACTACCTTAACCTGTGAGGGACATTTTTGCAGGTAGAAGGGCAGTTACTATGTGGGCAGAGTTATTCATAGTTCTAACTGGCCGTCTGACCTTGTGAAGGTACAACATTATCTTACACTTCAATCCTTCCCTCTTTTCATTGCCCTCAACACTTTCCAGTACACCGTTAGAGGACTGCTTTGCGTTGTGGGACCTGCTCCCTGCCACAGCCCTTAAAGGTCACATATTATGCTAAATGCACTTTTTAAATGTGTTCCAACATATCCATGGGTCCACGGTGTGCCTAGAGACTGCCAAAATATAAAAGAAAATAACAATCTCTCCTTTTCTCACTCTCCCCCGTTCTGAAACCCCCACCCCTCCCCCCCAATATACTACGTTCATAATTCTCGCGGTTTATGACGTCATAAACTGCACAGCCACATCCCAATATTTTCTTTATATGTCCATGCTCCCCCCAACATTAGCAGTAGTCTATGATAACCCCACCCCCCCATTTCTTATTGGTCCACGGCCCTGAGATCCTCTGGAAAATTTTCCGAGCGACAGCCATGTTGCTTTCCCCGCTAAGCGACAAGATGCCCATAGTACAGCCTCAATGTTATACACCGACACAGAATGCTTTTGCTCATACTCCACTAATGTATTTTAACCACAGCAGTCTATGCCTCGTTTTTAATAACACAACGGATAGGAAGCTACCTGTGCTTTTTTTAAACGGTGAAACTAAAATAATAGTTTTTTATTGGTAGTTTTGCCTGACTGGTGTATAGCTATTAACTTTGGGACAAGCAACCAGCTTTTGCTCATAACACGCTGTTTATATTCCCCACAGCAGTCTGAAAATGACTCGTTTTTTAACATGACAAAGGATGGGAAGATATTCCTGTAGAAATCACACTTTGAAGCTACTGTTTTCACTGGTTTAAATCGTCTGAGTCTTATTTTTAGCGTTAGCGCCCATGTAGCTTCGGTTGTAGCACCAAGTTTTGCTCCTAATACACTAACTTAGCTTTCCCCTTGCAGTCTAATAATGCCTCGTTTTTAATAACACAACGGATAGGAAGCTACCTGTGCTTTTTTTTAAACGGTGAAACTAAAATAATAGTTTTTATTGGTAGTTTTGCCTGACTGGTGTATAGCTATTAGCTTTGGGACAAGCAACCAGCTTCTGCTCATAACACGCTGTTTATATTCCCCACAGCAGTCTGAAAATGACTCGTTTTTAACATGACAAAGGATGGGAAGATATTCCTGTAGAAATCACACTTTGAAGCTACTGTTTTCACTGGTTTAAATCGTCTGAGTCTTATTTTTAGCGTTAGCGCCCATGTAGCTTCGGTTGTAGCACCAAGTTTTGCTCCTTTAACACTAACTTAGCTTTCCCCTTGCAGTCTAATAATGACTCGTTTTTAAAATGACAAAGGATGGGAAGATATTCATGTAGAAATCAAACTTTGAAGCTACTGTTTTCACTGGTTTTAATCATGTCAGGTCATGTCAAATTGTTCAAAGTATGGCTTAGCTCTGGGTAAACACTGTGTTCGCACTCACGCAGTGTCTCTCTAGTATCGCGAGAGCACGGCAGAGACGGTGGGAGAGCCCCATGGACATATGAAGAAAGCCCGGCAGAGAGGTGGGAGGGGCCAGCCAGATCGCACAAATATAGGTCATCCTGAGACCAGAGGACAATCAGGGTATAGAGGCTCGCTACAATAAATGATCTGAACGGGTTTTTCAGCAAACATCTAAAAAAATAAGTATTAGGGACTACTTAGACCATATAAAATTGACAGCAAAGTGCATAATATGTGAGCTTTAATAGAAAAAAAATTAAGTCCTAAAATAAGGAGCTGCCGCTGAGTCATATGCATACGGCAACTTCTGAATTCACCACAGAATCTTGGATGACGACCGCATTTAGAAATGGCCATTCTGTTAAATGGGCACTCGCACAGCATAATGACCATAGGATTGTAATTGTACACAAATGTTTTGTCTCCTTGTGCATCAGATAAACACAAACATGTGCACTCTCACACCACGTGTACTCTTCAACTGGATAAACAGCCATGAATACACTCTATATTTAAATATGACACACAGGAAGGAATGAGCTAAATCTATCATTTAAGAAAAGTGTAAATAAAGGGAACCTGTGCTTGGCATTGAATATGCTCAATGATGCTGATAATGGAATGGACCGAGCAGTGTGGCATCCAATCTAAGTGATCAATGTAAACCTCGATCTCTATCCACGCACCATGAACAAAGTTATGAACAAGTCGTCTAGACAACTGAATTATTTTCATGTCTTATCATGCTATGTCTGCGCCGGTCACACACAAAGGAGTGATTAACTGAGCAGCGATACAGAGAGCAGAGCTGCCAGAGCACATAACTCAAACACTATATATATATATACATACATACATACACTCACCGGCCACTTTAATAGGTACACCTGTTCAATGGCTTATAAAAACAGAAAGCTAATAAGCCAATCACATGGCAGCAATTTAATGCATTTAGGCATTTAGACGTGGTCAAGACAATGTACTGAAGTCAAACCGAGCATCAAAATGGGGAAGAAAGGGGGTTTAGGTGACTTTGAACATGGCATGCTTGATGGTGCATACTTTCATGTTGTTTACGCCAAATTCTGAACCTGCCATCTGAATGTCGCAACTGAAATCGAGACTCATCAGACCAGGCATGATTTTTCAATCTTCTATTGTCCAATATTGGTGATCTTGTGAGTATTGTAGCCTCATTTTCCTGTTTTTAGCTGACAGGAGTGGCACCCGGTGGGGTCTTCTGTTGCTGTCGCCCATCTGCTTCAAGGTTGGTCGTGTTTTGCGTTCAGAGATGGTATTCTGCATACCCTGGTTGTATCGAGTGGTTATTTGAGTTACTGTTGTCTTTCTATCATCTCGAACCAGTATGCCCATCCTCCACTGTCCTGACTTCAACAAGGCATTTTACGTCCACACAAATGCCGCTCACTGGATATTTTTTATTTTCTTTGTAAACCCTAGAGATGGTTTAGAGTGAAAATCCCAGTAGATCAGCAGTTTCTGAAATACCCTCCTGGCACCCTCAACATTGCCATGTTCAAAGTCACTTAAAAACCCCTTCCTTCCCCATTCTGTTGCTCGGTTTCAACCTCAATAAGTTGTCCCGTCCAGGTCTACATGCCTAAATGCATCAAGTTGCTGACATGTGATTGGCTGATTAGTTATATGTGTTAACAAGAAAATTAACTGCTGTACCTAATAAAGTGGCCGGTGAGTGTATATATATTATAACCTGACCTTTGTTCTTACTGCTGTTTGGTTAAGCCCTCTCCGGTAATGACATGGCTTTTTATTTTTTCTCCTCAGTGCTCGGCTCTGGCTAATGTAGCTTTTAAAATTGTGCGTGTGTGTTGTGTGTCAGTTGGTAATATAAGGATGTACGATGCTCATAGCCTAACCATATTAAGGCTTATTTTTCTTGTGTTCTGGTTTGCATTAGCTGCATGTCTCATCCATCAAGACAAACAACATGTGAAGAAATGTGTTGCATTTTCTTTTCACAGTGGTAATGGTTTTCCGTAATGCTGTGAGACCTGGTCGGACATATTGCCAGACAGACACTAGTGCAGTCAGGAAAACTAGCTTTACTATATCTGCCTTAAACGTGTATGTAGTTATGTATGTGTGTGTGCTTTTGTCCTCAAAACATCTTGCAAGCTTGATTTTCCTTAGACCCTAAAGTTAGAATTAAGATATGAATTGTAATTAAGGTATTGTTTTGGGTTATGTGAAGAGCTGAATTGAGTATAGGTATGGCATCATTGTCTCAATATTGCTGTTGAACAGAAATTAGTTATTCAAAAAAGTATAATATGCATTTTAAGGTTCAGAGTAAATGTTCAAGTGTGTTAAATTGTTTTTAAGGCTCTGCGCACCAATGGTACACCAACCCCGGGCATTTAACTTGGTTTGGCTGATTAGACCAGTGTCTGTGTACATTTGCACAGAAACTGAAAATGTCATCTTTATCATTCTTAGAAGTTAAGGGAATCTGGTGACTTGGCATAGAGAAGGTCTCAGAAAACCTCTGCCCACTGTCTATGGGAGCAAGTGGCTCATAAGCCAAAATGCAAAAAAATGCTCTGGTAGTAAAGCACACTGTGGAATGTAGCCAATCCTGAAAGTCATTAGTTGGCAAGACGTTACAGCAAACCGAAACACAAAACAACATAAAGAAAGTCAGCCTTTGTTGCTGTTTTCAAGACTGATCTGGTATTTTAAATTGATCTCAGTGTAACTTGATTAGTTGAGTAACCGTGCTCATGTATAATCACAATGTTCAATATTGATATCAAACATGGCGAGATGGAACGGAAGCTGAGTTTTCTGTCAGCCATTAGTCAAAATAAAAACAAATTAGCAAAATGCAAAAGCAAATCATTTGGGACGTGGCAGCGTGACTGTCCCAAAAATTATCAAATATTTCAAACAGACATGTCCTTGAATCAATATGTTTTTGTCACCTTGCTGAATAAATACAAATTTAAATAAACGATAGAGTCGAAATTTAAGATCCACAATGTCTCCTTATCTCATCCCAATGGGCCTTCGAATTACATACCCTGGTGATGCTATGAGGAATTACTTCACCTTTAATATGTATCGTCTTAACAAAATACAGTGTATGGTATTGACAAGGGAATTTAACCTCCTATTATATGAGATGGAAAAGGTTTTCAATCTTGCCTTAAGTCCAAGCCACCTGTTGACTGTTTAGTTTAGTTTAGTTTAGTTTTATTTGTGCAAATAAACAAGATTAAAAAATGGCAAGAAGATGCACATAGACATACATAAATGCACAGGTGGGACAAAAGAAACCCCGAAGGGCTTATGAAGGATGTCCACCTGACATTAAAATACAATAAAGAAATGAAGTAAAATAAAAAAAAAGAAAAGAAAAGACAAACAAAAAGAAAAGACAAACTAAAAGAAAATTAAAGAGATAAAACTACAAAGACATGTTACAAAAATGAAAATACATCTAGGTACATGTAAAAAAGCAATGTAAAGATGTAACTAACAAGCAAAAAACTGCATCTGAGATGAAAACTTAAAGAAGGGAGGATATAAATAGAAGCTGCTTTACATGTTAATGGAATGTTTACCCCCCTAAGAGACATCACCATAGGTTTAGATCAGGGGTTCTCAAACTTTTGATAGCTGAGGGCCAATTTAGGAGGGCCGCAGAAGGAAAAAAATATATAAAACTGAAATAATTTCAATGGCCAGCGTCTTTGCGTCTTTACAGTTTACATGTATTGGTCAGCATCCAATACTGTGTAATTAACACATTTAAAGTAATAAATGAAGGGCTAGGTCTCATTTCAACATTGGGGAACACACATTAAAAGCGGGGGTCTGGGGGTTGTCCCCCAGAAAAATTTGAGGTTCGAACACTTCATTTTGTGCATTTTGGTTAATTTTTATGCAGTAATTTGTGTCTTCTGTATTTATTTATGGTGGAAATGTTAAGGAAAAGACAACTCGCTCCCATTGACACACATCTAATGGAATATAAATCAAGGCACTGAGGCATTCTGTATTGCATTCAAATATTTATTCTACTTTATTGTTCAAAACTTTCTACACATTGAAAACGTATCACCTTTTGGAGTGTTTTTTTTGTAGGACTCACTACTCATGATGCAGCAGCAGTGTTAACTATTATGACACTATACATTGGAAATAAACAGGGTGGGCTATCAGCAGTCAACTAGGCAGATAGTTCCATGGCTATCAGCAGCTAGCTAACGTTAGTTTGTTAGCTAAACTTTAGGCAAAAGAGTTAGAAACCAGATAATGTTAGCATCCATCCTTAGACACTTGACCTAATCTAATTCACCTTGAACGTGAGAAAGTGCATCGTATTGGGCTTGACAAGCTCACTATCTAACAACTTACATTGGGACCACTACACTGCCTGCTGCACTGCGGGAGGCTGACCAGCCGTCTGCAACGAGAGGCAGAGGCCAGCCGAACTTCGCAAGTTTAATAAGTGGGGAATGAATACAAACAATTAGGAGGGATATTTAAGTGTTTCGACCCCTGTACTGTTTTTACTGTTACGGGGGACGCATCCCCTCTGTGCGTTTCAATAAAAAATAATAATAAAAAAAATAAAAAAATTATAATTTTTTTTTTTTTTTTTTTTTTTTTTTATAATTCATAATTCAATGCGGGCCGCGGGCCGCCAGATATGCTTCCGCGGGCCGCCATTGGCCCGCGGGCCGCACTTTGAGAACCACTGGTTTAGATCATGCTGGCTGGTTTAAATGGAAGTAGGTTATTTCATAGGGGAAAGTATTATTGTGTGTACTAGGGTCGTAGCACACACCTCTGGGCCCCACATCAGTATAAGACCTTTTTCTCAATGAATCCATTTTATTTATTTTTTTCAAGTTTGTGTTATAGGTAAGTGTGCCATTCAAATGAATCTGTAGTGTTTCTTAGGGTAGTCACTAATAACTGTTCATACCATACCCCATCAACTCATTAATTTACTCAGTGACATGTATTGCTAAAATGGAAAAAAACTTTTTAAGTGGCCCAGTTCCACTCCCCTCCTACTATGACACCTATGCTGTGTGCGAGTAGTTCTGCATAGGCAACAGAGGGTTAAAGAGTTGAGGAGGTGGGTGGGAGAACGCTGGTGTGAACTCTGCTGGATAAGGATCTCTGCTTAAGCCACATTGATTTTGACTGTCAAATTGCGTAAAGTGCACAACAGCCGTGAGCCAATATGTCAAGAGAAGTGCAGATAAGATTGAACGGCCTGACACAGTCGGGCTGAATGAGTGCTGCTTCCCCCAAACTGAACAGGACACATTTGCATGCTAATCTGCTGAGAGCTAAATCTGTTTTACCATGATGCAGCTGGAATGAAAAGGGTTGATGAGGTAAACTGGGGATACAGGTTTGATGTGTAGAAGGAACATGTTTTTTGGGGGAAAATTCTGTGTTTGTAAAATCACTATACACTGTGTTTTCAGAACACTTTAACATTTGGTATCACCACACATATGCCTCACAGACAATGAACAAATAAACAATTTCATTATGCCAGTTTGTAAAAACAAAATTTGTGGAAGATCCGCCGCTCCCTATACGCAGGGTACACAGAGTGCGTAGGGCACCAAGTACCTTAGATGATTGCCCCCCCCCCCCCCCCAAATTGAGGTTTCTTAAAAAATGTCATGATAATCATTACATTACAAAAAATATATAAATTAGTTATGAACAGGCCCATCGTTGTTTTTTCTTAATTGTGTAACCTATAACTCAATTCAGGCAAATTAGATGTTTCCCCAATTATAGCCTACCCAGCTTTATCAAGCTGTTTTTGAATGGCGATTCATAATGGCAAGCGGGGCTGGCAGCAGCCAAGGGGCAAGGGTGGACCTGCCCACTCAATCAAAAGTGAAGACATTTTTTTCAGCCAATTAAAATACAGTATGTCTATTTACTATCCCTGGACCATTCCTAGCTTCTGATTAGGCGCACGGCGACAGCCCGCCTCCTAATTCACCCATCACCAGTTTTTCTGTGGTCACCTGTCAATCACGGCCACACAACGCAGTCTCTCCTTTGCAAAAGCAGTTAGTAGGATACTCGGCAACTTTTTTCACATGTTAAGCTGTTCTTTCTGTTAGTAAACGTCGGAGAGATAGGGCAAAAAATGTCCGCTCGCGTCCTACGCGCACGAGCATCTTGGTGGTTTTTTTTTCTCACTGACAATTTAAGATTAGGGCACCCAAAAGCTGCTTTTACTGTACATGAATTTGCTGACTAAAAACTTGGGATTGCACCCAAGGCGAGCATTAGCCATTGTACATTCACAAGAGTCACATCTTAATACAGCTATCTTGCATTTCTGTGCTAAGCAAACTATTCTGTTACTGAAAAATGAACAATCCGCCAAGAGCAAATAACAGAGGATGAAAGAAAAAATTCATTATTACGGAGTCCACCAGGGATTCATGTCAGTCAGTGCGTTTACATGCAGACTCATAATCGGGTAAATAAACCAAATTCATATGCCCTACGAACATACAAACCAACTGCATAGCCGAGTTGACCCAGACAGAGTGAGTAATCAACAGTGGTGATGGGGAGGCACACTCCCTCTAATTTACCAACATTGGACATTTGCCATTTCCTCTAGTAATGTAAGCAATGTAATTCCAGTGGGTGACTATTTGAATATATTGCATGCATACATTTAATGAAAGGCCTGATGTTACCAATATGTTATTGTTGTTGTTGATGATGATAAGCCTTTTTTCACATGGGCTTTATAATGATCTGGATTTCACTTGCTCAATCACTTGCCTTTTGAACGCCAATGACACATACTGTATAGTAGGCTACTCCCTGGTGACAAATGTGAAAAACTGGAAATAATCGATAGTAACATCTACAACATGTTGTCTTGGAGGGCGATAAAACCTGCACAAACAAGTATTTATTATTTTACATTTGCACTTAATAAACATGTTTTATATAGATCTGTTTTGACTGTGACCATAAATCCTGTATATATGGCTCATCAGCCACATACAATCTACTTTGATGCATTAATGTAAGACAAAAACATTTGAAGTGCCGTTACAATATAGTAATCTGGGGCCTGAGGGAGTAATGGGAACACTGAGAAAAAGCTGTGAAAAGTGGATAAAGCACTCAGCCCCAACCACAGTTTATCACGTTAAATTGGACTGAAATAAGAACTACAATGTACAGAAAGAATACTGCATTAATGATTACACAGTTCTAAGATACATCATACACAGTGTATGAAGTTAACAATGTGTTACATAGCAACTGGTTCAAATGATCCTCTTGTGTACTGTTAAATAATTTAATAAGAAAGATTTAAAAAGGTGAAGGCTATGGATCTAGGATCCTGCCTCTTGATGTTCACCGCTGATTGGCAGGTTGCTTTAGTCGACTGCACATTTTCATTCTTGAAATCCAATTCAGTTATAACTTTAAAGCATCCTTAATTTTAGAAATAAAAGCAGCACTAAAATAAGACTCTAAAACCTGCCAACAAGACAGAAGAACCTCCAGAACCAGGGGCAGTCTGGCCATCTGGGGAAGTGAACAAATGTCATAAACAAATGTCCCATTCTGATAGAGTCAGAATGACCAGCTGGCGTCATATAACTGTGTGTGTGTGTGTGTGTGTGTGTGTGTGTGTGTGTGTGTGTGTGTGTGTGTGTGTGTGTGTGTTGATATGTGATTGGGTGTGCTTTAGCCTTAAACTCATCAAATCTTATGAATACATCCCTTTCTCAATCGCTTTACTTTGACACATTTTGAGTTCTTGCTGCGGTTCAGATAATACACTGCACTGACATGTGTTAATATTGGGGTCGTGGAGATCTGTGGCTCTAGCATGATTGGCCTGTCTGGGTAAATTTCCAGAGCTTTTTTTCTTTCTTTTTCTGCTAACATCTTAAAGAGATCAAGGAGCTTCTGTATCATTACCCAGCAGCCAGCCATCAAGCCAGAGCCCCCTTGCCTCTCATAGGAAAGGGATTGAGTCAGTGTCACTCATCATTAAAGATACACCCCGCTCATGTTATCAGTGAGTGGGGGGTTACAGGATAACTAACCTTAAGGTCTCTCAAACAGTCTTTTCGGTGTCTCACAATGGGGCTAGACTGAAAAACTATTACCAGATAAGCTTATCTGAGGGGCTGGCCGTCAACACAGGAGGTGAAATGTCTCCCACACTCAGGACAGTACGCCAGGGAGGGTCCACGGAAATAATATTAGAAAAAAGTAAAAAATAAAAATGACAATGGAAATATTTGAAGCCCAGCCCAGCTGTAGTCACAGTTAGAGGGTTGCTTAAACTGATGGGCTCACTAGTAGCTTAGCCCATGACACAATTAATTAACTTGGAAACTTTGCATATGGAAAAGCATTTGCAAATTTTGTTTGGAGTTGGACCGCTGTGGTGATCTTCGTGGACCTAGCTAGTGGTGACAATGCGTTTGTTACATACTAACAATATAATAGTTTAGTTTGGCCTCATTCAGTTTAAAGTTACACAAGAGAGAGACTGTCTAAATTCTTTCCCAATGTTGACTCTACTTGCATTAGGTGCCATCAGAACTCAGCTACAGCTGGGCATATGTTTTGGGGTTGTCCATCCTTGACTACATTTTGGGGTCAAATCTTCGAAGCCTTTTCATATATTTGCGGCAAATCAATTGAACCCAATCCAATTACTGCTATTTTTGGAATTCCTAATGAGGGTTTAATCATTACTTCGGCCCAATCCAACTGCATAGCATTCACCTCACTTCTAGCCCGCAAACTTATTCACCGTAGTTGGAAGTCAGATAAGCCCCCGTCATTCACGAGTTGGATCAAAGAAGTGTTATCCTCAATTCCACTAGAAAAGCTCAGGTATAATAGGTCTAAATCTCGCCAGAAATTTTTGGCAGTCTGGTCTCCTTATATAGAATTTACTATTGCTCTGTCTTACCTAGAAATACCATAATATCTCTCGGCTTCTGCCTCTGCAGATCTTTTATTTAAATTTTTTAATTATTATTTTTTTTCATCATAAGTCAGGAAATGGTGTTACCTTTGTGACTTTTCATTAGACAGAAAACGGTGTTATCAATATGACTCATGACTGCTTTATTGTTATGTGCTTTGCTGATACTGATGAGCCTCTTTTGGCAAGCTTTAATTGAATGTATGTGTCCTTTGAACTATGTATGTAAGAATAAGTGTATATGATGTGTAGAAATGTAGAAATGTAGTGTACATGGCATTGGATGACTGCCTGATTGTTGAGTGGTTCCAACTTTGACTAAGCCTCTAAAATAATTGTATTCAGTGGTTGACACTAACGGTTGCCCGCTTGCCCGGGGCAACTGAAAATAATGTTTGGGCAAGTTGAGATTGCTTCTTGGTTTCCCGGACGGGCAAGTGGATTTTAGAGGGTTTGTCTGTAGTCTAGGCTATGTATTCATGTGTTTTACAGTCTGCAAAACATTTTTTTCCGCTAACTCACACAAAATAGATCGGCTATATTCGCAATTGAGCAGCTGCGCGTGGCAGCCAGCAGCATCACGGTCGCTCTTTCGCACTCGATCTCTCTATCTCTCTCTCTCTCACACACACACACACACACACACACACACACACACACACACACACACACACACACACACACACTACACACACACACACAGCCTGTGTGCGCGCAGTTTCGCTGTCTACGTTCCGAAAGCCGGCTCTATCCTACGGACCTGGTTCCGCTATATTCAAAACCCAGAAATCAATAACGTTTGAGCTTATCGATACCGCTATGGAGTCCAGTAGGCTAGGTCACATATAGCCTAATTTTAAATATCGAGTCGGGTCATCTTCATCTAATTAGGCCTACTTCAGCGTGTTATTCCATCACTGGACCGCATCATGGACTGTAAAAGTGTTCTACCTTCGACTGTCTTGAAGAAACTCCTTCCACCCGCTCCGTCTCCAAAAAAAAAAAAACTCTTGTCTGCTGAGCCGCTGCCTCTGCAGACGGGCTCGGCACCGTCTCATCATTCATTCAATGCAGCGGTGATCAACAAACGAGAGACTGTAGCAAGTGACAAGTCCCGCAGTTAAAAAATCGGATAGTTTTTAAATCCATATTAAAATCTGCAGGATAAGACCTAGTTAGCTAAAGAAAAATCGCAAACGGTTCAAATGTGATGTGTTCAGGTCGGCTCAGTAAAATGATTATTAGGCAAAGGTCAATAAAATGACATCATGATGTGTTCAAATGTAACATCAAGAAAATAAGAAATTTGAGTTTTTCGCGGGAAGCTTGAATAATAGCCTACAGTTTGGGTAAAAAACTGGTTTTCCCAGCAATATAAACTAAATAGTAGACCTAAATATGGAATTATGACCTGCTTAAAGTCCTATCCTGAGCTCTGCTCATCTTGTAAGCAATTAAAGCAATAATACCAGTTCTCTTTAAACAAAATAATAGAAGGTATCGATAAAGATTTGGATTGTGGAGTCTTTATAATGGTATCAATATGAATAGAAATGAATGATCCCCCTCCTTACTTACAGTATAACTGGGCAATAGCTTTAACATGGTGGACTTTAATAATTTTATGGCACACGATCACTTTTTGGCACAATGTGACCGTTTTAAATAAGTAACATTTTTCTGTGGAAGCTAACATTCAGCTTGACTCTGAGCTAGACTGAGTTTTCTGAGCCCCTGGGCCAGGTGCGTGGCAAAAAGAGGCCCTTTCACGATGCTGCAGCAGGACCAAGCGCTTGGTGTAGTGTGATGTCCTGATATCTAGGCTTATATGAATTGTTGTTCGTTTTATGTGGTCAGGATGAGACTAGTAAGCAGTGTTTGCATTTAAGAGATAAGAGATCGCTAAAATGTATAATTCAATTAGCCTATACTGTATATATCATTGTTTAACAGTTTTTTTGGGCAAGTGAACACAACATTGGGGCAAGTAAAACATTACCTGCACTTGCCCTATGGGCAAGTGCATTTAAAACCTTAGTGTCAACCCCTGTGTATTTATTTTCACATGCTGTCATAATGATGTCTGGTTGTCGTTATTGTTTTTTGCTAGGGGTCCACGGGGTGGGAGAAGTGTGTGTGTGTGTGGGGGGGGGGGGGTATGTTTCTGATGTTTGTATGAATATTTTCAAAAACATCTATAAATAAAGTATTAAAAAAATAAATAATAATAGTTTAGTTTGTCTACTCAAACCCTAAAAGTATTTTGTGCAGAGTAAACTACTTTACCAACAAACAAGGTAATGTGCAGAAAGACAAAACAAATTAGATACATGTGTCTTCATTTTAATTTCATTTTGATAGTGCTGTTTTCCTCACTGTGAGACACCTATAGTATATGAATGATTGACAAAACCTTTTTTAATCAAACCCTGATAAAGACCCAGTGTGGGATGAAACCGGTTGGCTTTTGGAATATTTTTATTCTGGTATGCCCTAAAGGCTTTTGAACTATCATTGGCTCTGTGTGAGTGTGCCTCAATAAGCCTCAGTGCTTCCTTTTCTTCATACATCACAAGATTGCTTGAACCTGTAGAGTTTGCAAACAGGGGAAGCATGACACAGTGCAATGAATATGCAACACCTGTGGTGGTTGTTTAGGAGATTGCAGAGGATTGCAGGCAGGTAATTGGCTCCAACAATAATTAGTGGTGACAGGTGTAAAAGTGACACTTAAAGTTGAAAGTGGCAACCCCCACACCTGCTGATGCGGTTATGCATAGCTTCTTACACTGAGTGCAGCAGTAGCATATTTACACATCACCAGCTCACAAACAGATAACAGTGAAATCATCAAACAAGACAACAAAGCTCACACAATACATGTGAAAAGTGTTTTATGTCAGAAGTGACACAAATGCAGTTCACCAAGTGGCCACTACGGGCAGGTATCAAAACAGAGCAATTTCTCATTGACTCCCATGTTAAATAGGCCGTTTTCATAGCATTTTAAAACCTATTTAAGGCCTGATACATAAAACCTTCTAGTCTGTATGTTTAGGTCATATCTCCATTACAACACTGACGGGGGCGGGGGGGGGGGGATTATTTTGTACCAGGCTAGTTTTTATTCTATTGGAGGTTAAAATGTATGAATAATTAGGGGCGTGGCCTCTTGAGTGACAGCTAGCCGCTGGCCCTCACTTCGCCTCGGAAGTATACGTCAGCTAGATGGGCATATCTCCCCTCACCCAATAGCTGTGTCCCAATTCAGGTCACATCAATTCCCTTTTTTGGTAAGAGGAAATGAGGCGGAGTCAAAATCTGACAACATGGCGACGCGCATAGGTCAGGACGATTGGATGCAGTTGGAATAACTGAGATCAGCCCGTATGCTACATCCATTTGATATACTATCTATGCCCAAAACATATTAACTATGCTTGTAGAGAATAGAAACAGAAGCTCACCCTAACTAAAATCACACAAATGGGGAATGTACCATTTCCTTTAAACTATGAAGACTAGCTTGGCCACCATACTATGTCTCTACATTAAACTGATATACCATGTATCAACCATTATTAAATGTTTTATGCTGACCATCCTCCAAGCCTGCTCTCTCCATGACAGATTATTGACTCATTTGTGTTTTATTCCAGTCAATATCAAATTAGACTGCATATCCAATTTAATAAGGCTTTTGCTGTACCGGACACAGCACATCAAGTATGGAAGACCACTATAAAATGCTAAAGCCAGTGATGAAAGCATTGCCCCTTAGATGTAAACTGCTATGCTATTACAAAGATTAAAGGCATGGGGGGAGGGATCACATGGCTCCTTGCACTTTTTAATTATGACCCAAATTCAATTACTTTGCAACCTCATACTTTACAGAGGCCACAGGAAATTGCTCCAATCGAGTGACAGCGCTTGTGATTAAAACATGTTCACTTTGTGACACAAAAATGCTGATTTTCAAGCTTGGAGGTCACAGGAAACGGATGATGGAACAGGAAACAGTTAACCCATTCCTTACTAACTAATCCACCACGTGTCACCAGATCACATCACATGTTAGCATAGAGTCCATCGACACCACAGAAATAGCTGGGTTGTCAAAGAAAAAAAAAATTCATACTATTTTTAGTTTTTCAAGTTGAAATAGAATTGATTATTCACAAGTAACAAGGAATAAAATACAAATCTCATGGAAATCAAAATAAAGTTTAGCTTAGTTAGATTCCTGGGCTCAAAAGACCATGGGCCCCCCTCTATTGGCTGAGCCCTAGAAAGTTTTCCTAAGTGTAAGTAACTAATACTTCCAGGTTCAGTAAACAATGTGATGTCAGACAAGGCTCGAGAACCTAAATATTTCCACAACCGGTACAAGTATGAAATGTGCACGTGAGTATGCTCGTGTTCACAGTGTTCTGTGGAATTCTGCGCCAATGAGCAGCTTTATTAGAATGGGCGCCATTTTATAATCCACTGTCCTTCTTATAACAGGTCCATGGTTTAAATCCACCCTCTCTTCTTTATGTAGACTAGCCTTGGGGCTCAACACATCACTGCTCACCCTGCAGGAGGATGGATGTTAAGATGCTTGCAGACCAAGAGGCCTGCACGGATGAGACGTTACTGTTGTTATCTGCACTGTCGCAGCTGACACTGATAAAAACAAAAAATACAAAGAAAAGACCAGGAGAAGACTAAGCCTCAAAACGCACAAGTCAATATAAACGGTGAGATAGATCAGTGTTCCCAACCTTTTTAGCTTGTGACCTGTTCAAATAAATCCTTCTCCCACAGGTTGACCTGTTCAGGAATAATATCTTTACAGGCCTGGGGAGGTACAATTGCCTTTAAATGAGTTAGAATGCCAAAAGAAATTAGAGGATAATCTTCAACATAAACTGCATGTAGCAGAAGTGTATCTTGTTGAGCAGCTTGAAGTTGAGTTGGTACATATTGGTCTGTTTAGAAAATTGCATTTATAGGATAATATTGTGCTTTGAGACCTCTAAATAACAAAAATAATTAAAATGCAGTATTACAAAATACATTTTCCAGAAGAAACCATTTCATTAATCCTGTCTAAAGATAAAAACATGTGGGATGAGACCACTTTTAGCAGTGGGCCTCAGAATATCTACTGATTCTCTTTCTGTATGTCTGTGTATATGTATGTGTAAATGTGTTCTAGGATGTGGTGTAGTTTATTGAACACTGTGTGTAGATAGAAAATTAGAGTATTGGGCATTTCGATGAGAAACAATAAGGGATTGGAGGTACAATCTTTTACACTTAATGGTGGTAACAGCCCTCAATTTCCATTTTTTTTTTTCAAGTTTGCTTTATGTTTATTGAGGCTCAAAATAATTTTGCTCTTTTTCAATTAACTTCAAATGTGGTGTTTATTAAAAGGGAATATGTGAGTATGCTATAGTATTCACTTGGACACCTTAGGCCTGGGGGGTGTAAAATAAATGTTTCCATGTTTAAATAGGAAGCGCAAGGGAATAGGTGTTTGGCTTAGTGGTTGGAAAGATGAAATCAATGTGAATGCAAAATGATGTACTTTAACTGGAGATACTGGACGGACTAAATATTTAAGATAAGTTAATTTATAGGACATTATAGTCTTCTAGGGTTGAAAATTATGTTTTTTTTTTCAAGCAACACAGTTTGAGTTATGAGTTTCTTCCACAACAAAAATACAAAGACGTAATGCCTCATCTCAAAGTTATTAAATCTGGTCAAATAACTTAATCGAATGTGATAAGAAGAGTGTTTGACCCTCTTCCCGTCTTTCATATATGGCATGGAATGATCCTTTTTTTGAATTTGTTATTGAAATTGAAATTTTTGACGGTTATTTGTATAAATAAGGTTCTCAGTAAATAAAGTAACCCTTTTTAAGAACGTAAACAAAAGCAAGAAACATATAAAAACATATATTAAAATACTGAGCATTGGAGCCTTGGTTGCCACTTGATTCAGCATTGTTTGTTGGAAATATGATGGTATTATCCATAAAAAGTAACATAATCACGTACAAAAAATGCATTGATCAAATTTCTCTTTTCACTAGTGGGTGTAACTGTATAATGTATGTACAAAAACCTATTAATGTTGAAATTTTTTATAGTATAATGACTGAACCGTTCCAACAAGATCCTTGTACGCCCTTCATGAAAGATACAATTAATCAAAGTAAGTAAAGGTCTACTCCCTAAACTGTGTTGCAGCTATTAATACATAACTGTAATTTACTGTCGCACAAAATAAAACTGATTGAACATCTGCCAGGAAAGTGACAAACTCTGCTTGTGTCCATTCAAGCTTGCTATTTAATTTGTCCAAATATCCCAATATAGAGCAGTGTTAATTTCGTAGACTAAGACTACGACGAAAAATATTCGTCAACAAACCTTTTTCATGCACGAAAACTAAATAAAAACTAAATAAAAAGGCAGATATGATGACGAAGACTGAGACGAATATAACTAACACTATAGTCTACGAATAGGAACGAGACGAAACTGTTAGGGCGGGACGAATGGAGAACAGATCCAATCAGAACTGTGGGACAAGTTGGGAAGAAGCAGTGCAAAGCAGCGAATGCAACCCTGTGTCGGTGAAAATCGACGGGAGAACGCGCCAGTGTGAGCGGGTGGAGTGAGCCGCTGTGCAGAAAAACTCTCTGGTTTGATGGACAAAATGATAGTCAGGGATATCCTGCCCGTTAACGTTGTCTAGGGGAACGGCTAAGTTCCGCGATCTGTTTGTAGTAGGCTGTGTCTCGAGCTTGAACACAGAGCCATGTCCCCAAACTGACTGCGCAACTATATAGGAAATTAACTGTGAAACTGCCGCCTCCCTCCGTTAGTTTCTGTTTTCACCCGAGTAAGTTAAAATCAACTCCGACGCATGGACAGCGTTCAATTAAAACCTCTAATTTTATTATCAAAAAGGCTTTGATGTAAAAGAAGTCCGAACACACACAGCGGCAGCAGTGTTGCTTAAAGGAAAGCGCTGTTGCTCACTTTTATCAGCACGTAAACTTCGTGCTGCTGCTGCCCAGGGGCGGCCTTAACGATCTCGGGGCCCGTTTCAAGACTTAGTGTGGGGCCCCCCACTTATTTTTTTTATTTTATTTATTTTCTATTTTTTATAAATGATGCTTGTGCATGCTCCCCGCAAAAAGAAAAAAGATTGTGAAATCCAGTTGGTTCATATACGGATCATGAGATAATGGTCCCTTGGCACAGGCTCTTAAAGCCCTCCCTCCCCCCTATCCAGTCAGGTACACTGATTGTATGTGAGATTATTACGAATGAAATAGAATACATGTTTTGTATTACAACCATTACATCTGTGTGTGTATTGCATATTCAAAACTTAATACCATTCAATGAAGAAAAACACTTAGTCGACGAAGTCCGCTGTAGATTTAGTCAACTAAAATCTGTTTATATTTAGTAGACTAAGACTAGACTAAGACTAAAATATTTCAGATGACTAGAATAGGACTAAGACTAAATGGTGTGATATTCAAAAGACTAAGACTAAATCAGAATGTGCTGCCAAAATTAACACTGATATAGAGTCCAAATATGCTTGCACGATTGTATACACACATTGCTATTTCTAGTTGTTTTTCTAGTTGGTGAATGTGGATACACATCTGTTGTGTTAGAATAAATGTTTGTCTATTATGACATATATCCACATTATTTCATGCACATTTAAATGTGTGGCTTTGCCAATAATAAGTAGTCAATGCAGTTTCGGTACTAAAATATATTCTTTTGTCGGGTTATTATTCTCTCATCTGGGCTGTCTCTAGAATAGAGAACGCCTCATATGTTGGTTGATTACATCTCTGTAGAAGGACCAGTATGTGTGTTCCAATTATAGGTTATAATTTGAAGGGGGTGCTGTATTATACCAAAACAGTTCCCAATTACGCTCACTTCATGTGGGCAAAATGATTAGATTTTGCACAACTAGGGATTGCTGCTCAATGACGCATACAACAACAACTGCATGAGTCGCGTCCATATTTCCAACAAATTTTCCACCAACATGTTGCCTGAAATATTTTTGCTGTGGCTGGCTGTGGTGAAAAACAGGATTTGGCAGAGCAGCAAACTTTAATGGACGAGACTTTATTATGATATGACAGACAATATAGTTAGCGTATTAAGCTCTGAACTTGTCAGACTTAACTAAAAGCATAAGCATGTAGTTGGACGCTGAGCAGAGGTGGGATGAAACAGAGCAATGATCAATAAATCTGGTGGAGAATTGATTCATCTTTGTACTACATAATCCAAAAATCTCCCTCTCTATATATATTTTTTTTAGTGATTAATGTTATAGGTTCTTCTCACTAAATGGCTATTTTAGCGGGTTAACATTTTGGTATAACAGCTGCTAATAATTATTCTACGGGGGAGAAAAAATGTATGTGAGCTGACTCAATAATGAAGACAAGTGTTTGTACACATTGCTGTATAGTACCTATCCCTCACATTCCTTGTTCCTTTACTGGCTGACTTCCACTGTGTTTAAAAAAGTTAATCCTCCATTAAAAAAGCAGACATGATTAAATTCTATATTTTCTCAAAAGGAAGTTTCACTACCTTCACATATAAAGGTCAAGCAGTTATTTCATGGTCATAATGTGTTCAGTAAGAATGCCCAATTGACATGACATACACATACAGGGACTGCAACATAGTTATTGAAAGTATGTATGAACCACTTTTAAAGAATCCAATATTATGTCGATAGTATGCAAATTAAAACTAAATTTACTTTCTTGAACTATCTTCAGATGTCGTCCTGGCACATGTTGCCTGTAGCCATGCTTTTCCCAGCTGGGCTGAATAGACGTCATGGTTAAATAACTTGGTGGGCACCTGAAAAACACATGGCTCTCCACAGCGAGCTATTTTACATTCAAGCCCACTGCCGAGGGAACACTCAAGCATAGTTTAGCGGTAAGGACGTGATACCCATAAAACATACTCAGTCCCAGGGAAGAGTTATCATTGACTCTCCTCCCTGCCTCCTGCCTGCAGTAGATTACATGTCAAAACTGGCACAGCGAGCAGATATTTCAGCCAATAAGCACGGGGTGGAGGGGAGAGCAGGGCCCCATCTCAAGAGTGACATTGCACGTTCCTTTGCTGAGAGAGAGGTGCTCGGGCTGACCCCTTGATCCTATTGTTCTTAAGAGTGATGGTGGACCATAAACCTTCCCGACATCAGCGAGATGAAATGTAGAAACAGGGGAGGCAAAAAAGATTACAGGCCTGAGGGATGAAATGCTCAATCTTCTCACACACGCACACACACACACACACACACACACACACGCGCGCACACACACACACACATACACAGCTGCAGAGATGGTTTCCATCATGGTGTACGGTTGGCAGTTCACAGTACTAATAAGCCAATGGCAAAAAAAAATCAATACATCCAAATTTCATACAAATCACTGCAGATGCTAATTTAATGGGAACCCCCTTCCCCCGTGCACACTATAAGTATTCAGATTTGGTCTGTAGACTAATGCAGACTATTTGTTCGAGAAAGAAAGTAGGACAAAAAATTACTAAATTCATTTCATCAAAGAAAGAATATACTGTATAAACTCAGCCAGAGTCCAACAGGCACATGTTAATGCACCGAAGCATGTCCTGACTGCAGATGAACCCCTCTTTGATCAGCATCGTAAGAAATCCTCTTGCAAGCCAACTCTAATATCAACAAAACACATTTTCATAGATGCCCGTTAGCCATTGTAATTAAACAGTATCAGTTTATCAAAGTTTGGACCAGGCCTGGGGTTATTATGTAATGATGTAATACTGTAGTATGGGAGCTGTTGCCTGTGTCCTTAAAAATACTTCAGAACCTCTATTACAAAAGAGAGTTGCCCCGTTGCATGAAACATTTAGTAAAGAGCCGGTAACACATTTAACATTCTAACTGCAAAATTATCTTATTTGTATGAAACTGAAAATCTATCCTGTTTATATATAATATTATTATGCAGTATATTTTAAAATACAGTCCCAAAGGCCAGAATATACCCAGTACATAGAGTTGTTGGATTTAACTTAACTCCTATAACTGTCAGTGTTTGATGTGACAGCAAAAGCAGTAGAAAAACTTTAATTGTTGCAGACCTGTAGACAAACAAAACTGTGGGGACTAATAATCAACTACAGCGTTCTCCTTCCATCACCTCTGTTGTATGAGGTTCCAAGAATGATTAAGCAGAGTCCAGGTGCAGTGCCTACAGTGGGTATGTTGGCTCTGCTTTGGGAGCAATGACTACGCTGAGGTGTGTATTCTGTTATCCTGAGAAAATCATTTGACTTGTCACTTATCATCAAAGTTATGCACAGCAGAGCCTCTGAGAAGCAGTGCTGATTCATGCGTTTGATGTGTAGTGACAAGGCTAAAGTTACAGTATTTCTTCTGCTCCCTGAAGACCTCATGGATAACACATACATTGAGTCCTTAGGGTCTAAATGTGGATCTGGAAGAAGACCATTTATTTATATAAACAGCCTTTTCAAATTGAGGGGGGCACACTTATACAATATACATACTAAATAAAAAAATATATAAATGTAATGTTTGGAGGTTTATGATGTACAAAATAATATTTTTTGGTGACAAATTACAGTAGAAACGTGAATAAATGAATAGAGAAACATACCAAATGCAGATGCTTCTACACAGGTGTACTATACAATAAATCAGTAAACATCCCATGATTCTCTTTGGTGTGTATAAATATGACAAAAAAGTTGATTCTGATTTGTATCAGGATGGCAAGAGGAAAATATCTCAATGTCTTTGAAAGAGAGCATTTTTGGAGGACAAAATCTGCTTAACTGGCCACTGTTTTCATAGGATCAAGGACTTAAGTGAAATATGCATTTAGATCTATGGGAAAGATTTCAGTGAATTGGGTCAGAAACGTTGGTCAACAGAGCACATGGGATGATTGTGACACTTGTGCATTAGTGTGATAAGTCAAAGAAAATGTTAGGTCAGGTAAATGAAAATGTAATTCATGCTGTGATCAGAAAAGCAAGAACAGTCTGTACATAAAAGAGGGATATTAAAGTAGGGCTACAAGGCATACATCCTTCCTTACAAAGATGACAGCACATTTGAGAGTTCAATGATTAAAAAAACACAGTCACTGGTCTACAGAGCTGTGGAATAAACAGAGGTGGTAAACTTTAAACTATGTATCGCCTGAGATACAACCACAATGAAATCAGTAGCCTTCACTTACATTTCATTTGAAATAAAATAACAATGCAAACAAACAAAAAAAAATTAAACGGTTGTATTTTAATGTGGACATTCTCATAACTGGGAATTGAGCCTTAATAGTGGAATATTTTAGCTATGACTAAATCAATTTTTTATAATGATGAAATCGTATCAATTTCATGGTTAATCAATACATTTGGGCAAAGCATCACATAACAGTTAAATACATATTCTATGGTCCTTTTTTACGTGAAAGTGGTTTTAATATGTGTGGCACTGTTTATTAATTATTTATTATTTGCCCCCCTTTTAAATTTTAAAGCTACAACAGAGGTTAACTATGGTGTTTAATAATATACCACAAGGTATTTTGAATGGGTATATTTTAATCTAGTCAAACTCGTCTTCGCCAGCAGGGGGCGCTCTAGGCCTTGCACTTGGCTGTGCATCGGTGACTGACGGCAGTAGCGCCGAAGTAGTTGTATACAGGAACAATGTACTGAGATCGCAACTTGAATGTTCACATAGTGTTTTCATATTTCCAACAGGTATGCTAAACACACACTACTGAAATGTTTAGTAGAGATTAGACTTTCCCCTGTTTTAATAGGAACATTGAAGTTGGCCATGGCTAAGGGTGTTGATATTTTGTATTTGGACGAGCCAGTGTTTTAAGATTGCGGCGCCGATAGCAATGACGCAGCTAAATCAATAAGCTAGTCACGTCCTTTCCGTTTGGGGCCAACACGAGTGTGACGAGTGTAATAACTATTTGTAGCTATGTATGGTTGGGGCACGGGAGTGAGGACAGACTGTTTTGGGCATGATGAACCGAGTGAATGTGTCGGTAGACGGAATAAGCCGTGGTTATTGATGAACGGGGCCGAGCTAGTCCCCGCTAGCATGCTAATGCTAAGGCTCATAGCCGTTGGGTATTTCCTCCCGGTCACGACAGTTAAAGGGACAGTTCTTTGTTTTGATAAGAGTGTAATAGAGTCTGTGTTGAAATGCTTTTGTTTTGGTGTCTTTGAGAGTACTGTTAGAATAAAACAGGTGCTGACTGTGGGTTAAAGAATAGTTATATTAGGCTAAGGCAGTACATAGGTGTAGTTCATAAAGGTTTAACAACAAGAAAGCAGTAATGATAACTAGTGATGAATCAGAGTAATAAGACCAGGTTATACAGTGATTCTGTTTGGAGTAATGTTATTTTAATGCTCAAGGTCATTGGAGTTTATGCATGTATGTTTACCTTTGTTTACAGTGTGTTTAAAGAGGTATTTCTACACTTAAAAGAGACAGTATTTTCATAGCTGAGGTTACATACTAATACTTACCTGTGGGCCCTGTGATAGTAAAGTGAACATGTATTTAGGTGCCTAGCATGGGTAATTAGACTAGTAAAGAGATACAGTGAATTGTGCTAAGAGTGGCAGGTCTATTGCAAGTGTATTTAATGTGTATTATAAGGTGTATTGTTATTGAGAGTAGGTGTTTTGAGATGTATTAGATTAGATGACTGACGGCAGTAGCGCCGAAGTAGTTGTATACAGGAACAATGTACTGAGATCGCAACTTGAATGTTCACATAGTGTTTTCATATTTCCAACAGGAAATACATGTGTTGCAGCAGAACGAACGGAGCTTCATTTCTATACCTGTAACATATGCTTTGAATTTAGTCAAAAAGTGTGTATTTATGTTTTCCGAGGCAGTCAAACATGTATAATGTGTGTGTATTCATCGTCTGAGGAAGTTCTAAATTTGTTCACAGAATACAAATAAATTTAGGTACGAAAATATTGATAAATCACCTATTTGTGCGTGAAATGTTTGTTCGCATGGTTTAGGCACACATTTGTACCTACGCACTGTTAGTAAATGAGGGCCATTGATGATTTTTGATGGATGTTTTATACAGTGCTCTCACATTCATCAAAACACCATGATGAAATAGCATTTGGCAGGAATGGTGTTGATCCCACCAGTATATTTTTAGAGTTGATGGCATACTATTTTTTATTTGTATTTTTTTTATTGGACCTCTCTACTTTAAATATCAATGTTGAGGTAATAAGTGACTATCAAGATATATAGTGCTTGAATTAAATAGAAATCTAAGCAGTTTGAAGTAGCAGCGAAAGGTTGGTCCTTGTTATGACATGGTATAGTTTTTGAGAATCATTAAATATAATTGTATAGCTCACTTTAATCTGCAGATTGCTTGCATCTGTACTTGCAACCTAAAGTGTGACGGTATTTAAATGGCCGAAACAAAACTCTTAATATTTTGCACCAAGTTTGTCGTTGGTATGTTCTCCCAAAACCCCATTAAAAGTTGCATGATAATGGCACTTAAAACCACATGAAAAATAAGGCAAGCATGTGTCAAATGTATACAATATATTTATGGACCCATTAGACTAATTTGTTTCAGCATAAGCCTTCATTCACACTGCTAATGGAGCCCGTTTGTTGTTTTTTGGCAGCGCACCAGGCCGCAAGGTCATCCAGAAGGGTGTACCAGGCATAACTCCTTCATCTCTTTTATGTGGATGATCCTACTTTCAACATTATGAAGGTTGTACTCAGATTCATCTTCATACGGCTATTGTTAACAAAAGGAATGATGCCCAACGGCAACACAAATTATTTGTCCTTTTTATCATAGGCCAAGGATAAGATATTAGATATTCAATGATGGCAGGGAACATTCTGATCATGACAATCTCTTCCTGTTGTGTAATTCCCTTGACTGGCACCCAACCAAACAACCATAGCTTGATATTGTGTTGCATATTAAAATCTGTGATTCATGTAACTTTATTTTTTGTGCCAATCCCTCGACAAGATTTGATTTGATTGTCATAGGAAGATTCTGTTGGAGCTTTCTAGGACCTGTTTTTTGATGACCTTGGCTTTTTTAATAAAAAATATTCTCATATGTGGGTCAATGACGAATAAGGGTTGTCATGATGGTTTTTTGAAAATCTTTCAAAAATATATTTTAAAAGTATCCTTGAATCAATTTAAAATATACATTTTGTGTTTCTGTTAGTTTTATTTCATGGGAAATGGGATTTACACAATTTTCTACTAAAAGTAGGCCCAAATGGACCTGACAATGTCAAATGGTGTAACCACAAAAGAATAAGAAATATTCATTATTTTGTCCACCATAGTGTAATATGAGTGTAACTCATAAGAATAATAACTTCCATTTCAAAATATCACATGAAAAAAGATTTTATTTGGATAACCCCTAAATCTAAATTGTATGCGTTTTTGCAATTTTGAGCAGGACGTTAGCTGGAAACATCTTGTTTTCTAAATAATTGTTGACCAATCGTGTTAAAAGTATTCAAAATGATTTAATACATTTAAGAAGAGTAATCAATTCTGGCCTACATTAATTTACATGTACATTTTGATTTTTTTAGGAAAAATACTGGTTACACCATTTGACACAAACCAGTTACACCACTTGACGGTGTTGCTTCTACAGCCAAAAAGTTTCATAAACAACACTGAAATCAGGCACTACAGTCAAGATAGTTACTGTGTTTGGACTTGCCATTGGATTTTGTTTTCATGTACTTAAAACATTGGTCAACAAATACCATTAAGGTGACTATGGAGTAATTATTCTATCTTTATTCACGAGCGTGGTCTTCTGGTTCAAGAGCATGCCGTATTGTTTTCACATTCAGATGTTGTAATTATATGCTCTTAAACCTAAAGAAAAAACACTCTTAAATAAAGATCTCCATGGATGACAAAAATGTTCTAGGGTCAAACTCATTTGATTGTATTTATGGAAAAAATTCAATCAACAACAAAAAGTCTTAACAAATTGTGTATTTGTGCGTTTAAGTGTGTCTATGTTTGTTTGTGAGAAAGAGCTAGGTGGCTGGGTAGAAGAGACTAGGAGATTCATGTATGTTAAGGGTCCTGCTCCTGCATTCCCTTTTAAACAGTGAATTCATATCTAGTTATATCAATCTGAAAGCAAGGTATTATTTGGTTGACGTTATGCCTTGTGATCTGACAATCTACATTTAAGAAAAAAGCTTGCAGCAGCACATGTGAGTGTGAGTGCACGCTTGTTTCTGTTCATGAAAACTACCTTTCCTGTCCTCTTTTTGCAAGGTAATTGGCTTGTTTCCTCTTTTGAATGTGGCATCTATTGTAGAGAAAGTGGCTCAATTCTGCAGCCTAAATTTGATTAACATTTTCTACTATTCACAAATTGTTGGAGTTCTAGGTATTTAAAGCTGCTGTTCATCCTTCCACATTAGGTGTCACTGTTCATATGCTTCATTTATATAATGTATTCATGTATTATGAAATTATGTGACATTAAAATGAAAAGGAATTATATAAAAATATGCATTGAAGCTAAGCATGAATTAAAAAATCACAAAATCATGCCACTTAATGATTTCATCCTAGCCGTACCTAGCTTTGGTGATAAAGTTGTGGAAATACCAACTATTTTTAGAAGATACAAACAATAATAACCTAAAACTGGTTTAAAAAAGTAATTGAGCTCATATTTCATTTTAAACCAGTATCATAAACTAGTGAATTTTGAAAAAAATTGACAAAAACCGAGATGTTTGTCAAATTAGTCAAATGGTGTAACCGGTTACACCATTTGACATTTCGACTAAAAATCGATTTTGACAGGCATTATCATGGACTCATATCTGAGGACATGGTATTGGTGTGAATACATCAAATATAATTCTTAAAACAAATAATACTATTTATGTAAAAAATATTTTTTCAACGTTTTATTTGGGTTACACCATTTGACATGTAACCCAAATGATACTTGACATACTCTAAAAGTGCAAATATCTTATATTTCTTGGAGAGCTCTTAACTTTGGAATGCAGCAGTCATGTTCATCAGGGGTCCTTTACTGTTCTTAAAGATTTGAACAAAATGGCACCTTGAATGATGGTTACACCACTTGACAATTCAGGACATTCGCTCGCTCCCCAAATTATTAGAACAAATATGAAAGTTGTATTTAAATATAATGTATATACTCACAATGACCTCCATTTTAGGATAATGCCAAAATAGTTTATAGGATGTTATATTGAGAAATTCACTGTATTTAAGCAAGTTACATTTTGTGGTACGAAGTTTTGACGGTTACACCACTTAGACATTTTTGCCTTTTATCTCCAAATATTCTCTCAAAATTGAATAAAACCAAAAACTTTCTAATAGGGTCTCTAGAAATTAATGTGTTACAGTAATGTGTAAGCTTTTTTTTTGTTTCCACATTTTCAAATTTAATTTAACCTTACGGACACAAAAAAATGGGCGTCACGTCATTGACCCATGTAAGTCTCTTTATTGTGCACAGTGCCTTTATACAGCATTGAGATGGATACCATAAACTCAGCACACACATCACATCTCTCCTCTCTGCTATGAGTTAGGCTGTTGTTTGTTCCTCAAGGGCATGCCGCAACTTACTGTCATACACTAAGTTACACCAACCAACCAACAACTCCACTTCAGGTTTCTAATCCTCCTCCCATCATCATCCAGCATCATTCTTGAAACACTGACAACTGATTGCCTTTGTCCTCAACCAGACTGGGCTCCTCATCAACGCACCAGATCAGCTGCTGAGAGCCCGTCACGCCTGAGTGATCGGCCTGGATCCCTCACTGACCACAGGCTTCTCTATCCTCATTCTCTCTTTCCCTTTGTATCGTTTCATACCTCTCCCTGTCTCATGTTCTACCCTAACCCATGCTCAACTTGTCTTTCGCTCATGTTTTCATTGTCTTTCCCTCCACTCACACTCAGTACAATGCCCGGAATTCTGTGTTGGTGTACAGCTTCAGCGGTGTAAGCCTGTCCCAAGTTACATCAGCAGCGCAATCAATCACACAGCCTGTCCTGCCGCCTTTCAATCTCCTGAAGAGCAACTGACATGTATGCCGTCAACTCCCCGTCATTCACCCAAACACCCAGAGAAATGTAAGGTCTGCAAAGGTCTTTAGAAGAGAGCACAGATCATTTTGTTTTTTCGCAAGAAACTCCCATGCCGAATGCAAAGAGATAAATAAAATAATTAGGCTAGGTTTTCTTATATTCCATTAAGATGTAGGTTATGGAATGGAACTGTACTTGGACAGTCCAACAAATGTGAATGTGACGAAACATAATGTCAAAGTGAGCAGGGATTCTTCTCCTGTGTTCTGAGTCCCAGGCTGTTCTCGCTGGTTCTGATTTTCCTATGTTGTGACCCCCAGACACAAGCTGGCTCTAAGGGTTCTGTGTTCTGACCCCCAGACTGTGTTCTAATATAACTGGTTCTATCTTTCATTTGACTCTTATTAAAACCTTTTGAATTATGATATGTTGTATTTGATTTTGTTCAGAGTTACTTTCAAGTGTTTAGAAAATTTGCTTTGCTTAATTGACCAAACCCCATCATTCTTTTACTAGTCCGACATTAGTTCTGGAATGTGTGGCTAGCTTTCAGGATTCTAACTGTTACAATATGTGTTGTTATGGTAGTTTCAGAGTGGAAAAAGTAAGTGGACCAGTTTACCACTAGCTGGTTCACCCCCTTGATTTTTCTGGTATGTCTCAGTTTACCCCACAGCTGGGGTAAAGTGAGCCTCATGACAACTTTTAAACAATCATATTTTCACTGTCCTTTGTCTTGAAAAAATTCTGCTAATGCCCATTTCTAGGAAACATCCTGAATTAATGGGAAATGTGTAATTTTGAGTGATAAATCATTTTAGCTCGCTTAGAGGGGAGCAAATGTAAAAAGTGGCTCAGATTACCCCGTTCTCCCCTATATTAATAGTGATGTGTTAAATGTGCACTCTCATGCTGGCTTTCCATTAAATACACTTAATGCTATCTGCATTACATTTATATGCTTCGTTCTGTGTGAAACAGTAATGTATCACTCCTCATACATGTCAAGCTCTCATGCAATTTATAAGGTATTAAAAGTCTGACTCATGGTTGGGAAATCAGCAGTCTGGCAGTTACTGAACAGTGTGTAAAATGTAGCCAGCAAACTAGTTGATAAATTATTTATAATTGATTTGAAATAAACAATAAAAGGAATCCCCTATTAAATTCACAAATACCTATGAATGCTTCACATTCTGCTATGTCAGCTTTATCATATTTTGTATATACTGTGCCAAAATAAGTTTTTGAACTACTTATGTCCGCAGCCTCTGGGCAGATTGAAAAATGTGCTGATGGCCAATGCTGGGTCTATAACCATATCCATTTAGGAACCAACATGAACGTCTAAAACCATGAATGTATTTTTATGAATGAACAATTCCCCTAAAGAGGGTAGCTGTGTTAATATGCAATTCATTAGCTTCAATCAGTAGGGAACTTCATAGGTAAAGTTATTGTCCTTGCAGGTACTATATAATTGGTGGGAATGCAGTAGCAAAGACTTCAAAGCCACAGGAGATGTGTCTAATTTACACAGCAATAAACAGCCCGGTAGCAAAGGTCTTCCATCTGCTGCCTGAAAATGCAGAGACCGTGCAGGGTGAACTGTTGTCCTGTTTAAAGACAAGTTAACTAGCAAAAGTGCTTGTGGCAGTTTGACCTTTCACGAATCAGACCAATGCTTGAAACAGCTTCACTTGTGATGATCCCAGACATGCCTCACAGCATGAATACTGAGAAGGCTTCAAAAGAGCATTTGATGAAGCTACAAAGACATCCACCAAGGGAGACATCCAGTTGCCAAATAATGGAGGACAGGTGCATCTGCTTTGCCGAAGCACTGTGCTATGAGTAAACAAAACCATGACAAAGAGAGGGAGGGACGGAGGGTGGGGGGAGAGGAGGAATACGATGGGTCCAAAAGCGCACAGAGAAATAGTGGGGTTGTGTGCGTGTGGCCTCCCATGGCTCTGCAGAGGGAAAGGATCACTGTATAAAGTAAAAATGTCTGTTCATTGAGGTACAGCTGTTGCTAACGTTTTAACAGTTGGGTAAGACAGGCCCCTGGTCATTTCACACAACACTGGTGCTTTCCTTAGTCAACCCCTCAAAATGCTTTGAAAAGAGGTCAGCTTTTGACGATTCCAACAAGATGTCTGTCTCTGAGATGGAAGGCGACCAGGGGGAAGTGAATGAGAAAAATGCCGGAAACATGTTAGTGAACACTGCATCATTTGCGATCCCAAACGAATCTCCCAGTCTCTCTGGACAATACAAATGAACAGTGAAAGGTCCCTGTGGTTGGAGTTATACATGTGGAGAGGAAAATTTGTATTCCCCCTGCTGGAGTCTGGCGGTGGAGGGTTTTGGCTGACCAGACCTGTCGGCTCCTAATGATGAAAAAGGTGGTGGGATGTATGTGTGTGCAAATTGCACATGATGAGGGTTTCCGTCCGTTAAAACTTCTCCGTCAGAGGAATTACACATGCCTGTAATCTAATCGAGGTAGTTACAAAAACAACTCTGACAAAAGACAGTATTTACTCCGCGAAGCATTATGTGTTAAGGTCCATTTATTGTGGGCCAGGCAGCACCTTGCACTGATATCTAAAATCATGGTACTTCAAATCAACTTAATCTTGTTGTAGATCATGTGATGGCTGACAAAGCTGGCTAGTCCACTATGTTCATTCCCATCTGCTAGTGGAAATGAAGGAGACGCTTACTGTGAAGGTGCACCAAGGAATCATGTTGATTCACTCCCCCAACCCTGTGATAACAAAAAAGAAAAAGTATTTGCTTAGGTTCAAGCTGCTCCTTAAGGACTCATCCCACAAGCCTGGGGCAAACTGTGTTTTGAGACTAGTCCTTTTATAGGTAGTATGCATCCGACGGCCCAGGGTAAATGCCACTGTGACTAAGGTATTTGCAGGAGGAGAGCAGGTGAATTCATGATACTTCTTCAGGCTTGCTTTTTCCCAACAACTTTGTCCCAAGGCCCATTCAGTTACTTGCATTTATAGTAGGGAAGAAATAACTCTGAATACATGTTTACATTTGTATAATTGCTTTTGGCTTTGCTTTAAGATTGTCTTAGTAAATAGTATGTTTTATTTGCCCTAATGTTTCTGAACAGAAGTGTATTGGTCTGACCGGAGCTAACAACTTGAGCTCATATAATCTACAACAATATGTTTTTAGATTGTTAAGCTATTCTTAAAACCAGTAAATAAACTACTGCACATAAAATAGTAGAAAGTACAAAGACTGACTTCCGCCACTTTCACAGACGGGGTTAAAGATTAATTTGGTTTCATCTGAACGTGTCTGCTCACAGCATGTGTTCTCCAACTCTGTTATTGTATTTCATCTGATTTGACAGGGCAAGTCAAACCAGCTGTTTCCTAGGCAGAGTTATAAGCTAAGGTCGGCCGGCAAACAAAGAACATTTAGTACAGCATTGGCAGTGGGCGATATATATGTTCCGATTTAAGAGAACGTGAATGCTCTACACCTTCCCCTGTAGTTATCAGGAGGGAATTTGTGTAATGAATTGTGGAGTCGCCATGCTTTCGTCATCACTCAAATAGGCCTGTGGGGGCTGATAGGTGATGGAGGTTTAACGTGAATGCAAAGCGAGGTCTGTAATTGTGGAAATGCGAGCAAAAATACTGAAGAGAAGATACAGCAGGGAGTGAGAGGAGCCTTATGGGCCGCAAGGGAATAAGTAGCAACATGGTTCTTCTTGGATCCAGTGTGAACCTCTAATGTTATCACTGCTTTTACAGACCTTTCTATTTGATGGTTACATTGAAAACACAGAACCGAGCAACTGGCTTTAACAAAAGAAAATCAAAAATTAGAAAACAAAAACATTAAATACCCGACAGGTCATTTTCCAGACCTTTCGATCCATAATCTGCAAAGACTCATATTTCCTGTTCAGTAATTCAGAGAGTAAACACATGTTTCTTCAAACCTTAACCCACGCAGAGTTACAAACAAGAAATAATAGCGGTTTACTCTTGATTTTAAGAAAACCTTCAATACAAACAAGTCTAAAATGTCGAATCTATAATTGAGCTGGACTCCTTTTTGCATTGTAGCAACAAATAAGCCCACTCTCATTTCTGCTTGTGGCCAACTCCAAGTTTAGATAGTATGGCCTTGAAGTCTCACTTTCTTCATCTGGCTTGATACATGGGCAGTTTATGGAATGATCTTACTTCACTTTGAAATTTTAATAGCTCTCATAAACCTGCACTGAGTTGTGAGGTGATAATATAGCACTTTGCAATATAAATTATCCTGAGGAAGAACTTCCTGAACTAAATTCTAATTTAAATGGACAATCTCCATTCAGAATTCCATTTACCCCAGGACTAGGGTTAATGTATGTCTGCAAAACTGGCCCTAAAACACACACTTTATATTAAGTAATTAAAAATAAATGCCTAGTTCAGCATGATTTTAACACTTGGTATTCCCAAAATACATATGTATTGGTGTGACTGGTCAGTTTTTTGGCCTGTCACTTTTACTGCAGACTTACCTATTTAGAAGGCAGGATCATCAGTAATAACTCATAGATCACCGGATTGAAACACGGCACCCATTCATTCCTATGAAAGCTGCTCATTGGCGCAGGGAAGCCACCAGGAAGCATTAATGTGGAAATTCATGCGGCCCGGAAGCATGACGTAGCATGGACGTAGCGGCATTATGGACCTATCAAGAAAGAGGGCGGCAAGCATAGCGGACTGGTAGCGGATGTAGAATAATTCTCATTATGTAGCATTGTAAACTAAAGGTCTTAGCAAGCACAGTTGCATTGTTTACCGACCATAGGCGTATAAATCACTAACCCCCCGATGATTTGCTATATGTGATCGCTGTATGTAATCTTTAAACACTCCGTTTTTGTAAAGTTATACAGTGGTTAACAAGTTCTAAACGAAGATTCCTCCAGCCATCTACACCAAACTAGTGGGCTAGCGCTGTTTTGATAGCGTGTGTTACATCTTTATAGGTCCATGGTGCTTAAATTAACTATTGAAATCAACCAAACAAAAGGTTCAAATGCTTAAGTTAGCTGTTTAAAGTTTTCCTATAAGACCAAAGTTGCTGTGAATGCAATTGCCTTATCAGAATTTGTTTTATTTTCCTGCAGTGAGGCCGGGCCGAAACCGAAACCTTTGTTTCATGACGACTCTGTTTAGCTGCCCACGGCTGCCCACCCCTCCTCCTCCCTCGAAAACAAACTGAAAGCCGTTAAAAGACGTTGGGCAAATAAAGCGCTTCAGGTGGCGTTTTGAAATTAGAAAACTTCCATTTTATTAGTAAATGGTCTAAAGATAAGTATGAGCCTATGATTGATATCCAGAAACATTTTGCGGAGACACAATCTCGTTCGCCGCTTGTATTGTGTGGCCGGATGAAAATAAGCTCCTCCCACAACCCCATTCATAGCATGCAATACAATGGCTTGGCCACATGTCCATGCTGGCTGCCCGGAGAAGGCAGAGTCCTGGGGGCCTTAAATCCTGGATCGGGTGACGTTGAACAAACCGGATTATCCATTAATGGTATAGCTGCTACACGCTCTGGCCCGCCCCTGTTCCGCCCTCCCCTGTCTGCCCAAATCTGCCTGCACTCGCACTGCAGTCCGCTCAGTGTAACGGTAAAGCTAGGGGGCGGTGCCTGGTGCTATCCGGTTGCTATAGCCCCTTTTACACAGAGATTGCGGCATATTGACGGAACAACATCACTCCAAAATGCCGGCTTTGCTTGCTTCTGTGTTATTTACACAGAACCAAGCAACGCCGGCCTGCTGGCGCATCAGTAGCCCCTTTTACACAGCGCTCCGGAATGAAAGAGGTGCTTGTAAACAGCGTCAGGTGTGACGTAAACATTTAGCGCCGCGCCGGTCAGCTGCTTTACAACAACACTGGCCGGTGAATTGAGAGCAGAAGTGCTGGAGCTTGCAGTAAGAGGGCCGTATTTTACTGTCCCCACGATGTGCCAGTCCAACATCACTGGGACAGTTAACCAAACTGACTAAGTCAATCCGACCGCTTCACCTCTGTGTGTGTGTGTGTGTGTGTGTGTGTGTGTGTGTGTGTGTGTGTGTGTGTGTGTGTGTGTGTGTGTGTGTGTGTGTGTGTGTGTGTGTGTGTGTGTGTGTGTGTGTGTGTGTGTGTGTGTGTGTGTGTGTGTGTGTGTGTGTGTGTGTGTGTGTGTGTGTGTGTGTGTGTGTGTGTGTGTGTGTGTGTGTGTGTGTGTGTGTGTGTGTGTGTGTGACAGGTTGGTTGTGAGCGGGTCTCTTTGTGAGGGCAGAGATCTGCCAATCAGACATAAACATACACATACAACAAGAGCCCTCCGCTGCTCGTCGGGCTCCTGCTTCAGCTTGTCGGTCTTTATTTCTAGCAAGTGACCCGTTCGCTATACTTTATCCCTTACTTAGCCTAGCCTAGCTTTCCCATTGTACAACTTCTCCTGGGCAGAAATAGACTCATACACTCTGCAAAATGAAGCGCGGGGGTTTGGATTGAGCAACGGACCTTATGATCAGCTAGATTATACACCGTTCCTTTTATTTGGTGATTTTTACGGGACATCAGGCCGCCGTGGTTACACACGTCCTTCAACTGCTAAGATGGTCGCATGTTTAGAACATAGACTATGGAACGTCAAACGCCCCCCTGTTCCGCAACAACACGCTGGAGCATTTAAACAGAGAGGCGGAACTGATTGTGTCGGGAATCTTACTACCCCCCGAGGTAGTAAAATTCCCGGAACAATCTCTCGCACCTTTCTTCCCTCGTTCCGCAACTGTCACATTTATACAGCAGGGCGGAGGGCCGAAAGGCCGGCATATTCCCGGCTTTCACTGGCTGTGTAAAAGGGGCTTATGAGGACTGCACTGCAGACCTGGTCTGCTCTGATTGGCCAGGTTCCCGGCAGAGAGCAGACGGGGTCAGAGGGAAGTTGGGGGATCTTAAAGAGAGTTGTGTTTAGGCTATAAACTAGGGATGGGCACAAGTAGTGTTTCCGCTACTCGAGGAATCGCTTGAATTCCTCGAGGATCAATCGATTCCTCGTTAAACCTTTTTCTTTTTTTAGAACGCAGCACATCTGTCTGCAGAACAACGGTGCAACGCAATAAAGCCAATGCCCAGCGCTTAATGCTTATTGTCAAACAGTCACAGTTACCATATGATATTAAGGATTTATTGTCCACAATTTTAAAACACATTTTCCTAACTGAAAGCAATTAAATAGACGGGCCACAATTTAAACCGATCGAGTAGGTCTGAGGTGGGGAGAAAAACAAAGAGTAAAAAAAGCGGGCTGTAGTTGGCTAACAATCAAAATAGACACCATTTAAAATAAGAAGGGCAGCAAATACAATAAAATTATTGTCCTACAATTTAAATAGGCCTACATAGATAGGCTCAATAACTCACCAAAGCAGTAGAACTAGTAGTTGTATGTCCAACCGCGTAATGCTCACTCCGTGTCCGTGACTAATTACCGCGACTAATTCCTCATTAATGGAACGTTACACCGGTCGGCTTTTGAATCTCAATCCCATATTCCATATTAAAGGCTTCTTAACTGTCGTTGGCTCGGAGCAAATGTGCCCGAAGTCAGCCTGGCTTCTTTACGTGATTTTCCAAGTTTTCCAGCACTGAGTTCAGTGCCGCGGTGCTGTGGAGACCACACACTGGCTGCGCTGCACGGAGGTGGCAGTTATTTGCGGTTGCTCAGTTTATTTCACTTGGATCAAAATATTTAATTTTGTTAAAATATATTTCATCTGTTTTGTGCCGTTTTTTTTTACTCGTGTATAACATTTTAAAATAGGGCCGGCCTACAGGCTACAGACACTAAAAAAAAGGAAAAACAATCGATTTTCCTCATCCACCAATCGAGTTCATTTGAAACGAGGAGTACTCGAGTACTCGATTCCTCACGCCCATCCCTACAATAAACAAAGTCAGACAGGAATTCATGATGATTAATATACCATTTATATAGTGTTACCAGAGAGCTTGTACAGTAAATTACAGCAGACTTACCAAGTGATCAAATTCAGGCTTTTGACAGTTTTGATCTTAAGCATTTTTGCAAACAGGGTTTTCAGTTTGACGAATGCCACCAGGACAGCTTAGCACAGTGGGCTCCTCTTCTGAAGCGTGGTGTCTCCAGCTGTTGTATGATGTTGCCTGCTCTAGGACTATCAAAACACTCTGATTCTAAGCCGATCCCTCCTGTTAATAATGTTATTTGATGTTCTTCTTTGAATAATAAAACATGTTTTCTCCCAGATGTGAGCAGTATGTTGTATGGATACCTGAAAAATGCTGCAATACTTTCTTTTTTAAATCTTTTACAAAGTTTGCTAGCATGAACACTTCTGCCTTGTGAGTTACTCTCTTGCCTTAAATGGCTTTTATCAAGTAGTAGTCTGATTATTATCATCATCATCATCATCATCTCTCATGACCATATTTGATTAGAATTTTTTTTATTTTGACAGTGGTCCAGATCTGCTACTTTTCAGTCCTGAGACAGTTAATCCACAGAGACATTTTGACATTTGGAAGGAGGTGGGGATTGAACTCTGCATTAAGTGGACAACCGCTCTATCTACTGAGCCACAGTATAAACGGCAAACCTATTCATAAAGACCCACATTTAGAAGAATTTAGCCATCAAAGATCTACAACATGACAAACAATTGCATGACTTCTACTTGTACTTCCTTCCATCTGGCTTCTTTCTGAAACTAAATCTTGCCTTTTCTCGTCATGCCTATGTTGCAATATGAGACTTGTACCAGTTATTAAGGTACACTTTGTGTAGACCGAATGTTTGGGTTGAATTGGGAATATAAAAGCAAAAGTCATCATATGCACATGTGTTTTTGCAGATGTCGAAGAGGAGTAGGCAGCATTGATGCCAGAGGACATGCAGTGGACGAGCAATTGAGTGCTTGGAGATAATGAACATATGCGAGAGAGCAGCTCAAGTGGCAACTACTTGTGGGGAAGTAACCCTCAGGAACAGGGGGCCATAACGACCATATGCTACTCTTCCAGATATAAGTTGGTGGGAGAATGTATCAATGGATATATCCCTAGACTGTGAGTAGTGACCAAATTTGCCGAAAAATATGAACTTACATCGAGCAGAGGGATTTTCTATTAAAACCACATATTCCCAGACACTTTGCTATTGTACTTCATAGAAATGTCTCGCTATCAACTGGAGATGATGAGGTAAGTCACCGCTATCTATTAACAATCTGGCAACATTTGACATGGTAAAGTCAAGCAAAACATCTAAAAATGTGATTTTTTTTTTTTTTTACTTAAAGAGACTGAAGTTTCTATTTTTGACTGGAAGAAGTTGCAATGTCTGCAGATGGATTGTGTTGCTTATTAGGAATTGCGTTACAGCATTAAACAAGCTGAAACAGATAAACTTCACACCATGCCTGATTGATACAGCAAGGAAATTATATTAGCAACTACCATCATGAGCCATATACAATGTAAGCAATATGTATCTCAACGACAACACTATTTTGCGGTTATTTCGTATATGACCTGATTGTCAATTCAAGCCTCTTTCTCTGGGAACTCCAGTCCCATTTTCTAAGTGTAGTTTTTGAAAGTTCTGGAAAGCGAACCCTCATCTGCCTTCTAGAAGCCCTCAGAGGCACATCAATAAGCTAAGTATCATCCCACCAGATGGTAAAGCTGACTGGAGGATGGCCTCATTGCAGGTGATTATACATATGGAATGGTCCCACAAACCTGGGGATCAGACTCCCTACGGACAGCTGCAGAAAAAGCTTTTTTCTGAATAGCAGGTTGATCAACCTGCCCCCACCTCCCTGCTGTCCTCTGATCTGTAATGTGTGAAACCTGTGTGATTATGAGTAGCAGACCCTCGGTCCTGAAGCATTTCAGAGGTACCAAGGGACGGGACAATAACATGAGTGAAAGTTTCCTTTTTTATTCACCCCTTTACTGTATGAAAATATGAACTTTCAAGCTAAAGGTGTTGAGGCTGTTGCATACACAACATCTGTTCTCTGGCTGGCAGCCAACACCACCGTGTCCCACAGTTTGGTGCATGTCGGGAGGAAGGTGGTGTAACTGCTGTGCTTCACTGCATAGTGATTCATCACAGCTCATTGTCTTTCCTTTGTATCTACTCCATGTTGTGTACATAATGGATAAATGAATAAACGTCTGTCCACACAGTGAATTCATGAGGAATTGAATAGTGTCCTCAACTAAGGCCCTGTTCTCACGGCAACACGAAACGGTGCAAACGCGGAAAAATTCCCGCGGTTGCACTATATCATGTACATGAAAACAGCAAACGCAGGCATGAAACCGCAAGTTTTTGAGATCTACTCCCAGGGAGGATTTTTTGGAAAACACAACGGTTTTGGTTTCTTGTAAACACCGAAACCATTTTCCCTGATAACGCTGACGTCACGGCTCCACTTCAAGTATGCATAGTCTATAACATTTGCTGTCAAAATACCCACACGCGAGTTATAAAGTTAGAAGACAACATAACATGCACGGTGTCTCCGCGGCACCATCACTGTGATCAGCAGAGTGTTGTGCAGGGCTCAAATATAACACTCGCCAATTTAGTCTATAGTCTATTAGTAAGTTATTGATACCATGCACCCGCCACTTTGTCTGGGGAAAGATTTGTGCTCTGCCGGTATTTCTAGCAAAATAAACGTGTGTAGCTTCTATATGCCAGGGACACGGCTCTCTCTACATTAAAAAACACTATCCATAGTTCGCAGCGGTTAAGTTACTGTTCAACAAAAGGAGCATTAAGGCTACGGCTTCACAGTAAAAACATGTCACTGGCTAAACATTAATAGCATTTCAATGGACAAACGTGAGTTGACTTTTATTTTGAAGTACGCCTAACAGGAAAGTAGCCGCTCACAAAGCCCCTTCACTACCAGCAAGTCTTCTGTTTTCACAAGTTCTATGTGGTGAAATAAGAGGACAGAAAGCTTGTCATTTACAATACTTGTAACCCCAAGCTTACACCAACCGCTTTATGAACGTTAGTGGCATTAATTTTCGGTTACAGTAAGGTTTGCATCAAATTGTACCGGAAAAGCTATCTACTACTACCTTGTACCACCAACTGCTGGCCTGGCATGCTTACTACAGCGATTTCGTCCCGTTTCCTCTGAAAACATGTGTACGAGTGAAGATGTCAGATAAATTGTGTCTGAACGGGTTTTTTTTTAAAACCAAAAACGGGAAAACTGTCACGTTTTCACCGTGAGAACAGGGCCTAAAGAAATGCATATTTGATCACTTTTCGACTAATTGATCAGTGGGTATAAATGGAGACCGTCCAATTGCTTCTCCAATTAGTTGCTTGCATGATAAATGCTGCCCTGAAGAATTCCTTCCAATATAAAGGCCAGTTGAATATTATTGTGATACCCTTGTCACTGTTCTTCCAGGTAGACAAACAAGTCAGCTAATTAAATCAAATCAAAGAAAGACACAGCAGATACTTAAGACTTTTTTGTGCATTTTGAAAATATAACATCAGATAATTGAACCACAGACACTCCAGACGCAAATGACTGAGCACAAACAATATGAAATTACCATATTTCCAAGTTTCTATTCAAAAGTTATAGTGTGCACACACTGCATTTGGTAAACACAAAACAATCTTCAGACAAATTGGGTTGTGATCAACAATTTACTCAACCTGAAAAAATGCCAATAAAAATATATATCTATGATATCTGAATCGTCCTGGACACTTAAAATGGACCTACGTTGCATCACAAGAGCAGACATAGCTCACCTTTGTAATCTGAAAGTGACCATGACGGATATTTTTGAATTTTCACAGTACATAAGTCTCATACAGCAGAAGCTACTAGAGACAAATCTTACACACTACTGTTTAATACTAAAAATGTTGTATTTTGTGACATTTGCACGATTAGATCCAAATGGATGCAAGTTGATTAGTGACAGAAACTTGTATTCAGCTACGTATTTCCAGGGGAGTCCCAGCACAGTTTGACAGTTGATAATGGCGCTTTGGTTAGATAGCTAGAAGCTAAAGATAAACTATTCAATATCTCTAAAAGAAAATGCCTTTAAAAACGCTGTACATTTAGTGAGTGTCAAAAAGGATATCATAAAACTACATATTGAGGGGCGCCCTTAGCTCACTTGGTAGGGCGTCCCCCCCTCCCCCATGGGTCTCGGCCAGCAGCGGACCCGGGTTCGATTCCAGCCCACGGTCATTCTCTGCATGTCACTCCCCTCTCTGCACCATTTCAACTCTGTCTCTACACTATCAATAAAGCGTAAAAAAGCCAAAATATAATATTTTAATATCTTAAAAAAAACTAAAAAATAAACATATTGACTTAAGTGTTTCATGTCCCCCACCCAGAGGCTATAGTCGAGGTAGTTTCTAAAATGTTATGTCCGTCAAAATTATCCTCAGTTTCAACGCCTATAAGCTTAAAAGCTATTTCCGTTCACATTAAACTTTTTTTTCCAGTTATACTTGCTGTGTGTCTCTGCGTTTGGCCCCAGGGCCAGTTGGTCTAAAATGGAGGAGTTGAGTTTTTCATTTGCCAATGAAACAGCAAACTTATGGCTGGTCAGGACCAAGTCTGAAGAAATTGGGAAATTGTATGCGTTTATTTTATTGTCGTTTTTACTGTAGTTATTAACAAATCTGCACTAGGCAATTTCACTTTTTAGCACTGTCAGCTTTGACACATGGCTGACTATCTCTGCTTTGTATTGATGGTTATAGAGAGAAATACATTGTTATTTGACTTTTCAGGTACATTTCAGATCACTATCTAATGCTATAAAAACCCAACAACTATCCTGCCGGTGGGATGGGAATACTCATAGCAAATCCTGTGAAATCATTCTACGTATCAAGTTAGGAATTAAAATGTCATGGTTACTGGTCAAAGGTCCTAGTTCCCATTAAAATATGAGCAACGACTTTCTCACTACATTCTTTACCATTTTCGAGACAATGTACTAAGAAATTAGCCTGGAAACCCTGATATCTAGAACGATAGAGGGTCTGGCCAAAATCAATCGTGATTTCCAACTCAAGGGGCAGCTCCTACGCGTGCATTTCAAATGCCAGTGAACGGAATTGGATAGCACTACAACCAATCAGAGCAATGAACAAGGTGACGTATAAGCCCCGGTCGTTTAGCGAACAGCGGGATCAACTGTTAAATTAGACTTTTGCTGTGGTTGGTTGGTAAACTGAACATTCCTCTTACTTGCTAATGAAAGATTTGAGTGCCGTCTTCCAAATCGTAAAGGGTCGAGGCCAAAGACTTCTCAAACTCAAACAACATATCCGCAGCCATCTTTGATGTTTACTATCACGGCTTTGACGCCGCATGCACGTTACTGTCATTATCCGGTTACGTCCGCCCCAGAGCACCATACATAGGGCTCTGGGCCGACCATATCAGATAGAACCAATTGAAACGTAGCTCAGGATTTCTTGACTTTTTGAACTTCAATGGAGAGTGTCCAGACCAACAGGTGCAGCAAATGTAATTTGCATTGACACCCATTTTGAAATTCAGATGCTTTGCCTACATTATTTACCGCACATTCTCATTAAAATTCAGACATATTTGTTAACAGCCTTTTTTTCCTTTTTTTATATCAGGTATCGCTGCATAGCCACTATATACATCAGCGACATGCTCTTCATAACACAAGCCTCAGGGGGAGTGGAGGGCAAACAGCAATAGAGAACATTGACTACCTCAGCATTTACTTTGATGCAAAAATGTGCATCACAGCAAATGGCTTTTGGGATTTTGGCACTAAACTCTTGAAGTCTGCGGCTTGGGATTTCGCATGTGTATTTTGCCACAGGTGAAAAATGGGAATTCATTGTCGTAAATCTGGGCCACTGTTTCTTTTTTCCCAAATCTCACCTCCTTCTAACACTTGTGTAACCCTTCAGCTGTCGGGAATCTACACGTTTGGGTAACAGTTATGAGAGATACTGAGATGGAAGGCCTAGGAACACAGTGGGGGAAGAGTGGGAATAAAAAGCACGGTGCCTAAATAACCTGTCTGTGGAGTAGAAGGGGGAAAGGATTAAAGAGGATGTGCAATAGGGAGGAGTTGTGGAGTATGCAAGCTGAGGATGAGAAGATTTAACTCATCTGTGGATATAGGCTGCCTATATGAGGCTCAAATGTTTAATTTCTGAAGCTGTTGATGAAGTCTCACTGGGAGCTGCCACCATGAAACCACTGAGGCACTGCTGTAATATTTTCTTGAGACAGGAAATTGTGTGTGTGTGTGTGTGTGTGTGTGTGTGTGTGTGTGTGTGTGTGTGTGTGTGTGTGTGTGTGTGTGTGTGTGTGTGTGTGTGTGTGTGTGTGTGTGTGTGTGTGTGTGTGTGTGTGTGTGTGTGTGTGTGTGTGTGTGTGTGTGTGTGTGTGTGTCAGAGCAGTGCCTCATTGGATTCCCCATAAGTAGGTACAAAAAAGTTTTAGCACAATGTTTCAGTTGTTACTGTTGGATTTTAATATCTGATAATATGTGTAGTAATAACAATATTTTGCTTTTTTTATGTTCCCACTGAAATGTCAACCATGTAGTCATGGCAGATGTTTATGGAGTGTTTGTACAGCACTTTGGTGAACTCAGTTATTTTATATAGAGAAACTTAATGTGATTTATAATGTAGTGTGAAAAGTGAATAAGGAAAATAAGGAGTCTCAGGCTAGTGGAAAGCCACAAAAAGACAGACGGGCAAAAGGAAACATAACAGCGTATTAACACAACAGAAGAGTGGGATGATCAATGTTGGTCAGTGTTGCCTTTGAATGAGATAAGTTGAGATAAATAAAACAAAATGTTATTGCAAACAATAGCTTCACATTGTGACCCAAAAGGCAAATAAATCAATTTAATCAGTACCAGTCAGCTGCAGGTCGAATGGATTACTGGAGAAACTGTCGGATACAGTCAAATCTATAGGACAAACAATACATTTTTACAGAGTTTAAGAACAATAAAGCAGACAAGGACATTTTTCAGCAAAAAACTTTGAGACCTTGAGTTCTCGGGAACATTTTCCAAGAGCTAGAGCTCAGTTCTGGGGAGTACTAAGTGGAGGAGCTGTTAAGGCCTGCCAGGCATGAATACACCACTTTGCCAGTGAGAGGGCCTTAAGGTTACCCATCTCTCTTATTCTAGTTTAGAATATTGAAGGCACTGTGACATGGCGGTTCTAATGGTGTAGTATCAGGAAAACTAGTGTCACTTGGATCATTGCATAACAACTGGCTTTTACACCTACATTACATGAGTTTGTGGCCTGATTGCTACTGGTTGTATGTGGGCTCAGATGGAACACAATCATTTAAAGGATTGTGTTTTTTAAATAAAGTGTATTCTTCATCAAAGTGGTTCATATTAATTCAAAATCCCATCTATCCAGCAAACTCCAAAGGAAAGGACTATGCCCCCTCTCCCTACTGCTACCATTAACAGATACATCATGATTGCAGTTCAGAGAACAGTTGTTTCATGACATTGATGTTATTTTTTTAGAACATACAGTAAGCACCAAATTGCTTTTTTAGATTTAAAATAATTGGATAATCAAACAATTATATACACCTGGTTTGCACTGATGGGAGGCACACATACAGGACACAGTATGTTGCCATAAACTACCATCATAAGGCGTTATTCATTATAACAAACATGGAAACTTTGGACATGTCACTAGTGAGACTTAAACACACTTCTCCTTATTACAACATGCCTGATATACACTTCATATTAATTAAAGTATTCATTTAAATTCAGCAGCTATAGGGGCACACTTAGCTCAGTAGGTAGGGCATCTAGCACGAAAAAATGCCAAAAAAATATCTTAAATAAAAAAATAAAAAATCAGCAGCTATGTAATTCGGTAGCTGACAATTACTCATCCTGCTAAGTGTATTTGTTGTGAATTATGCATATGATGTCAGTGTTGAGGCTGCTTTTGATTCCATCTACAGGACTGTAAATTGAATAATTAGGTTAGTGGCAAGAATAATCCTTCTTTCTAACAAGGATTACAGCTGGTTAAATTTGAAAGAAAAGTGCAGCCGTGATTTTGTCCAGACAACTGTCTCCATTGTGTTAGACAGCTTTGTTCATAACCATGACGGTAACAATTAAACTTGAGTTGTCCAAGTAGAAGAAAAAAATTGCTTTACTATTTACTATTCTTTTTTAAATCGATTTACAATGCAATGTGCAATATTCAACTAATCTTGTTATAGTTTCTTTTCAAGCTTTAGTGATGTTACTGTATTTTTGTTCACACTACGTCTCTACTACTTTAATGTGCAGCACGTTTATTTAGAGGAGAATGTGCAGTGCAGCTTATATTATATTATTTATCACTTCCCATAATGTTCCTAATGTATGTCAAAATGTGGCATAAACACTCGCCTTCTTTGATGATCCTTCTCCCCCGCTTTTCATACGCTATAGATCAGGTTTAAGATGATAGCGCTCTAATGTAGTGCTTTAAATGACATCCAGCACCTTTCACACTTAACGCATGACTGCAATTTTGTCTCACTGGGTGGATCTGATACCTACACTCATTTCAACAAGTATTACATTTATGGAAGCCATTTGGTGCATACAGTATTAATGTAAAGTAGAATAATCCATAAGCATACATCATGTGTATTGCTATCCTGTGTGTGTATGTGGATGTGTGTGGATATCACAAGAACACATAAGATAGAGTTATGCCATGGAATATGAAACATAGTATACAGGCATATGCCAAGACTGTACTAAAACAGTAGAGGCTGACATTTTTCGGGACTCTCATTGGTCAATTTTACTGTTCAACATGTGACTTGGATGGGATGGAGAAGTCAATAGGAGATCATATTTAACAACTTGTCAACCAAAATGAAAATGGAACCAGCAGCGGGGAAAATGGCATAGTCAGAAAAAATAAGAACACACTTTAACCAAAGCATTAAGTTAGCTGAACTTCCATGCCGGTCCGAGGTTTTAAAAGTTAGAGAGTGATGATATTAAAATGCCCTACGCAGTCTGTAAGGCTTGCAAAGTAGTAATAAAATATGATGTTATTTTTCCGGGACAGGACGGGATTTTTTTTGTGGGAGTGGGACAGTACGGTACTGGAAGTCTACTCCTATTTCACCCTGTATAACATCATTCATGTGGGACACACACCTTGCAGCCTGCCTCCCTTTAGTGCTGACAGAGACACATGGGCTGCTGACATTCACTGTGAGAGCCGACACCGTTTGATGAGTCAAGTCCTTGGCTGGCTGCTTTCAAAGGTCCTTAATATGCCTCTCTTAGGTATAGGTATACACTGTATGACGAAATCTGAGGCAGGGGCTTGAGGGCAGGCCTTATGAAATGCTAATCCTAAAATTCTACTCACATGAGACAACACATTCTCCTATCTATGCCGTAACTTGACTCAATAACATTTGGGATATGTTTTACTTATACAGCTAAAGACAGTTCGACTTGTTCTCTTAAAAGTGAGGTTGAAATTAATGATTCATATGTTTACTGGACCAAAGCTGAGCTCCATGTTGCATCACCATTGGCTTTCTGTCAATATGACATTCTTCCAACCGACAACCAATTCAAGTTTGATATTTTGGTTTTGAAAGAGGAGCAGATCAGTAGTATGTGGTTTATATGCACATGCATCCAGCACAGGTTGTGTAAGGTGAATCATTTGACTTGCACAGTGGGTTACAACTTTATTTTTTTTTTAAATGTAAAAAATAAGAAAAATGGTCCAGGTCTTTTAACTGCCACTTCACCCGATGTACACTGTAATGTTTCCCCAATGCACCACAGAAAAGCTAATGTATTTTACTACAACTTTCCAACACTGGTAGCAGATAAGGCATGGTCACTGAGAAGAGACTCAGCATTTGTCTTCAAGATAGACCATTCCTCTAGGTATGATGCAACATAAGCGCAACGCAGGCAGTGGAGAAACTTTCAGGACATTCAAAGCAAGCGCTCCCTCGGTGGCTCATGGCTGGAATGGAGTTTGGACGCTTGTGAAAGAGTTAATCAGATTGAGAATTTGATAAAGAAAATAATATGTTGTTTAAGTTATAGTAGCAAAATAATTAACTGTGGCATCCCTCGTGTATTTTTAACTTTTTTTAACTTTGTATCTAATTAAAAAATTATCAAATTTTTATTCCATTAATAACTGTTGATTTATACAGTATGCTGCATTAACAGAGAGAATAAATGATTAATCACTGCAATATTGAGTGGGCAGCTTCAAATGACTGACTAGTTATTCCTCCTCCAGTGGGAACTTACAGAGACATTTGTCATGTGTGGACAGGGTTGTGGTGTTTTGCTTAAACCAGAGTTTTCTTGATACACAAAATGAATTAATCAAATCCTTAGTTTTAAATTAACATTGTGTACAAGGATGTTTTGTTTCCCCTTTGGCTAACCCTGTGCCAAATGTCCTGACTACATGATTTGGCCAAACAGGTCCAGGTATATAGGATTAAAATTCAATGGCAAGGGCCCAGGGTTGGCAATTAGTAAGCAGACTGACTCTTTGCATATCCGCGGGTGGCTCTTCTTGCTTTTGTCTTTTGCACTCTCTTTTAATGATATGAGCGTCCTCCAATCGGAGCACAAATGCAGTTTATTTGGCCGAGCGAGTCTCCGAGAGATAGTGTGGGTGTATGGCACTCTCTGACTACAAATGAGAGCACACAAACGCAAAAGCTAATCCGTCACAACTATAATGAGCGCGTCCCTGCTAAGCTTCAATAAGACGACACACGGGTGGTTTGAGAAATACACACACACACAAACAGCAACAGTGAGAGGGGATATGCATGATGCATGACATTCACATGATGCCAATGCCCTTAAGATATTACTCACACACAAGCAGCATGAAACATGTCCGTATAAAGCAGCACACTCTGAGTAACTCTTTGTTTTCCAACTTCAATCGCATAAAAAAATAAAGAACAGCAATGCTAATAAAGGCTGGCAACACATGGACACGACCACACATATTAAGTACTTGGTGGAGAAACTTTTGAACTGAGTATTGTAATGGCCTCTGTCACCCTGTTGCTCTCAGTGTGAGACACAGATCTCAGATGAAAAGCCACAATTAGGCCTTTCACACCAAAAAGAACCATGAGTAAGTTCCGGGCTGGTGCTGGGGCGAGTTCAAAACTGGTTACAGCCTAATACCAGTTATGAACCGGTTGGTTTCACAACGATCAGAGCCAGCCATGGAGCCGGCAAGAGAGCAACGTCATGACGTCACTGTAAACGTGTGTGTACGTCGCCCGACGCCGCTGCTCTCGTGGCTAACGCTAAAGCTAGCGCTAGCTTTAAGCACAACAACAGCGGCGAATACGTCTTATTTTTACACGTGTTGGCTCTCACTTTATCTGTGTGTGTGTGTGTGTGCGTGTGTGTCTCAGTTTGTCGCGCTGCTCGGCTCAGTGGGCTCTGTGTTTATGTCCATGCTGTGAAGGTGCTGCCTGTTTCAGCGTTTACTTTCATGTTACTTCAAAATAAAAGCCAACTCACGTTTGTCCAGTGAAATGCTAATGGGAAGCCAGTGAAATGCTTTTAATGTGAAGCCAAAGCCTTAATGCTCTATTTGTAACTTAACTGCTGCGCGCTGATCTAAAGATAGTGTTTTTCAATATAGAAAGCCGTGTCTCTGGCATTACAGGTTGTGACACAAGTTTATTTTGCTAAAACAGGACCCATACAGCGTATTTTTGCTGGTCAATTTGATCGCTACGTTCGGTAATTATGTTATGTTTACGTCTCGTAGTAGTGGTGTTTTTAAATATGGCGGGCATGAGGTTTGAGTTGGTCTGGTTGGTCAGGATAATCCCTCCCCCGGCCGCTGGCGCAAGCAGTTCTTCTCAAACCCTGCTCAATCCTGGGGTTTGAGTTGAACCGGTTTTTTACACCCCGGAGCCGACTCTCTGGCGTTGTGAAACCAAAACACTGGCTCTAGCTCCGAACTAGCCCGGAACTAGCTCCGATTTTGCGGCGGTGTGAAAGGCCTAAATGAGAGGAGCACAGACCTGGTGTTAATTGGGGATTAGTCACACAGGAAGGCTATAATGAATACAATAATTGCTTATTGGTGGCCAGTGGCTGCAAAAGCAATTTACATGTGTTTCAAACAACCAACCATCCCTTCCCAGTGTCCCTGTCTGACACCTTTCTCCATATAGAAAGGCTTTCAATGAGGGTGTCTTTCTTTGATTCACCTCTAATGGAACACATGTACATAGGGGTACTCATGACAAAAGCTCTTGGCTGGCATCCAAGTTAACACATATATGAATCAGCCTCAGAGAACCGGAACATGGCACTTAGAAATCCAATAAACAAAGCTAGTAAAACATGTCAAGGGAAAGTTATCGGTTGATAGTTAGGAACATCAGGTGGGTGGACTACTGTAGGCTGTGCTAAAAAAATCGATCCGGCAATACATTATGATGTTTATTTTCAGGATATCTGTCGTCAGCTCCAAAAAATCGTCTAGTTGCCTTGAATTGTCTGGTTTTGAATTTGAATTAAATAGTTTTACTTAATTTGTCCGCTGAGTTTTCACTTTAATGCAATCTGATTCATTAAGACCCCCCATGACGTACACAGCAACTTGTATTTCAGCTCGGTTTTATACATTTTCAGTGATCGATGTGGAATATCGCAATAAGCATCGTTTCGCAATGTATCGAGATATATCACAATGTGACTCATTTATCGTGATAACGTATCTTGACTCCATGCTTATACCCAGCCCTAGTGTGGAGAGAGGACACTTACATCCTGGTTGCTTATTTTCATTACATCAAATCATCTACACGTGTAGAAAACAAATGCTTACCCTGTGATGCGTGGCAGTGTGTCAGTGGAGAAGAGGGCCAGTGGTGGTGTGTCCCGCTCTATGAGCCATATTGTGTATTGCCCACTTTGCTTGGGGTGGAGGAACACAGCCATGTCCAGGCTACATGAAGCCTGGCCTCCCCAAAGCCAGGGACTCAGCACCCAAGGGCCCCCATAGGCTGAGCTGTTCACCCAGTAGAAGTGACCTGAAGGAGAGAGAGATAGAGGAACAAATAACTTTAGAATACGGAACAGTGGCAGAAACAGAGTGTACTAATGAGGAATAAAGACAGCTGATCGGTTTAACAGTGATTCTTAGATCTAGCTAAATGCAGAAGAAGCGAGAATGCTTAAGGATGATCAGAAATTCTACGCCCATCAACAGGTTTTTTTATGCAGTACAGAAACCAGATGAGTGATGGGCTATGATTTCAAATGTCTTTTTAAGGCAATGGCTGAAAGCAACACTTGATTAGAACGCATGAAATAAAGCTTCTTTGAAAAATAGCAGTCAATGACATCCCTGGCACACAAAAAAGAGTGGGTAGTGGAAGAAATATCAAAGCAAAGTTTTTTTCTATCTCTGATATGAAGTCCCATTTTTACTTTACAATCTATTGGGCTCGTTCATGCACACAGTTTATCGTAGGCAGATAGTTGTGTTTGTCTCTGTGTGGGTGTGTGTGAGGTACGGAAGCACAAAGAATCTAAAGTTGAAGGAAGGAAAATGCATTTTTTAATATGGTCAGGAGAAGTTGTGTTGATGAGGTAAACCAGACTGCACTCTTGCCTCTGGATAATGGAAACAGTAGCATCCCAAGGGTCAGATTGTATCAGAGTTCACTTCTCTAACTGGGACACACGTTTCTCAGCCGTTGCACTCAAACAAGGATTTGCCATTAGCTGGGTATGTAAAGTAGACAGTAAGTTGGTACTCATCAGACAGAGGTAGGCTGAAAAAGAAAGGCTGTACACACAACTGATGTGTGCCATATGTAATGTATTGAATCCAAGTCTTGTTTTCAGTTTAATAACACTAGGTTGTGTGAATATAATGTTTGTACTGTACACAGCATGGATTGTATTATATACCGAATTACATTTCACAGTACATTTCCATTTAAACATACAATATGTATAAATGTATGTATACAATGCTTTATGTATTTATTTGAGAGACATTATTTCCTACTTTTTCTAACTGCCTTGCAGTTCTTGAATGTTTAAGCAGTTGGAAGGGTAAAAAGAAAAGGCAAGTGCATTTGGCATTCGATGTGAAATAAGAGCCAGCATAATAGACATGTGCAGGAGGACCTCAAGCCATTTTAACTCCGCCTTTTATTCTTGCTTGATATTCAATGCATTCCCTGATCCCCTGAGGTTGCTGTAGAACAAGTGAATTTGGAGGCCTTCAAATTGGAGTACTCCAGTTAAGCCTCATTTACTCTCCCTTCCACATTTGCATGCTCCTTACACAGAGGGTCCAGGCAATTTGGCAAGGACAGTCCAAGTGCTTACAACAAGTTTGCAGGCAATGCTGACTGCAAGCATTTACTACACAACCAGAAGAAATTTCATATAAAGGTTTCTAGCCTGAAGGCAGAAACCTATTAACCATTGTTTCCCAGTCCAAATGAGATGAAGAAATACCTGCTTGGGAGCAATTATCGGCAGGGTACAAATTCTAACTGCAAGCTAGATCGGACTTTTAATTCCATTTGTAGGTTCCTGTCTGAGATTCAACCTGTGAATACTGCTGCCTAACAGAGCCTGATGCCCTCATTTACTGCATCAAAAGACCTGGTTCAACCAAATGTCTGATCCAATCTGTACAGTGTAACATGACCATTGATGGGGTTTCAAGCAGTACAGACAGAGGATGAAACCAGCTTTGCATAAGAAAACGACAAAAATTCACTTTAATACAAGAGATGTGAATTCACAATTACACCTGTCTTTTAGATTAGTTTCCTTTACATTTCAATAATCTATTCTGTTTCATCCAAGACACCAAGACTGAATTAATGAGGTATTTCAATCATCATGATATTTGATCTTTATTACTGATCAATAAAGTGGTGACATGGAAATGTAATTGAGTAATCTTAAATGGTTTGAATAGGACGGATCAGGTTAATTAGTTTGGAGTTGGAGATGATGGTGAACAACATCAACTTTGATTCAATACGATGAGGTGATTTATATGGGGATTTTCACTGCCTTTCAACCAGAGATGGAATATTAAATGGATATAGTATCCGGGCTGATCTCAGTAATTTTGACTGGATCCAATCGTCCTCTCCTCGCCATCTTGTCAGATTTTCACTTCGCCTGATTTCTTCTTACCAAAAAAAGGCACTGATGTGACATTAGAGGGAGGGAGATACGCCGATCTAGCCGACGTGTACCTCAAGGCGAAGTGAGGGCCAGCGGCTACCTATCACTAAAGAGGCCAGGCTCCTAATTATTCCAACATTTTAACCTCCAATAGAATAAAAGCTAGACTGGTACAAAAAAAATCAGCCCCCTCAGTGTTGTCATGGAGATATGACCTACACATACTATACATACATACACAGTCTATAATGTTTTTTTGTACCAGGCCTTAAATAGGTGTAATAATGCAGTGAAAACGTTCTATCTAACATTGGGGTCAATGAGAAATTGCTCTATTATGAAACTTGCCTCTAGTGGCCACTTGGTGAACTACATTATGTGTCACTTCTTTTCTTTTCTTTTTTTTTCTTTAACCTTCATTTATACAGGTACTGAATATCCCATTGAGACAAAAGACTCTTTTGCAAGGGAGACCTGTTTTCCTTTCCCACGTTACCATTCACACACACATTCATACACCGGTAGCAGGCTAACGACATTCACATGAGGCAAGGTGGGTGAAGTGACTTACCCAAGGACACAACAACAATGACACAGGTGGCATGGCGGGGATCCAACCTCCAACCCTTTGATCATCGGCCGACCCGCTCTACCAACTGAGCCACAGTTGCCCCAACTTCTGCATTGGATGCTGGTAGAACTCGCTGTGGTTGGGGCTTGCTTCCAACATGATATGAAGTTATTAAGCTGCATGATTTGTTGTGTAGTTAGAACAAGAGACTGTGGCTAATGTTAAAATCATGTTCATGTTTGTTTGATTTACTTAAGTTTTTGGTTGTCTGAAACTCAACAGCTTGAAGATATGCTGTGCAGTCCATGCTGTGCACTGACAAAAATACCCTGATGCCAACAGCGACAACATTGCAACAGAGCAGACTACACAGAGCACCAATGTTTGGCAGGGTGCTCGCTGCAAAAAGAGAAATAAATCAGAGAATAAAGGAATAAAAGAGAAATTTCTTGCTGTGCATGACTCAAGAACCGACAGGAAATAATTCAATGGAAGTCCTTTTCGAAGCACAGTTGCTTGTCTGAAAAGAACGATGCCTCATAATTTCAGAAAATTGTTTTGCTTATTGATGTTTGTTTGTATTCAAAGAAAGAGCTTTAACATCTATTTGAAAAACAGTGACTCAGATATAGGAAATATCCAGAAGAGATTGAGGTTTTGTTTGGAAAATGATATAACTGCAGTATTTGTCTATAGCTGTAAAAAATTTATATTGAACAAGTGTTAAAGCCACTACGGGTAACATGGCACGTTGGCGACCCCTTTGGACAAAAGCGGTAGTATTTTTACGACGCCAGCTGTCGTGAAGCTGTTTTCTAGCTCGTACCGGGCGCGCGAGATTCAAATGATCAGGAAGCAATATAGTGCATGTCCGTGTGTTGAAAGTGTGAGGGCACCGGACTCTTTTCGGCTCCGTTAGAGTGGTTAGTGACACAGCATCAACTAATGCCAGTCAGTGCTACACACACCTGATTGCAATGAGTTGATGCAGTGTCACCTCTCACGGAGCTGAAAGATTGTCGTGTCCTCACACAAAGCGAATGAACGAGAGACGGCAGTTAGTATGGATCACGATGAGGTAATGTGTTATGTTGTTGTAAATAATGACTATTTCAGATGAATAATGGTCATCTGATGATGCTGGTGAGGCAAAGTAAACTTTGTTTTAGTAGGCTACCGCTCATTCATTTAGGAGTAAACACTGCAGTCTAGTTCACTACTGTGAAATTGTATTGTATGCGTTGCTTGGCAACGCCCTCCCGCCCGCCTATCACTCTCCCTTTTAGCTTTTCTTCATTGCATTTTCTTTTTTTTTCTTTGATGGTTCAGCCCCGTTATCAGTCATTATGACGACAAACAACTGTTTCAAACAAAGCTCCCGCTCCCCTTCCCTCACCTGGAGGGATAGGCTTCTCAAATCGCGTCGCTGCGCCACACTGAAATCTGTGACCAATACGGATATGTGACCATAGAGCATGCACGCGTGAACCGAAAATCGGACTGGGTGTGCGACCAGACCAAACGCAGTAATAAAAACTATATAAAAACGTATTTCTTTGCACTGATGGTCTCGTTTGCTGTTAAAGGTAATTTATGATTATGAGAGGAAACATGAGGCTGTTTAAAAGATATTTAAATGTTACTCGGAGCTGCTTTAAGTGATTTGAGTATTTTAATAAGACAAATTATAATGTGATACCTGCTGTACCAGACTGAGCAAAATAATACATCCACACAGAAGGTGGATCAAGTTAGTCATGTTAAATCAACAATTGTTTCAGTAGCCGGATCCCTGCAACCTTGGTGCCTACTTGTTTAATGTGTGTGTAACAATGCAATGAGTGGGTCAATTAGGCTTGCGCCCTGATACTAGTCGGCTAGCAGGTTACTGTCTGGGAAGGTGTCCTACACTTTTTACTTTAAGGGAGACAAGGGGCAATTTATACATCTCAAATTAGGGATGCACCGAAATGAAAATTCTTGGCCGAAACCGAAACCGAATAAAATGAAACAGTTGGCAGAATGGCCGAAACCGAATACCGAAAGAGGCTTTTGCAGTTTTGTTTATTTATTTTGCCACTTCTTTCAACATTGCATACATGAACTCCCAAATGTTCTCCTCAAACATAGCCTACATCTAAAAATCAACCCTAAATAAATAAAGAAACAGCAAAGCCTTCAAATCTAAGAGTAAAATTAACATTTTACTAGGAATGTGATTGTGAACCACTCATTGATTTGTACATTGACTTATATGAGGAATAATCTACAAAAAGATCGACTTATTGCCATTTTTTTCTTTTCTTTTCTTTTTTTGCAATGCAGTGCAGGTTGAGTTGCTCTAAAAAACTGCACCACAACTCCCACCGTAATGATCAGACTTCAGAATGTGCATCAAAGCCTAATGATCATAACAATGAGAGGCTTTAAACGATGTCCATGCTTAAGAGGTGATTGTAACTTTTTCGGCTGTAGACTGAAACTAACAAGGGGAGGCGGCTCACTGGACATATATTTAGTTACGCTGTCAGTTTGCCGAGATGGCTCTGTATTCCATGGACATATAAAGAAATGTATTCAGGCTCGAGCAATGCAATCAGATCGCAGTGCCCCCCCCTCTCTCCCACAGCGCTAACGGACAATATGATTATCATTTTCGCCGTCAAACCAGATTTTTTTTGCGCTGCGGCTCTCACCGGCGAGGTGTCACTGTGAATGACACCGTTACCAACCGTTAGTTTCACTGGGTGAATCGCTGCTTCGCTCGCGCAAGGCTTTTGTGTTTCTAATGTGATAAAACATCAGTCTTGGACGAGCGTTTTATCTTAAGCTGCTTAAAGCATTGCAATGCGCCGTGTTTCATCCAGTTTGAAAAAATGCTCCCACACTGGACTCTGACATAGTCATGCACGCAGCCTACAGACTGCTCCTGCTGCGCGCTCCCGACCAGACGTGGACTCGCATACACGGTTACGTCTCTCTTTACTTCCATTTCCTGGTTTGCAAGCGCGCAGCTCTTTTAAAAAAATATTTCCTTATTGTCATTTAGTTTGTCAATATTCGGTAATTTTTTTCGGCCTTTTAACTGTTTCGGGCCGAAACCGAAAATTACTTATTTTGCCATTTTCGGCCGAACATTTTCGGTGGCCGAATGTTCGGTGCATCCCTATCTCAAATTGTACCAATCAGAAAAAAGACAGAACCATGAAATGATTAGTGGTATGGTCCCTATATGGTGCCAAAGGACAAACAGATGTTTCATACTTTAGTGTTTAAAGGCCTATTCAGGTATCAAAGACATTTCTTTATTAGCAGTATTTTCCTGTCCTTATCTGTCTGGATAAGATAACGATTTTTTGTCTACATTTGAAATGTTTGTAAAGCTGTGTTACAATTGAGTTTATGCCGTAGAAGTTCAACAATTAAAAACACTGCTGTACTTAAAGGCTCACATACTGACTGGACAGTGACAACAAAAAAAGAGGCACGTTCAGGGTATGGGATGGGAGTTACAGTCTTGCCTGGCAATTGGGCTCAAGATCCAAGGGGTGAGGGAAATAAATAAAGAACTGGGACACATAGGGCCTTTGTAGTCGAGACAAAAAGGAATGAATACATAAATTAGCAGATCCTTTGAGCGCAAAAAGCACCAGAGTGTTCATGGGAAAAAAAAAACTCTCAGTAACAGATATCCACCCAGTTAAAGTAGCATTCATGAAGTCTGTGGGAAGGTAGATAAGATAAGCTTGTGAATATACCCCAAGCAGATGCCGATACAGTACGATAAGTTTCGGACACTATTCCTTAAGGCTATAGGATATATTATCTGATTATGGAACATTAGACAGATGGTTGTAATAATTTAATTAGGGACTTTTGCCATTGTATTCTTACACCCTTGTCTTTTCCCCCTCGTTTCATACTTTTTCTTTTCTATTTTCTGGAGAAACAGAGTATCTAATGTGCATGCTCATGTGAAAAAACCTTGCAGTCGGCCTTTTGTGTGAATGTTTAATTAATTTACCCTGATAAAAGGAATGTGTTTGTGTATGTGCAGAGTGCAACAGCTCCACCTGAAGGCAGTTTGTCGTGTCCCAGTTGTTGGTTTATGAGTATGTGTTACAGGAGAGCTGAGGAGGGACCAGCTATACTAAGGGTCAGTCAGCCAGGTGGCCGGCCGGCAGAATCTCAGCTATGTAAAGGGAGTTGATGGATCACACTCCACTGGGGAAAGTCAACACTTTCTTTCCCCCATGCCAACATCTCCTGCCTGGCCCGCTTGCATTGAGCAATCCCATAGCGCTCCTTAACAAGAAGCCTGGAAGCACAAAGGGCAGGGCCAGAGCCAGGAACCACACACTGAGACAAGTTAACGTGTCTGTGTGAGAGCGCATTTGCTGTGTGTAACAGGCTGAATGGACTCAATGATTGAATTTGTGCAACTACCTGTGTAAATTAGGTATGACTGTTCTGTAGTCTCATTTTCTCTGTTTTAAAGCTGAATTAAACATTCCATTCTAATTGTATCACAGACTATAGTCGTGTAGGGTTTAGAATTGGGACCACACTTTCTTAATGGCAGAATTGGTTGCAGTTGAATGTTATGATACTAAAAAACACAAAAAGTGTAAGATAAAAAGTGCATTTTCTAAAAGATTGTAGAGAAGCATGTTTTGTTTTAATGTTATATAGAGAACCAATTATGAAGAGGTCACTATTCTTTCACACATCTCTGCAAACATTTCATTTTAATTTTAAGGTTGGATGGTTAAATTAAGCTCTCTGGGTGCAAAAAAAACACTGAAGGTTGCAGTTGTTACATGCATAATACATGGTGGGCCAGTGGTGGTCAGCCAATCACCATTTTTTGCCCTGCAGACATGGCCATCAACTGGCCTCACTATAAAAGGAAATAACAGTGTCACATCTTAGCATCAGGGTGGTGAACGGTAAGTGAAACAGTAATTATTAGTCATGAGCAATAATCACGACTGTAACTGTTTTGTGGAATTATGTAGGTTGGGAAAGTAGGGGAAGCATACATTGAGACAGTAGCAGTCTGGTTTGCAGCATTTGAACGGCAGTTCAGTATTCAACAGTGAAACGGCTGAAAACGTACAATAATCCATTTCGTCTTGTGTCCTAAACAAGTCATCTTGTGTCCTAAACAAGTTATAAACTGGTGCCAGGAGAGTGGAAGTGAGCTAAAAAACACAGACAAATCTGGTCCTGTATGTGACACTTTTTAAAAGTTTATTTTTCATGAGCTTTCAGAGCAATATTTAATTTGCAGAGATAAAATGTAAAAAACACATCAGCTTTGTCATTAGGCAATGTAACACAAGCTGGGTCAAATAGAGACACAAACAGGTTCAATCAAATCTTCTGTGGAACAGTTCTGTATTCTTGATTGCATTACACATTTGGCTTGGGGCAGATGCTCAGTTTACATACTGGCAGAAGAGATGCAACTAGCAGAGGATAGATCTCTCCTCCCTGTTTGGCATCCAAGCCAGTGGTATTTCCAAACAGTTACACTGACATTTAGCACAGCAGTTGATGGACACTAATAGGGGCCACTGTTACCCAAAAGAGAACTCAAGTTAGCAACTATGTGATCAGTTGTCTGATAAAGGGCTGTCTATTTACATGCCAGGAGGATTCAAGAAGTCTTGAGGTAGACATGTAACACTAACACAGCTGTTTTTCAAAAATGTTTTTTCTATTCTGATCTGATATTTCTTGCAAAGACTGCTAGTATACATGATAAAGTAACCTTTAGAAATGGTTGGTACTAACCAACAGGTACATTGATGGCAGACTGATGTGAAGCTTCTGGCAGCTTGAAATGGACAAACTCGCTACACTTCCTCAGCAACAGTAAAGTGGTGGTTTCAAAAAGTGAACTTCAAATTCTGTCCATCGCTCACGCTGTTGCAAACGGCATCATTGTGTGAAATGGCCCTAATATCTCTGCAGGAGGCTGATGGGGTAGTTGATCAATACCAGTGACTCACTGATTGCTTGGCCATTTGCTGAGATTTATGGCTTAAAGTACCATCTTCCGTCCCCAAAACCTCACACCAAGTTCAATCTTAAATGAAAGATTGCTTCACAGTAAACTTATACAAGCCCAGGATCAACACTGTGCAGTTTTGTAATCAATCATTATATAAGTCTGTATGACTGATGACCATCACTTCAAATAGAAAGAGGATCTGATCAGTGTAAGAGCCAGTGCCCCTGCTATGTGAACCTGCATGATCAGCTGAATTGTTTTTTAGGAGATTTACTTACATCATATACAGTATGTGCTCCACATACTGCACTCTCCATGACTTCTCAACAGTAGCTTGTCCATATATTTTTAGCAACCCACATCAGAACTGACATGAACAAAGTATTTTTTCTTCAATATTTAAATAGTTACACTTTTTAATGAACCTTTAGAAAGACATCTCCACATTGCTTTCAAGAGGTCCAGAATGGTGCTGCAAAACCTTATCACAAGGTCCAAAAAAGGTCTCATATTAAACCAATATTGATGTCTCCACACTGGCTCCCTCTAAAATCGAAGATCCATGAACTCAGATCAATAAATTGTATATACTGTATCTCTATGGTATGTTGCTTTTTAGGATACTGTGAATATCTAGTATGTAAAGGTGAAACAAAAAATAAACTGATGAATGTAGGCCTAAATAAGTGGAGTAAATAAACGTGTCCTAGTATACTGTGATTGACCAATCAAAACACAGCATGTGTCTGTGCCTTGCAATAAGTCAATGTTATGTAGTGAATATGTACATGGGTTCATTCATTCATTAATACTTTGTTTCTGACTCTACAGCAAAATGTTGGTGTCACAACCAACAACATTCCTCGGCTTGAAGCCAAGGCTTGTATCTGTGTTTTCACACCTATCAGTCCCTCTGTCCTAACCCCCCCCAGGATGTGTCCCCTGTCTCTTCTGCCATTGGTCAGAAGTCTTATGCTGTATGATAACAGCTAGTGAGCTAGTACAGCTCGGTCTCTTTTGCCTCGTTTCCACCGAGTAGAGCGGGTCGGATCGGAGCAGTTCGGTCCGGGTAGTTTGGCTTTTCATTTGCCAAAAGTTGGGTAGGGTACGGTTTAAGCGCACCTAACCGCTCTGAGCCGCTCCCGATCTCAGTACTCCTCCGTAGGGGTACTAGCCGCCTGAAAGCGGGCCGAAACGGCGGAGCCGTCATTTGATTGGTCGAAATAATCATTTCCGCCATGTGTAGTCATCTCGGCAAGAGTGAAGAGAGTCTTGTGTATTGGCGAAAATGTGAGCACAGCAATGTTTATAGTGTGGTGTTTTTCCTCGTCAATAAATTAATCAGTTGGTTACATTGTGTCCCACTAGTCACGTAGCTGCCGCAGCCAGCGCTGTTCTCTCACTGTCTCTATCAGTTGCAACTTGCACCGAGCCGTCTCTGTGTGTTTTCGCCATAGATAGTAGGCTAGTAAATAGGCTACACGCTCACAACAACACGGGGGGAATAAATAAAGAAACGGCTGGTTTGACCAAGCAAAAACGAGAGATCGCTGGCTTGTGAGCGCGGCACTGTTTATTGTGTGGTGTTTTTCCTCGTCATTAAATGAATCAGTTGGCTACACTGTGTCCCACTGCTACGATGTCACGTAGCTGCCGCAGCCAGCGCTGTTCTCTCACTGTCTCTATCAGTTGCAACTTGCACCGAGCCGTCTCTGTGCTCACAACAACACGGGGGGAATAAATAAAGAAGCGGCTGGTTTGACCAAGCAAAAACGAGAGACCGCTGGCTTGACCACAGTTGTTCCACAGCCCGATAGTTTAACCCACATTCTGGCGGCGGCTATCGCAGTCCAGCCTAAACCCCGCCCCACCAGTAAGGGTAGGGTCCGCGGTGGAAACAACACCGAGATTCTTAAAAGTGAGCTGTCCCGCTCTGAGCCGCTCTGATCCGACCCGCTCTACTCGGTGGAAACGAGGCATTTGTCTCTGCATCTCCGAACGGAGTGGTGCAGCCCGCTCTTCCAGACAAGCTCTGGTCTCCCTGATCCAGGCTGTACAACACGGCCTGTCCAAACAGCCGTGAAGCCCCTCTCAACCAAAGAGGAACCAGGATCCAACCGGCTGCTCCAACCAACTAAAGAGGAACCGGAAGAACCAGGGAACGAACCAAGCTCCCACAAAGGCCAGACCCTTTAAGAAGAAGAAGAACTACCAGAGACAACAATGCCAGTTAGCCCGCCGCTACTGAAGAACCAAAGACCAGACCAAGCTGGCAACGAGGCCCTCAAGAGGAGAACAACGCCAGTTAGCATGCTGCTACTGAAGATCCAGAAAGCACCAGTTCTTCCGAACTGCATCAAGACCGACCCGCGAAGCAAAACCCCTGTTTCATGCCAAAGGATCCAGAACCTCTCACACTGCAACAAACGCTGTGTAAACATCTGGTATCGTATTAACTTCTGGGCAGTTAGCTTAGCTTAGCAAGAACACATGGCTTGAAAGACTGTTAACTTGGAAATGTATGTGTACTGATTTGAACTATTCATTGTTGTTTTGTTACATACTTTGAGACCTTAACCTTAGGGGAACACAACACACTCTACCCCGTAGACAAAGGTGTTTCACACCCCCACACTCACACACCCAATTTGCATCCACAGACCTGCACCCTCACGCACGCACGCACGCACGCACGCACACACGCACACACACACACACACACACACACACACACACACACACACAGTGTGCTTTAGTTTAGTAGTGTTTAAATGTGTTGGATTTTATTTACTTTATGTTAATAAATTACATGCATTTTCTTTTGTAACTAGAAGTTTCTGTCATTAATTTGTGTGAATATTATTGGGAAGTCCGCAACCAACAAGTACAAGGATTCTGTAGCCTTCAGTGTTAAGATCATATTACCAAAATTATAATAGTAATTATTTGATTACATTATTTTATGGAAATGATCATTGAGACTAGGATTTATTAATATTGATTTATTTAACTGAACATTAAACTAATCAACATTTGAGAATAAATCATTGATTAAACGAGACAATTTGCTATTCTTTTTCCATTCTTAAAATGAATGGTGGTACCCCTTTGAACTTAATAAATTATTAAGGTATTATTAATCTTCAGATTAATTTCTAATAGCAGAATTAATCTGAACCACCTGTAATCGCTACAGTTATCACAAGAAACTCAGCTTTCCAAAAATATGTGTCATTATAATCCAATAGCTGCAGCCCTACTCTGCGTACATGACGGTTGGGGTGTCTTCACCTTTATTTGATAGTTAAGTACAGAGTAGAAAGGGGGAGAAGACATACCATTAAAAACGGGCTTGGCCTTAATGGTGCACACTCTACCCAATGATCTGCACACATAATAATTATGTTGCAAACATGATGTTGACTGCTGAACATCATGGAAAACTTTCCTTTGAATGTCCAATCCCCTTTTCAACAACACCAACAAATGGCTTTACAAATGATAGACTTCAACCCCTGGTGATCCTCAAGTTAAAAATAAATGAAATACAACTTGCAAAAAACAGTTTGTGGAAATAACTGAATCTGCACATCATCTGTGCTGTGAGATATAGCAAATTATTTATTAATGCTGTAGTATTGGTTGGGACAGATTCATGGCATCTTTTAGTAAACTTTGTCATAAATGAACATCTCTCTTTCTACTGAATGTCACTGCCTGACCACCATCTCCTAACAGGTGAAAGCTCCTATGGAGCTCTGCTAAATACTATGAGATAGAGTCCATGCTTTGACTCTTTGTCCTAAAAAGTAGGTCAAAAACTGCTTCACTCTGGATAATGTTCGGAGTGATTTCCTACTCTGAGATGCTTGATAATCATAACTAATTCAACCCATGCAATTTTGGCCTGACAAATGAATTGATAATTTTTGGTTCCATTCTCCTTTCTTAATAGTTCTAAGGTGTTCTTAGAAGTCTTTCTATTTTCTTCAAATTTCGGATGTAAGTGGGGCACCAACTCTTATCCGCCAAAAATGTCTTCACTCTCCATTACGCTCTTATCCACCTCTTATTTATGGCACCATCGTTCTCCTTGTCACACATCTTCTGCAAATCTATCTCCTTCTAATCTCATTATACTACCTCAGTGCCTCACACCATTTTTCCTACTTTTCTCTTTTTGTGAGATTGTGTCTCTTAGTCCCTCTTATTTCCACACCTGCTATTTAGCTCTATCTCCCAGAGCCTCCAACCTCTGTTTGTGTTCTCTCTCTCTGTATTTTTTCCCCTCATTGTCATTGCTTTATTGACATGATGTTATGTGAACAACAATGCCAAGATCACTGAGTCTATACACAGTTAATATCTTTCTCCAGCAGTTACTGTGCTCTGATAGTCTGCCACTATGTACTCTATCTCCTGGCCATCGCATCCATCTCTCTTTCTCTTTTCACCCTCCACTATTCATTTCCCTTCTCTAATGTGAACCAACTCGGCGTTATGGACAGCCCTCACTGTGTCTGGGCCTTTGAAGAAAGTGAAAAAAGAGCCCTGACTTTTGTGGAAGACATTTCTGTTTTCTGTCAAAGTCAGCCCAACATGCCCGAGGCAATTCATCACCAAAGCAACACAATCATAAGCAGCATTAGGAAGCAGCACAGCCTGACATATGCAGACGGCGCTGCAAAAAAGGGCTCACTACTACTACAAAACAGTTTGACACCTCCTCATGGTTTTCAATAGAGTGGTTGAAGATACTGCACTTCTGCCATTACCACTTCTTCCTTAACTGGTTTTGGTTGTATCACATTGACAACCATGGTACAATAAGGACTTCTATTTTATTATTCATGTTAACTCAAGAGGCTGTCTTACTTCTTCCATCAAAGTTCATTTTTGTGTCATGCTCAGACCTGTTTTAACTAATTGTGTGTCATGCTCTGCTTCCTTAAGGCACGCACTGAGAGGAAAGGTACCAATTGTTCAGACTTAATCAACATTGTTGATCTTGGGGCTAGCATACTGCAGATCTCTCACCCTATGCATGCTCTCTGTACTGTGTGTACCAATTTCCCCCTGTGGCGTTCTTCCCATCAGGTGTGTTCATCACGCAGACCACAACTTATAACTCACCTAGCGCTTGTGCTGTCAACTTTGCGACCCCGTTGCCGACAATTTCTGCCTGCCTGCCAGAGTTTTTTTCCCTTGCTCTCCATCTAATTAGTGTCAATTCCCAATTCCTCTTCTCCTCAACATGGCATTCACTCTCTTCCCACCCACCATCAAAGCTCTCAGAACAATTAAAGCGAGGCCAGCAGGAAAGAGAAAGGCAGAAATTAAAAGTCGATGTGCCATCTTTGGCTCTTTGGCTATCGGTTGTATCACGTCAGCACTCAATTGGATATAGAATAAAGACAGATCTAAACAATGACTTGGAGAATACCCAGGGGGATCTTCTGAAAAATGGATACATTTTCTGAGTCACATTGCTGTGATAGGGATTAGGACATGAATGCTTGAACGCAGAAACAAACAAAAGTTCACATGCGAGAAAACACGAGTGAATCAGCTCCAGACAATATAATCTTGTGTCTTTACGGTAGTCTCTAAAGAGAATGAGATGCGTTACTTTACAAATATTGTCACAAATGCCGCAGGGTTATAGTAATGTCTCTACTTTATAACCAACTAGCTTAATACAATAATGATAATGCCTGCAGGCCATGATAATATTTTCTTTTGTTTCATTTTGTTATTGGAGGGCCATGATAATTTTAAGAGTTACCATTATAAGTGCCCAGGGCAATATACATAAACATGTTTCATACACATAGACAATTTGATTGCAGATACAATTTCCTAGAAAAATTCTAAAATATACATACATTAATTCATATTGATATTTCTAAGAATAAAGACATATTACCATGAAAATGTGCTTTGATCATGCTTTCAGAGCCACACAAATAAGATGGGGTAGAACCTGCAAATAATGGAAGACTCATATTTCCAGCAAAAAAATTTTAGCGAGTTATCAGGAAAATTTAAGGTTTGGAGAAATAAGACTTTCACATAGATCTTTGGATGATAATGCCTGCTGGGTTAGGGTTATACAGTATGTTATGTGATGAGAGTGAGAATGTGGTGGTGGCTTTTTGGCCAATACATGAAAGCTTGAGCAGGTCATTGGAGACTGTAGTGATCTCCAGAAGTATCATTATTACTGTTTTTTGTACAGAAACTACATTAGATGGGAGTGTCCCAGTCTTAAAATGATCATAATGTTCATTTATCAAGGGAGAAAAAGACTCAGGCAGGTATAAAAACTGTATGTTTGTAAAAAGAAAACAGATTTTCCAACCTGAATCTACAGATATTTACAACCCTGCTGCTTGGATCATTTCAAAGAGAAACTGAAAATCTCCAGGCGCAGAGATGCATTTGAAGGTTTGGTGTGGGAATGAAGAAGTATATATTGTTTGGGAACACATCAAGGCTAAGATGACAAAGTCACACATAAACAACATTCAACAAAAACAATTAAGATTATAGTACAGGCCTCTCTGCATAGCAATGTTTTAATTGTGTTCAAGGATGTCACACTGCACAATCTCTTATGTTATTCAGACCATTAAATTGAGCTAACTGATAAGACACGAGCTACACAGACTGCATCACAGTGAAATAGTTGGATTCAATATTACAAATTGATAAGAGGGAAGGTATGTCATTGTAATGTTTTAAAAAATGTATACCCAGACAGCGACAATGTGGTTATAGCATAGTAATAACAGCTTTATTGCTAAAAAAGCCAACAACTATGAAGGTCATAGCAGTAAAATATGGCATTTTACTGTGGCACTTCAGTACAGCTGCCTGTCATGGTAACTTTCTTTCTCTCTCCCTCAACACTAAGTCAATGCATGCTGCCTGTCCTTTCACATAAGCATTATTGGATTTCATCTCATCTCAGCGGGTCGGTACTGTTTCTGTATGTGGTGGTGATAAAGGGAGTAACAGTAACAGCTCATAAAGTAGGAGGCCACCAGTTTTTATCAAGCCATTTGACACTGATGCCATTAGGTGGGATGCAGAGCCATGTGAGTTCATGAAATTAGGAGCTAGGGCCCTAAAGCTGAGCTAGCACAGACGCTAATGCTCCTATCCACTAGGAGTGTGATGAAATTAGCATGTTGCACAAAGCGCTAACAGGCCTCATCATTTCACATCAGTATCTGTAGGATGGCCCCACGGAGAGGAAAACCATACCACCCTCAGTGTGTGTGTGTGTGTGTGTGTGTGTGTGTGTGTGTGTGTGTGTGTGTGTGTGTGCACACACGTGTGAGAGAGGCAGCATGACTGATAGTGGGCAGAATCAGGCCGTGTGTGTGTTGATACAGATAAAACTTATCAACAATCAACATGACCCAACCTCGGCCCAGGGAAGAGCCAGGCCCCAGTGCCAATAATATTAACAGCTGAACCAAATGCACTCCCAGATTCATGTTACTGATGGCAGTGCTGATAGGTTAAATTGGGTGTTACAAGTTCCAGCAGCAAACGGATGACCTGCCTCATACACTGAACACAGCAGACAGATTTTGGAACGGTGACTCTGTTGTTCAGGCCAGCTTTATCATTCTGGGACTAGTATGACCTTGTACAAGCAAGGCACATTAATAAAAAAAAAAAAAAAAAATCGTAGGTGTTTGGGGCAATCTGCGACTACTGTTGTTCTCCATTGTTGTTCTACTAATTCCGGCAGCGAGTATGCTTGGTGATGACGTATGTATCGTATCAAGACGTGATGACGTATGTATGATGGAGCAATCGTGCCCGGGCCGCGGCTTTTGGCGCAGTGTGACCACGGGCCAGCAGGGGAGTGGGGAGGGGGGAATCGTACTGGAGCACGGAACAGGCAAACTTGCCTAGTGTGAGTGCACCCTTAAAGGCTGACGTCGAAGGCTGCACCACAACAGTACGTGTTCCAGTGCTTTTACCCTTCGCTTTTAAAGCGGCTACGAGTAACATTTAAATATCTTTTAAACAGCCTCATGTTTCCTCTGATAATCATAAATTACCTTTAACAGCAAACGAGACCATCAGTGCAAAGAAAGACGTTTTTATATAGTTTTTATTGCTGCATTTGATCTGGTCGTACACCCAGTCCGATTTTCGGTTCACGCGTGCATGCTCTATGGTCACATATCCGTATTGGTCACAGATTTCAGTGTGGCGCAGGAACGTGAATTGAGAAGCCTATCCCTCCTGGTGAGGGAAGGGGAGCGGGAGCCTTGTTTGAGACAGTTGTTTGTCGTCATAATGACTGATAACGGGGCTGAACCATAAAAGAAAAAAAAGAAAATGCAATGAAGAAAAGCTAGGGAGAGTGAGTGATAGTCGGGCGGGAGGGCGTTGCCAAGCAACATATACACAATTTCACGCAGCGAAACTAGACTGCAGTGTTTACTCCTAAATGCATGAGCGGTAGCCTACTAAAACAAAGTTTACTTTGCCTCACCAGCATCATCAGATGACCATTATTCATCGGAAATAGTCATTATTTACAACAACATAAACACATTACCTCATCGTGATCCATACTAACTGCCATCTCTCGTTCATTCGCTTTGTGTGAGGACACGGGGACTCGTTCAGCTCCGTGAGAGGTGATAATGCATCAACTCAATGCAATCAGGTGTGTTTAGCACTTACTGGCATTAGTTGATGCTGTGTCACCCATAGACTCACGGAGCCGAAAAGAGTCCGGTGCCCTCACACTTTCAACACACGGACACGCACCATATTGCTTCCTGATTATTTGAATCTTGCACTCCCTGCACGTGCTACAAAACAGCTTCACGACAGCTGGCGTCGTAATAATACTACCGCTTTTGTTCAAAGGTGTCGCCAACGTGCCGACTTACTCGTAGTAGCTTTAAGTTAAATGTGTATTACCAACAGAAAGACATGTACAGCCCAAAACAAATGTATCGCTTTCCCTTAAAATTAAGTAAGTTACAGAGAGTAACAAGCAGTCTTCAGCTCAAGCAATGCAAATGTTAAATAATCATATTGAAAATTAACAGAGGTCAAAACAGTGTGTTTGTGTGTTAATAAGTCATGCATACATTTAAAGGTAAATTAAGAAAATATATATCAAAGTGTACGTAGCCTGAGAAATTAAACAGGAAGAAGTTAACACATTAATATAAATACACTAGTAACTGTGCAAACTGTGACTTGTCTGGATAAATATACACAACAACCTTGTCTGAAAAGCAAACTACAAAGTCTCCAGTGGGCTATGGGGAAATGTCCCTCCCTATGAAAGAAACTTTGCCCGAGACTGAATCTTATTGCAGTTTTCACTGTGTAAACGCCTGGAAGATGCATGGCTTCAACAGACAAAGGAGGATTCTGAAAAAGAGTATTCTCCTCAGCTAAAGGATTTATCAACAGTACATAGACTGATTAAGATCAAGGCCTGAGTAGGCTCATTATGGCCTTTTTGAATTGTGTAATATTTCTGGATTAAGTGCAAAGACAAAATAAAGAACCATTATTGTTAGTTGGATAAGATATTAACTCAATAGTTTGCCAGGCTATGCTTTCAGTCGATAGACGAGAGAGCAAAAAGCTGCTGTTTGCAATGGCCTCATTAGTTCAGTAACCTTCAACAATGCTGTCTGTGAAGCATTAGTTCTTCCAGACAAACCAAGGACTGACTGAACCCGCCGAACCATGTGCTACCAGTGGATGTCTGGTTGTTTGAAGTAAACATGCAATTCTGCCTCCTAAAACAACAACTGTAAACTTGTTTATTTTCTGCATCACCCTAAACCGATATAGTTGACTTTGGAGCTGGCACTGCTCTCTTGCTACCTAACATAATACATGCCGTTTGGCAGTCCTATCCCACCCCTCTGCCTTAAATAAAAAAAAGTTCTGCCTCATACATTTCACTGAGTGTCTGAAATCGACTTTCGAGACCTGGAAAACGGTCCCTCCAAGAAGGAAAGTAATATCACCTTCGGAGAAAAAGGGCAGAAAGCTTTCATTAAGCTCTCCTAGGAAGGAAAGAGGCCACCATTATCCATCTTTCTCAGTACTCCTCTATACCGACAAAATCGAGTTATCTACATTTCCTCTCTATATTTACTTCTCTCCATGGTATACGTCACCTTCTTAAAGAAGGACAAATACAATTTATTCAAGCTCTTTTACTGCCCTAATGATTAAGTTAAAAAAAACAAAGAATAAACAGTACAGTACCCCCCTCCTCACTCAAGACTTTAGAAACAAATACAGATGGGTTGAAGTCAATGGAATTCAAAAGTGGGTCCTTGCTAGGGCTTTGAATGATGTTTAAGTCTACTTGTTCTGTCAGGTCAGCAGCTTTTTTTAGGAAGAAAACAATCCCCATGTGTTTAACTGGCTTTAGGTCTGCTCGACAGGTGTGGAGTTAGTCGATAAGCCAGTAGCAGGTTGACTTCTGCTTGCTATTGGAAGAACAGAAAGTAAGACTACTTTACTGGGTATATAGAAAGGGCTTATCAAACGCCAGGAACAACGTTTCTGTCATCCCCTCTGTCTACCGGTATCAGAGACGATCTCTTTCATCTCCATTTCTCTTTTGCTCCCCATCTGGTCTAGGCTAGTCCTCTGAAGCCGACTCAGGCCCGTCATACAGTATCTCTAGGCTTTTCCTCCAATGCTTCCTACATTACCCCCCTAATCCTTTCTCTCCCGACTTATCTTACTCAGTCTTTGACAGTGTCTATGTTTATCTTATTTTAATATTATTGTATTATCTTTTCAGGATTCTTGCTCCTTCAACTCCTTCCCGTTGCCCTTTTCAGATCCATCATTTTCCATCACTATGCTGGCAGTGCTATCATGAATAATAAAAAAAACACTGGAAAAGAAACGTTTTCTTTTATTTAGGCTGAGTCAGCTCCCACAGCACTGATGGCATATTTCCTCTGGGTGAATATAGTGTCTTTGAGGACCAATAATGTTAATAATGTAATGATTGCTACAACGTCATGAGAAAAGGATGTTTCAGTTAAAGAGATGGGAATACAATCAGAGAAGTAAAACAACTCATTTCAGAGCGTTGATAAGTGCACACTGTCATTTTAGAATGTACATACTCTAGGTGTATATTATATGTGCATGTACAGGTAGTAAGGGTGTCTGTATATCCACGAAAAGCTGTACATATTCAACACACCATGAATCATATCTTGTGACTATCCCGTTCATGTTTTCTTCTGTACATTCTGTTTGCACAATTGATGAAACACGGTTCAGGGAGAACTGAACTGAATATTTGTAATTTTATCATCGAGGGAGTTTGACCCTGGCACAAAAATCAGCAGCAGAAAACAAAAACAAAAAATCGTATTGGTCTTGTTTATTAACATTTAAATCCCAACTTGTGAATATGAATTAATGTGTTTGTGTTGTAAGTCTGTCACTGTTTGAGTCAGTACGACCACACTTGCAGCCATTTGGATATACTGCCTGCATCAGAGCTCTCTATCACTGTGGACCATGGTAAACTTGCTTTTCTGATCCAACCAGATTAGCCATGATCTTAACAGATCCTGTCTGATCCATGCTGCACAGTGGTCTCTAAACATGCTCCTATCTCCCTTTTAACACCAATTCAAAGAGTAGCTTAGATGGCAGCTGACAGGCTCTTCGTAAATAATGCAACACCTTAAGCATGAAGGAATACTAATAAGGTATAATCTTTATGAAATATCTTATCAGATTGTGTTGATCCTGGTGGAAGAATATTAATAAAATCCTTTACTAAGATTTGAAAGCACTTATGGTTAACCAGAACCACTACAGCCTTGTTGTCCCCGTTGGCAAAACAACCATAATAGGGGAGAGTGGCGTTGGGGAAGTTGTGCCACCCAATGTTTCTAAAAAAACATAGAAGAAATTGGAAATGTGACCACATATTTAAGAAGAGCCATTAATTTAACTCATCCTATAAAGAAGGGAGAAACATGGAATAAGATATAAGCACATTTAAGCTCAAACAACAGTTTTTTGCCTTTCAAAGTAAAATTTCCATGATCAAGGTTTGTTTTTTGATTATTGTGTCTGAACAATTATAGACACGTTTGAAAACATTTGACACATGTTTTAGAGCTTTGGTATGCAACACTTTGGCCCTCATTTATCAATCTTGCGTAGACCAGAAAAATGGGTGTATGTACATTTCCACGCAAATCTCGGCATTTATCAATATGGACGTGAGCGTAGGATACGCTCAAATCCCACGCCAGCTCTCAGCTCGTGTACGCAATTTTGTAAACAGCATGGACTCGCAGTGCAAGCTGTGCCGGGTAGCCGATTACTTTGTTGGACAATTATAAGAAGATAATACAAATGCAGTGTTTGCTCAGACCGAAATAAAGATATTAATCACTTAAAATTGTGCAGCTTATGGTGCACAACTGAGTAGGAGCACTGATTCAATAGTGCACACACCGGCCACTTAGGAGCGCTGCATGGGACTACGTAAGGGCAGTTATCTCCGTCTGGAGCTGCTGGGGGGACACTGAGGCACGGGGGCTGCATTCATTCAAAATGTTAGCCACAGTATTAAATATGTAGTAGGCCTACACTGCTCTTTATGATAAAAAATACACGGCACAACATTCAGCTTAACATTTTATTTATTTGACGCACTTTTTAGATGTTAGTTCCTCTTTTAATGTGTTATTGATCGCTTAAGTGAGCGATTTATTTCCACCGTTAACCGGCACGTTTTTCCGACCTGCTGGTGGAGCAGGACTGTGGGCGCTCTCACAGCTGATCGTTGCTGGGTCGGCTTGTGCAGCTGACCGCCGGGCTGACCACTCCTGCTGTCATACAGTAAAACGCAAAATGTGTTATTTTTAGTTTTTACAACAATTTTGAGTAGTGCTATCTAAAAGGGCCAATACATTCTAATCATTCAAATCTCTGCAGACCTGTATTTATTTCATGGGGACCATTACCGCACAGTTGGTGCATCTGTTTCTCCTCTACCACTTAGGCTATATTATGCCCGCACCCTCAGTTGGTTGCATTTCAGAACAGCAACACACTTTTTTTAGTGGCGATGTTTGAGTCAGACCACTTTTTCTTCATCTATGTAAAGAAATGGCGACATATAATTGTGTATGCTGTTTTATAGCATTTGAGCGATAGTAGCCTACTGATGTAAACCTAAAATGCAAAATCCTCAGCTGGAGATCGTTTTGTCAACACCAACGCTGTTGACTGCAGCAGTTATTTCCTTCCTAACTGATGCCTTCTGTTGTTCTTTGATGCCGCTTGTAATGCTCCGAAATTAAACTCTTTTTTTTCTACTTTCGCTGTTATTCTGTCAATTTCTACTTCAGATAAATTCCTCTTCTGTGCCGTAATTCGCATATCCATGTCGTAAAACCTCTGGGCGAGGCCTCTAAACTGAGAAAATATAGGGGCGTGGTACGATCGTTTTCAGCCGCCGCATTTATCAATAATGGCCTGGCGTACGCTGAGATTGGCGAGATACGACTGTTTGATAAATACCACGCGACACCTGGCGTAGGGAGGTATTTGCGCCAGAATCTGCACCAGTTTCCACGCAAAATTGATAAATGAGGGCCTTTGTGTCTATAAAGTTAGCACGATGTCAGCTCTAAACTGCTGCATCATGCTTATTATCCAAAATTCTGGGGTTGGGGTGATTTGTGCCAGAGGGCCTGGGGTGATTTATAAGTAAGTAAGTAAGTGAGTAAAATGTATTTATAAAAGCACATTTATAACAGTTTGCACTGTCCAAAGTGCTGTACATAGTGCATTCAGTAGGTAAAAAATGAAGGTAAAATAACAATAACCAAAATAAATGACATAAAGCCCAGATGGGTTTTGAGCCTTGATTTAAAGGCAGAAATGGAGGGGGAATTGCATATGCCAGGTGGCAGTTGGCTCTACAAGGGCAGAGCAGCTAATGCAAAGTACATTTCTGAGAGTTGTGCCATTGGCATTGCTGTATACGCTGGTCAGCAGAAGAAAGTGATTGTCTATGTAGCTCCGAAGAGAGCGACATCTCCATTCCACTTAACAACACCACTGAGGAGAGTTCAGATGGCCAGAAAGATGATGATGGTGACTTTGTCATTGTGAGCGTTGAAGGTAAAACCATTAGATCTGCAAGGCCTTGTTTAAGAAAATTGTCCTTCAATCTTCGTAAAAGATTTACTTTAAATAAACCTTAAATAAGTGATTGTCTAATGGAGTTGTCTTGCATTGCAGTTTATGAGATATATATCAATGGCACAATTTACCCCATTGTAATCTCTCAAACGGCACAATTTACACCACACCGGGGTTAAGTTGTGCCACAAGACAACTTTTTTTCCGAAAGCTATATTTCTTCAACAGTTTATTCCAGATCCAAAGTTTGTATTGCCAGCGATGCACAACACCCTGAAATATATGTACATATTTGAGTTGAAGACTTTACTGTCAAGGCCTCAGTCACTTTGAGTAAAAAGTGGCACATCTCACCCCACTCTCCCCATATAAGTAGTGGTGGTTCATAGTCAGAGGTGGGTAGTAACGTGCTACTTTTTGGATTAATAGTTTTTTTTGTATTCAGTATTGTTTAAAGACAGCATAGTTTTCCAATTGTATAAAGAAAATATTATGTGAAGTTTGTGAATCAACGACGATGTTTTATTCCTCCCAAAACCTGAAGTAAGGGGGTTTTCACACTTAAAAGTAACTCAGATTATGTGTCTCACTCTATGACCCTGAGAAACTGAGGGATGAAAAATGTGTACAAAGTCCAAAAACTGCAAGAAAGCATAGAAACACACAAGGGTCTCTGATGTGATGCTTCAAAGAGCAGCAGGGGAACTCGAGCAAGGACCCGGCCCTATATGGAGGATGAATCACACTCTCCACTCACCTCTGCAGGCCCCCCAATAAAGGCAGAATTGTTTCTGATCACAGCCATGGGGAGTCCTACAGCTACACACTGAGCTGAGGGTGTATGTGAGTGTGTGCATGCGATCGGGTGGAAGCTCTCTTGCCTAAAGAGGAGCCTTCAGGGAGGCACCATTAAAAGAGCCTAATTAATTAAACGTTACCCAGCTGTGCTGCAGGTGGAACACTAAAGAGAATGTCTGGAGAGGTTAAGCTGCCAAAAAGCCCTGCCGCTATACCCAACATTATTTCACTCCTTGACCTCCAAGAACACAGTTCTCTGAACTGCTGCTGGCATGAGTTTACTTCAATTGTACAAATGGGTTGAGCTTCAGTACACAATTTAGCCAAGACCGGGTAATTCCATGGATGACTGCAGGTCTGAGTCCACTTACTTAGACATTAGACACACACACACGTTCCCCTCGTGTTCAGGTCAGGGTCAATAGACTGATTGATTGAGTAAGGACAGATATCTCAGTATCAGGCAGGATATGGGTATGGGATTGAGAATGAAAGACACTGGCCCTCAAGAAAACAATCAATCTGACCTTTAAGAATCGATTATCCACTCAAGACTAAGTGAAAAGTGTCTGGCAGTTAAAAAAATTTAAAGTTAAAAATTCATTGTTGTGGCCTTGTGGCAAATGACTGCTTAAGTAATTGAATGACTGACTCATACTTTTAAGGTGCTTGTCACAACATTTTAAATGTCTGTAGCACTCTTTCAACATGCTTTCACCAATCCAAGTGTTCTGGAATGGCACAAGGTTAAGATAACTGTCACCATGCACAGACTTTTCTGACAAAGCAGTCGTTTTTGTTGTGGCTTAATAATGCATATCACAAGTGACAGCAAAAACAAATTGGATGGATCATTCTTTGTTCCTTAAACCATTAATGATGAAACACAGGCAGTAGGTATTGTTACAAAACAATACACATTAATATACACACAATGGACACGCTTTGGGAGACATGTCAACAATGTAGCACACAAATACTAATTGGATAGTCTACAGCAGGGCTATTCAATAGGCGGCCCGCGGGCCAGGTCCGGCCCGGGAATGAATATTTACTGGCCCCCGCCTTGACTACCGACCGACCCCCAAAAAAAAAAAAAATGTAAAGTGGTGCACAATTAATGTACTAGCACGCGCGATGTGTGCTTTTGCATGGTCATAACTGCGCAAAAGGCCGTGATCTGCAGTAAATAAATGTGCACATGTGTCTCCAAGCGTTTCTCTATCAGCTGCTCTGTGTATGCAGCTTTGTGCGCGCGATTGTATCGCAGTGTAAGTGCATGGTCCATTATTTGTATTTAGTGTGTCTAAATAATATTGCACCAGTAGAACTTTGCTTTGTATTGTCTGCATGTTTGCACAAAATGTGTACCTTCACATAGCAAACAAAATTGCACAATTGTAAAGTCAGTGTCTGTAGTTTTTTGTATTCAAATAAGCAGTTTATTTCTGTACTGTGCATTGGCATCTTTGAGCAAAATACAGCCAAAATGTTTGCCTACTGGAGTCCAGTAGGCTAGGTCACATTATGTAATTTTAAATATCGAGTCGGGGCATCTTCATCTAATTAGGCCTACTTCAGCGTATTATTCCATCACTGGACCGCATCATGGACTGTAAAAGTGTTCTACCTTCGACTGTCTTGAAGAAACTCCTTCAACCCGCTCCGTCTCCCAAAAAAAAAAAAAAACTCTTGTCTGCTGAGCCGCTGCCGCTGCAGACGGGCTCAGCACCGTCTCATCATTCATTCAATGCAGCGGTGATCAACAAACGAGAGACTCTGTAGCAAGTCCCGCAGTTAAAAAATCGGATAGTTTTTAAATCCATATTAAAATCTGCAGGATAAGACCTAGTTAGCTAAAAAAAAATCGCTAACGGTTCAAATGTGATGTGTTCAGGTCGGCTCAGTAAAATGATTATTAGGCAAAGGTCAATAAAATGACATCATGATGTGTTCAAATGTAACATCAAGAAAATAAGAAATTTTTGTTTTTCGCGGGAAGCTTGAATAATAGCCTATAGTTCGGGTAAAAAACTTGAGCAATATAAACTAAATAGTAGGCCTAAATATGGAATTATGACATGCTTAAAGTCCTATCCTGAACTCTGCTCATCTTATAAGCAATTAAAGCAATAATACCAGTTCTCTTTAAACAAAATAATAGAAAAGTATCGATAAAGATTTGGATTGTGGAGTCTTTATAATGGTATCAATATGAATAGAAATGAATGATCCCCCTCCCTACTTACAGTGTAACTGGGCAATAGCTTTAACATGGTGGACTTTAATAATTTTATGGCACTTGATCACTTGGCACAATGTGTCCGTTTTAAATAAGTAAAATAAGTAAAAAATTTCTGAGGAAGCTAACATTCAGCTTGACTCTGAGCTAAACTGAGTTTTCTGAGCCCCTGGGCAAGGTGCATTGCAAAAAGAGGTCCTTTCACGATGCTGCAGCAGGACCAAGCGCTTGGTGTTGTGTGATGTCATGATATATAGGCTTATATGAATTGTTGTTCGTTTTATGTGGTCAGGATGAGACAAGTAAGCAGTGTTTGCATTTAAGAGATAAGGTTCGCTAAAATTTATAATTTAATTAGCCTATACTGTATATATCATTGTTTAACAGTTTTTTTTTTTTTTTGGGCAAGTGAACACAACATTCGGGCAAGTAAAACATTACCTGTACTTGCCCTATGGGCAAGTGCATTTGAAACCTTAGTGTCAACCCCTGCATCATTTGGATTTTCAATTAATAAACATACTAATTTTAAATGTACATGTATCCACCTTCTGTCCTTTATCTTTCCGTTCATACAACAATATACAGAGACAATTCGAATTTTTCGGGCATATTTCGAATGTTAAAATTAATCGTGATTAATCGTGATTAATCCACAGAATCCTGTGATTAATCTGATTAAAATGTTTAATCGTTTGACAGCCCTAGTCTAAACATATCAATGTAAGAAATATCTACTCCTCTTTCAGTTTGAATGAAGTCTTTAATCCACACTACAGAAGTTGTACCAAAATGAGATGGGAAAAGAAAGAAGGGTGAGGTGGGATGTCATTTTTTCTGACATGCAGTCACAGACAATTAGCTTCTTCCTGTTTGTGGTTCGCCTACACATTTTCAATTTAGTAGCAGCTTGCTAGGCTATTCTTCTGATCATACAAACATATATGCATGAAAAACACTGTGCCCTCTCACAACAGAAAGAGATAACGTGTCAAGCAAATTGAAGATTGCTGATGGGATTTTTGTTGATCTAAGCATTGTCTTTTATGCTAATTGCCTTGCCAAGGGCACCATTGCCTCATGCTGTTCACATTACTTACTTTATTGAGAACACTAATGTGACCACCCCCACATTTCAGCTGTAGGAGAGGAGCAGGGTGCACTGTGTGCTGCAGCCAGATGTTGGTGATGGCAAGAGACATCATGATAATGACTGACAATGTGTGCATTAAAGCAACATTTCACAGCCAAAGCATATATGTTAGTATCTAGAGGATAAGTAAAGTTGCAATTTGCAAACTGCCACAGTGGATTGGGTCATATATTTTGTCATATTTATTCCTCACACTATAAAGGACATTATTTAGTAGGCATCACCATACAGCTTAGATGCGTCCATAGTAAGCCTTAGTTTATGGAAGGCAGACCTATGTTTGATCTAGGTAACCTCACTAATTTGTCAGATTGTGTCTACACTAGGGACCCGTGTCCACGCCTTTTTCCGACCGCAAGCGCCTTTTTTCAGTTGATTCCCAACGAGAAGCGGCCGCCTTAGCAAAAGGCAAAAAAATGAGGTTTTTTTTTCAAGCGTTTTTGCCTTTTTGTGCTGCTGCTTCGAAGCTTTTCAAGTTGAAAAAACCTCAACTTTTCAGGAAGGCGGTGGGGACGTCACCGCTGCTTTTTTCAACGGGCCAATCAGATAGTAGATCGTCGGGACTCGTCGCCTTGGCAAGAGGAAGACGGAAGAGAAACTGCTTTTTCCGTCTCTGTTTACCTGAAACTGTACGAAAATAGTGACTTAAAAAGACCACAACAAGGGGCACCCTTAGCTCAGTTGGTAGGGCGTGCCCCCCCCCCCCGGGCTGGGCCCAGCAGCAGACCCGGGTTTGATTCCCGCCCGTGGTCGTTCTCTGCATGTCACTCTCTCTGCCCCATTTCACCTCTGTCTCTCTGCACTATCAATAAAGCATAAAAATGCCCAAAAAATATATTTAATAAAAATAAAAAGACAGAGGGAGGAGAGCCCGTTTGTGGGAGCAGATTAGGCGAACACTTGATTCCCTGTATTTTTATCTCCTATGGATCGTTTCATGCGCACACGTCAGCCTACAACTTACTCCGTGTGTGTTTGCAGGAGCCGCGATAACTCCTCATCCAAACAGGATGGTGGAAAGTATTTCATAAGACTACTCTTATTAAAATGTAGCGATTTTGAATAGAAAACAGCCAGCCTAAACAGTTAAACCAGTGTTGATCATAGGTCTGAAAGTGACAGATGACGATAAGCTTTTTGTCTCCCCCGCTCACAGCATTCTCTCTCCCAGCGCATAAAACGCTTGAAAAAAATGGCCAAAAAAAAACGCTCAGTAGACACACTCCCAAGCGCACAGCCAGCGTTTAACGCTGGAAAAAGGCATTAGGTGGACACGGGATGACTTATGACTCATTCATGTTTCCTAACGCATGATGCGCAACCACAACAACACACATGCAACACCAAGAGCAAGATCAGCGTGTCTAATCAGCATCTCAAACCAGTCTGCTCATTCTCCTCTGACATCAACAAGGCATTTTCATCCACACAACTGTTGCTCACTGGGTATTTTTTCTTTTACAGACCATTCTCTGTAAATCCTACAGACGGTTGTGCGTGAAAATCGCAGTAGATCAGCATTTTCTGAAAAACTCAGACTAGCCCGTCTGGCACCATCAACTATGCTATGTTCAAAGTCACTTAAATCTCCTTTCTTCCCTATTCTGGTGAACTTGTTGTTGTCCTGTCCAGGTCTACCTGCCTAAATGCATTGAGTTGCTGCCATGCAATTGGCTGATTAGCTTTATGTGTTAACAAGAAATTGAACAAGTGTACCTAATAAAGTGGCCGGTGAGTGTATATACTGTATATATACTGTATACACCAATAAATTTTACTTTACCAAATTCATCTAGGACTCCACCCATTTGGTCTCAGTATTGTGGCTCATAATACAGAGAAGGAAAAAAGCTGTTTAGGAAATAAAAACACCTTCTGTATTTCTCCATTTCACCATCACCTCGGGTGATAAGACGACAGAAACAGTTTTCTCATCTTCAAAGGTATGAAAATGAATGATGCTATGGATATGGAACACTGAAAGGCAGGGACCAACAGGATTTAGCCATCTACTGGCTCAGTAAACTATATTCAGCTATTAACCTGAGAAAATCTTTATGAAAAGGAATATAACAATAGCAAACATGCCATGCTGCTATATTGTTTTGATATCAAAATTCTAGATTGGTTTGAAGGGATCAAACTTTTTGAGATTGCATTGACATAATCAAAATGTGTTGCTCGAAGTAAACAGAGTGTAAGGCCAAAAAAGCTTGCAACAAAAAAATTAAGTTACTGTTCAAGAAGTAACAGACAATGCCTTCTCTAAAACGTTTAACATGAGCAGAGAATATCAAAGTGGGAGTAGAGGTAGAGTGAGGAGGTTTGTTGAAAAATGAAATTCCCCTGCAACGGGGGGAAAACATGATACCTTCATCCTTACCTTCCTCCCACCCCTGGGGACTGCCTGCCTTCTTTTGGGTTCTATCGTTCCTTTCCTCCCGCAGGTCCCCAGCTGCCACTATGCTCCATGTGAACTCTGGGTTTCCCTCCAAGTGCTGGTCACATGTTCTGCTTCTGCCAGGGCATCTGGGATCTGGTTAAATAAGAGTTATTATTTACATATGGAGTCACGTCTTTGGCCGGTACATTGCTCATATTGACCCAAAGAATATCATAAAGAATGAGAATCATTAGAGAAACTCATACAATAATTCAAAACAAGTTTTGACATAGTATATTCCAGCATTATCATACTGCAATGACTTTACAGCACTCAGTGAATGTTAAATCCCACTTTCCTAGAATTTTATTAATCCAAGCCCATTTGGGAAATTAAAATTGAATGCACATACAGAATATTTGTATAATACCCAAATAATTTGAGGCAAATAGGATTGCAAATAAAATACAGCAAAATTATTTTGAAACACCTGGTTCAGACTGATAAGCAAATTAAACTTGCAATTGAATATACTGCCAAGGGAAATGAGGTGTTCAAATTAAAGTCTGAATGTTGGCGCAGCATTTTTTTTCTTGGAAAGTCCAGAGTTTCATTTAACACTGTTTTCACTTCTTTACAAACAGTCTAAACAAACTGCTGTTTTCATATTGTTTCAAAATATAAAATGTCATCGCAAATTTGACTACACATTAGAAGGACCAGTCAGAAAAGTGAAAAACAGGCTGTGGGAGGAAGAACAATGTCTATTGAAAATGTATATTGAATGGCCTCGTACTTTCTGCTGCATAACAATATGTTGCTTCGAGCCAATAAGCAAACAGCATTCCTCTACACAGGGGGCAGTGAAGGGATGTAATGCTAATGTACAAACAGCTGCTGTCAAGAACAGAACTGGGTGCAATAATCCCTAATATTTTTCTCATATTGGAAATGAAGGGACAGCACTCCCACTCATCCTCTTTGTCTCTATGTTTCCCTCCATCTGTCCTTCGCTCCCTGTGGACAGACCTCATGTATACGCATCCCTGTGGCTTGGCAAATCGCTGTTTGCGGGGGCTTGGTCACTTTCAAATGACTTCTCACATTAGGCTCTGGAGGACAGGAACTTAAGTGTTGCTTAATCATCTTTCCATGTATAGCTGCCAGTTTCTGCCATCATTTTACAATAAGAAAAACAAGTTTTGAAAACCAGGTTGGGTTAAACATGGTGGTGGACACTACCATAACAACAAAGACCCCGTTTCCATTTGTCTTTAACATGTGGTTTTTGTGATCCGATCACTAATACAGCTCTAACTACAGGTGAAAACACTCTCAAGACGCAATGAGATCGGATCACAAAAACCACATTCGGAGGTGGTTTACGTCGTTCATGCAGCTTTTATAGAAGCCTCATGAACGTTAGTTGCATCCGCCAGTATTGCAGATGACAAGCTTTCTGTCCTCTGTTTTCATTTCACTGCGAAAATCTGAAAACACGGACATCGCTGCTATTGACTAGGCAACGACTTCCTGTTCTTATCTGCTTAAAAATAAAAGTCAACTCACGTTTGGCTAGTTACAGGCTTTTAATGTGAAGGCGCACAGGCAATATTCTGTTCGCACGTAAAGTAACTTAACTGCATATAAAGCCGTGTAGCCTACTGGTGGTAGTGACAAGAGTGTAGCAGACGTTAGAAAAGCCGCCCGGCAAACACACATCTTTCACCAGCCAAAGTGGCGTAATAACTTACTCGCCCAAGAGTTTTTACTGTTATATACTATGATTAGGGGTGGGAAAAATAATTGATTTTCCGATTAATCGCGATTCTCTCTCGAACGATTCCGAATCGATTCATAAAAGTAATTTTTTATTTTTTTATTTTTATTTTTTTACTAGTATTTAATATTAGTATTTCCTACGCAACTGCGCATGCACACCACAAAAGTGCGAGTTGTTAAAAGTGGCGACAAAAGGGCAGAGAGCAGCAAACCCATGAGACCTGCACTGGCTTTGTGTCTGTTTACGTTTTTGTATGAGAGCTGAATTCCAGCCATACTTTTTGCACAATGTGTTGAAATGACATAGAAAATAATATAATAGAAATCCTATAGAACCATGATTCACAAGAGTAGAAAGAAAATTAAACTGAATCGGTTTAGTTTTTACATACTTCCATATTGTGTTGAAATGCAAGCTGCATTGATTATTGCACTGGTCATAGAAAGTCATATTTGTGACAAGAAAAGCTTTTTCTCTAATACAATATTAGAGAAGGTAATTCATCTGTTAATTGTTTTTAATGATCATTACAAATGTAGGAAGTGATTAGCAAACTCTGAGTAGCAAACTCAGATGTGCATATAAATATATTTTTGAAAATCACACATAGGTATGTACGTAAAAAAAATTGCATTGAGATGCATTGAGAATAGATTTTGATCGAATTGTTGACCTCGGAATCGGAATCGAATCGAATCGTGAGGTGCCAAGAGATTCCCACCACTAACTATGATATTACCCGCATTTGGCGAGTGTTAATGTAGAGCCCTCTAAGCAGTGTTGTGCATCGCTCCTCCTTGTCTATTAGACAGTAGCCTATCTCTTCAACCTAGACTTGACCTATTTATCTTCGCATGTAATGCATTTTAATAGCAAATGCGATTAAAACTGTGGCACTGTACAGCCCTGTATGTTTACTTGTTTGAACCCCACCGGTTAAAATGCAAACGGAAATTATGTACGTGTTGATTTAAATACAGCGCAGTTAAATGGAATCAGATCACAAGTAGACAAAGAAGTCACATTTGAAAATACAAGTGTGAACACACGGACTGAGAGCTGTCCACTTGTAACCAGATTCAAAAAATCAGATATTAATCACAGGTGGAAACAGGGTCAAAGACTACATCAGTCAGTAAATGCAACTATTATTTCATTAATTAGAACATTAAAGCTGTGAGCACTGCAACTTTACTACTAAATTTGGCTGATAGTGGGTACAAAGCCCACCACGATTAACATGTGAATCCACATTGTATTGCGAGAGTAACTTAAAAAACACAATCTGGCCACATACAGACAATGTTTTATATAAATTGTGTGCAAGCAAAGGATGTGTCTGAGAGTGTGTTTATGTTGGGGGGGAGGGGTGGGGTCAAGGGGGGCCCTGCAGAAAAAGTTTGGGAACCACTGTAATTATTAGAAGACTTAGAATAGTTTGAACAAGTTATCAGTGGATTGAGACATTAGATCTGGTGCTTAAAAGGAACTTTACCTAATTGGGTGTTGATGAGGCTGCATTATGGCTGTCCACTTGAGGTGGCAGCTGTATTCAGAGGAATCATAGAGGCAGTCATTCCTAACCACTTAGTGCCAGTATGGGTAATGCTTTCAATGCTTAAACTTGTCATTTGGCAAAAAAAAACATTGATTCCTGATGCTAAATGCCATGGGGGACCTTGAAGGCTGATGAGATGTGGAAAAAGAGAGAAATTCAAGCTTGTAGTGAATGCTAATTTCGTTCCCTTTTTTACATTTATTTTGTAAAATCAGCACATGCTGGCATCAGCACAAATATGTTCAGATTCACTCACATGCAAACAAACACATTCACTGTCAATTAAAAACGCACCATAAAAAACAGCACCATTCACCAAGGTGTGCCAAAACAGTCTTTAGAAACGTTTAATATTCATAGATCTGTGTGTGTGTGTGTGTGTGTGTGTGTGTGTGTGTGTGTGTGTGTGTGTGTGTGTGTGTGTGTGTGTGTGTGTGTGTGTGTGTGTGTGTGTGTGTGTGTGTGTGTGTGTGTGTGTGTGTGTGTGTGTGTGTGTGTGTGTGTGTGTGTGTGTGTGTGTGTGTGTGTGTGTGATGTGTCAGTGCAGTAGTGTTGGATTGTTAGTGCTTGTAGTTAGTGCATGCTGCATGCTGCTGCTTCTGCTTGCTACTTTCTGCTTTCAGCTACTGCCACCGGATAGCCCCTGGTCATCAGGGGCGAAAAGAGGAGCCGAGTGCGTAAGTCTCCTCAGCCGGTACATAGCCTCTCCACCTCCACCGCCAAGATCTTGTGCACGCCTCCTCGTGGCACACATGGTAACTGGTCCCTTGCGGCTCCAAGCTAAGTTGTACGGGATCTCGGAGCAGCAGTGGGCCCCAGAGACGCGGCATGCAGGCCCATCGGTGAGTGGAAATACCCTGCTGCCCGTCAACCACTGTCCCAGCTTTGGGTAAATAGACCCAACTATGGGTAAATAGTGAAGACCCCAACGGCAGAACAGGCGGAAGATGGTGGGTGTGAGAACCACCACAACGGCTGGAAAGGCAGAAGAAGGCAACCCCACAGCCACGTGGGTTAACTCGGGAGGGTACAGTGGCTTGGGGAGCAAACCCCGAAGACAAACCTGCACCTGGGGACAGGCACAGGCGGAGTCCAACTGACTGGACCACCGGCAGACCCCTGCAGCATTCCCCTGGGAAAGGAACGATTCGCCACCCTCATCAGTGCATTTGCACCAACTCTTGATGCCGATCACAACACCAAAGAGGATTTCTACTGAGCTCTTGATGCCATCCTACAGAAAACCCCGGCTACGGACAGGCTAATACTCGTGGGAGATTTCAATGCTAGAGTGGGCACAGAGCACCTGGTATGGAATAAAGTTCTTGGTCAGCATGGAGTGGGGAAAATGAACCACAACGGGCTCAGACTCCTCTCCCTCTGTGCAGAGCACCAGCTGGTCATTACCAACACCATCTTCCAGATGAAGAACCAGCTTAAGACCACCTGGCAACACCCCCGCTCAAAACATTGGCATCTCCTTGACTACGTGATTGTCCATCAAAAGGACAGAAGAGATGTCCTCATCACCCGTGTCATGCGTGGAGCCGAGTGCTGGACTGACCACCTCATGGTCAGATCCAAACTCATCATGAGTATTCAACCCCGTGGCCCGTACAGCTCTCAACAGCCCCACCACCACAGACAACCTGCGACGGCTCCTTGCTGAAAACCTCGACAAGATCCCGGAGGAATCAGCCGACTGGCCAGCTCTGCGCCAGGCTATCCATAGCTCAGCCTTAGAGGCGCTTGGTCAGTCAAGGAAACGTCACCAGGACTGGTTTGACTGTAACTGAGATACAGTCACTCCTAAAAAACAAGCATGAGGCCCACAAAGCTCTCCTGTCCTGCCCTCAAATCCACCTTCGCTGCAGCAAGAACAGCAGCCCAGCGAGCCCTCCGGACTATGGAGGACACCTGCTGGATGCAAAAGGCGCAAGAGATCCAGAACCTGACAGATTGGAACAACACCCAAGACTTTTACGATGCCATCAAAGCATTGTACGGCCCCAGGAAGAGGGCGATTGCCCCGGTCCGATCAGCTGACGGGTCCACCCTCTTCAAGGACCGTCACCAGATTCTTGCCCGTTGGGCAAATCATTTTGAAAGTCTCCTCAACCACACCAACCCAGTCGACCCACATATCCTGGATAATCTCCCAGACCTGCCATCAATCACACACCTGGACACCCCACCACTTTACTCAGAAATCCAGCAATAAAAGCGCTGGACCCAATGGAATAATAATAATTTGAATTTACACCTCTGCAGGAATCCCTGCAGAGGTGTTCAAACACGGAGGATACATCCTCACACGTCGCCTGCACCTCCTGATCCACAACATCTGGGAACATGGGACAATCCCACAGGACTGGAAGGACACAAACATCGTGGCCATTTATAAACAGAAAGGAGACAGAGCAGTATGCGGCAACAGCCGCGGAATATCTCTCCTCTCCATCGCAGGGAAGGTCCTGGCCAAGGTAATTAGTGGTTGAGCACATATCAGAAGCTGTGCTGCCAGAAACACAGTGTGATTTAGTGTGGGTAGTCATGGACCCCATACCGCCAGCACATCACCAACCTAGAGGCCTTCCACATCCGCTGCCTACAGAAGGTCCAGGGTCTGTCCTGGGAAGATCGAACGCCCTATACAGACATCCTCCGCAACACTGGCTCTGTCTGTATGGAAGCAGCCGTGGCCAAGAAACACCTGTGCTGGATAGGGCACACAGTTCGTATGCCTGAAAACCGCCTGCCCCGCCAAGTCCTCTACAGCCAACTACTGGGCGCAAAGCGCTCCGCTGGAGGGCAAAAGCGGATTTAACGGACTACTCCAGGGACCTCCTAAAGCGAGCGAACATCCCCCTCACACAGCTTGAAAACCTTGAGTGTGCGGCTCAAGAATTGGACTTTACGCCCACGAAAAGTGGCACCAGCGGCAACGTCGCTGAGCAAAATCTGGATCTGTCAGACAATTTCGCCCACCTTCTGCTTGGGCAAAATCACTGAGAACTGACAGCTTGCCAAATGTCCAAGGACACAGCTTTTACTCTCCTTAATTCACAATCCCATTTTAGATTTTTTTTTTCAGAACCATGATATCCTCTTAATATGCAATCATATAGTTTTTTGACATTAACGAGCATTGGTTCATTTATCTTTTGATCAAACCATTGCACACTTTAATTCACGCAACTCAAGGAGCAATTCAGATAAAGGTGCCATAAAGTTGAGTTTTCTCCCTAATGTATCTGCCAAAAAGTAAACATGGATGTGTGGTGATCACAGCTGGCTGCTGTGCGCTCCTCCTCCTTTTGCCACTCCCACTCCCTCTGTTCTGTGGCACACCTGGTAGGGATGGGGATCGAAACCCGGTTCTATCAAGGACCCGGTTCCACTTTTTTCAAAACCCGAAAATCAATAACGTTTGGGCTTATCGATACCACTATCGAGTCTCGTCGTTTTGTTTCTCCCGTAGGTCCTGTAAGGTGTGTCCCTCGAGTCGCGTCACGGCATTTAAATCAAATCAAACCAATCACTGCTGCGTGTCCGCCAATGTTTATGAATGAAATGCAAACCGGTATTAAAAGTAAAACAAGTGAAGTCTGGCAGTTAACTTCGCTCGCGAGGATGGCTGAACGGGCGAAAAGGTCTATGGTTTGGCTTTATTTTACCAAGCTCGAAGATAAAGCAGAAGCGAAATGCAATTTATGTTGCAAAATAACTTCTTGTAAAGGGGGGAACACAACCTCAATGGCCAAGCACATCAGCATTGTGCATCAAATAAAGGCCAAATGCAGTACCTTCGACTGTCTCCGGATTGAAAAGACTCCTCCTCCTCCTGCTGCTGCTGCCGCCGCACCACAGACGGGCCCGTCTTCATCATCCACAAAGTACCAGCGGTAAACGCACACACACAGACTGTGTAGCTTGTTGTCCCGTCAGTTAAAAATAGTAATCCAATTGTGAAATCCGTGTTGTAATCGGCAGCATACAAGCTAGTTAGCTTAAAAAGTAAACAAAGTTTTCAGACGTGCTGCGTGATGATGTGTTCAGGATGGCTCAGTAAAACGACTATTAGGTTATCATGATGCGTTCAAGTGTAACGTAAAGGAATTGGAAATTGAGTTTTTGGCGAGAAACATGAGTAATACAGTTGTATTAGTGCTCTCATCATTTTAAAATATATATTTAAACTACTGATGCCAATATTTATTAGAAATTTAATTTAAAATACAATTATTTATTTCCTAAATATTTTCCTAATCACTAAAACATGATAAAGTGACAGTAGACAATACATTAACCAACAAGTGCGAACATTTATATATTTTTTTCATAGATAGTATACACTTGATTTTTTAAAACCAAAAATAATATTTTCTTCAAAATATATAATAATAATAATAGAAAAGTATCGATAGTGGTATCGATAAAGACCCGGATCGATAAGGCGTATCGATAAAGGTATCGATATCAATAAATATTAACGATCCCCATCCCTAACACCTGGTCTGCATCATCAATCAACGCACCTACTTCACCTCTGGCTTCCCTGCTGTCGTTGCCAGTTCGTACTATGCACTACAGTGGTAACTATACACGCCTGGCTACAAGTGTTCTACCTCGCTCCTTATCTCGTTGTCTCGTGTTTTGTGATCACCACCCTAACGTTGTTTTTTCCTCTGCCTGCAGTTACCCGGACCACAACCTCCAGCTTACCTACCTGCTTCTCCGCCCCGGCTTTCCCACTCACCACCTGCTTCCTCACCTTGTTGAAATAAACCTTTTTTATTATATCCACAACTGCCTTTGTCTGCTCTTGGGTCCAGAACTTAACCGTAACAGAACGAACTGGCCAAAATGGACCCAGCGGAATTTGGCAAGATCCGTGGAGCTCTTGCCGCCCAAGGCACACAGGTGGCTGAGCACAGCCAAGCCCTCCGGGACGCTATGGAGGCTTTTGAGAATCTCGCTACCCGTGTCACTCAAATGGGGCAGCAATTGGACTTACTGGTTCCCCTCACCACAGTGCCTCTACTGCCAGCGGCACCTCCGCCTGCTCCCACTCCTCCGATACACCTGCCACGAGCCCGTGAGCCCTTCATTCCTGCGCCTGAGCGCTATGCTGGGGACATGGGTACGTGTAGAGCCTTTCTGATCCAATGTTCCCTAGTTTTCAGTCAGCAGCCCCTCACTTACCCCACTGAAAGATCTAAGATCGCTTACATTATGGGGTCACTTAAGGGTAATGCACTAGCGTGGGCTTCAGCATTATGGGACAGTAGTTCTCCAGTTAATGACAATTTTGACCTTTTTGTAGCGGAAATGAGGAAAGTTTTTGATCACCCAGTAGAGGGGGGGGACGCCGCCAAGCGGCTTATTTCTTTACGTCAGGGCTCCCGCAGTGTAGCTGAGTTCTCTGTTGAGTTCAGGACCTATGCCGCCAGGTCGGGCTGGAACGACAAGTCACTACGTGGGCTTTTTCTTTCCGGTCTCAGTGAGTCGATCAAAGATGAGCTGGCTACTAGGGAGGAAGCTGACACTCTCGATGAAATGATTTCCCTCTCTATCCGGCTGGATAATCGTCTACGCGAGCGGCGTAGGGAGAAGGCGGGCAGCTCCGTGCCTCCGGCTTTCGCTGCTTCCTGTTCCCCACTCTTCCCTAAGACTGCCCTCTCTGCCCCTGTGACGCATGGTGTCACTGAAGAGGAGCCCATGCAGCTGGGCCGCACACGTCTCACCCAGGCAGAGCGGCTTCATCGGATTAAGACTGGAGTGTGTCTGTACTGTGCGCTGCCCGGGCATCTCATCTCCACCTGTCCGTCACTGCCAAAAGACAGGGCTCGGCAGTGAGGCTCGGGGCCCTGCTGAGCCACGCCCCCTCCGTCCCCGATTCTCACTGTTCTCGCTCACTGCTGGATGCCACTCTCCTGTCCCTCGGGCATTCCTTTCCTGTGTCAGCCCTGGTGGATTCTGGAGCGGATGAGAACTTCATTGACGCCGGCTTCGCGTCTCAGGTTGGCATTAAATTGGAACAATTACCCTCTCCCTTAAATGCTAACGCCTTAGACGGCAGTCACCTGGCCCTTATTACTCACCGTACTAAGCCCCTTGAGTTAATTGTTTCTGGTAATCACCACGAGATACTGCAGTTTCATGTCATCCTGTCTCCCCTCACTCCCCTGGTGCTGGGGCACCCCTGGCTCAAACGGCACAATCCCCAATTTGACTGGTCTTCTGGCAAAGTGGTTAGTTGGAGCACTTTTTGTCATTCCACCTGCTTACAGTCTGCCCTGTCTCCGGCAGTGGGAGATGTTCCCTTGCCCAAGGAACCTCCCGACCTCTCCTTGGTTCCCCAAATCTATCATGACCTGGGAGAGGTATTTAGTAAGTGTCGTGCGCTCACCCTGCCTCCTCATCGCCCCTATGACTGTGCCATTGATCTCCTCCCCGGCGCCCCTTTGCCCAGTAGTCGCCTTTATAACTTGTCCCGTCCTGAGAGGGAGGCCATGGAGAAATACATTAAGGATTCTCTTTCGGCTGGCCTCATGAGACCCTCCTCTTCTCCTGTTGGTGCAGGTTTCTTTTTTGTGGCCAAAAAGGACAAGTCACTTCGCCCGTGCATTGATTTCAGGGGTCTTAATAACATTACAGTGAAGAACAAGTATGCGTTGCCCCTCATCAGTTCCGCATTCGAGCCACTGCAGGGCGCCACAGTCTTCTCCAAATTGGACCTACGTAATGCCTATCATCTGGTGCGCATCCGTGAAGGCGATGAGTGGAAGACGGCCTTTAACACCCCCCTCGGCCATTTTGAGTATCTCGTCATGCCTTTTGGCCTAACTAATGCCCCTGCTGTGTTCCAGAACCTGGTTAACGACGTCCTCCGGGACTTTCTCAACCGCTCAGTTTTTGTCTATTTGGACGACATCCTGATTTTTTCCCGCAACCAGGAGGAACACATTCAGCATGTCCGTCAAGTTCTTCAACGGCTGTTGGAGAACAAACTATATGTGAAGGCCGAGAAGTGTGAGTTCAGTGTCACCTCTGTATCCTTCCTGGGGTTCATCATTGAGAGCGGGCAAGTGAGGACCTGCCCCGAGAAGGTCATTGCAGTGACAGACTGGCCCATCCCCGATTCCCGCAAGAAACTGCAGCAGTTTCTGGGGTTTGCCAATTTTTACCGGAGATTTATCCGGGATTACAGCAGGGTTGCAGCCCCTCTCACCCGTCTCACCTCTCCTGCCCTCCCGTTTGCCTGGACGCCGGAGGCGGACGCTGCCTTCTCTGGGCTTAAAAGGCTTTTCTCATCTGCCCCCATTCTCATCCAACCGGACCCCTCCAGGCAGTTCGTGGTGGAGGTTGATGCATCTGACACTGGGGTGGGGGCGGTCCTGTCCCAGCGCTCTGCCACTGATGAGAAGATTCACCCCTGCGCCTTTTTCTCTCGCCGGCTGGTTCCTGCTGAGCGGAATTATGATGTGGGTAACAGAGAGCTGCTGGCTGTGAAACTGGCGTTGGAGGAATGGCGGCACTGGCTTGAGGGGTCAGAACAGCCATTCGTGGTTTGGACCGACCACAAGAATTTGTCTTACATCCAGACAGCTAAGCGATTAAATTCCCGCCAAGCCCGGTGGTCCCTTTTTTTTGGGCGGTTCAATTTCACCCTCACCTACCGGCCCGGGTCCCGTAACGTCAAGCCTGACGCCCTATCTCGTCAGTTTGGCACTGTGAACACACCGGCCCCCCCTGACACCATCCTCTCTCCTTCCTGTCTCAACGTGGCTGCTGTTACCTGGGAGATAGAGTCCCTCATCCGGGAGGCCCAGGTCACCGAACCAGAACCGGGCAACGGCCCTCCTAACCGCCTTTTTGTCCCCAGTTCGGTGCGGTCTCAAGTTCTGGTGTGGGGCCACACATCACGCTTCGCCTGTCACCCTGGCGTGGGTCGCACCCTGTCGCTCCTTAAGAGGCACTTTTGGTGGCCAGCGATGGACGCTGACACCCGGGCATTTGTGCTGGCCTGCACGGTCTGTGCTCGGGCCAAGTCCTCCCACCAACCCCCTGCTGGTCTGCTACGCCCCCTTCCTGTTCCTGGCCGGCCCTGGTCTCACATTGGCCTGGATTTTGTGACTGGTCTTCCCCTCTCCAATGGCCACACAGTCATCCTCACCATCGTGGACAGGTTCTCTAAGGCAGTACATTTCATTGCTCTCCCCAAGCTCCCCTCTGCCTCCGAAACTGCCCAGCTACTCGTGCTTCATGTGGTGCGCCTCCATGGGATTCCCACTGACCTCGTCTCAGACCGGGGCCCTCAGTTTATTTCCCAAGTGTGGAAGGCTTTCTGCCGGGCGCTGGGAGCCTCGGTCAGTCTGTCATCGGGTTACCACCCTCAGACCAATGGGCAGGCGGAGAGGGCTAACCAGGACCTGGGAACCGCACTGCGCTGCGTGGCTGCGCGCAACCCCTCGTCTTGGAGCGAACATCTGGCGTGGATTGAGTACGCTCACAACTCGATGTCCTGTGCAGCCACCGGCATGTCCCCTTTTGAGTGCTCTCTGGGCTACCAGCCACCCTTATTCCCCGCCCAGGAGGAGGACATCTCCGTTCCCTCTGTCCAGCACCATCTCCGCCGTTGCCGCAGGGTGTGGCAGGGGGCACGCACCGCACTGCTGCGTTCTAGGGAACAGAACAAACTCATTGCAGATCGCCACCGGGTTTCCCCCCCGGCCTATCAAGTGGGGCAACAGGTGTGGCTGTCCTCTAGAGACCTACCTCTTCAAACCAGCTCCAAGAAGCTCACCCCCCGTTTTGTTGGCCCATTCCCCATAGTGGCCATAATCAACCCCTCTGCTGTGAAGCTCAAACTCCCCACTTCTATGCGCGTTCACCCCACCTTCCATGTGTCCAAGTTGAAGCCAGTCTCCACCAGTCCTCTCTCTCCCCTGGATGCCCCCCCCCCTCCTCCCCGGTTGATTGACGATCATCCGGCCTTTACTGTCCGGCGGCTGCTGGACATACGGCGGCGGGGCAGGGGTTTTCAGTACCTCGCCGACTGGGAAGGTTACGGGCCGGAGGAGAGAACCTGGATCTCGCGGGGCCTCATCCTCGACCCTTCTCTCGTCCGGGAGTTTCATCTGGCTCATCCGGAGAAGCTTAGGCCGCCTGGAGGCGTCCGTTGAGGGGGAGGTACTGTGGTGATCACAGCTGGCTGCTGTGCGCTCCTCCTCCTTTTGCCACTCCCACTCCCTCTGTTCTGTGGCACACCTGGTCTGCATCATCAATCAACGCACCTACTTCACCTCTGGCTTCCCTGCTGTCGTTGCCAGTTCGTACTATGCACTACAGTGGTAACTATACACGCCTGGCTACAAGTGTTCTACCTCGCTCCTTATCTCGTTGTCTCGTGTTTTGTGATCACCACCCTAACGTTGTTTTTTCCTCTGCCTGCAGTTACCCGGACCACAACCTCCAGCTTACCTACCTGCTTCTCCGCCCCGGCTTTCCCACTCACCACCTGCTTCCTCACCTTGTTGAAATAAACCTTTTTTATTATATCCACAACTGCCTTTGTCTGCTCTTGGGTCCAGAACTTAACCGTAACAGGATGCCCCCTTATGTTATGGCAGAGCCCTGTTAATTACAAGCCGGTCATGACAAACATTCCCTGAGCTAATACGTTTTTTTTCACCAAGCACAGCAATTACATCAAAAAGCACTGTTTGAAATTGAATCAGGTGCTCACTGTGAAACTCTTATATGAGAGGAGAATGTATGTGTTTAAAAATTGGCTGCAACAGCTTGAATTGCTTGCATACTGTTGACATCCTTCAAGATTCTAGAACCTGACACTTCCTTGAGCAAAGTCATGTTTCAAGTTATAATACAAAATGCACTAGAGAACACATTTCATAACTGCCAAACACATGGCAGATGCTAGAGAAAGTGTTTAAAGTTTAGAATTCTGTGAACCTCAAAATAGACAAGTAATGTGTGTTGTTTCTTATTAAGAATTATGATTACGTGTATTTAAAGCTGGGACCAACCTAGTGTGAACCATGAAAAGAACACTGCTAGGCAAAATAAGAAAATTTAACAAAGACAAGAACAAAGCAGTAATGGCTTTTGACTTGTGTTTCTACCTCTGTCTACTACGAGATGATCAGGGTCAAAATTGCTTTCAAAGGCTTCTGTGAACAAAGCTTAGTATAGTTGAATGGATTATTTATGTGCTTGTAATTTCAGAAGCTCCTCACAAATGCAGTTACGATGGTTGAATAGTGTAAGGTTTAGGTTTTATAACATAAGATAGTTTGCCATTATAACCAAAGGTAGCATATCACTGTAATCAAGGCCTTCAAATGGTGTTGCCCAGGAAATGGATGTGCTTGGTTGCTTTAAAGGGAATTCATTCATTTTAAAAACACCTTTAAATGTGAGTCTTGATAGTAATAAGGCAGAGCATTTACAGAGTTGCCTGGACTGTGTTAACAACAGTGTGTGATTGGTTAATGAGCCATCATAACACTATGACCCTGACCTCATTTATCAAACAGAGCAGAGATTGGACTGCCTGTCATGTTACACAGCCAAAGGTCATTAAGATGGGAGCCGTCTGCACCCATCTTCATTTTGTTTATAAATTAACTAGTCAATTCCCAGTAGTGCACAGCTATGTTATTACACGTTTAAAAAAATTAGATGCTGGATTTGCACAGCACAGGAGTGATTTTGACATTAAGTAAATTACGTCTAACAATGTATGACTTTGTTGATCGAGAGTCAAAACTGTGCTGACAACTTTCCCAATGAAAGCGCTTTAGCTAAGATGATAAATATGTTTATTTCCTGATTGCAATGAGATTGTGCCTGGCTGAGGATATTTATGTATCCATTACACTTTTTATGGCCAAGGTATTGCATGCAAATTAATTTCCTCTTGAAGGAGCTGGAGCTGTCCTTTCAAATACAAACAGATGAATAGATGAGTGATTTTTTACACCATGAGAGGTGGAGTAAAAAAAATAATAACAATTAGAACAATTACATTTAAAACTATTCAAAAACACACTGGCACAAATGTCTAGGGACAAATGAATTGCTTGTTTTTCTTTAACCTATATGGGTTGATATCAATCATGTGTGCTCTCCTTTTACAATTATGTGTAGTCTCTTCCCTGGTTTTGAGATTAAAGGTGAAGTAAGTGGTTTATTTATGTTAATATAAGTGTTAAATCGCTCTTTATTCATGCAGTGATCACTTTTACAATGTGCACGTTTCATAAAGCTGATTTCTCAGTCAGCTGCTCTGCATGTAATCGGCTAATAAACTTTTCGGGGGATCCCGAAATTAATATCCAATCACAAGCGAGAACGCTAAAACCGACACCCATCTCACTCATGGTCTCACTGCCGGTGCATGCCAGAGGGACAGATGGGTGAATTTATGCGCCTACAATGGTGGAGCAGGTAAAAATCCTTCCCAATGTCAGTTTTGATGGTTTTGATGATCATGTTTTTAATCACACTTATGGATCTGAGATGAAGCTAGATAACTCGCTGCTTGAAGACCGCAGTGCATTAATGTGGTGACGTAGGGACGAGCGAGGGGACTGCTAACTGCAGTAACTGACAGGAAGTTAGCAAAAAGAACCATTCCGCTTACAGCACCTTTAAGGTTGGGTCAGAGGTAAACGTAATCAAATATGATGTGTTTATTGACAACAAGCGAAAAGCAGACAGATGTCTAGAAGTGTTATGGTAGATGGAGAGGTAGGCTCATACACTTTTTTAATGCTTTACTGGTCTTGACAGCGGGACCAAAGTCAAATGTCCAGGCTTCCCATTCCTTGTGAACTCGTTCACTTACCTTATCCTTAGCATCCACTTTTCAGAACCACAAAAGGTGTCACATGGTGGCATGGGATCAAGAGAAATTATTCACAACAGACCCTCTAGGGCCGTGAGACAAAACTGAAACCATAAAAGGCTTTTTGCGTTACAAGTGTTCCAAATTATTTTTCCATTGTTCCAGCCAATAACTGTCAAGAGTCTTTCTAATCAGAATATTAGATATGTTAATTTGGTCATTGAATTTCTATCCAACCCCTTTTTCAAATTGGTCCCACAATTCATGGCATCTACACAAATAAACAACTCAATTCAGTAGCGCAGACAACAATTAGCTGCTACACAAAAATGGAAAACAAAAGCTTGCTCACAATAGCAAGCGTATCTTCAAGTCAGATTTAAGCTATACTGAGCAAGTGTTTCCATTAATTAGATTATTTTGCATGTGTCATCCTTACATCCCTGGTACATTTGAAATAGCCATAATCTCCTGTTTACTCCTGAGAAATTCACTGTGTGAGACTAATGCCTTGATATTAATGATACCTTAGTGTTTGAAAAATGTAATACAAGATACTCAGAATTTGTTGATATGTATTGTCTTCTATAATACTAATGCAGTCATATTCATATTCTACTGGCCCTTGGGTGTGATATTAAATTACGAGTATTGCGTCATCCTGATATCCATGTTCATTAAAAGAATATTGGAACAAAAACTTAAAAACAAAACTTTGCTCATAACCAGTCACATGTGCAAACAAAACCTCATAAGAGATTGATTTAAGCCATGCTCCAGAACATGAAATAACTGCATAAGAGTGGGCACACTTTAAGCTGTGTTTGGAAGGACCGAACAATATGACTCCAGGAGGATGCCATTCTACCTGTACCACTGTTCTGTCTTTGATTCCACCTCGCCTTTATAAATGTGTTTTACATTACACAAGAACAGCACTACCAGCTGAGTGAGGCAGATGTTCTATTGTAGAGCAATGCAACTCCTGAAGTGGCTAGCATCCATCCAGAGTGCCTGTTACAGCTGGCGGCAACAGCTGAACCAGGACTATCCATCTCCATGAAAAGAATGGGTCTGGAGTGATACATGTGGTGTTTGAAAAGGGTTTTACGTAACAGAGTATGGCAACAGGCTGCCCTGCTGCTATTCCCCAGGGGAGGTTAGCACACTGTGGATGGGAGGCACTAGAAAGTTCAGGTCAAAGGCTCTGATATACATAGATCACTGACATCACTGTCACACAGTGGCAACAAAGTCAGCTCACCAGCACTCAAATGCCAACAAGGAAGTTGGCTTAGCCTGTAGAGCCAGCAGCTAATGGCTGCTAATAGAGGCAAGAGGGAGGGAAAGCATGTGCAGCTGGTGGTGAGTGTCCAGTTGGTCTGTGTTGGCTTTTGTGGTAGGTAATACATGCCAACTGACAGCAGATGCTTTAGTCAAAGCTGAGCTCTATCACTGCAGCCCAAAGCAATGTACACCATGCCATGTGTTGAGAGCTGTTACCATCAAACCTTTTTCCCAGCATCCTCTAAAGCTGTCCTATGTAACACAATGCAACCTTTAAAAGCCCCTTCCAAAGATAGGCAGCAGCAAAATGTCCTCACTCTGAATGACATTTGGTCCCCACATACAAAGCTCCAATATGCCCAAACGTACAATCAGTTATACCATTAAAGCAAAATGGTATGAATAAATATATAATGTGAATGAAAAGGCTTATGTTATGTTGAATTAACATTTTGGCAAACTCCACAACATGTGTGTCAATAACAATTTGACCTCAGTGTTTCCCGCATGTTCACGCCGCTGCTGAGTGAACGCGCGCCGCTTCTATAAAAATCCTTCTCCTCCGCATTTTCTATTTTTTCTTTTTTGTACTTAGCTCCTTTTAGAAAATGGGCAGCGCGTAACGTAAATTGCGCAGCACATCATCACGTAGCCAACATCTAAGAAGAAGAATAACCTAACAGCGAGTGTGGCAGTTGTTGGCAGTAGTAGCCTACACGGTTGCAAAGTTACATTGATTCCAGCAGCGAGTGAAGCGGAAGAGCGAAGTGTAGCGGAGGAAACTGGTAAATGTAGCTTACCGCGCTGGTTTGCTTGTATCACTGGTTTCACTTCAGAGGTGTCGGCCAGAACACCACTTATAGCCAAAAACGTCAGATTATAAGCATGAGACTAGGAGAGGAGGAGTTGGGTTTATCCGCTCTTTATTTTCTTCTCTTTCACAGACACAGTAGCACACAGATCGCAGGAAAAGAACAAAGGGTTTAACTCCGCTCCTGATGAGACGTTGGAACAGCTGTTATTGCGACCCGCGAATCGCAGCCGTTAAAACATGCATACAACTTAGAACAGCAATCTTACTCACACACGGGTGATTCCACAACTCAAACAAACATGTAGGCCTACAAACTGTAGAATGATCGCTACATGCACGCTCGCACCTCTGACCGAGCGAGAGGAGAAAGGAAACTACTAAAAAGACTCTCCAGCCGACTGACGTCACGGCCCTAACTGACAGCTACCCACACTAAACAAAACACAACTTAACACACTGTAAGAAGTATTAACCCTCTCTTGACTGTAATACAAACGTTCGCCGGCGCATACATTTGTATTTTTGCTCACTGTGAAGTCATTTATTTGAGTATCTTCAAATGCTTCATATCATTAGAATCTGTACGAACCAAGCTAAAAGGTTATCTAATGGCGCTTTTCCACCGCATGGTATCAGCTCGACTCGACTTGACTCGCATTTTTGGCTTTTCCACCGCAATTTCATGGTACCTGGTACCACGTAGCGGCTGCTTTTTTGGTATCGCCTCGCTCTAGGTTCCAAGCGAGCTGAGCCGATGCTAAAAGGTGACGTCGGCAGACGGCCGGCCACTGATTGGCCAGAGACTATTGTTTGGCCAATCAGTGGCCAGAGACTACCGGCTTCATTCTGTTGTTTATTCTCCCCAACTCTCCGGGACTTTTGAGTGTATTTACGCCGCGTGCAGCCTTCTCTGGCTCTCTTTCATTTGATTTGCATCACATATCCGAATTTATTTTCCATATATTCGCTAACCTCAATATATTCGCTAAGTGTTGGTTTTTGGGGAAGTTACTTAACATACGAGAGGAGACATGTAGGGCAGCTAGCAGCTAGGCTAGTAGCCAGCTGGGACAGACATGATAGCGAGCGATTACATTACAAGCCTCGGACTGAACTGATTACCTCAATAAAATATTCAGGCTGAGACACGGCTTGCATTTGAAAACACGTATCCTGAAACAAGCACTAAACAGTCAACTTTATCATGCCCGTGTTTACGTAGCTGTACGTGACGCATCCCTACAGCTGACTGTGTGGCACACATCGGGACAACAACCATCCCTTTTAATGGCCCGTAGCAATATTCTTCTACTTCTTTTAGCAAACAGATACAAGGGGGGTATTTCTTAAACATTTTTCATCCGTGTTTTTGGCGGTTGGTTCAGTTAATAGTGCAACAACTGCTCGTAATTTCTGCTTTGCTACTTTGCTCCGGAGTAGGCTTTCAGCCCCTTACGACAACCCCGCCCACGTTCAGCAGGTACTATTTGCGGTGGAAAACAACCCGTGCTGCTACCAAACCAAGTTGAGTCGAGTCGAGTTGAGTCGAGTCGAGCTACATGTGCGGTGGAAAAGCGCCATAAGTCAATAATTCCAAATTATTAATAAAAGTGTTGAAATTGTGTCATAAATGAGAAAAAAACAAATAAAAAAAAATGTTCATCGTATTTTACGAACGAAAAAAAATAAAAACATTGATACAAAAGATTTCTGAATGTAGAAACATGAACAAAATATTTCTGAAGACTTCATTTGTGATTTGACATGTTTTAGTTTTTGAGATATGATATTTTTTATGAGAGGTGTGCAAAGGCGTTTTGTTAGTTCCAGAGAAATATTTTCTTCTGCTCTACTCTCTCCACTACTCTCTTTGGAGTTGATGTGTGACAGTAATGAAACTCCAGGGACGTTAGCTCACTCTTGCTAGCTTCCTTAGCATGTTTAGCTTAGACAGAAGCTCAAACATGTCAGAAAGTGCTCTCCATGACTCAATAAACCTCTCCACACGATGTCTGCGATGTCGTTTATTCACTCAACTGAAAGCTGTTGGTCCGATTTTGTCGATTTTCGCTAGCTCGGACTCAACGTATGTTTACCGTAACGTTTAGTGTTTTCACAGTAAAGACTAGTGTATCATAGCATATACCATCGGAAAGCTCTCGTTATTTACTTTCAGAAACCGGTCGAATATTTTGAATTGCCCCAACCATTCAGGAGTTACGGTACTTAGAAGCTCATGTTACAAATAGAGCTGTTAAGCGGAAGTGGCGGAATTACGGGGCATGGGACCTCTCGGCTGAAAAAAAATGTAATGGGAGTCTATGGAAAGTAATCTACTATTTTCTGGTCCTAGTCATTAAATGCCTTGGATTTAGGGGTGTGCACGTGTACACGTGTAACCATTTAGTAAATCATAACCGTTTAGGAAAAATCAATAAACGAAAACCGTTTAAAAAAAAAATTCAAATTTCAAATTTTCTTTTTTCAAAGTTTTTAAATATGTTCTGGAGACACACATTTATTGATTTTACATCACTAGTAGGCCTAAACTAATTGGGGATGATAAAAGCTAGTCTGCCGAATCGGTCTGTCCCTCAGCGAGTGTGTGAGTGTGTGTATCGGCGCACACACACACACACACACACACGGGGAGTCGCCGTGCCGGTGCTCGACTCACAGCCATGGAAGCGTGATGAAAGATAACCTAAAGATTAAAGTTACTCGGTTGACGTGAACTAAGCTCGTAAGTAGCCCGAACTTTATAACACCTGTTCAACCTGCATGAACGTGGACATAGAAAGCGATAGGCTATATTAATCAGGAAATGAATGAAGCGCGATAATGACGGCGCACATGTCAGGCGAACGTGTGTGTGTGTTTGTGTTTGTGCCATGGACCTATTATAAGAGGTGTGTAAACGAGCGTAGTTCATTTCAACTGTGTTTACAGGCGAACGAACGCGTATGTGTGTGTGTGTGTGTGTGTGTGTGTGTGTGCGCGCGCCGACAGGACGGCGGGCGCTCGAAGACAATGACGTCACGGTTAACCGTGTACACGAAAAAAATTCCGTCGTGTACACGGTTAGACATTTTTGTAAACGTTCACACCCCTACTTGGATTACATATATGTTTTGTATGGGTCTAAATGATAATTTTTCATGTGAAGAGTTTGACGGTATGTTGTATGATTATTCGTCTAACGGCTTTTGAAAAAATGTTACGAGAACAACTACAAGTCTTGTCGCCTCTGTGACGTCACCTCAACACATTCCCTCCACTTCTCGACTGACAGTGCTAATGCTAATGGCTGGCGTGGACAACGCCAACAATCTCCCCACTCGAGAAATTGAAACTCTCCACATGTCCACTTGTGTAGTGGTTTTCGCCACGCTGAAGACTTTTGTCTTGTCATTGAAAGAAGGCGGTAAAGTGCATTAAAGACACAGCCATGTTTCTGAGCTAAGCGGGTGCGAGTGGTGGTGACGTATATCATAAGTGTCAAGAGCAGCGAAAAGCTGTAGTCCACAAAAGCGCTCTGCACAAAACCTGACCGTATCCAGCTTCTACTCGCTAAATTGTGCCATTCTTTGCACGAAAAAATACCATCTAAATCCATACAAAACATATGTGTAATCGAAGGCATTTCATGACTGGGACCAGAAAATAATAAATTTCTTTCCATTGACTACCGTTGTAATTTTTCGAGCCGAGAGGTCCCATGTCCCGGAAGTAAGCCACTTCCGCTTAACAGCTCTATACGTCACATGCTGGTGAATCTCATCTGTGATTGGACGGTCGTACTGCGGAAGTCCAGTGGGCTACCGTAATGATTAGTATATGGTTGCAAAGCTCTACTTCTCCGCTTTCTGATAGTTTTTGAATGATCTAGATATCAGAAACGGTTTAAGAGTTAGGGGAATGAGAAGAGCGCATGCGCAATCCTGTCGGCCGCGACAGAATAGTCAAAGAAGGGTTAAACACTGTAACCTATAACTTTGGGGCCTTTTCTACACGAAGAAAGAAGGAAGAGAGAGAGAGAGAGAGAGAGAGAGAGAGAGAGAGAGAGAGAGAGAGAGAGAGAGAGAGAGAGTGTAAGTTGCTAAAATGTGTCGCTACATGACCTCCAGTGTTAAAAGCCCTCTGAGCCCTATAGTAATTTAATTTTATTTTATCTAGGCTATAAACCGTAAACTCCGTGCCGTTTTTCCTCTAGTAGACTATTGTGTGTGTGTGTGTGTGTGTGTGTGTGTGTGTGTGTGTGTGTGTGTGTGTGTGTGTGTGTGTGTGTGTGAGATGTGTCAGTCCAGTAGTGTTGGAGTGTTAGTGCTTGTAGTTAGTGCATGCTGCATGCTGCTGCTTCTGCTTGCTACTTTCTGCTTTCAGCTACTGCCACCGGATAGCCCCTGGTCATCAGGGGCGAAAAGAGGAGCCGAGTGCGTAAGTCTCCTCAGCCGGTACATAGCCTCTCCACCTCCACCGCCAAGATCTCGTGCACGCCTCCTCGTGGCACACATGGTAATTGGTCCCTTGCGGCTCCAAGCTAAGTTGTACGGGATCTCGGAGCAGCAGTGTGTGTGTGTGTGTGTGTGTGTGTGTGTGTGTGTGTGTGTGTGTGTGTGTGTGTGTGTGTGTGTGTGTGTGTGTGTGTGTGTGTGTGTGTTGTCGTCGCTCTTTTTGGATCACTCATATTCTTTACAGGAGCTTATATCCAGTCAGGAGCTTGTAGCCTAGGTATTTTCGGGAACTGTTAGATCCGATGTTGTTCTTTATTGCCATATAAAATCCGTTTTCATCGCGTATTTTAGTTAGGGATTTATGCTAATCGCCTGTAAGCATGTGGTCATTAGCATAAATGCAGGGAAAAAGCCTATGGACTTTTTAAAAGATCATGAATAGTTTCTATTATGTATAATTTATATTTATTTTAGAATGTTCTCATCACTTTTTGACTCCCAAGACTAAGAAGAAGTGTTTTAAGCAATAACAAGCTTAATCAAGTCATATTTTTGTGTCATATCAATAAATAATTGTGAGATATGTTTAGCTTTTTTACTGTCTAATTGATAATTTCCTACATTCAAACGACATCACTGCAGCACACATATTCTTATAGTCCAGGTTGTGGCCCAAATAAATGATAGCTTGACAGCTATGCATTATAGGGGTGATGAATGCAATCTTAATAAGAGAATAAATCCAGGCAAACCAAAACATCTCAAAAATGGCTTAGGGCTCAGAGTTTAAAAGGCTGGTACAAGCTCTTAAGGGATGCACTGTGCACAATGTATATATACATAGTTAAATAATATATATTACATTTGCAGATGAGTCTAAAAATCTGGGTGAAAAAGAAAGGCAGACGGGGACAATGAAGGAGCTGAGGTTAGTGAAGCAAATTAGGGAAGCAAACTGTCAAGCTAATGAGAATTTTCTTTTGGATTTGAATGCATAATGCTAGGTGATATTATTTGAACATTACAAATACATGTATATAGGGTAATTTGAAGGAAACAAATAAGATTTCTAGCATTTCTTACTTGTTGTTTAAGTGCTCAAGTTTATTACAGAAAATACAGGTAGACCAAGTAAGGGAGGAAAGAGAAGTGACAGAGAAGCAAGGAGAACAAGAGAGAGAGGGTGCAGTGGTAGATCCTGAGAGGTGTTTTGCCCATGATTGCAGGAGATTTCATTTTTGAACAATGTGTCTGTCTTGTGTAAAAAACAGTGTGTAGTGTTTTGAAAGAAGTGTGTTGGAGAATTTCAAACACAGTGCAAAGCACTTATTGTGTTTGTAGGGTTGGTGCTTGTGTTTTGGGCATGGTCACCAAAGTTAGAGGTTGTGATGCTTTGGGCATAGCAACCACTTTTAGTGTTTAAGCATTAGGCAAAAATCTGTAAATAAATTGTGCAAATTATTTTTGCGTTGTGGCATTTTTTGTTTAAATATTAATTTCTATACAAAAATGTCAAAATCTGTAAGACACAAAAGGCAAAGTTACAACACCAATAATCCTATCTACAGTAATACACAGGACTGTGTGAATAGGATTTAAGTGCATATTCTCCTCTCAAAATGCACCAGATTCATGGATTCCAATCAGTGTTAATTTCGTAGAATAAGACTATGACGAAAAATATTCGTCTACGAACCTTTTTCACGGACGTAAACTAAATAAAAACTAAATAAAAAGGCAGATGTGATGACGAAGACTGAGACTAATTTAACTGACACTATAGTCTACGAATAGGAACTAGACGAAACTGTTAGGGCGGGACGAATGGAGAAGAGATCCAATCAGAACTACTCTTATTGTGGGACAAGTTGGGAAGAAATCCAATCAGTGCAAAGCAGCGAATTCAACCCTGTGTCGGTGAAAATCGACGGGAGACCGCGCAGGTGTGAGCGGGTGGAGTGAGCCGCTGTGCTGAAAAACTCTGCGGTATGATGGACAAAAATGATAGTCAGGGATATCCTGCCCGTTAACGATGTCTAGGGGAACGGCTAAGTTCCGCGATCTGTTTGTAGTAGGCTCTGTCTCGAGTTTGAATACACAGAGCCATGTGAAACTGCCGCCTCCGTCCGTTAGTTTCTGTTTTTAAGTTACAATCAACTCCGACGCATGGTCAGCGTTCAATTAAAACCTCTAATTGTATTATCTAAAAGGCTTTGATGCAAAAGAAGTCCGAACACACACAGCGGCAGCAGTGTTGCTTAAAGGAAGGCGCAGTTGGTCAAATGTATCAGCACCTCAACTGCGTGCTGCTGCTGCTGCCCAGGGGCGGCCTTAACGATCTCGGGGCCCGTTTCAAGACCTAGTGTGGGGCCCCCCACTTTTTAAAAATATTTTCTTAATTTTATTTTTTTTTATAAATAATGCTTGTGCATGCTACCCGCAAAAAGAAAAAAGAGTGTGGAATCCAGTTGGTTCATAGACAGATCATGAGATAATGGGCCCCCGGGCACAGGCTCTTAAAGCCCCCCCCCCTCCCCCCTATCCAGTCAGGTACACTGATTTTATGTGAGATTATTACTAATGAAATAGAATACATGTTTTGTATTACAACCATTAAATCTGTGTCTGTATTGCATATTCAAACCTTAATACCATTCAATGAAGAAAAACACTTAGTCGACGAAGTCCGCTGTAGATTTAGTCAAACTAAAATCTGCTTATATTTAGTAGACTAGACTAGACTAAGACTAAAATATTTTAGATGACTAGAATAGGACTAAGACTAAATAGTGTGATATTCAAAAGACTAAGACTAAATCAGAATTTGCTGCCAAAATTAACACTGATTCCAATGTACAGGGTACAAAAAAAATTTGGCCGGGGGGGCATGCCCCCGGACCCCCCTAGACGGTTCAGGGACCACAGCACCGCTGCTGAAGAAAATCCTGCGGGAAACACTGGACCTGGTTGATTAAACAGTGCTATTTCCATTTGGAGCATTTGGAGTCATCTGTTTTACTGTCCAGATGTGATCCTTCCTGCTCCAGCCACATCATGCTCAAATTGCTAATCACAAAGCAGGAAAGTATCTCTTCTGGTTTGCAAACATGAAAGTGAGATGTCAATGTTGACATTGTAAGAAATAATACAAAATGTAGTTGGATATGAGCATTGCTGATTGATTGATTCAAAACATTCTCTAACTGACACCAATAACAGTCCACTGCAGGCTGTCACAACCACAGACAGCTGAAGGAAGGTCCCAGGGTTCAACCATCAAGGATGTGTTTTATAAACAGCTGTGTGACAGTGTGATGCTGTTAGGACTGTGAATCATCACTTAAAGCAGAGCTTCTCAAATGGTGGGGCGCGTGAGTTGTCGGGGGGGGGGGGGGGCGCGGGCTGCCTTGATTTCCAGCTGACAAAATTTTTATTTTTTTGAAAGTGCTAGCAAGCGCCATGTGTGCTTATGTATGGTCATATCCGCGCGAAAGGCCGCGATTTGCAGTAAATAAATGTCCGCATGTGTCTCTGTAGGCTATTTAAAAATAAATCAAGCAAGTAGACTAATAATAACATTAATGAATTATTGGTTATCGCATCACAGAAGGCCTATTGGCCTATAATAATAATAAAAAAAACACCACCTTAACTATGTTTACAGTTTAATTTTTTTTTTTATGAAATGCAAACCTCAGTGAATCTTTTGCTCTTGTTTCTCTGTCCTGAGATTCACACAGACTGAGCAGTCTTGTTTAAATGTTACAAATTGAGCTAATAAACTGAACTTAGAATTTTTTTGCTGCAGAAGTTATCTCAGCTATTTTTTGTTATCTAATTTGATAATAAGGTGATTGTATGCAGAATGCTCGTGCCAGAAACTCATACAGTGGTTTTGTACAGATAAATACATAAATATTAGCAGGTTCTCAATAGTATTTCAATTTAGGGGGGGCGCGAAAAAATTTCTGTCCCCTAGGGGGGGCATGACAGAAAATAATTGAGAACCACTGACTTAAAGGATGATCTCCCACTCATCAAGGGGTTGGAGGGACAAATAAATCTTGCTGGAGCTGTCACTGCCAAATGATGTGAATGTGAATGACCTGATGTAGATGCACACATGCTCCTCTGGGCTTATTTAGATGCTCATAAACAGGCCTGTTACATTGGGTTCTTGTCTTCAGTTCACTTTTCTTACTGACATGCCAGCTTAAGCCATTGTTGGTATTTTTCTCCACCTATTCCAAAAACAAGCTGCACATGGTGTTGGGCCTGCAAAGTACAACAAAACCTATGAGAGATTATCTTCTCTTCGCGATTGTTAAGCATATGAGCGTTGATCTCTGTGGTTTCAAAGTTTAAATTGTGTGAAGATAAAAGTGTGTGATGCCATTTTGAATACAAGGACGCTGTCCAGTTGCGTAATCAAGTGACCAGTTGTTTCTAGGTCGTCGCATTGAAGCTAGGGCGTCTCCGCTACATGGTTGTGTCGCGATCACTGACCCCTCCACAGTAAACATCAAATCTATAAGCATCAATCAGGTTATAGATGTGTTTGCAATGAGTTCTAGGTGTTTATGTGGGTCCTTAAGTGGGTTAGAGGCAGGCTAAACAACAGACACTGAGCATTGTGAAGATGCCAGGGCGGGGCAGCGGAGACAGAGAGGTTTATGTGTGCTGATGGAGAGCTGATGCCAGTTGTTGAGGCCAATTGGGAGCAAAGGATCCTTAGAGGACAGAAGTGCCTCAGCCTGTCCATCTGTCTGAGGAGGGCTGACAATGTCTGACTCACCTGACATGGGCACAGAGTCGTTGGGAAAGCTCAGGTCATCCTCGGCTACCCAGGAGAAGCTCCAGTACTCTCCAGGAATGCCAGCAGCAGTCCTACCAGCCGATGGTCCATCTGAAAAAACAGCAAAAACATCTTACTTTCAGAGCACATGTTGCACAGCCATAAGGTAATACACACATCATAAAAATGGTTAGGCAGTCAATCAAATAATGATTACTCCATCCAGTGTTTATTTGGGCTAGCTGGTTGCCATTGATCTGGCATGCTGAGGGCTCATTTGTTTGCTAGGCCAACACACTCCTGGCACCACTGTCCTCATATTCATCTGCAAATGTTATAGTGCCATTTAAAATATTTTAACCACCCATTACAACATAAAACCTCTTACCAGTGGCTTTACAAACTGATAGACAAAGTAAAACCCTTGGAGACCTTGGCAGGGCTACAATTGTATAGGAAAATGGCAAAGTAATAGTTGGGACGTAATTGGGATTATGCACTTATGGTTATGTATATAATAAATCCTACAGTACTGGTACGGCAGATTAACAGCTGTAAAAGTTGAGCAGAGACACAATGAACTTGAGTCATAGTTTAAAGGGCCCATATTAATTGGTTAGTGGATATCGATAGGCTGCATAATTACCCAAGGACAGGTTTGTCTGATTTTGCTTGACTCTTCCTCATCTTCTTAACTCAGACTAATTATCAAAAGATCGAACAGTCTGAAATGTAGATGCAACCACTTTCCCCAGTTCACCACACACACACACACACACACACACACCCACACACACACACACACACACACACACACACACAATCACTTTTGCATGAATCCTGTAGTCATTTCAAATGAGCCTAAAAGAGTACCTGTACCTTCAACTATATACTATTAATGCTTAAAAAATCCACAGATTAGTAGCCGCCAAGATGAATATTTTAGTGACATGTGAGACAAGATAGGGTTAGGCACAATCAGTGTCTTACTATCAAGTGATTTTTATTCACACTTCAACAGGAGTGCATAATGTGACATCAAATTGTCTTGTCTGTGCAGATGCACCATGGATAAAAGGGAATTAATAAAAATAGCTAAAAACAGAATTAAAGATTTATCAAGGAGCACGTATCAATAAATAAGTATTGAAGCACTGAAGTATAAGAACATGTATTGAAATGAGTTACACTGGTAAATGGTATGAACTTGTATAGGGCTTCTTTCAAAGGTGCTTGTCAATGTTTGCCTCTCATTCACCCATTCTCTCTCTCTCACACACACACACACACACACACACACACACACACACACACACACACACAGATAGCTGCAGCTAACATGCAGAGTTTTTAGCTAACCATCAGGAGCAATGTGTTTCGGTGTCTTGCCCAGTGACACGTCGACATGTGGCATGAGGGATCTATCTATCAACATTGCAATTAGTTGACGACATCTGCTGAGGTATACCTTCACCAACCTAAACTCTGCTTTTTTTAATTTGTCTGCAAATTGTCCTTGAAAGCTGGCAAAGATGAAAAAATTAAAATTTGCGAGAGTGTAGGAGCCCCATTGATGGTGAGGCGAGGGGAGCTGACTGTGGCCTATGAAGAAGGCCTGGTTGGGAGTCAACAGCTGTTGCTCCAGGGAAACTGGCTGGCTGGTTGGATACTTCATGAGCTGGCAGGCTGCTACTAGAGCTGGTTAGCTGCCTGATAGCTGTAGCTGCTAACTGGCAGAAGAGCTTTCAGGCAAACTGATATTCTACTGGCGGAGCTGGTGTCTGGCTGACCTACAGGCTGTTGTGAGTGGTGGTTACCTTTCTGGCTGACTGAAAGCTGGGGGTCAACAAGCTGGCTGGCTGTTCCAACTGTTTGTCCTGATATTAAAAAAACTTTGCCCTATACCTAAGAACAAGTCAAGCCAAGAATGTATTGGTTGAATTCAACCTCTCTTGATAAAATGTTTGATGCATCGGGGCAAGAAGAAGATGATCTCAAAGGGAGCTTGAAGTAGAACCATGCCATGAATTGTTATTTGTTAACTTAAAACAAACAAATTAATCCACCAAAAATGGTGAGTAACTGCAGATGATTTTCTTCAATAATCATACAGAGCAGTGGGATAAATCAGAGTAGTGCAGGTCAGTTATCCATTATGTGAATGGATCCAGTAAGAAAAATATTTACTTTAAAATAAAGCAACCTTGACGTTACCACGGTGATACCAAATTCAGCCCTATACTAGAGAAATTAATTTGACGGCCTTGTACATCTCACTTTTTTCAGCTCTCATTTGATGTTTCTGAAACTACAGGAAAGTACTGTGACATGGCTAACACAACCTTACATCTAAACACATAATGAGTTGTAGACAGTTATACACTTTTAAATCTGACAAATAAATACTCTAGTTGTGCAAGTCTGTAAAGTATATATCTTTAACACATTTAATTTTGTCTACTACAAATAAAAAATAAAATGAATAATGTACCAATAAAGACTCTATTTTGGCTGCGGAAAATTAATTATTTTAAAATAAAGCCTTACTCTAAGTTTTCACAAGCTAATTCCAAATATTAACAATTTCCTGCACGAGAAAAATGTAATCAGGATATTGTGTTCATATGCAAAGCCAAGAAGGATTTATTCTGCAAGGTTTGGCCACTCAGTGCTACAATATACGCTAAGCTAAACTTCAACTTACCAAAGAATAATAATAAAGGGAATTACAGGACTTTATTGGAATTACATCTAATAGGACAAGAATCAGCATGTCATGTAATAATAATGAATTCAGTGTTATAGGTTCTTGTATCCATGGCTCCATTTATTGAATTGGGCCAATGAAAATCCTAGCTGTAATAATTTCATTCAAAACGTATTTCATAGAAAACATAGTTCTTGGCAACCCGTCACCTACTATAGGACTAAGACCATAACAAATAAAGTACACTCCTGTGCACACAGTAAGCACTTCATGTACAATGCACCACTGCAGAAGAGAGTTTTCTCAGCTCAGTGAACAGTCTAATGCTGTAACACCCCCACGCTCAAATCCTTCAAATGCTCATCAATGAGGCTAAACTCAACCTGTCACTTAGACATGGCTATTGAAGAGCATTCATCTCTCTTAGTATTGTACATCCTCATGTCTCTTAGACTCCCAACCACTCAAATGGTCACAATGATCAAGTTCAAATCTTTTGTTTAGGAGAGATTGAAGTAGATACTGCCAAAGGCCTTTAAAATACTTAAAAGACACAGAACGGGTCACATAGTAGGAGAGGCATTAACACTTTTAAGGGAAGGTATTTGATGTATGTGGTGCTTCAGAGCTTTGATTCACAATAGTGCACTTATCCACACATTAAGCCAGTTGTGTACAGGTAGTGGATATGTAGCTCTTCTCAAGACCTGGTGGCTAGGGTGGTTTAGCCTCAAATCATATGGATTCTGAAATATTTTCACTCCAAAAACTTGCTTTGTTCTTAGGGGCCTTGTAAGGGTGAGAAATGCAGGTTTAACAATTACGCCTGGAAATGTAACAAAACAACGGGGAGAATTAAGCAATTCCAGCTAATTGAAAGGGAAATGAGTAAGCCCTCCGTTTACGCAGTTTTATTTTCATACTCCTTGGCCTTCTAAGTCACAATTGTCCCCTTCTTTTGCCCTTTAATTAAAGATTTACCTTGGGATACATACATTACTGCCTAAATAAATTGATTACCTGTCTGGACCAGTGACGCATCATTAAATGCTCGTCTTAGTCTGCCAACATCACATCAGGCAGCTGAGGCCTGGGATTGGCTGCTCTCTCTCTGCTACAAAAGACCGCATTGATTTACATCAGAGGAGCCCTCATGTCCACTAAGCACTCCAACCTTCATTAAGACCTTCGCAGAATTCCACACACATTGCTCCCTTACCCTAAATATGAATATGTGTGTACACAGTTATTCACATGAACACTATTCTCCTGATCATACTTCTCACTGAAGACCTCTACCAACAGAGCCAAGGTACTAACTACTTCCCTGATTAAACAGTCTTCAAACAAGAATATGGAGACCTTAATGATTCATAAATGTTTCATCTACATTACAAGAGATGTCATGTGTTTCTATAGGCTTAAGCCTCACTCTAACACCTAGCATCCAGATTTAAATAGGGTTAGAAGGAGGAGGTACATTTAAAGTAATCATGTTAAATATGCCACCTGATAAGTTGTTTCTAAGAGTATTTTTGTGTTTGTCATAAGATGTTGGTACAGAAAGGTTTTTCAGCATAAACCCTGTCTAGTAAACAAGCTGGGATTGTGTGTCAACTGTAGGATGCAGCTTATTAACTCAGAGTGCTTCCCATAACACCTGATTTATGGCTTCCAATAATGCAACTTCTTCTCTGCCAGAACAGGCTCTCAGCAGACTTACTTCTCCCTCTCTGATAGCAGTCGCTGAATTTTAAAATCAAGATGGACTGCAATAATCACAACCTGCCGAGGTGATTGGCATAATGACCAATCATGACGACATTTTGCAATTCAACTTTGAAAGAAAGATTAACATAAAACAGAAAAATGCTCTGGATATTAAAAACACGCACGTTTTGTAAATGAGCCACTAACACAGTTAACCGTGCAATGATCAAAGGCAGTTTTACCACACATGATGCAATTCAAGATATACCAAACACCAACCCCTGACATACAGTCACAGGAATGCCTTCTGACAGCCCTGAACACCGTCTTGTCTCTCAAGGCAAACACCTAGAGATTTTTATCAAAGAAAATGGATCATACAGCTACAGTCTGAAACCATTATCCAGGGTATCAAAGGGCTGCACAGTGACAATGAAAATGTTGGGCCTCACTACTGCTCATTAAAGAAAATTATTGAGCTGTTGTACACTGATGCCCTTGTTTCTTTGAGGCTTTGCTAGACCATTGTGATGTTCATACATCATCAAAGTACCCACATGATGGCAGAATCTGAATTATCCATTCACTGAGGCAGCTCCTCTATTTACCATAGTCAGATGAAGTGTGCGTGTGAGTCTAATGAACTACAGTAGCTAGTTTGATATATCACGCATATATGAATCATTCATCGAAGAACAAATTTCAAAGCACACTTTGAGCTGAGGTGATAAGCATACAGGTGAAATTACTATAGAATCCCATGAAGCTATAACAGCTTTCTGAGGCACAAGAAGAAAAAAAAAAGTTTAAGAAAAGTGAGAAATTGAGACCAGCTTTTGTAAAACGCATTGTGATGCTGATCACAATATAAATATACCAGGGCTGCAGAACAATGTGCTGCAGCTCTGCTCTCGGCTCTAGCCTAGCTATAATTCCTTATGCAGTGCTTCCCATTCCTCACTACAGGGAATATTTTGGCAATTTTCCCAGCAACCAAAGGACCAAAAACACCGAAACAATTACGCTCCTGAATTACAAAGTGAAATATTCTATTCTGTATGTCTTCCTTCATCTTTAATTAAATGTTTGGAGACAAAGCTTTCTGCCTGTGTCTGTCACCAGGCAGCTGAGTGCAGTGTGGGCATCCTGTGAGTTCCAACATATCGAATGCAATGTGATGAAACAAGTGATAAACATTTACTTATGTATGTCAATGAATACTTTAAAAAAAGGAATTCTATATTATAATCATTGAATATGCAACACATCCTCAAACACATTCCATTATATCAAAGCTCCCAGTTAGAGCATACTGATTTATCCAACAAAGTTAAAGCCTTCATACTGTGTGCTGTCTGATAGAGGCAGGGGCAGAAAATAAAAATGGCACTGTCTGCATGCAGTTCCAAATGTAGGGGAGCCTATATGTCAGCCACCGTGTTTTCGCCACAGGAAAACACCCCCTAGAGGGCAGTTTATCCTGTGTTCTTGTATACTCCACCAAAGAGGTGCATGATAAACAGACTGTAACTGTCTCTACCTTAAAAGACAAAGCGCAGTGGATCAGCTGCAGCTACAACAGCTGACGCGTCACCACCGTCACATCAGAGTGAACAAGCACATTGAGGAAAATGAAAGAGAAAGAGATGCCAATCTTACTTGAGTGAGAAATTGCAGACCGTGTCGCTGTTTGACTTCTTTTTAAGATACGCAGGCAGATCTTCACTGACAGTTTGTAAATGTAAATCTCTAATATGAATAAATTCAGATCAAACTATCCTAAAACGATTCAGAAAATACATGTAGAGCTTATTGAAGTCTAAAAAAGCATGAACTCATTTTTGCACTACTGTTACATTGTTTTCATAATGAGAGCCAAACAGACAACTTCAATCCTGCATTTTGCTCATAGCCTACATATTTATACAAATTATTAAATCATTCCTCTGTATTTCAAATGTGATATATGTGCTTGTTTCTTGTAGCCCTGGCCTATGCAATCCACTTTGTTCCAAAAACATGCTGCTCCTTGCATTAATTGTCTCCAATACTGGGAAATTAAAACTCACCCTGCGTTCCAAATCACATACTCTTTATTTTTACTACAATACGTACGAAAGTACAGAAGAGTTTAAGGGCCACAGGAGAGAGAAAGAAAACAGATGAGGAAGATTTTTTTTTCATTATGGTGAGAAATGTCAATAATAAAAACGAATACTCCAAAATGCTATTGGAGTTAGTGGGGCATTTATGTATTTTCAGCATACTACAATTGAAGTGCATGTATTGGGACACCCAAAACTTTTTTTGGCATAATAAATAGTAGGGAAGTATGGGAATTGGAACGCAGGGTCAGTTTCCCACTCACAGAGAGTAATTACAAAATGTTGCACTTGTAAGAAGGACTTGAAGATGATGAAGAGGTAATTTTTAAATTTGACTTCGATATCCAGTATTCTCCTTGCCTTGCTCCGCCCGCCTGCCTACTTCCGGCCAAATTTTATTTTCCCTTCAGTAGTCAGTCTGGGTGTACAGCCCATTTCCCAGTTTTGCCGGAGATTCGACAGCCGGTCCAATCAGCGAACAGAGCGAGTGGCTGGGAACGATGACGTCGAAGTCGCGCTCCAGTTTCAGTTGCCAGAAGCCGGCTCATGACACACGTGACGACCAAACGTTATGCGATTGGTTGGCTAATCCAGAGTGGCACTGGGCAGATCCAATAGTTTTAAACTTTAACAGACACCCGCCTCCATGAGTGAACGTTTGCCAATTACAGCACTGCCAGACCTTCTGTACAAATGAAATGAAGTACGATGGTCTGGTAGCACCAGGCTAGCATTCTCCTGCTTTCTGCTCAGTAACCAGGCAACAACATTAAAGACAAACACACGACTACAACCAAGCTAGCACACCGTGGTAACAGCCTCCCACATGGCTCATGTTTCCATTGCATGTAACAGTAGTAGCATTTACATTGCTGCATGGACAACGCAAGAGATAATAAGCCAATCAGCAGCTGTCTGGCTCAATGAGGATTCAAGTGTTGGTGCCACACTGTGACACCTTGTGTATTTAGATCTACTGATCTAGTGAATAAAGAAATAAAAACTGAGATTTTCATTTGGTCAAATCAGTAACGAAACCAACATGTCACGTGCAGTGTTCACTTTAATTGCAGCTGATAAATTTGACAACTGATATTCTCGCTATCAAGGAGAAAATCTTGCTACCTGCAGTGTCTGTGGAATGCTTCTAAATGAGTGACTAAACATCAACATCATGTTTGAGATATTGCTGTGCTCTTGATTCTCTACTTGTTTTTCAGCTAACATTAAAACTGTGGACTGTTGTGATTTATTTCCTTTCTTAAAAGATGGAGTCAGCGATTCTGGAGAATGCTTTTTTTTCGAAATCACATCCATCTATTTTAATCTGTGAGTACCTCCTCACTATCTGCAACCTGTGTATACTGAAAAAAGCCAGTGTTAATACCCACTCGAAGCTCTGTAAACGGTTGCTACTAGCCCCCTTTGATAACATGCCCATTTACAAAGCCTAGGCTGTGTTTTAACACCATATTTTCTTTCAGCACACACACAGTACAGACATGTAGCGGATCATGAGAAGTGATTTAGCCAACAAGCCTACTCCAGAATCGAACTCCACCCCTAAGAGACTGTGCAATCACCCAGTCAACTTCTCCTCTTTTTTCTTAAGGCATTCTGTAAACCATAGCAACTGATAAACCATTTCATCAAACTTTTTCCTCCATCAAATAACAAAAGCCCAGCAGCTAAAGATAGGCAGCTACATGTCTCCAACATGACAGCATGCTTCACAGGGATCAGAGGGGCTTTTTTCTTTATGTCAGACAGTTAGATGCAACAGCAACAGCGGTGAACACAGTAGGAGATGGGTGATGTGTAAAGAAGACAGTTTTACATGACTGAGATTTAACCTGACTCTTTCTGAGCCTATTTTTTCAAAGTCATTCAGTTGAATTTGGAAGTGTCCTTGTAAAGATTTTAAAAATGACGTATGCCCAACTTGATATGATTACACACTTGAATATACAGTACCTTGCATATTCTGCTTTGTGCGAGCCAACACAATTAGAAAAACTGTAAATCAAAGCCTCAAGACAATTTCAGATTTCTGTAGTTGAAAAAGTTAAACCAGAATTTGTGTTTGGAAAGGGAATGTACCAAACTTTAAACTGGCTCTCTGAAGTCCAATTAATTCAGAACGTTGATTAATTTACATTCATGTCGAAGTTTTGTGTGTGTGATGCGTGTAAGCAAAACTGCGGATCACTGAGAAAATATGTAACATACCTGCAAACACATTCTTAGACAGTCTTGATAATTCTGATGGATTTTCTGCAAGAGAAAGAACAAGAAAGAAACCCTTATTTAAGAGACACTCCAAAATGGCCCCAGCTGACAGCCTCTCACAAATCAAATACTTCCACACAATAGCCACAGATGCACAGTCGCTCTGTGCCTTTGCTCATTGAAATTTAGCAATATCTCTGCTGTGTCGCATGCATTCTGCACGAGGCTCAAATAACAAACACAATCCATCAAGAAAGGGCTGCTGCTGTATGAAAGTAGACATGATTTACAGCAACGCCTCCCCACTCCCCCTATAATCACTTCAGTTAATGGAATGTGCCATGCTTTTGAAAACTGAAATGGTACTCAATATATCTGAACCATCTCTTGACTTGTTTTCACCAGTTACTATTTGTTTAACATCTCACACACACACACGCACGCACGCACACACACCACTTCTATATTTATTCCCGCCTGTTGTGAGCTTATTACGCCGGTTAATGCACAGAGACGCCTCAATGCAAGCCGACAGAGACAGTGAGCGAACAGCGCTGGTCGCGGCAGCTACGTAACAATTGTGACATTGTAGAAACAGGGGACAGTGTAGCCATGGACCTATTGAGAATATCCCTTTGATTAGTTTAATAAAGAGAAAAACAAAAGACTCTTTTCATTCTTGCCGAGGTGACTTCACACGGCGGTTTAATCCGAAAATGATTCTTTCGACCAATCAACAGACGGCAGTGTGTATCTCCACCTTTTCGGCACCCTTTCAGGCGGCTGGTACCCCAGCGGAGGAGTACCAAAAATGGGAGCGGCTCAGAGCAGTTTAGCTCGGTTATTTTGGGACCCTCACCCTACCCAACGTTTGGCAAATGAAAAGCCAAAACCGAGCCGCTCCGACCCGCTCTGCTCTGCTTAGTGGAAACGAGGCATTAGTGGATGTCCCACACTGCCCTCTATCTACTTTACAACATGCTTACTCTTGGTTCTTAGTTTCTGATCTGAAAACAATCTTCTAGGAAAACTGTGCCATCCATGCCGCATTAACCGGCGTAATAAGCTCACAACAGCTCATCAACTCATCATGATGGATCTAAGATCCATCATGATGCATCATGAAGTTGTGAAGTGACTTTACTTCCACACAGTCCACCATTACTTTAGCCTGCTACTGAAAGTAAGCAGTGAGATACATGTTCAATCATATTGTGTATGACTAATCTAATATACATTCATCTTCACTAATCACAAAACTGCAAGACTTCATTCATAGTTTCTTGTCATCACGATTATGTTGACATAATGTATGATGAAGTGCTGCAATGATCACGGATCTATCATGGACAAATGAGTGGTTCTGGTGTCTATGCTTCCATCATTATACAGTACAGGTGAGTTGACCAGTGGGCCAGAGACTCAGAGACTCTTGTCCTTTTTTCACAATGTGGTGGAACTCCTGCTGCACCTTGTTAAGCTTTCAGGATGTCTCCACTTTACATTAAATATTAATGCTAACATCTATTTCACATGAAAACACGACGGTTGAACTTGCTCTGTCGTTCGGTCTAGTTTGTGGTACATTCTTGCTGATCTGAGTGAGAGGGTGTCTGTGTGTGTTAGGAGAGCTGTGATTTTGCTAGAGCGACTAGAGGATTTGGGATTCTTTCGTGGAGTTCTTTCGTGACATTTTAACAGGGCTCTGAGGGCTGTGTGGGACTTTCTATTTTTTTATAATCCACACTTGATTACTTTATTTTATTACCACATAATTTAAAGATCAAATGCAGCTGTGCTTTTGAAAATGGTCACTTGCTAAAACAAATCTAGCAGAAATATACAGGAAAGCTTAGCGCTCTAGTAGCTGAACAATATCATGTTGGGCTGAGAACAGAAAGAATGACCAAACTCTTGACCAAATGTTAAGATTCCCAGTAGTAGACTCGCCTGAATTGGCACTCTTTGCATGTAGGGGGTTTAGTGGTGTAGGGGGCTTTACTGAACAACTACCAATGAATAGGCAAAGAAGCCTCTATGCGAATCAAGGCTGAAGCCAATTATGTTACAATCTTTCATGTACTTTTAAGCCAGGGCTGTACAGTGCGACAGTTTTGATCGCATTTGCTACTGAAATTGATCACGTGCGATGATGAATACAAGTACACTCGCACGAGTGCTAATGAGCAGATGCTGTCTGTTTGAGACACAGAGGAGTGCTGCACAACACTGCTTAGAGGGCTCTACATTAACACTCTCCAAATTCGGGTAAATGTAGTCTTAGGCAAGTAAGTTATTGAGTCCACCCTCCACTTTGGCTGGTGAAAGATGTGTGCTCGGGACCTAGCGTCTACACTTCACCAACGGTAATAACCGGAAGGAGACGGCACGCAGTTAAGTTAGCGCGTGTGCAAACAAAACATTTCCTGTGCGCCTTCACATTAAAAGCATGTTACTAGCCAAACGTGAGTTGACTTTTTTGAAGCCGGTAAGAACAGGAAGTTCGTGCTTCACAGCCCTGCAGTGCGCTAGCTTGAAAATCAACTGCTTCAGCTGCAGAGAGCAGTCAACAACAGTAGTCTATTTAAACAAAGTTTGAAATAACTGATAAGCCACTGAAGAACTACTCCCAACACATTCACAACAACCTATTTAACTTATCCTAAATTGTACCAATATGTATACTTATTTATTTAATAGGCTATATGTTTTAAAGTTAGGTTTTAATTAACAGAAGGACATTTACCAAAAATGTTTATTATTATGAATATAATAATGATATGTATATACAAAAAATATATAGATATTAATTTTATGGGGAGAAATATTTCTGAATCAGCAAAAAATTGCAATTGGCAGGCAGGTTAGATTATTTTGTCTAAATTACAATCAGTGCACCCCTATTAATTTTTCTACAATTATTACTGCACACACTAGGATATGACATTAATTGAGAGTTTCAAATGAGACCAAGATGACAGGCTAAAAGGTAATTAGAGCGAAATGCATGGGTTAAGGTTATGCAAGTTTTCGATCATACTTTGTGTGCTACTGAATTTATTTTTGTGCTACTGATTTTTTTTGCTTGCTAGCACCAGTGCTACCACCTAAAAAAATAAGCGTACAGCCCTGTTTTAAGCCTAAAACTGCACATGAGAACCTTTTGTTTCTTGTATTTAGTCTTTAGGCAGAGCCTCCCTCCAGACAATAGTTGCCCATTCATTTCATTTAAATTTTTCTGCATTTACCCCTTTGACAAAAGGTATTTTACACTACTGTGCATGTATGTCCACACCCGTGGTGCCTATATTTTTTCTATTTTTTAGTCGGTTATTTTTTCTCACTGTCTCCCAGTGCAAGTTGGAGGAGAGCCCCTACTATTTTCCTGCTTTAATTAACACATACCCAAATAATGTGTTTGTTTATCCAGTTTATTGGGTTTTTTAATGTGGTTTCTGTCCAACTGGCTCGCAGCTTAGGGGTGCTTTGGCGTCCAGTGTGTTTCCAGCATTAGACAGGATTTTGAAGGGTACATGTTTCCCATTCATCACATTGCGCAAGTACTCCCCTTAAGAATGACTTGTGTCAGTACATATCCCATCATAAACATGTCAAGAAACTGCAATGGTATGTCTTAAAGGTGAAGTAAGCGATTTATTTATGTTAATATTAGTGTTAAATCTATTATTATTTAATTAATTTTATTCATACAGTGATCACTTACATAATGAGCACATTTCATAAAGCCGATCTCTCAGTCAGCTTCTCTGCATGTAATCGGCAAATAAACTTTTTGTCGGATCCCGAAGTTAATATCCAATCACAAGAGAGAACGCTACAAACCGACACTCGTCTCACTCATGGTCTCACTGCCGGTGCGCGCCAGAGGACAGATGGGTGAATGTGTATGCGCCTACAATGGTGGAGCATCTGTTTTGATGGTTTATATCATATTTTATCACAATGACTTATCTGAGATGGTGCTAGATAACTTGCTGTTTGAAGACCGCAGTGCATTAATGTGGTGACGTAGGGACGAGCGAGGGGACTGCTAACTGCAGTAACTGACAGGAAGTTAGCTAAAAGAACCATCCCGCTTACAGCACTTTTAATATATTAACTTTATATTTTACAAAAGGATTTTGAATTAAAGGTTTTCCGTTTTTCATGAAACTACTAAGTTGTGGACTGCTGACCTGCGTAGTTATTACACATTTCACTGTGAAGGCTGGCTCTCTCTCTCTCTCTCTCACTCTCTCAAAAAGAGAATATCATGGAAAAGTCCACTAAAAAATCAAGTTTTCATATTGAATTTTTTTAATCCAGTATCTCAAAAATACTGAAATATTAGGCGACACAAAACCAATACAAAAAGATTTTAAATACAGAAATGTCAATCTTCTGAAAAGTATTTTAATTCTAGATTTATTTCACTTTTTTTAATGAATCTAGAATAGCTTAGGCCTATATGAAAGTGTCACTTTTTGAATTAAATTACAGATAATAAATATCCTCGATATTCAAATGTTTTGAGATGCACAGACAGACAGACAGACAGACAGACAGACAGATAAATAGATAGATAGATAGATAGATAGATAGATAGATAGATAGATAGATAGATAGATAGATAGATAGATAGATAGATAGATAGATAGATAGATAGATAGATAGATAGATAGATAGATAGATAGATAGATAGATATTTACGACAGTAGCTTTAGTTTATACGCCCACTACTACAGTCACACCTTATGACGGGTCACAGATTAAGGTGTAACAGCTGCAGGAGGTATCTAATGCAGTTTATTCATTTTAGTCTATGACCAACTATCTGCGCATATTTATTCCCCACAGTATGCGCAGTCAAATTCATAAAATGACATCATAAATAGTTTTACGGGCATTACCATTGAACTTGTTATACACACAGCAAGGGCCGCCAACAAACATTAGTTCACTTACTTCCATTATTGTCATCGCCTATGCTAGCAGATGTATCCTCCTTGCTAGGTGCTGGCTCAGCTCCTCCCTAAATGGCCGAAGACGACAGAAGAATACATTCTGGCTTGTTCTTTGGAAACTTCTCGCTGCAAAATTCACTTTTCACACTCTTCTTTTTAATAGCCCATGTAACGTTATTTGTGTTAATGAATAGCGGTGAATTTCGCCCATACGCACCTGAAACCCGAACCAATTAATTAATGTGGCGGTTGGGCTGTTTGATGCCTGTCACGCGCTCTAGAGTGATGCATTTTTTACATACGTCACAACCAAGATTGAAAGCTCTAAGCACAGGTAGGCTAGGCTATGATGCAAAACTACAATAATCCTAACATCAAAAACTATTTATACGCCAGCTTTATTGTATTGTGGTAGACTAGAGCAATCTATTAAGTCATTTTGGTCTGTTACATTTAGCCTATTTATTTTAATTTTGAAATAAATAGGCCCTACATCTAAAAAATGCCAACATATTGTCTTGCATAAAAAAAGTTTAATAGAGGAAGCATTTGCCTTATAAGGGTCATATACTGAAAAGTTGCAATTTATAATAATTTTTTGCAAGACTATATAGGAATATACTGTATGGACTTAATATTCCCTCTACCACTCAAAATATAATGTATTAGCCTATATAATATTTAATTGTAGGCTATTTTATCCTGCTATATAAAGCCTATAAATGTGAGCTATTTTAAAATTCTTCTTTAAACAGTTTCAGTCAACATTTTTTGTTGTTGCTCTAATAATTACTTGAACTTGAATACCTAGGCCTACTACAAGATGTAGCTTACTGGTGTCAAAATTCATAAAACAGATGATTTTTTAGGTTGTTGGTTAGCGAATATTCAAATGTTTTGTTTAAAACTATAAGACCCTTTAACTAACTAAGCATAATTTAAATGATTAATCTCCCCAATTGTCCCCACAAATCCACAGGCCCCTTTTACATCCCATTTCACATAATCAGCTTCACTGCTAATGAGCTCCTGCGTTAATTTCAATTCTTGGTGGTTAAGTGGGGCTGTTTGCTCAATTTCAGACCAGTGTTTGTGTCTGCGTTGACATTAAATGAAACCCAGAATGGCATGTACAAGAACATCTCTCAGAGAAAATAGCACAATTAACATACCGTGACCAATACAGTTATTATTGCGGCACACCTCACAGTACTGAAGTCCCCAGAAACATTACACTGCCACATTCTAGGAAACGCTTCCTTTGTCAGGGTTAATTCAGTCTTTACAATTCTGTATTGATCCATAATCCCATTACCCAGAGTTGTGTGTAGGATATTTCATATGGATGTGTGTGTGTGTGTGTGTGTGTGTGTGTGTGTGTGTGTGTGTGTGTGTGTGTGTGTGTGTGTATGTTTGTCCATCTCTCTATATAGCCATCCTATTATTGATCAATTCTGCGGCCTGCTGCTCCATGCTTCTCATATTATCACTGACTGAATGTTCATCTAAAATGATAAAGCTGCCACTGCTGGCAGGGTGCGGCTTCCCCTGCGCATAGTACTCCCCATTAGTGTCAAGTGCCATCAAACATTAATATGAGGCAATTTCCCTGGCACAGAAACCTGACCACAGCAGAGTAGGGGAAAAGAAACAATAGATTGTATCTGTTTAAGGTGGAGTCAGCAATTCTGTAGAATGCTTGTTGTCAAAATCACTTTTTGTAAAAATCTGTGAATATCTCCTCACAATCTATTACCCGTACTTACTGGAGTGAATTGAAGATTTGTTGGGGAAAATTGGCATTGCTTAAAGTGGACCTATTATACTTTTCGACTTGTATGACCTATAAACGTTGTTATAATGATTTATAGTCATGTTTAACCATACTAGCGTATCAAATAATTACGTACATGCATTTAGACGTATTCCCTGCTGACCGTCTGGGGTGGCTGTGCAGAGCACTAAACACTAGGGCAGCCGGTCGAGAAATCACTTGTTGAAATCGGTTCAAATTTCCTGCCATCGTGTCGTCACGATTCCGGATTTTTCCATATATGGTAATGCTGCTCTCAAATCTGCCCGCGTGCTGCTCAGTTCTGCTGAAAGTGTTCCGGAAGGAAGGAAACCAATCACAACGGGGGCGGAGATGGCCGAAGCACAGTGTTGACAGGGCATGCTGAATCGCCCAGATGAGAGGAAGCGTTTCCCAAAAATCTACATCGTTTTTTGTGATTCGTGTCAGGTTGCTCTATAGCAGTTGTTAACAAGAAATTAAGACCAGAAAAGTAGTATAATAGGAGATCTTTAATTGAGGCAGCAAGTGAAGTTAGTCACATATACAGTGAGCTTAAGCCAAATCTCAACATTCGACAAGAACCAGGCTGTGGTACAGACAATCTGCCCCATACACTAACACTTGATGCCAAACACTTTCTTGTGTGTACACAACAACCAAATAACTCCCGCCGCACTAAGAAAATGGCTAAATCAGCTTGATGCCCCCAAACCACGCAGCCCCTGCCAGACACAGTGTTATGTTTTAAATGCTATCCTGCTACTCCTCTAAATCCATGTGGTTCCCTCCAGCTGCCCTAGCTGATCAGACACTGTGTGCAGTTACTCATTGGAGCAGGGCCTAGGCATGGGGAAACACAAATACCTTGCCTCCATCTGTCCGCATATGAGACTCTTTTTCTCCCTCCCTCTGTATTAGTATACAAACACACAAGCAGATGCTCAGGTCATCTGATTAACATTCTCTCTCTCTCTCACACACACTCTCTCTCACACACACACACACACACACACACACACACACACACACACACACACACACACACACACACACACACACACACACACACACACACACACACACACACACACACACACACACACACACACACACACACACACACACACACACACACACACACACACACACACACACACACACACACACACACACACACACACACACACACACACACACACACACACACACACACACACACACACACACACACACACACACACACACACACACACACACACACACAATCACCTGTGCAGAAGCCACTAACTTTCAATGTTTGCCTCTTCTCCCTCCCTGTCACCTTCCAGAGTTAGAGCATCAACCCATTGTCAATTACAATCATGCTGACCCCACTCCCAAGCTATACACACACAACCCTTGTGCCCTTTTGGACAAACCCATAATCAACATCGCACAAATCACAGCACCTGCATGGTTGCTGCTATTGTAGAGGCAGAGGCTAACCCATGAATAAAACCAGGGCTGAGCATGTTTGTTTAAACCAATATCAGAGTGTATATTCGCCTGAAAAGAGAGACCTTGTCCAACACCTGCAATGCCAGGTTATGGAATGTAGTAGTTGTCCTCCAAATTTTCTACTTGATTTTTCCGGACATTTTCTTTTACAGATTCTTTTTATTTTGCCAAGCACTAGAAATGGTGAAAAGTAAACATCTGGGCCCTACTGTCTGAGCCCTATTACTAGCTGTGTCCAATTAGTCCAACAAATTGCTTTACGCTCGAAAAACAGCCTCAACTTAACACAACAATACCCCTTTTTTCACCAGAGGCTTGATTGATTCAAGCAAAGCAACATAACATTTTACGTTTTTACAGTTTATGGAGAGTGGGGTGGCGTTCAGGAATGGACTTGCTAAAACAAAAATCCCTTCCGTTCAGCATGCATGTGCACTACTGTAATTATATCATCATTCATGCCTACTTGTTATTGCTTTGCAGGTCATTAAAAGAGGCAGATGGTGTGCAGTATTTAATTGTTATATCACCAATGAAAAGTCACCTTAAAGCAGGAAATATGGCTTTCGATAACCTGACTTTTGGAAGTTCACCCAAACTATTGGATTATCTAAAAAGTCTACCTACAGATCCCAATAAAAAAACTTCACATTTCCTGCTCTTAACAGTGCTGGTAAAGTGTATACTTCAACCAAGTCTTGAGGTGTACAATTTAGACTTAAAGACTCATTTAAGTGTGATATTAAAATACAAGATAAATAGATTAGGCCTGTATATGTGTGTCTTTCATGTGTATGCACAAGTAACCTAAAATATCAACCTCACTCTGACAATAGCAATACTGACAAGCAGTCAGAGACAAATCCAAATCCAGAGGGATTCCTGCTCATCCCCAAAGCGCAGTCAGTGAATGCGACAGTGGGCTGAGATTGAGGAGTTGGAGAGGTGGGGGGAGATAAGTGTAAAATCACCTTGCCCAAGGGTACGGCCTGCGCAGATCAATATCTGTAAGAATGAATGCCAAACAGTGGCGGGTGAGGTGAATGTATGGGTGTGCAGTGTGCACTGAGCGTGAGCAGCGGATCCCCCTGTTGGATAGAAACAACTGCTGAAGTGAATGAGATCAGACTGAAGGATTACAAGCTACACTGTATGCTGTGATCATATAAAATACATTTCACTTTGTAACCAAACTGAACACAGATAATCAATTCATACCTATAACATGAGTCTTGGTTGTGTAAAAAAAAATCTTACCCGTCTGCTTATCATAGACATACACTATAGGGCCTGAATGAGCAGTTGCAAAAACAAGCTGACACACACTTGTTTCTGCAATTCTAAATGGACAGTTTGGAAATATGCACTGCAAAGCACACTATTAACCAGTGGTGGCAGAAATATGTACAAGCAAAAAGGTAGAGAAAGTTTGCCCAGCAAAATGAAGTAAAACTACTTATTATGCAGAGTGTTAATTATATGGGTTTTCAAGACTAATGCATTTATGTGGGAGGACCACTTTTTTTAGTGGACTAAAAAGAGCAATATATGCTGAAATGCAGTGTAGTATGAGAAAAAAGGAACAATACACAAGTACAAAAAAATACAGAACTTGAGTACTTAGTAATACTTTTTTGCCAACAATGAAAACAGGTCCAGCTTTATGACCTAATCTTAACGGCCTGTCTTGAAGCGGATGTCACTGTTAGAGGGCTTTACTGTTCCTCCCCATTCTGAAGAGCTGAGTCATGGACCTGAGCCGCATTGAATCCAAAATAGGTTTTACTGCTATACCAGTCTCTTGTCTGTATGTCTATATGTATAATATCTGAGGATATTTGAACATATTCAGTTCTGATCACCTGGTATGAACTTAACTTTGTTATCACCCAGTGTGCTACACAATGTTTTGTTGTAGTATTCCTAAATGGGTGTTAATTTATTTCTACAAATGAGTCTTTGAAACAAATTTTGGAAGCCTTTAGGTTAAATAAAGAAGCATGATAACTTGTGAAGAAAGCAGGAGCAGTTTAGAAAGAAAATAACCCAGCGTGGATTTGATTCCATTGGTGTTAAGGCGATGATGTGCCGCCTTCAGAACTTATTTTTAGATTTAGTTTCCATGACGTTACATTGGATTTTTGGAATATTATTCTTACATTTCTGCTCTCTTCCAGGGGGACTGCTGTTATTCCCAGCTAAGAAAAATTCTGCAGGCATTGCACAGATAGTGAGAACGGTGGTGGGGGATTACTAGGGGCCTTGAGGCTTGTCGCTGCAGGGCACCCCAGCAGGTTAATCCAGCAATGTGTGTATGTGATGTCTGGTTTGTGTACAGCATGTTGACAAATGGTTACCGCTTTAAAGAGAATGATTCAATGAGCATTTTCTTTTTTTTTGGATTCAGATTTTTAAAAAACCCAGACAGAATTTGGCTCCAAAGCATTTACATTTATTTGTATGTGTATTTTTTTGTTACCCCCCTCCTAGCAGACATCTTTCCACCAGAGAAATCCAGCAAGTATTTATGTTTGGCAGCAGTCATAAAACCTCCACCCCGTCCTTGCACACCTTGGACTCATTGATGCGTTTGATAAGGGCTGCCTTCGGTCTGACATTATTTGGCTCATTTTTCATCTTTTTCGCTCTCTCTGCTCATAGCAAACACAGGCCCAGCAAAAGTGTGTGTGTGTGTGTGTGTGTGTGTGTGTGTGTGTGTGTGTGTGTGTGTGTGTGTGTGTGTGTGTGTGTGTGTGTGTGTGTGTGTGTGTATGTGTGTGTCTGGATATTTGAGAAAGCCAGAGTGAAAAGGAGGAGTAGTGTGTGTGTGTGTGTGTTTGTGTGTGACTGTCAGTCAATGTCAACATCATGGTTTTAGTAGGTGCCATGGTGTGTGTATTCATACCTGATAGAGTGACATGTGTTCTTCCCTGCCTCCTGTGTTGTGATTGAGGGAGACAGTTCCTCTGTGGCAGAATGTATAAAGTGTCCAATGCTATCTTAAAAAACAAAAACAATACTGCGAGTCCTGCCATCGTACCAGTGAATTTAACACTCAGCGGCCCTCACTGTGTGGAGTGCCTCATCCTTAGCTCCTCTCCTCAGATGGCAATTTTCATCAGGTTGCAGCAAACAAAAGGAAAAGGTTCTCGGCAATCACATGTGTGTGTTTGACGGATGGGCCAATGGCTGTAGCACAATCGAAAGAAGAGCAAATTGAAAGCTTGTAATCACGTACATTCATAGTCTTTTTCCCCCGCAACTCGCAACTGAGAGACAGAAAAGTGGACCAATGGAGTGTAGTGCAGGGGATATTATAATAAGAGGTGTTGTCCCTCCCTGTGCCATTCATCTAATGTGGGCCTGTCCCACAGTGGAGACCACTTTACAGCTGAACTACTTATTTGTTCCTGTACTGTTCTTGACTCCTTTATTCAAGCTGTAATATCTGCTAACCTCAAGGAGTTCTGCATTCATCCTCCATCTGTCCTCAGGACAATGTTGACCATTACATCAAATATTAATGTACATGACTCCAATGCACAGTGTGGTTCACAGGGTTGCATTTGTAACACATGTGTAGGCTGAGTGGCAACAAATGTCAATTGCATTTATTTGTGTCTAATACGTTTTAGTTTATTTTATGCATTTGCCAACTTTCAGGTGCACATGTTTAAAGCTATAGTGCGTTCATTCTGTTGTCCCACAGATTGTGGTTGTGTTCCGAATCGCATACTCTTTCTTTTTTCTGTTATACATACTACATCCGACGATAAAAATAATCTAGTTAGGATGCAGTAGGCATACTATTGGGACATACTTTTACTTCTTATTTCATCACAACATTGCGCCTTGATCTTGCCTCTTGCTTTTATATCCGTCGCATCCCTGTTTGTTTTCATATGGAGGCTTCGTCGATGTGACGTCACTTCACGTGCACATTGGATTGTGGGTCAGAATCGCCCAAATAGGATGCAGTTTTCAACACTAACAATCTTGGCTGGATGAAGTAGAACATGCGGGTACTTCTAACCATCCTAAATCTGGCCACAAGAATCGGGACATCCTAAATCTTTTTTCTACATACTATATAGTAGAAAGTATGCGATTCGGAACGCAACCCAAATTTCTTTTACTATACGCCCAGGTTTTTTCTTAGCAGTAGAATCAACAACTGAAACATTTTTAGGCCACTTCCGGGTTTTTTTTTCTGAGCACCTGCACCATTCACGTGTCGGGGGGGGCGACACCAGTTTGTTGATATTGTGACATACTGAGAAATACAGAGAGTTTCATGAGCTGATATGCGCAATCAACTTCATCTTCATCGTCATCTCGTTTGGCACTGGCTTGAATGCAACCAACATTAATGTACGGAAGAATTATGCACTATAGCTTTAATATATTATTTTTCCTTCTGAGTGTACAATTTCCGTTTAGCTCCTACGTGGGTCTACAAACTACAGGTAAATAGACAGTCCAGTGAGTCCAGGCTCACATTTTCTTTGGACTGTCACACTATAATTACCAATGTACTCTCTCTGCCCGTCTGATATGGTAATAGTTCCTTCTCCCACTCTCTGCAGTTCATTTGTAATGTTGGCATGTTTGTGGAAGAGAAATGCGACCTTGGCCCTCAGCGCAGTGATTAAGTCCATATTGACAACTGAATGAATTCCTGATTGGCTGGCACGGTTGGGTCGGGTCGGTCGCGGTTACCCTTCCCTCTCATAGAGAAAGCAATTCCCCTTAAAGATTTCCCTGCTCATTATTTCCTCACTTCTTCTCTTTCACCTTTGAATTCTATCTCTTTCTTTGTCTTTCTATCTTTATTTTTTTTCGTATTTTACGACAGGAGTGAGCTAATTTCCCCCAACCAAAGAGCACCAAAGGTTGAGTCATATAATCCCACATTTATCTTAGCAACAGAGGCAGAGACAGAGCATGAATCACTTTTTACGGCCCATGTCGTGCGCCAACCGTCGTGGCTAGTGCTACAGCTGCTATAATATCTTCACACTGAATGCCGGTGCATACTGCTGCCACTTTTTCTGTTGCTGTGAGAGCTTCAATGTTCCGAAGGGGGAAGCAAATGATGGCATCCCTCTCCTCACAGTATAATGATAACATTTGGAACTCAGGCCACGGGGGGAAAGGCTGGGTAAGAGACTGTCAGGCAGGCAGCTCTTTGTCGGTCAGCCTCTGTCACAGAGAGCGGGGCAAATGCCAGGACGTTTGAAAGCCCCTCGCTGCATGCTGCGCTGTGTGTCTGACAGCTGCCAGCGCTTCCCCCAGAGCAGGGGAAGGATTCTAGAGGGAGAAGTGATGGGACCACGGCTCTCTGAGGACAGTTTCCTCAGCAAAGCCCGGCTAGGGGGACGAGGTGGGTGATGAACATGAAATGAATTGAACATCGACGTACTTGAACAATAGAAAAAAGGCTGTAAACTAGGGCTGCACAATTCAATGGAAGAAAAAAATATATATACCAATTTTGATTGATTTATCATTAAGCCAAGTATCATTTTCTACAGAACATATTGGACCAAACATAAACAAACATAGTATAGCTGTTTTATTCAAGTATTAAAAAATGTGAAAGAAGCACCAGGATCAAAGTGCGATCACTCTGTCATAACATCGGCTCAACTTCCCCAGCCGAGGAGCCAAAGCTCATTCCTTAAAGCCTGCTTCAATTACCAGGCTGCCAGAGGATAAACACTGTCCCTATTACTGTGGTGGGAACATTGAACCTCCCTAATGCCCTGAAACTGCTAGAGAGTAAAGAGTTGAAGCCAGGGTGTCAAACAGTTTCTTAGGGATCCTTTCAAACTCACTAGAGTGTCTTTGAAGCCAATCAAAATCAATATTATCTGAAAAACTCTATAAACCTATAGGCAGGACTTTGAGTAGAAAAGTAGTTTCATAATGCATCCAGAGTGGTCTCTAAAGGCTAAAACACACATTTCTCAAAGTAGTTGATGAAGGGACTATTTAGATTATGTTATTCCTCTGAGCGCCCGGCAGAGATATATTATTATGGAAATGAACTACGTTGTGGAAAAGGAAAGAAAAACACTTTTATGACACTATACGGGAAAGTATAACCATCAACAATCTGGAGATTGTAGACAGCACAATAATACAGAAAAACTCCAAATACATTGCCCCCTGCTATGCCGCCTCACACTTTCCTCATTTGCTAATCCATCCACGGTTTCAAATCAACAACACTTTCACCCTGCAGGAGCCACTCTCTGCACCTATTTTGAGATTAAAATTGTGCTGTCAGGTCTACTGAGGCATTATAAAAAACACAACCAGATGTCCTTCTGTGAGGCTATGCAGATTCTTCTCCCTTTGCTACCGCCATCATCTCACTGTGTTTTTCAGTGTGCAGTACGTCCGCTCTGAAATGTGTGCATGTCAAGCTTTCACTGCAGACAGTAATGTGTGTATTATGGTCATATTGCATTGGTAGCAGGAAAACCAGTACTGTTGTCTTTTTGAGGAAGATGGTGATTGTGAAAATTAAAAAATCCCCACTTTTGATTAAGGATGTTCATGCTCCATTAACCACAAACTAGCAATTAAATCCCTAGCCTTCGCTATTCACGTATTCAGATTCCATACAATGTGTACTAGATGGCTCATTTACAGTGACTCATTAAAATAGCATTTTATTTCACAGTATGAGCAATTTGTTTGAAACACTTAATTGTGTTTAAAGCTAATGGACATTAATCTTATTAAATTGAAAAGCTTAAGCCATCCATCTTTATTGTGACACAAGCCATGCACCACAAACATTATTGACTTTTAATATGTGGATGTAAGTTGATGTCAAAATCAGTGAATATCTCAAGATCCGGATCAGCTGCCTGTCTGTACTGTATATGCGCTGAAAAGGAAATGGTGATAATACACATCCTCGGCTCTGTAAACGGGCATGATGCTAGTTACGGTTGGCCCACTTTGTTTACATATCCATTGTTTACATACCAGTGTACAGAGCCTAGGCTGTGTATTAACACTAGTTTTTTTCCCCAGCACACACACACAGTAGGCCTACATGTAGGAGATATCACTGAATTTGACAAAAACTGCTTCTGACAACAATTCATTCTCCAGAATCACTGACTGCACCTTTAATCCTTTGTTGTTAGAGTAGGTTGAAGCGGTCTGCTGCCCCTTCTCACCAGCCGCAAACTATTTGACTTGTCAACCAACATGGATCTAAGCAGCTGTTCCTCACATCTGCCTGCTGAGCTGAGATCTTGTGCACAGAGCCCCCAGTCCCTCCCCCTCACTGCTGTGTCTCTGCTCAGACACCATACACACAGCCATACGCGCTGCATCTGACAGTGGGGAGCCTCCCAGACACACCATGCAACATGTGTCTGACCAAGAACCTCCACTGTAGTTTCCAATCAGTGGGGGGATGTGACACAATCTGCAGCTATTCTATCTCAATATAAATACCATAAATACACACTGACATGCCGTACTGTAATTTATGATGGGAAATGATACACTTTGGGGTCTGCTATGATTCGGCTTCATACTGCTTTGTTTCATGCCTTTTAAGACAAAGTGTCTGTTGCGACACTAAATTAGGGGGTTGTTGCCGAGAAAAGGAAATAGTGTATTTGAGAGAATTCACAAGGCCAGACAGTGGGAGTTGAAAGACAATTGACTATATTTACTGCTTTATTTCCCGCAGTGGATCAGAATGTGTTGACAGGGATGACAGAGAAAGGGCAACGGGCATGCTGAGGGAACCAATATTAAGTCAAGCTAGAAAAAGGACTTTTCTTCTAGTCAACAATAGTTTTTATTTCCTTTTATAAACGGATCAGACATAAACAATGTGATGGAGAGAGCATCAAAGCATACAGGCAGCTTCTTGTTCTGGCACACTGACTCTAATGTGTGGTCCAAATGAGTCCCAGTCAGCATTTCATTGATCCACTTAATGAGGTCCCCAAAGGATGGTATAGTGGATGATAGCACTACACCACCCTAAAGCTAATCGTCTGTCTATTTACTGAACACTTCCACTATAGTGCCCTGTTTTCCAGAGTTTTTTTTTTCAATTTACTCTCTCTCTTTCTAATCCCATCTGATCCCCAACCCCCATCTCTTTGGTTGCTATTTGACACTCACCTCTTTTTTCCCCAAAAATTATATCTCTTTTTTCCAAGGTCTCCAGTCCTCATTCCCATCTCTCCATGTGTGGAGAGCCAGGCATCCCCCTTTTTTGACTTCAAGAAGGCAATCGTTGAACTGCCTTGATCTGAACTGCAATGGTTTTTGGCGTAGACTGGTTACTGTGAGACACAGGTGCTTAATGCTTAGTGGTGTTTCACATGGCAGGCTGTAGGACAGAGGGGAGATTCCACCCAGACCATTTAATGGGTCTCAGCTGGGCCTGAGTAATGATGAGCTAAATATCTTCTGGCAGGAGGGATCCACTAAGCAGGGCCCCTATTGTTCAACAGAATACCTTTACTGCAGGTGCTCCTATGTGCATTGTAATGTATCATACTGCTTTTATATTAGTAAGGTGTGATCTTCATGTGTTGTGGGATTTGAATAATTTTCCTCTGGGCTTGATAACAACAACCCCATTGAATGATTCTCAAATATTATATTAAAAATTAAAGAAATGCTCAAATATGACTTGTGGTAAAAGCAGGAAACTAAACAACTATGGTCTCTTCAAATATTTGAAATGACAAGTTGCCAGAGCCACATGTGATTTTACACTGTCTCTGCTACAACAAGATTTCTTCCCCCCCCCCCCAACAAAAAGTGACATGGCTCATAACATTTGTAAACCGAAATTCAGCTAACGACCCCTTAAAATAATTTGAAGGATAAGTGCTTTTTAATGAAATAGTAAATGATTGTGTGGCAACCATGGAGACAGTTCAACAAGCATTAAAAATATAATAGTGAACCTGTTAACAACTGGTCTGTCTGCACTGTGGTTGGCAGGTAGTGTACAATGACGGTAAACCAAAACTTTGAACCACAAAACCTCAAACAGTGAGCTGTAAAAATGCCAAGTTACTGCACACATACTTCTCAGCAAGTTCATCACAACAAATGACCACTTAAGGAAAGTAATTTGAGCCATTGTGGATATAAAAAGAAAATAAATATATTTTTTTTAAATGACAAGGGGAGTTTGCTGTTTCACAAGTCATTGCCATAACAAAACAGAAAACAGCCTGACCATATTTCTTCTGGGAAACTTTATGAACTTTGTTACTTATGAAAAACTCTTGAAATTGAAAATGTTCCCACCACCCTCTATATCAACCAGGTAAGCACAATTTGTGTCTTCATGGTTTTTTGGAGCTTGGGCCAACTCCGCGCGGACACGGGTCAGCAAGCCTCCAAGTGATTTTTCACTTTTACGTTGAGGGCAATACATGATGAATGGGTAAGGGAGGAGGCGCTGGGCCAGAAACACAGAGAGACAACTTGCAATGACCTGGCATACGGAACATGCTCTTATCCATAATTGGTTGTTCCCGGTAACTCTAATGATGTTTAACCCCTTGCCCCGCTCTAATGCTGAAAGGTAGTCGGTTTCCCTCTGAAAATGTGAAAAATAAAGTCGACTGACCAAATACATTTAACATAAGCCTTCCTTAGAAGCAATTTGCTCATTTTCAGTAATGGACACACAGATACAAAAAAAAGAAGCCAGAACGTTAATTATGACTCTGCAATATCAAGGCCTGCAACTGCCTGTTAGTTCTAGACCATGAAGTCTGACCACATTAAGTGGTTTAAAAGATCAAGGTGTTGTACTGAAGCAGAATAACACTGACTATCTATGGGTCTGCTTCTCAAGAAAAGTAAAGTAAGTCTTTGCGATGTAAAAATGTAGCTTCTGTCATGTTTCTCTTGGCAGAGAAATATCCCCATCACCTTTAGCTTGTACAGCGCCGCTGTTCTGAAATATTTTAAGTGGCATTGGTCAACGCCCATTGCACTGTAAAACATTTTGCTTTTTGTCAGCATTGTTTTGGTTCATCACTGTGCTGGGTGTAGAAAATGGCAGCTCTCGTGGGCGCTGGCTTTGTAACAGGAATGATGGGCCCTGTCTCTAAGCATAGCCGTCAAAGAATGCATTCGACCCGGGCCTTTACTTTTCTCATCATTCTCTCTTTTCATGCCTGTCACACCTAACTTAGCGCCCCACTATTTACTATGATCTTCTGTTTCTCTTTAACTCCTCTATCTAGAGCACTTTACCATCTTCTATCTGCTGCTTAAAATCAGGACTGACAACCACAAACTGGCCAAGGGGGAAACAGATAAGATTTAAGAATAACAAGAGAGGTTCAAACACGCCACTGTCTGACAAACCACTGTGGATCAGTGAACCGTGCGTGTCTTAATAGCCCAATCCCCAGAACAAAACCTGTCCATATCAACCATTTGTTTGTTTTATTTGACAGTATCAAACTCCCCCTCAACAAATCAAGAATGTTAAGATCTGTGTTAAAATGATACTTTCTATGTGTGTGTGTGTGTGTGTGTGTGTGTGTGTGTGTGGTGTGTGTGTGTGGTGTGTGTGTGTGTGTCTGTTTGTGTGTATGTGTGTGTGAACTGTCAGTGTTTGATGTAAGCTGCCTTGGGGAGTGAGTAGTTTTCCACTGTCATTCAGGGTTATTTTTTATAGACTCGCTGTTGTTAGCTGTAAACCCTTAGGAAGTCAATGATGAGAAAAATTACAACCTTGGATGCAAACAATGAATATATCAGCAGAGTCAAAGCAGAGTATTTCTTCTCATGGTGAAAAATGCTTTTAGAATATGAAAGACCTGAACACACGTAACTTAAGGTGTAACTTTGGACTCTTATTACAACAAGAGAATTAAACTGTTACATTTCAGTTAGGATATTTATATCTTTCCCTCACAGCCCACAGTCTTATTAACCAATGCTCCAGTCCTGAAGTGCTCATGGATCTAAATAGTGAAGCCATCCAGTGTTATTGGTCATGCGATCAGGTGCAGTAGAGATAAGCAGTGCAACAATGTACAGCTTTTAAGGTATTGGAGTATCCCTTACATCTAGGAGGAATGCCCACTCTGTTTTATTATGGCTGTTGCAACATTTGAGGAGAGCTTTCATAAAGTACCATCTGGTTTAGTATTTGGTTAGTCTGGTTTATCTTGTAGATTCAGGATTGTTGTCACTGCAAATTAGAATTAGGGGAGACTTTATGACTCTCTCTGGGATTGCCAATATGATAGAGTTTGCTGTTTAAGAAAAAATCATCACGCTAACATGGTGGAACAGAACTCTCTAGCAGTTGTGTGTTGCGATGGCCAATTATCACCAGGAAAGCAGCAACGAGCAAAGTCACTCATGGACTGTTTTAATATCATCCAATGGGAGCTAAGACTAATTAGATTTTGGTGTTTTCACAGTTTTTATGAAGCGCTCCCTGTGGGCGGAGAATACACATTGAAACAAGACGAGGCTATTGTGTCTCATACACTCTCCCCTGCTGTAGCATCTGTTCCAGAGCAGCTGTAAACTAAATATTGTTTCATCCCCGGCATCACTGCCAGCGTAGTAAATAATTGCAGGGAAAACAAATTACAAAGTTTGTTGTTTTACGTGGTATGCTATTACTACACTTCTCTTTAATTGAGCACTGCATTATAACTTAGAATTGCCCACTTTAACAACTACATGCTTCACAATGAAACTCCTGAACTAATGACATATAGTCATTCTAAATAATTTAATGTCCATAACATTAAAGGTGGAGTCAGGTGAGGAGATATTCACTGATTGTGACCAAAAGTGATTTGACAACAAGCATTCTCAAGAATGGCTGACTCCACCTTTAAACTAGCAAAAAACAAACTTGTAGATTGCTATCACGATCCCTGATCACCTGCAAGAGGAGATGCGCTATTCACGACATATACAGTCTGTCATCTGCCATGTGCAAAGCAGATGAAGTTTGACCATTGCCACCTTCCGTACCTGTCAAGGAGAGTGACAGGGTTTAATGGGAAACTGAACTGCAGTGCCAGGGAGCGACTTAAACAGGTTCGTGGGCGAGATAATAAGTCACGGTTTTCTGTCACATAAACAGAATAATGTTCTTCATGCAGTTATGATGTGTTATTACAGAATCCCCTGCATATGTGACACACACACACATAACATATTCCCATGTCAGGACTAACAATAGGCAATGACATCCAATCATACCTCATCAAAGGTAGTTTACATACCCTGCTGTCATTTTAATCACTCGTGTGTCTCGTTGCTATATGCTGTATAAATATTGACATCTATCTTTAGGTCTCCTCAAACTGTTTAAAGCAAACCAGGGTAAATCTGCCTTCAGCAGGAGCGCAGGGAAGACATTTGTTATCTCTAATAAAGGTTTAACAACGTTCAGAAGGCTTTATGCAAGATAATAAATGACTGTGCATAGGAAGGAGTCAATCAAAATGAGATTGTACCGACCATATATGGCTTAGGTTTATATGGGAGTCTGAACCATGTGGAGAGACAGGGGTGTGCAGTGAGAGAGTAATCAACCAACTCTGCTGCTCCTGTCAGCTCTGCCTGAGTGTTTTAGCAATCCCAGCTCCTTGTTTTGGTTAAACAACTTGCAACTTGACTGATTTGATTCAGTGCTGAAAGGTTCACCGTATGAACCTAAAAGGTTAAACTCAATGTCAGTTCCATGATCAAACAGTCTTTTGGCTTCAATCAGGGGGCCAGCAATGTGTTTTCTTTAGTAAGCAAAGTTTAAAGATGTTCCTTATTTATATAGGATTGTTTTGCGCAGATACAAATCTTGGAAATTAGGCCAAGTTAAAATGTTACTTTCATTTGAATGATTTAAAGATAAAGCTGAAATTACTTAATATTTCTCCTACTGCCAACTAATTTCATGAAAACAACCCAAACCAAACGTTTGTTTAGACTTTGTTCCTAATCCTACTGAAGACAGGCACCTTAACAGAAACTGCTGGATAATGTTGTTTTAATCAAAGTGATTCAAACAGCAGTAAATAGTGCAGTTGTTGGGGACTGTTTTCATTAGTGGATTAATGCAAATGTGGTGTGTTAGGGGTGGGGGCAGGATGATCTATGGGGGATTGAGTTTAAAATAAACTTCAGTGCCATGCTCATGGTAATGAACCCAGTTCAACAGTGTGGCTCGCTGCTGGTGTGTTTTTAATAGATTTTGGACAACAATGGAGCTCAATGCCGCAGAGGAATAGGATATATTGTGTAGCTTTGGGTACACTGATCATTATTATAGAGATATTTAATGAGGCTCTTTTCATGAAATTGGTTTACAGAAAAAAACTGAGTATCTCTTATCCTTCAACCGCTTACTTTTTATTCACACCATTGTCTACTCTCATTTTACAGTTTATATAGTTTTTGCTTTATTTATTTGCAAAATAGATTATTCACTTTTGAAAAAAGACTCACACAAAGCATTCAATCATAAATGGCATCGGCCTTATTTTAGTCCCTTTATTTTCATCATTGATCATGGTGTCTGTTCTGGTAATTATGTGTGATTAACCTAAGGGGACTGTGACCTATAGGACAACGCAATACATCCAGTTATTGGTGCCATTCAGCAATGCCCTTAACATATCCTCTTTCTGTCTATGTAATGGCTACACTATTGGTAAAGGATTGCACTATTTCCTTTACTGTCATCTGGAGGGGTGTTTTTGTAAATGGTTGTTATGTCCCCTTTACTTTTGCTCCCTCTTTCTGTCTCTTGTGCATAGTTTCATGCGGATATGCCACGTTTGCACAGTATACACACCCAGCATTATTGACCATTTTGAAGTCACCTAATTTGTCACTCTCCTCTCCTTCTCTATACCGAGGCATTCCAGAGAACTTTGCTTTTCTCTTGTAGTGCTCTCATGGCATCCTGCAAACCTGTTTGTTTTTGTCAGCAGAGATTTTGTCTCTCCCCCTGCTCTCTGTTTTAGAAAAACAAGGACTACTCGTTTGTCAGTGTTCCCCTTATCTGCAGCCACACTGTGTTCTCAAATACCTCTCTACACTTTAGGTTACTTGCGTGTGTGTGTGTGTGTGTGTGTGTGTGTGTGTGTGTGTGTGTGTGTGTGTGTGTGTGTGTGTGTGTGTGTGTGTGTGTGTGTGTGTGTGTGTGTGTGTGTTTCAGGACTCTACCACTTTCTCCAGAAACAGTCAGTGCGTTTCCATGGCACAACTACATTTGGATTAAGACATATATCGAACTAGACACTCGAACGTGTCACTTGTCTGAGTATACATGGCCTTTAAGAAATCGGATAAATGTCCAATGCATGGCTGTCTCCACTATGCTAGGTGGCGCTGTAGCCCTTTCAACAAGTGGTTATGAGCCACGTCCGGTTCCCTTCCGACAATAATTGTTATAGATATATGTTTATATATATAAATTATTATATATATATACAAATATTTATTTATATTTATATTTTTATATACTTTATATGCAATAACCCTACTATTTTTTTTACGTCGTCTCCTTCCACTTCCTTGTGAAATCCTCTGAAGGGATTCTCGAGCAGGCGCAGACGCAAACTCCGATATGCGATGTCCGATCCCTGTATACATGCAGAGAGAATGCCGACAATGAACGAGTTATCTAGGTGTTCTTATCCGACTTCTCTTGTCCGTTATTGTGCCGATTTGTGTGCGAAGTAGATCGGATAAAGGTGTTTACATGCAGTTTAAAAGTCCTGTTGAAGTCTTATTCGTTTAGTTACCCGATTATGAGTCTGCATGTAAACGCACTGACTGACTCCACCTTTAATTCATCTACATATTCAAAATGTAAAACTATTAGGCCTGTTTGTTCCATAGGGGAAGGCACTATTACATTACACACACTAACAAACACTGTCTTTTATAGCACCACCAAACCTTTCACTGTCAAACAATAGGGTGTCCTGGAGGGGTCTACAGTACAGTAGCCTACCTGAGCATGAATCATGCAGCCTTCAGATCCAGAGAGTGTAATCTTATCCAACTTGTAATGGAGGTCCAACAGCCAAGCCATGAATCAAACCTGTTCTCCTTGTGGGAGAAAAGTCTCTTTGAAGGTGATTGGCCTCAGTGACCATGGAAGTGCTTCTCTCTTCTAACACCACGGGCAGTCTCACACCAACATCATGTCAGCTGACCTTTGTGTGGGATGTGATGGTTGATCATTGTATCAGCTTTACATCACAGCACTGTTTGTTGGTATCAATAAATAAAAAGCAGTGTCAGAATTGGCATTAACACAAGCATTAATGTACAGAAAGGAGAGATATGGTTGGCTGTCGGGTGGCATATATCCAATAATATATGTATAAATGTCATGTAATGCATTGATATAGGCAGGGCTTTTTTACTGTGTTTTCTAGTGGTTTGGCATCACAAGGTGTCATGTTTACAGAGTAATATATAAATAAATAAAAGAATGGCTAAAGCTCTCTCCATCCATCATGTCATTCTTGTCTTCAGCTCAAAGAGTATCTGTCAATGTATGGCCAATGCTTGAAGGATGTGGATGACGCAGGCAGAGGAAAGGTGCCCCACAGGAAAACACAACACCCAGCCTATTTGATGGATTGACATGACATCTTGTACACACATTTATGGTGTCGTGCCCAACAGTATAAGCCTTGTGACTTTGGTGTTCCCCTGACATACTCTATGCTCAAGTATATAGGTCTTCTAGTAAAATATATAAGCAACTGCTTCAACCACAACTTAAAACTTTAATTTGCCCCATACTTATTTGTTTTAAGAGTAAACCAATCACACCAGTTGCACTTTGTGTTCATGGCTAATGATTAGCAAATGTTGGCATGGTGACAGGCTAAACTAAGATGGTGACCATATGTAACAAGGTTTGCACAGCATGTGATTTTGCTTGCCATAAATCAAGTGCAGATCCTGCATTTAAAATATTGACAATGGTCACAAGTTAAATACAATTGAAGTATCCAAAGTAAAGTAGTGATAGTTAGTCTAACTGAATATGTAATGATAATATTGTTAATATAGATGCAGCAATGTGTAAGCAGCATGACAGAGGTGGAGCTAGTTAGTGTTAGTAAGAACAAAGCTTGTTCTTTGTGTGAGTGGAATATTGAGTAATTGGACCTCTTTGCGCCAGTAAAAAGTACTTTTCTTCTGAAATGTAGTCAAATAAAAGTTTACAGTAGCATAAAATGGTGACACAAGTTAAAATAATTCCTTGGGGGGGCGCTCGTGGCACAGTGGGCACATGCTATTGTCATTGGGTATTAAAATGCTATGCTATGTGTAATGATGCTAGGATACAATGCATTTCACACAACTCTACTGGTCCTTTCTGAACTAGCACTGTTGATGCTTTTAGTTGATGTATTCTGTAAACCCTTGGCTAAGCATCTACCAAAAGTATTAAAATCTTAACCGAGTGTTGACACACAAGCGTGACAGCTTCTAATCCCACCCTGACCTTCCTGTGGCTCCTCATTCTCAGAGTTGAGTGTCAGTTCAGCAAAAGTCTTGAACTGAATTTTGGAATTTTTTCTTCGTATATATGAACCAGCCAAAAGCCTCCTCTGGTCTGAATGCTATTAGCCACTGCCAGACATAATAGACTAGTGGGCATCACAGTCTGGCTGATACAAAAGCTGAAATCCTTCTCTAGCAGGATCGACACCTTAAAAACATGTCAGGATGAAAAGAGGGAAGAATAAAGGCCTCAACAAAAAGGAGAGAGACTGGATTGTGAAAGGTGACATTTGCACTTTTCCACACACGTATAAACAGCATGTTGTATGCAGGCCAAGCTCCCAGGTACCAACATGATCAGACAGAGAGAGAGAGACAGAGTGGCAGAAATGTGAGAAAAATGCTCTCATCTTCACCCAGTCCAATGCAGGACGGTCTCCCAGCAGCAGCCAGTGTTATCTGCATAATCCGGCTATCATTTACACCCACACATTCATAGCTGGCCGGTGGACACATTACGGCTTTACATGGAGGATTAGGTGATGATAGTTTCTGGGAGAGGATGATGAGAACTATGCAAACTGACAGATGAGGAGACTGTTGTTACAATATATTGATAGTGGTACGATGTATGTCCATTACCTAGTTATCAGTTTTTACATTGTAACAATGCAGCAAATAGTGCTCATAATATGAATCTAATAATATGACTTATTTCGTTATAGATTCAGGCCAATATACAAAGCAATTAATCACTATGTTATCTGGGAGAAATAAGTATTATACACTAAACAAAGCAGAACACTTGGTAAACTATCAGTATATGCTAAATTGTATCCTGCATACTGCCTTTTGGAGTTATGAAGAATCTGTCAGAATGCGTAATGGCACTAAAGTAGACAAATATTCACATCCTTAACTTACAGAACATAAAAGCTCCAATAAAATAAAAGTGAAAATACTTTGCGGGCAGGGAAAAGTCCTTCATTTTCATTGTATATAACACATTGAAAGTAGCAGCACTCATTCCTTACGCCAGATCAAGTACAAAAGTAAAACACTTATCTTCACACACACACACACACACACACACACACACACACACACACACACACACACACACACACACACACACACACACACACACACACACACACACACACACACACACACACACACACACACACACACACACACACACACACACACAGCTGTTTTTTTATCAGGCCGCCATTCTCACTTGCCCTTTCTTTTAAATAATTAATTTTGGTCCAGTGGGGGAAGTTTGTCGGCATTATACCAGGCTGCAGCTGCCTTCATGGATTGCTGTGCAAGACTGTTGTAACAGGCCTGAAAGTGTGCCTCAGGTTAGAGAGTTTGAGAGAGAGTGAGTGAGAGGGTGAGAGAGAGAGAGAGAGAGAGAGAGGAGTAAAGGAGGGTGGGAGATAAAGTGTGTTGGTGGAGAGAGCGGTGGAGTGGACAGTGTGGTGTGAATATGGACAGGCTTGCTGCTTTGCCATATAAACCAAGAGTGATTAAAACAGCGCCTCAGGTCAGAAGAGGGTTGGGACGATAGTTAGAATGGAGACAGCCAATCAGCATCTGGCTAACAGTGTGCTGACTTTGCCCCAGTAGTTAAGGAGACACTCCTATACAGTCCTCCCTGGGGATATGTGTGGCAGAGTGTGGTCCATATTTCTAGACACTTCTACTGACACAAATGGCCACTCACACACCCTGAGGTACACAGCTCTGAGAGCGTTACTGTGTGGTATTCGTAGAGCAAGCCTCTCTGCTAATCACAAGTAATGTGTGCCAGTGATATAAATAAAGTATATATCCATCCATCCATCCATCCATCCATGTGTGTAAATGAATTAACACATACAGTCCTATACTTAATTCTATTTTTTTTTTAAATAAAACGTTGCCACTTCAAACCCATTAAGGAGTTTAGGTTTTAAGTTTCAGAATTCAATCCCATTGTACTATCTAATGATGAAAGGGTCCTCACGTGGAGTTAGATTACTGTGTTTATGTGTATATTTAGCATGTGTCTCTAATTGCATAATTATGCAGAGTGTGATGCCAGCACTGTGCAGAAGACTGATTTTGTGTGTGAAAATATGCAAATAGCTTTCACGCTGCTAACATTTCAGTGTGGGGCAAAATGGGAAAATCATAAAGCACAGTGCGTTAGCGGATTTAAGACAGCGAGTGTGACATGCACCTTGAAAATGTCGCATTTGCTGACTCATGTCAAAGGTGGCCTTCTCCTGCCGCGGACACAGTGACACTGGGAACACAATGGGGTTTACAGTATGTCTGAAATGTTTTTATCAGCTGAAGCAAATTGTGATTAATAATCCATTAGTAGAAGACGTGCCTGCGTTGCATTGTACAGGCAGCTGACGAGCTGCATGAGCACAATAAGGTTAGGCAGAACACATTGAGGGGAGGAGAGGCTGAGTGCATGATGTGTTTGCTGCAGCAAATTTGATCTTAGTTGGTCCCTCAGCGGGAGATATCCATAAAACAGCAGAAAATACTTTTTTATCAGCAAAAAAAAGGATTAAAAGAGTCTTTTTTGTGAACAAACAAAAACTCTCTGTGGAAACTGCCAGCAGAACGTTCTGCTTGAGTGGCTGACTACGAGATCATCTGATTAAATGCTAACATTGATGAACAGATTCTGGTCTGGAAACAAACAATAGCAAAGCAATAATGACCAGAGAACAGTTAAGAGAAACTGCACATTTAATACAACCAAGAACCAATGTATGTAATGGCCCTGAAAGTACAAACAGTACAGTTGATACATGTAGACTTTAACTAGGTGAGAAACAAACACCAGTGTTGTTCCAAGAGGACCTGGCATGCCAGAGACAGTGACATGTCGTTATCACCTGTAATACAGCCATGCAGAGAGAGAGAGAGAGAGAGAGAGAGAGAGAGAGAGAGAGAGAGAGAGAGAGAGAGAGAGAGAGAGAGAGAGAGAGAGAGAGAGAGAGAGAGAGAGAGAGAGAGAGAGAGAGAGAGAGAGAGAGAGAGAGAGAGAGAGAGAGAGAGAGAGAGAGAGAGAGAGAGAGAGAGAGAGCTGGGGCCAATCCCAGTATGCAATAGGAGGCATATTAACAGTCTATCATCACTGGGAAAACAGGAATAAACAGCCCAATCCCTCATTATTACATTATTAATATCTACAACATTAAAGGGTTCTAATTATAGCTTGATTCCGCCATCTAAAAAGCTTCAATGTTTGGGAGTATAACAATGCCAGCACAGGAAGCCAATACACCTACATGGCTGTTATTAATAATTCAACCTTGCTGAATGTAAATTATTCAAGAATGAATGCACAAAACAGAAGCAAAAAGTAAACATTTGGAGATTGTGCAGTAGCAGAGCTGGATGAGAGTTGCAGCAACCTTGGCAGTTTATCAGTAGGCAGAGCCTGTGTTTCAGCACCACGGACAGCTACACTGCTGTGTGCTGCCTTCAAGACAACAGGAGGCAGTGTACACACCAGCCACGACACAACAGCTATCCACCAAGCTCATACCCAAAGACCAGAGCACATAAAAGTCCATTTAAAAATAGTCCAACTAATAAAAACTTAATAAATAAAATGGATCCATTCCTGCATCAAGGACAGTGACGAACATGTTGCCCATTAACTATTTTTCCCGTGACTACACCAGTCACACCAGATAAATACTTCTCTATTTGTCACAGCTTATCACACATAAACCCAGAGTCTACTTGTAGTGGTTGCTTTGCAGTCGTGACGCGTTCCACAGAAAGTGGTGAATATGGATTTAGAAGGATCAGACAGTACATTCAGGTGACCTGGTGCTGTGATGCAGTTAGCCCATTGAACAAATTGTCCCCGAAGACAAAGCTAAATAGTGTGTTCCAGCCCTTCGGTGTCCTAATGGACCATTTACCTGTTTCCTATTATAGTTTTCTACTGAAAGACAATTGTTAATTACAGATAAAACACCTGGCTGGGTAATGGATTTCAGATTGGCTTAGTTCTGTTTGCACTTCTCAGTCTGCTCATCAAGAGAACAATAATATTGTTAGGGATGTGTGGACGTACAGTATTGATGGTGGAGTCATTGAATCTGGTGAACGCTTCCTGTCCATACTCTGTGTGCACTGGTGTTAATGTACAGCCTAGGCTTTGTAAGCTGGTACGTAAACAAAGGGAATGTAAAACATGGTGAGGAGATGTTCACTGATTTTGAAAAAAAGTGATTTTTACAACAAGCATTCTCCAGAATGGCTGACTCCACCTTTATGTGCGTGAACCTGTACCTTTTAACTACTTCAATGAATGTATGATAAGTCGTGTGTTTCTTTATTATGAGAGTTGAGGAGAAAACTGTTTTCATTGAAAGGGAAGAAGAATATGGCTGTAGTTGTCTTTCTCTTTTAAAGCAGGCTGCTCTCTCAGCTCTGGAGGGCTTGGGCTGCAGTATTATTTGAGGGGGCACAGTAAAAGGCGAGGTCTGAATTCTGTCCACAAAGCAGCACAGGTCTGTGAGACCCTGGCAGTGATATTGATTGAACTTCTGAGACGGCACTTCCTGAAACGTGAGGGACATGCCAAGAGCCGCAAGGTATGTGGGAGAGGAGATAAGTAAGAGTGTGTTTTTGATGAAAAGATAGAGAAACAAAGAGAACGCAGGGCACAGGATGAGATCTGAGAGGGAATGTGAATGGGGGTGGATTCAGAAATCAGGAAGTGGATATGGTAAAATGCATGCATGGGGAGGTTCAGTGTGAAAAACAAATGAGTATAGATCGGAAGGAAATGAAAGTTAGGAGGTTGCAAAAATGCTGATTATATAAAACATTACACATGCCAGTGGTCCATGAAACTGAAATCTCTATATCAGTGGGAGCCGCAATATACAGACATGCATGTAAACAGAGGGAAGGTCGGACTGGTGATGGGAATAGGGAGATGCAAAAAGCCAAGACAATTCCACAACATACACATCAACGTAAAGGCAAATAAGGCTACAATTCAAACTGAGAATCAGTTTTTTCATTTGTTTAAGGCTACGGAAAGGTAACTTAGTCTCATACTGGGCTCCATTTTGCCAGATCAAGTGGAAATAAAAAGACAAAGGAAATACAGAGGAGAAAAGTTAAGGCAATGAGCAAGACAATGTAGAACAAAGACTGGAGTTTTAGCGACGGGGAAACATGAAAGTGTACTTGTACCAGAGAAATCAATATAGCTACATTGATTTAGTTTTCTTTATTTTCTTTTATACCATCAATGGTGTTACACCATTACAGAAAACAAGAAAGCCTTCACCTTTCCCACTGGGTCTATTCTATTCTCAAGGTGGAAACTGGAAGCTGCAAAAGTGAGAGCAGGTGTGTGCATAGATGTAACGGACGTATATATCACAGAATGTAATTTGTGCTGTCACATTGGGCGCACCCACATAATGTGGTCTAATTATGATACCATTAACTATTGATTCCACAGTAGCTGTCTTCCTGTGATCGTGCTGCGCTGCACTGTCTACCACTCTTCTTCTGTGTGCTACATGCCCACAGTGTGAGTGAGTTCTATGAGCAACAACTAAAGATGAACCTTTGCCCTTTATTTTCTAAATCTCTCCTCAGGATGGCTTCACCCGAGTCATCAGTCAGTCAAGCAGTCAAGTGCATCAGACAGCAAGAGCAAGGTAACCTGGAGCAGATGTCTTTTCTTCAAGAGGAACAGCAAGGGGGCCAGAAGCATAAAGCTCTGTGTAGATTGAAGACTTAAAGTGAATGCACCAAGACAGAATCACGCACAGGCATTATGTTTTGATCATATTTATAAAGCCACATAGAAATGGATGAACCTCAGTCCCACTCACACAGTTAGCATATGCATACAGTACGTGTTCCACCCCACCACTCAGTCATTAGAACCTGTCATTGTGAGGAACGGCACATTCACCGACTGTGTCACATCGATGGAGAAGGTTCTCTAAACGGCACCAGAACATCTGTCATTATGCACAGCGGGGTCTATTTATAGTACTGGCTGTACCACTATTAATCACATGCACCTGTGAGCCAGCACACTGATATCTCAATCATCTTTATTAAATGTCTAAGGGATGATCAATGATTCATAGAGCTTGGGTTGAAACAGAGTTTACGTATTGCTTTACATAGGATACAAAAATATGAAAAACAAAGAAATATTTTTTTCCAGCACAACATCCACTCTTTCTTTTCACTCTTGATTGTGTGAGTAACCGTGTTTTCCTTTTTAAAAGCTGTCTTGTGGCCACTAGTTAGACGGTTAAAAATACAATATACCTGCAAAAGGTACTTTCAGTTTAGAGTTTATTTCACAACAAATGTCTTTGTTTACTGATATTAAAGTTGGAAGAGATCAGATAGTGTTAACAGAAAGTGAAGTGTGATAGCACAGCAAGCACAGCAGCTAATGTTGTTAGAATTAGTAGAGCAGAGCAGCTGGTTTTATCGATTAATATTTCAGCAAAACACATTTTTAGTTTTAATAAAGGAGTCCGTCAATAATAATTGCACCACAGTCTGATGTCATGCTGTGCTTGGCAGCAGTATCTCTCCACACAGCAGCAGGGAGTTGGTTACCTGCAGCACAAACAGCTAACATCTAACAGCTCACTGTGGCTACTCATTACATCAATCCCTGCAATATTTCTAAACAGACCCACTGTCTAGCAAAGGCCGGAAATGAATGTTTTTTGTAGCTGCACTTTTAATGAATGTTTGCAGTTGGCACTAACAAACATCACGTTTCCCTGTGGCAGTTGAATGATTTAAATGTGAACCGGCAGTGGTAGAGAATGCTGGGTTTGGCATTAATAGTAATCTAAAAAAGTTCTGATAAGACTGTTAGCGGAGCAATAAGTAAACTATGAGGTTTATCTATCAATAAAATAAAATCGTAACCCACGGCAGGATTCACAGGGGTTGGCAGACTCTGCCAGTAAAATTGAAAAGAGGGGAGATTACTGAATGTCAGTGCATTGAATAATCATACAATGTATTAAAACAGGATTTGTATATACCTTGAATATTCAGAGTATAGAGAGGCACACAACACATTTGAAAGGGCACCTCATCCATTGGGTGGGGTGAATACTGTAGTAGTTTTGGCTGAATTACGACACAAACACAAATGCCCCTATGGTCCCATCAAGGCGACCATTCAGATTAAATAAAATGTAGGGGCTCCTGTGCTAATATGATGTCTCTATATGAACAGAAAGCTTAGATGTTTGCCCTAAAGTATGACTTGTACAACTTTAGTGCAAGTGTGTAAGTCCCATTAGCCAGGTTTAACAGGTCTTACTAGCATTCAAAGAAAATCATTTCATTTTATGAGTTCTTATTGGATCTACTGAGGCTCACACCATCTCAGGGAGCCATAGGTCAAGATGAAAAGGCAGCACTGCATGGGCTATTTTGCATTTCAATGCATTTCTTTAATAATACATGTGCACACAATATCTCAAATATGTACATTTGACTGAACCTCCCATTTGACTTTTTAGATACAATGAGATGGCCTAACTAAGGTGGTTATGATTGCGTTGGACAACTGACTCTCAAAGCGATACAAAATGCTGAGATAGGCTCCTAGACATAGATATCATGTATTGTCTATGTGCTAAAAATGAAAAGTATTTTGTTTTATTGTTACGGATTGCTATTCTCTTTGTTAGTGAAAAGTAGAACATTTAATAAGCATATTTAAAAAATAAAAACTATTCAATCATTTCTTGAACATGAACAAAACAATGCTGTGCTTTTGTTATTGAACGTTCAAAATGCAATGAACACATTTGAAAAGAAAACCATTCATGCATTTTGGAACATGCACAAAATAAAAGGTTTTAATTTGTTTTCTACGTGTCAGTTACCGAATTCAAGCAAACGCCCACAGCTACATGTTTGCATTTTAAAAATTATTCACACAAAGGCACATTTTATTTCTTGTATTATGTTATTTTAGCTTGGGGTCATAAAGTTATGACCCAAAAAAGATACTAAGGCTGAGACTGAAAGTTAACGCATGTGTTTTGGTTATAAAACTCAGTTGATGAAATCAAGATATTTTGGGGGTTTGAAATGATTTTTCTCTGGAATAATATCTTATATACAGTATATGTATGGAAAGTCAGAATTGAAAATGTAATAAAAGGTTAAGGAATTCTCTTTTTGACTTGCTTAAAAGCTCTAGTATGTAACTTCTGTCTCCCTCATGAGGGATTCTGAGTAATAACAACAACATTCTGCACATCTACATAAGGTAAGCCTTTGTTGACCGCACATGTCCAGGTGTTTTCCTAGCAGTAGAATCAACAACTGAAACATTTCTAGGGATCTTAGGAATTTTCTGAGCACCTGCGCCAGTGTAAGGAGGTGACACCAGTTTGTTAATGCTGCCCTACTGACAAATACAGAGAGAGCTTTGTGGAGCTGATTGGCTCATTTGGCAATGGATGAATGTAAATAACATTCATTTATATGAAAAGGTTACACACTATATCTTTAACTGGATTAATAACTGCACTTGTCTTTAGTTTCTACTCCCTCCATATCGTTACTAGGGCCATCTTTTATCCCTCCCACATATTTCTTTCTTTCTTTCCCCGGAGGTTCAAAGAGCCTTGAATTTCACATTCTGCAGCCCTTATAAGCTGCTCCACTTGGATTCACTCCCCATCACTTTTCCTCCCCTTCCTACTAATCCTTCTCCCTGATAGCCTGTGCTTACCATGAGGAAGGAGGACACATGGAAAATAAAAGTATCCAAAGTGGGTCATTATGTTTTACCACTGAGCTCCACTGCCTTATTTACATCGCACAAATATGTCATTGAGGAAAACATCCGTATATTGCGGCCTAATCAGACATATCTGAAGGATTGACAGTGCATCAGTCAACTGGGGAGCTGAGTGTCACTTTGATTGATCTGTTCATTTTCCTATGATTCCTTGCATTGTTAGGCCCAGTTTGTTATACTACTCTTTTTAAATCTGTGGGATATACACCTCTGGAAAGAATGAAGAAGCCAATCCAAATATTAAGTGTATCTTGTTTGACTATTTATAGGCATATGTTTGAGTAGAATGAACATTGTGGTTTTATAATATAAACTACTGAAAACATTTGTACCAAATTCAAATAAATGTTTTGTCATTAAGAGCATTTTCAAAAAGTTATGTAGAGATGATGATTTAAGAAAAATCCAGACTGGTCTCTTAATTTTTTCCATAGCAGTATATAGTAAGGGAGGGAGCCACCACAGAGAAAGGGTGCCACCCCCCGGCTTGAATTCCAGGCCATCAAATTTCCTTCTCAAGGATCGATAAAGCTTTCTCTGTTCGACTCCCTCCACTGCTCTGGCGCCCTGTGAGAAGCTCAGAGCACAACGCTTGACTTTTCATCTCCTGTTCTTAGAGCCAATCCCTTAGCCTGGAAGTGCTGAAGCTTCTCCTTTGTATCGCCACTAGAGGTAAATATGCAGGTCGTTGTGTTTCGCCTCAAATGTCTGCTTTGCTCTGGAGGGAACTGACCACTCCCTCCCCCTAGGTTACTGTTGCAGTGATGAAAGGGAAACAAATGCAAGAATAGGGAGTCTAGGTTAGAGGAGTTGTTCAGATTAGTTTGCCCAGGGGGGGGGGGGGGGGGGGGGCGTTTGAGAAAAAAGGCGCCCCTAGGGAGCAGCGCCACAACATCATTGCCACCAACAAAACTCAGCAAAGCTTGTTCTTGCTCCGGCTTTTATTTCTCGATATTCGGCAATGTTGTCACACCAGACCAAATAGCTTCACTCACGTCCTTCTCCATGGTCTTCCTGGTCTTCCTCTGACTACAACTGAAACTGGTGCACAACTTCAACCTCATTGCTTTCAACAACTCCCTCCGTTCGCTGTTTGGACCGCCAAAAATTTGGCGGAGAAAAGCTGCGAATATACTGCAGACCCAGTCTGGTACTGAATGACAATTGAGAGGAAGTACGTAGGCGGGCGGTATAATATTCACTATAATATTAAATTATACAGTATTTACTGTCCATTTAATTTGAGTGTTTGAATGCAAAGTGTGATCTTTCTGCTCTATTGTACTTAATGCCCTAAAAAAAATCCCACAATGACAGTAAACTGCTCTTTACTATATATCCCACAATGCAACGTCTCACATCTTGTTCCAACCATGCATGCACCATTACACATCAGTGATGATACAATATTACAATGATGCATTACATTAACTGCTCACTATAAAGTAAACTATTGGAAGTTGATTACACAGGGAGTACTGAAGGAGTGAATTTGATAGTGACTTTCATCTGGTTTTGTATTAGAAAATAAAGGATTTTTTTATGCAAGGGGAAATGGATCCCACTGGGTCATTTGTGACTGAATGGTATCCAACGCAGTCTTTTTCTGTGTCACTTTTATCGACTTGTGGCCTGTTTTGTTTGTGCTATGACTATCACTGATAAACACTTAGGCAGTGTTCACACTCCCAGAAATAGTTCTCTCTAGGGTGCTATTTTAATTACTGCATAAAACCCAGTGGAAACTTTACTCAATCTTAAATATATTGTTTCTCCTGGCAGGAGCTCAGATCCCAAATTACACAAAACAGCGCAATAATAGCACATAGGTCATGCTTTGATTCCACCAACACAATCAGAAACTGGGCGCCCTCATTACAACAGTCAGCTCCGGTTTCAAAAGCCACCCGACTCTCTCTCTAAAATGTCAATTACCATTCGTAAAACTGGGTCATACAAAAATGTTCACGCAAAAAACTATCTCATTTGCATCTACCTCCTGGAGTCAGACTCTGCTGTTAACAGTGTCAAACTGCCAATATTACCGTGTGCTCACAGCGGTGCTACAGAGAAGAAAACACATGCGGGCACAGTTGGTGGAGGCTTGCCTATTAAACCCAGGCTCCTTCCTACTGTATACTGACTTCCTCGCCTAAAGGAGTAGCCAGCCAGAGGAAAGGCATGCTGGGAGGGAATGGCACCCTGTGCTGGCTCATGGCTAAGTTTATTAATGTACATCTAGCTTGGGCACGGACACTCACAGACAGAGACAGAGTTTGGGGGATATAAGCCCAAAATGTTCCTGGTTTATGTAAGGGGACATGATGCTGGCATACATGTCTGAAGATATATCCAGGGCAGCTCCTCTTTATCCACTGCTAGATCTCCTTAGTAGATAACATCTAGACTGGTTTGCCAACATGGACAGATGGAGACGGAAAGAGGACAACGGATAGAGGAAAAAGATAGAGAGAAGGGAAGAGAGAGGGAGGGAGACCACTCGTGCGAGGCTGGCTCATGGGGTGACTGCTGTCTGTCCTTACTGGCACACGTTTGTCCTGAGTGGGAGGTATGGAAGTATGGCATGGGTCTATAGAACCAAGCCTGTTGGATGTGGTTTGACGAGATAACATGAGAGATCAACAAATGGTTTGATCAGTTTTACAAGGAAAGAATTGTTTGAGAAAAGGCTTATAACTGAAGCACAAGCCAAAACGGCTCATGCCATAATAAAGTGTTTCATTTCAGCCTCTTTGCCAGCAACACCTGTTAGCATTCTGTTTGTGTAATTGTTTGCCGCAATGAATCCCAGAAAACAAGTAAAGGATTTGTTAGCTTTTATTGTGCAGCAGTTATACTGAAATAAAAACATTACTTCTGTGAAAAGATGGACTTAAATGTAAAGTAAGCGGTTTATTTATGTTAATATAAGTGTAAAATCGCTCTTTATTCATACAGTGATCACTTACATAATGTGCGCGTTTCATAAAGCCGATCTCTCAATCAGCTGCTTTGCATGTAATCGGCAAATACACTTATTGTAGTATCCCGAAATTTGTATCCAATCAGAAGAGAGAACTCTACAAACCGATACGCGTCTCACTCATATATAGTATATACACTCCATGGTCTCACAGCCGGTGCACACCAGAGCAACAGTTGGGTGAATGTGTATGCGCATACAATGGCGGAGCAGGTAAAAATCCTTCCCAATGTCTGTTTTGATCATGTTTTATCACACTTATGGATCTGAGATGATGCTAGATAACTCGCTGCTTGAAGACCGCAGTGCATTAATGTGGTGACGTAGGGACGAGCGAGGGGACTGCTAACTGCAGTAACTGACAGGAAGTTAGCTAAAAGAACCATTCCGCTTACAGCACCTTTAAACAACAGACCTCTTGCAGCAGCAACTAAAATGAAATCTGGATCAATGCAAACAAAGTTGTAGTCATGTTTTGTTTAATAGTGTTGATTTACTGATAGCAACATTTAAAATCTTGTTTTATAATCATGTACCTATCACGAAGATCTCAATAAATGGAGCATATTTGTTTTAAATATTTCTTAAAGGCAATAAACCGTGTAACAATGTGTGATTTACGTAACACTTTTGTTTAAATAAAGAGTATGTGGTGACACTCATGAGCGAGACCAACTTCCTCACCTTTTGACCCAGTGGATTGGGATACTGCTAAGACACATCAAACAGTCTTAATACTCAAGCAGCTTTATCAGGGCTGAACACCAGTGCAATTTTTTTCATGTGAGCTTTCCAATTCTCATTCCCATCTCATGTTAAATGATCTACGATTGAGATGAAGTGTTTCCCTGACAGATGGCAGTCTAATCGAGTGTTACGGCTCCAGTTGGTGGGGTTGCTGCTTGGCTCCATGCCTCCCTCTGCTTGACGCATTCATGACGCTTCAAAAATGTAACGGCAGAAGCACAGATACACTTTTGCTTCCTTAATATAGTTGTATAGTATAGTTGATCTCTAATATAAGAGGTGCAAATTTAATATGAATGTGATCTAATTTCTGTAGAACATGAATAGGGATCAGTAATGTATGGCTGGTGTATCTATAAGATTCTTTCAGGCCCTATTTTTATTATATACAGTGTGCTCCCACTAGGTCAAGCTATTAAACATTTCTGTTCACATTGTTATTCAGACAATACACAGTACACATTCGCCCTGCACTCCCCCATATCTACTGCTGTTCAGTGTTTGGATGTTGCACCATATCTTCAATGAATTATTGCAAATCTGACATTTGAAATTGTTGGTACAATACAATTGATTGTTTTTAATATTAAAAAATGAACAATAAAATAGTATATACCCAAATCTAACATGTCTGTCCATAAGCCCATTTTTGATAGAATGTGGTGTCAAAAAGGATAATTCCCGTGCATCATAATTTGGGTCTTATTTCATAAAAAAGATCTTTCCTGATCTGAATGGTAATAAAATGTGTAAACAAATCCTCTGAAATGACCAAAACCTTATCCTCACAATAACTACATGTGTATACAAAGCCTGAATAATCTTTTCATCTCGTGTCATAAAGCTCCATTGTTGTCCCACAACTAGTAATAAAAACATCACTGAGCTACACTGTTGAGTGTCATGTTCATTACAATGATCTCTGGCACTGTAGTTTTATATTCAGTTAACCACACATACCCCACCCTGCTGACGTAAACATATTCACTTATGTACCGAATGTGAGGCTGAAAACCTTCCCCAACATTATCAGGAATGTTGTTACTCCTGCTTGAGAAACTTTTACTAACTAGAACTATCGCCTGGCGGTTAAATGCCTCTGCTAGGCATACAATTGATGACTTAAGAAGGTAAAGTTAGAATAAGGTACAATGCCATTATGACCTGACAATATGTAAGATCACAATAACTTTTGACCTCGACAATCTAATCAGTTCACACACGTGTCCAAGTGTAAGTTTGATACATTGCTTCAAATTTGAGGAAAATCCCTCAAAGTGTTCTTGAGATATTGCATTCATGAGGCATGAGGTCATAGTGACGTTGACCTTTGACCCATAAGCTCCAAAATCTAATCAGTTCATCCTACCGTCAGAGTGGACATACTGGAAAAAAAAATCCCTGTAGGGTTCACGAGATATTGTGTTGACGGAAAACCCAAAAATATAATGACTCGAGCCTTTGGCTATCGACGGTTCCCAGCTGTTTTAGGAAATGGCTGAGCCTTTTTATACATGAAATGACATATCCGTACACACAGACTCATTTTTAAAGTCCTCCGTAGGAACCAGTGCACTTGGGGCTGAGTGTTGAACACAGCCCAGGAAAGTCAATAAGTATTGAGAGATGCATTATCTTGTCATTTCTCAGTCCAGACATCGCTAAAAAGAAATCAGGAGAGTTAAGAAGCATGCTGAGTCAGACAACCTGAAACCTGAATACTTCTTATAGCAAAGTCCCTGTGCTACCAGATCTCAGTTACTCCTTTAGTCAGTACAATCTGATCATAATGGAAACATGTGATGGGCAAAACTAGAAAAATAAACCCTAAGTTAAATATTCAGAGGAACCAAAGCGAAATGTTTCACCTATGTTTGGAACCTCAATAAAAAACGTTGTTTGTTTGAAAGCAGATTGAGGTTCACAGTTGGAGGTCTAGTGAGCGCCTCCAGAACTGGCATTGCATTGTGGGATTTATCTCCCCTGTCCCTGTTCATGCCCTGCTGGGTATAGTCAACATTAAGAAACAGGGATGACTCACACTGACTGATTTCCCTCTGAGCAACAGACACTGTGGAGATCTGAGCCAGCTATGATCTCTCCCCTATGTGTCACTACACTGATCAGCATCTGTAGAAACCTCTCACCAACTTCTGTCAGTCACGTACATAATATCATTAGGTTGTCATCTGTGCCTCTGGCCACAGGTAGAATGAAATAAATAAAAAAGCAGAAAGTCTGGTTGCATTTGGATGAGTGACAGCCCTATGTGACACATCACATTAAGGCTAACTGCTAGGTGACAAGCCCGCGCTCCAGATGAAAGGGAATGAGAGGTGAATGGTACTTTTCTCCTGTGGACATTTGGACATCAGATGTCTGACAGGAAGCAAACAGAAAAAAACTAATTCATTCTGGCTCAGTAATATTTTCCTGATGCAAGGGGCGAAAATACAATTCTGCTATTTTGTTTTAGTTTTATTTAGGAAATGAAAACTTCGGCGGACTTGTAATTGCTCTTGAAGAAATCCTTTGAAATATGAAGATGTGACTGTGTTTTTCACGGTTCAGGAGCAGGTTAAAACATGCAAATTCACTTGGCAGATAAGTGTAACCTTTTGGAAAAACTAATCGAGGAAATTATCATCTGGGCTTTTTTGTCGACTGACCAATTTGATGTGAGCAATGTGTTCATTGTTAACACTCCATCGACAAAACGTTAAATTGGCCCATTCTTTTCTTTGAAATTGTGAATCTGTCAGAATGATGATCCTTTATTGATTTCATCTCTTCGCTTCACTTGTCATTGGAAAGTGTACGGCAACTTCTTCAAAATCTTTTTCAATTATCTGTCTTCAGTATAGGCCGACATAGTTCTGCTGATAAACCAATTTGATTTTATAAGCATTGTGCAGTCGTTTGTTCTGAATTAAATTCATTTGAAAATGATCATGAATTTGATTCAAACTAAAGGGGATGACTCATTTACCCTCAACAAAAATATAAACGCAACACTTTTGTTTTTGCTCCCATTTTTCATGAGATGGACTTAAAGATCTAAAATTCATTCCAGATACACAATTGTACCATTTTTCTCAAACATTGTTCACAAATCTGTCTAAATGTGTGATAGTGAGCACTTCTGCTTTGCTGACATAATCCATCCCACCTCACAGGTGTGCCACATCAAGATGCTGATCTGACATCATGATTAGTGCACAGGTGTGCCTTAGACTGTCCACAATAAAAGGCCACTCTGAAATGTGCATTTTTTTGCTTTATTGGGGCTCTGGGGACTCAGAACCAGTCAGTATCTGGTGTGACCACCATTTGCCTCATGCAGTGCAACACATCTTCTTCGCATAGAGTTTATCAGATTGTCAATTGTGGCCTGTGGAATGTTGGTCCACTCCTCTTCAATGGCTGTGCGAAGTTGCCGGAGACGGCTTATGGTGGAGAAATGAACATTCAATGCACGAGCAACAGATCTGGTTGACATTCCTGCTGACAGCATGCCAATTGCACGCTCCCTCAATGCTTGTGGCATCTGTGGCATTTTGCTGTGAGACAAAACTGCACATTTCAGGGTGGCCTTTTATTGTGGACAGTCTAAGGCTGTCAGGATTGTACCAAAATGGCAGGCCAGAACCCAATAGCACGACAACAAACCGTTCAGGTATAGCAACAAAGTTTAATAAAGAATCAAACCAGGTAGTAGCGAGGCAACAAGTCCAAGAGGGGCAGGCAAAGGGAATCCAAAATCCAAAAGGATGGGTCAGAACACGAATAGGCAGGCAGGTAAACAGGCAGGAATACGGAATAGGCTGGAGAGCAATGTAACACAAAGACAATCTGGCAGGGAACTGAGGGAATGAACCGGTATATATACTGTGGGGCTAATAGCTGATGGGGAGCAGGTGAGTGTGGTTAGGCCAGGTGGAAGTAATCAGCAGGGAGTGCAGAGCAGGGGGGAGTGGCCGGGTCTGAAATGACAAGAGAGTTAATATGGGAACAGACAAGTGACAAAAAACTAAATTGTGGCTGAAGTAGTGACAGAACCCCCCCCTCTAGGGACGGCTCCTGACGTCCCACCAGGCTGATCAGGATGGTCCCTATGGAATGTGGTGATGAGGTCGGGGTCCAGGATGTGGCGAGCCGGGACCCACGAGCGCTCCTCAGGGCCATAACCCTCCCAATCAACCAAGTATTGGAAACCCCTTCCCCGTCGTCGCGACCTGATGAGACGATGAACCGAGTAGGCAGGCCCTCCATCAATGAGCTGGGGGGGCGGCGGGGGTCTGGAGGAGGGCTGGAGCTGGGACTCTTTAACGGGTTTGATCTTGGATACATGGAAGGTGGGATGGATCCTCATGGAGCGAGGAAGACGGAGACGGACTGCAGCAGGATTGATGACTTTATTGATGGAGAACGGACCCACAAACCTGGGAGCCAACTTCCTAGACTCAACCCGGAGCGGAAGGTCCCGTGTAGACAACCAAACCTTCTGACCCGGAGTGTAACCGGGTGCAGGGGTCCGACGGCGATTGGCATATCTCTGGTATCGGTCGGACGAGCGCAGGAGAGCAGCACCCAGGTGCGCCGACATCGCTGGACGAACGCCTGGACAGACGGGACACTGGCCTCTCGCTCCTGCTCAGGGAACAATGGAGGTTGATATCCTCGAGAGCACTGGAAGGGGGAAAGACCTGTTGCTGAACTTGGAAGTGTGTTGTGAGCATACTCCACCCATAGGAGCTGCTTGGACCAGGAGGACGGGTTCTGGGATGTGATGCAGCGCAAGGCAGTCTCCATCTCCTGGTTCATCCGCTCAGTCTGGCCGTTGGATTGAGGATGGAAACCCGAGGATAAGCTGACCGTGGCCCCCAACAGCTGACAAAACTCTGTCCAGAAACGAGAAGTGAACTGCGGCCCCCGGTCGGAGACAATGTCACAGGGAAGGCCGTGCAGACGGAAAACATGATGCAACATAATTTCAGCTGTTTCCTTGGCAGATGGTAACTTGGGCAACGGAACAAACTGAGCAGATTTAGAAAATCTGTCCACAATAGTAAGAATAGTGGTGTTACCCTCGGAGGGAGGCAGTCCGGTGACGAAGTCGATCGAGATGTGGGACCACGGACGATGAGGAACAGGCAGTGGCTGAAGAAGGCCCGCAGGGGCATGGCGAGCGATCTTGTGCTGGGAGCAAACACAGCAAGCAGCGATGAACTCCTTGGCGTCCTTTTCCATGGTAGCCCACCAGAACCGTTGCTTCAGCAGGGCTAGAGTGCGCCTAACCCCTGGATGACAGGCAAGGCGAGAAGAATGTCCCCACTGGAGGACCTGAGAGCGGAGATTCACAGGCACATACAGACGATTATCAGGGCAAGCACTGGGGGCCGGGTGGTCGGCCTGGGCCCGTTTTACCTTGTCCACAATGTCCCAGGTAACTGCGCCGATGACCATCTTAGTGGGGAGGATGCTCTCAGGATGTGTGGGAACATGTTCGGATTGGAACTGACGGGACAGGGCATCTGGTTTGACGTTCCTAGAACCTGGGCGATAAGACAGGGTAAAATCAAAACGATTAAAGAACAACGCCCACCTGGCCTGACGGGAGTTCAACCGTTTGGCTGACCGGATGTACTCCAGGTTTTTGTGGTCCGTCCACACCACAAACGGATTCTTCGCCCCCTCCAACCAGTGCCTCCACTCCTCGAGAGCCATCTTAACCGCCAATAGCTCCCGGTTTCCAACGTCATAATTTCTCTCCGCTGGGGACAATTTGCGGGAGAAAAAGGCACATGGATGTAACTTTTGGTCTTTACCTGACCGCTGAGACAGGACTGCCCCCACCCCGGAGTCTGACGCATCCACCTCAACGACAAACTGGCGTTCTGGATCTGGTAGGATGAGGATGGGAGCAGAAGAGAACCGTGACCTTAACTCACTGAACACCCTTCCTGCAGCAGGGGACCATTGGAAGGCTACCTTTTGGGAGGTGAGGGCTGTCAGGGGAGCTGCTACAGAACTATAGTTGCGGATAAACCTACGATAGAAATTGGCAAACCCCAGAAATTGTTGAAGCTTCTTACGAGTGGTGGGGACCGGCCAATCCACCACCGCTTTAATCTTGGTGGGATCCATGTGAATACTTCCGACTGAAATTATGTATCCCAGGAACGACACCTCAGTGGCATGGAACTCGGATTTCTCGACCTTCACGAACAGCTGGTTCTCTAGGAGTCTCTGGAGAACCCTGCGGACATGCTGCACATGGTCCTGTTCGGTCTTGGAGAACATGAGGATGTCATCAAGATAAACAAACACAAATACATTGAGAAAATCCCGGAGCACATCATTCACTAAGGCTTGGAATACTGCAGGAGCATTTGTGAGTCCGAAAGGCATTACCAGGTACTCGTAGTGGCCCCTAGGGGTATTGAACGCCGTCTTCCACTCATCCCCCTCCCGAATGCGAACTAGGTGATAGGCATTCCTGAGATCAAGCTTGGTAAACACAGTGGCCCCTTGCAAAAGTTCAAATGCAGAAGAGATGAGTGGGAGGGGGTACCTGTTCTTAATGGTGACATCATTCAGACCGCGGTAATCGATGCAGGGCCGGAGGGATTTGTCCTTCTTACCCACGAAGAAAAACCCTGCTCCAGCAGGTGATGAAGAGGGACGGATGAGGCCTGCTGCCAGTGAGTTGTTTATGTATTCGTCCATGGTCCTGGTCTCCGGGGCTGACAGAGAGTAGAGCCTCCCCCTGGGTGGGGATGAGCCAGGGAGGAGGTCAATGGCACAATCATACGGGCGGTGTGGGGGAAGAGAGGTGGCCCGTACCTTGTTAAACACCTCCTTTAAGTCGTTGTACTCCGACGGGACACCTGAGAGATCTGGGAATTCATTAGAAGAAGGGGTGCTGCAGGCAGGTAACAAGGCAGATTTCAGACAGACCGCAAGACATTGATCACTCCATTGTAGAATGGAACCGGTTCTCCAGTCAATGTGTGGATTATGTTTAATTAACCAAGGATACCCCAAGACCACTGGCTGCTGAGGTGCATTAATCAGGTGAAAGGTTAGTGATTCAGTGTGGTTACCTGATATGCCCAGATGAACAGGAACTGTGCGATGGGTTACAGTGCAGAGGAGGCGCCCATCGAGAGCAGTAGCCTCAATAGGCTCGGCCAAGGGTTCCAGGTTAATACCCAGCTGCATGGCAAGGCCCCGATCCAGAAGGTTGGTGTCAGCTCCTGAGTCAATGAGGACAGCGACAGTATGGGACAGACCATTAAAGTTGAGCTGGGCATGAAGTAGTGCTCGAGAGGGACCTTCAAAGTTCTTGATGCGGCTCACCAGCGCCCTCTGGATTCCTGGTGAGCCCTGTCTTTTACTGGACAGGATGACACGTAATGGCCTCCCTCTCCACAGTACATGCAACAGTTCTCCCTTTGGCGCCGTTGTCGTTCAGCAGCTGACAGCCTGGTCCTACCCAGCTGCATGGGTTCAACTGGGTCACTAGAGGCAGCAGCGGTAGGAAAACCCGTTGAAGTGGAAGGTGAAACTGGAAGACGTGGAAGGCTACGGGAAGTGCTGGTCAGTACCTTCTCTCGTCTCCTCTCCTGGATACGTCCATCGATGCGGATAGCGGTGGCGATGAGAACGTCCAAATCCCCTGGAGGATCCCGGGCCGCCAGCTCGTCCTTGATGGCATCAGAAAGTCCGTTGTAAAAGGCGTCAGCCAGGGAGGAAGAGTTCCAGTCACTCTCTGCAGCGATAGTCCGGAACTCGATGGAATAATCAGTCACTCTCCGGCTCCCCTGAGCCAGGTTAAACAGACCCCGAGCAGCCTCTCGACCAGGGGTAGCATGATCAAACACCTTCCGAAGACCCTCAGAGAAGGCAGCCACAGAAGAACAGAGAGCCGACTGCTTCTCCCACTCGGCGGCACCCCAGTTCCGGGCCCGCCCAGTAAGCTGGGTGATCATGAAAGCCACTCTCGACCTCTCCGTGGGATATGTGAGAGGTTGTAGTTCAAAAGTCAATGAGCACAGAGTCAGAAAGGAGCGACAGGTATCTGGAGCTCCAGAAAAGCGCTCTAGAGCACTTAAGCGGGGCTCTGGCCGGGAGACAGCAGGGACAGGAGGGCTGGTGGGTGGTTGAACCGCTGGGGTCTGGCTGTCCAGCGTGAGCTGCTGGAGCTGGCCGCTCAGAACCTCAAAATGCTGATTGTGGCGTTCCGAAGCTTCCTGGAAAGCCACTTCCATAGCGGTGAACTGTCTCGAATGCTGGTGTAGGGCGGCACCTTGTGCTGCCACTTCTTCCTTAAGAGCCTTTGTGTCGGCTGGGTTCATCTTTTGGCCAGATTGTACTGTCAGGATTGTACCAAAATGGCAGGCCAGAACCCAATAGCACGACAACAAACCGTTCAGGTATAGCAACAAAGTTTAATAAAGAATCAAACCAGGTAGTAGCGAGGCAACAAGTCCAAGAGGGGCAGGCAAAGGGAATCCAAAATCCAAAAGGATGGGTCAGAACACGAATAGGCAGGCAGGTAAACAGGCAGGAATACGGAATAGGCTGGAGAGCAATGTAACACAAAGACAATCTGGCAGGGAACTGAGGGAATGAACCGGTATATATACTGTGGGGCTAATAGCTGATGGGGAGCAGGTGAGTGTGGTTAGGCCAGGTGGAAGTAATCAGCAGGGAGTGCAGAGCAGGGGGGAGTGGCCGGGTCTGAAATGACAAGAGAGTTAATATGGGAACAGACAAGTGACAAAAAACTAAATTGTGGCTGAAGTAGTGACAAAGGCACACCTGTGCACTAATCATGATGTCAGATCAGCATCTTGATGTGGCACACCTGTGAGGTGGGATGGATTATCTCAGCAAAGCAGAAGTGCTCACTATCACACATTTAGACAGATTTGTGAACAATGTTTGAGAGAAATGGTACAATTGTGTATCTGGAATGAATTTTAGATCTTTAAGTCCATCTCATGAAAAATGGGAGCAAAAACAAAAGTGTTGCGTTTATATTTTTGTTGAGGCTATTGATATATTTATTGGGACTATTTTTAATTTCAGGATGTATTTAAAAGGCATATTTGTTTATATATTTTAATATTGACTTATATGGCATTCCATAGGAAATACATTTAATCATCTTTATGCTACTTGTTATTACAACCAGAGCATTAAGAATATCCAGTTTAACCTGTGTACTAGATGCTGTGCTCCACATCCACAGACTTGCTGAGGCCACATTATCTTAAGCTACAAAACACTCTAAAGGGGTATATTTAGTAATACAATCATGTAGGCGTTTACACAGCACTCACAGTCTTATCTACAACTCTGACAAATCCATTTGCTCCGTGGCCCTCTCCCTCTGCCCGCCCTGTGTCTGACCTTGTCATATAATGGAGTCGCGTATTCTCGTCTTTTAGAATTGGACAACAGTCGTCCTTTATGGCTGGGGTTTGTGGGTAATCTCACATCTCTTGAGTGCTCATCTCATCTACCTGACTGACTTTGGCAATATCCAAGTGGGACTGCAGATCTGGGAGCTGCTTCACTCCCACTCTGTGACACAAAAAAACAACATACTCCCTCTAAGTCGACTGCAGAGGAGGAAATGTAGCGCTGTAGTATTATTAAGTTATTCTGATTTGAAGGCATCAGAAGCACTGGTCTAAATGTAGTCAATTCCGGAGCAAATTATGTTCCGACCAGAGTGTGTGATTTTTCTATTTTGCAGTATATCTTAGCGTTATACAACTTGCCGCATGTTCAACTTCACTGGGGCCTTGTAGACCTCTGAGTAACACTATGTTCTATTTTAATATTCAAAAAAGAAAAAGAAATCTCCAAACAGCTTCACACACAACAACCCGACCCTCGACTCTATACAATAATAAGTCATAATGAATATGAATGGCTTGCCTCAGGATATATCCGCCCCTAACATTAACCTTGATGCAGTTAAATCAGGCCCAGCCAGTCTCTCATATCTCATAGCTTGATCGTTGAGTGGAATGATGGATTTTTGGGTCTCATTTAACTTGTCAAAAATACGCCATGAATATCTCTGCTTTTGTAAGATTATACAGTAATTGTATATGCCTACGTGACATGTGACATGAAAAGGAAACAATGCAGTTTATTTCCTTTTGGAAAAATTCCATTTGCACATTATTGCCGGAGACACCCTCTTGATTTCTGAAACATCAATTTCTTCTTTTCTCTGGAGCAGAAAAAAGTAATTTTCTCAATCATGGAATGAGTTTTGTCCCGACTGTCAAAATGTTCCATTGCTTACTTTCTATTTCTGAGTTCAGGCATTATATTAATACACGCCCTTTTAGGCAGGGCAAAGATTTGGATGATTGCTTAAAGTGGGGCAATTAGACTGATGTTGTGCAACGGCCCATGCTGAGAGACGGAGACCGTTACGAGAACATTCCAGATGTTGACAGCGTATAATGCATTGAGATTGCGAGGCATATTAAGTATAGTAGAGCTGTGTCATGGTAGGCTCAACTTTATTTTTCTTGATAGAAAGCCAACCTTTTCAAAGAACACAGAAGGATGTCAGAGAAGTATAGAATTATAATATATTCATCTCTCACATATTCTTGTGATTCTGTAGTGTGGTGCTCAAAGAAAAAAATAAGCACTGAAGGAGAAACATGTTGGCTAGTCTTAGAAGTTGACATTATCAAATAAGACTACTTTGTAAGTTAGCTAAGGCTTTAGAAAAGAACAGACGGCTTCAACTTTAAGCACTAGCCACTAAGAACAGCTTGAATTTATAGAAGAAAATATGGTCTTAACAAAGGGAAGATTTTCATTAACAGAATTGGCTTTATTTCCCAAGCATCTAATGAAATATATTACCATAAACAGCACTGGTGACATTTTAAATCAATAACGTAACATTTTGTGGCCCTATTTATCCCATGAAGCTTTTCCCCCTAATGAGAGCAATGTCTCTCTGGGTGACAGTGACACCAATTACCAAATGCAAAGCTCCCATGATCAGAATGATCATTAAGCCCGCTTCCATTCTCAAATTCAAAAACACCAAAAAAGTAGTTTTATATTTTTTAACCTTGTTGAATTTTTTTGGCCATTTTTTACGCTTTAAAAATGAACGCTGTGGTATTGATTAATTCTGCTTAAAAATATGCCCTACCCAAAGAAGATTTAGCTGAAAATAGAGTCTGAAATGGATTAGATATTCAGTCTCTGCTTTAATGTATGTAAATCAACCAGTTAAAACACAGAACATATGTCTGTGGCTGGCTTGTAATGAGAGGTGGAGTGAGCAGCTGAACACCTCAGAGAGATTTTACTAGCTACTTTGTGTGGGCCCACATTCTGCTCATGAACAGATCCTTTTTCAGGGTGAAAAAATAATTAGTCAGGCTTCACACAACAACGTTGCATTTTTATCAGGAGAGAATCTTGAGCATGGCATGCCAATGAGACTCCACACACACACACACACACACACACACACACACACACACACACACACACACACACACACACACACACACACACACACACACACACACACACACACACACACACACACACACACACACACACACACACACACACACACACACACACACACACACACACACACACACACACACACACACACACACACACACACACACACCGTGGTGTACCAAACAAGTCATACACACCCTGAGCCTCGACATTGTTTTAAATGAGTTACTGTTTAAACTGCAGTTAATTGTATCAGAGGTTTATTTGCTTAAAACAGCGACGAGACACTGGGGATTTAGAGAAACAAACGTCTTTAACTGGGTACACAGTGCTACAGTCAGTGTGTTAAAACTAAAGAGAAAAACAAACAGTATAGTTAGCATGATTCATTTGGATTTGTGTGGTGGTTGGAATAAAATGTAATAGCTTGTACCAAATCTGCTTTTTTTCCTTTTTGTTGGAGCTCTTCCATTGCTTAGTTTACTCTCCCACATATAGTCCATTATCTCAGAGAAGTTGCGGTTGACACTGCCAACAGGTTGTCCTTCAACTTCAGATGGGAAATTACTATCTGAATTTCAACAGGTCCCCAAGCACTCAGAAGTGTCTTAGTCAAAACTATCTTGTAAAAAAAAATCAAATCAAATAGCAATTGGTCAGAACACTTGGAATCCGCTTAGACACAATATCAATTGCCGGTTACCAATTACAGCACAATGTAAATCAGCCCTCTTCACAGACAGTGTGGAGCCCCTCCATGATAAAATATGCATCATCTTCCCACAGCCCAGTCTCATGGATACTAGCCATCAGAAGTGGTCGGATAACCTCCATACATCTGTGTGTGTGCGTGCGTGCGTGTGTATGTCACAGCAAGGAACCTAGTCTGAACTGGTGCCAGAACCCACAACTCTCCAGGGAAATCATTGAGAGGTAGAACTTGGGACTATAGTCACACAGCCTGCTCACTGCTGATAAAGGGGTTCATCCCGTGCCTGGGTCCTGTCCTGTCACCCTCTCCACATCCCTGTTTTAAAAACCCATCAGCCATACCATGATTAACTCACAGAAGGAGAAAAAAAGATTAAAGGAGAAGAATATCATGAAAGAAAAAGAGATGCAGGGTGTGTGGGGTGTCTATGTAATCACATAAAACGCTGCAGTTTTACTGACTCGGGTATATAATGGCTGCTCTTTGAAGGGCTAGCAACAGGCCGTGGCTTTGATGTAGGACTTACCATATAGTAGAACTTTTTCAGTATATCTTATCTGCCTACAAGTCCCTTCTGCCAAGTGCATTCATCACTATATTTATCCTGGAGGATGAGAATAATAAACCAATCCCATTAAAGCATGTGATGCTAAGGCAAGCGTCTCAATTTGCACCGTGTTTGAAACTAATTAAGCTTTCCGACATTGTCATGCCAAAGATAGCCTGCTCCATTTGGTCATTCATTAAAATATGTTGCAATTAGGACGATCCATTATGAGCTTCATTACAGTATTAAAAGAGCTGAGGAAATCCACATAGTGCAGGAAGATAACAAATTGAGCCTCCCTGAAAAATCATGGGAAAAGTCCAAATGTAATGCGGGAGCTGTTTGACTGGAGACAACTGATAGTGGGTTAGTCAGGTGTCACACTCCTGTTGTATCAGCACTACATGTGATGTAGATTGTCTCTAATGAAACAGCAACAGTTTGCAGAATAATTCATTCCGCAGCCAGTGACAGTAACAGTTAGTCTGCCATCATCTATGTGCTGTGCCTGAAATAAAGGTTGTACATGGGATTTGTAATGAACACATTTCCCAAAAGATGAGGCAGATCATGGCTGCTTGAGAAGACACACACTTTATTATTAAGAAGCAATGTAACCTCCCTGTCGAGGGAGACAGGATGGGGTTACACACATGGATAAGAATCAAGTAGTGGTGGAGTGATTAAACAGTGTGTTAAGTGCCTAGAACTGTTTGCACTCCTTTACTCCCCTACTGATAACTCCCCACAAGGAAATAAGCATTGCTTAGTTTATGCTTTTGTTCTGCCAACACAGGAGTCAATTGTCCATGTGTGTTTGCTTCATAGATAGTAAATAATATGGATGTAGCATCCGGGCTGACCTCAGTTATTCACACGGCATCCAATAATCCTGGTTTGTGCGCGTCGCCATTTTGTGAGGGGGGAGGGAGATAGCTGACGTATACCTCCGAGGCAAAGTGAGGGACAACGGGCGGAGAGCTGTCACTTAAGAGATTGCGCCAATACATTTTAACCTCCGATAAAATAAAAACTAGCCTGGTCTGAAAAAATTCACCCCCCCTCAGTGTTGTCATGGAGATATGAACTAAACATACAGACTAAAATGGTTTTGTGGACCAGGCTGAAAATAGGTTTAGACTAGGCTCAGTCTTGGTACCACCCCCCTAGTGGCACTTCCGGTTACTACAGTTGAGGTCACTTCCTTATTGGATGCTGGTAAAAATCGCTGAGGTTGGGGCTTGGTTTGCTTTTGATGTGTTCCAGGGACATGGCCTCGGCAGCAAGAAGGAGAAAATGACATAATTATCCATTCAGTTTGATTGCAGTGCAGTAATTAACGTAAGTAAACCGAGTGTTTCGACTCTTGTAGAGAGATTGGAATTCTCTGAGTGAGCAGTGGGTGCCATTCAGCAACTCAACAGCATTTAATGATAGCGACCGAAGTGTTTTGACTTTTGGAGCCCTGTCTCAAGGGAGGAGAAACTAACAAGTCAAAGTGAAGCTGTCCCTGTAAGAGTGTAAAATGTACTCATTTTTGCTCATTTCCTTTTTGCGTCAAACCAAGGCTATGTCTTTATGAGGAAAATTGGCACAAGAGACAGTTAAGCCGTCACGCTAACAGCAGCTAATGGCCTGTGTATAGTTGGCTAGCTCTAGCTGCATCTAGACAGCGGATACATTGGGCTGGTTGGGAAATAAACAAGAGCAAAGACTTCAAAAGCAAAAACGTTTGCTAAATAACATGATGCATAAAATAGGCTTTAATATCACTGTGAATATCACCACACCCTGAAGAAGGCAAAAGCTGACACTCGTTACTTTGTCTTTCCAAATGAATTAAAGGCCTTTTATTTTTGTAACCAACCTTGAGCGCCTGGACTTGGATTTCTGTATGACTTCATTGTTTAAAACCTCTTCACCGTTATCACTCTGAATATACTGACACAAGACCATCTTGAAAATGAAGGGAAATAACATGAGTGATAATCCTGTAACTACGACTTGTGGCAATTATTTAGCAAAAGTTTGACTTAAAATAGTGGAGTTTTCTTGTAAACAAACCAAAGTTATATTTACATTCAGTGTTGTGTTTGGTGTATCTCTGAGAGCTAAACATGTGTTCCTCACATACGATTTAATTTTATTTGTTTCATTGTTTACAGTACATCCATGTTTCCATACGGGCAATCTTCTTCTTCCGCTACATTTCTTGGTGCATTACTGTTCACTGGTGGAATAATGTAAAACCAATGTGCATCTTTGCGAGTGTGCATACATACAAATACAACTTCACTTCATATCGGCAGCCTACCAGAGGTTGAAAACTCTGCAGAGAACCTTTAAACTTGTTGTGCCTTTTTCCGCTTGGCTGGGTTTGTTGGATAGAATCATGCACAAACATTTTATTTTCTCATCCGCGCGCCCTTTAAATAATGAATGAAATCATGTCCTCCTTGCAAGCTAACACTGCACTCCGAGTAGCTGCAACTGAATAATCTCTGTGGTACAGTTAGAACAGTTGGATGTTGTATCAGTGTAAGACTAACTTTTCATTCCAATCGGTTATTCAATAATTAAAATAACTGAACACCACAGACTATTATATAAGGCAGAGGATCCGCTGCCGTGTTGTCACGCTTCCTGAATGTGTTACTCAGGTGGCAGATATCAGAGTTTACAAAAACATCCCCCCACTTGTTATTACCTCTCTACAGTCTCCCCAGTCGGTAGCTGGTGTTTACAGAATAGATAGCATGCAGTGAATGCAACGTTAGGGCACTTGGAGCAAAATTCAGTTCGGGTTTGTTGAAATAACATATCCAATATTGCACTGTGCTCAGCTTCAGGCAATGGATAATTGAAAATCGGTTGAAGCCAGGTCTTATTCTTCTTCTGTTCTAAACCCTTTTCAGGTCCAACTGTTGAAGAGGCAAAGTAAAACTGCATTGAGGTCTAACGTCATATATCGAGTTTCTAAAAAGGAATCAATTGCAATGATGAGAAAAAGTAGAAAAACAAGTTCCAGCTGAAAATAAGCAACATTGGTGTAGAGAGTAAAGAGTTGTTGTACTTGTTCCTTTTGGACTCAAACCGTGTAGTGCAGGGGTGTCCAAACTTTTTTCACTGAGGGCCACATACAGAAAAATCTACGAAGGGCCGGGCCACTTTGCAAAAATAATCAGGACATGTAGCTGCTCTGATGTTTAGTTTCATAGTGTCTTCGTAAATTGTAATCCTTCTTCACGGCAACACTTTACTTGCACATTAAAAATATACATCCCCCTCTTGTTAAATGCCATTGATACACCCAGTGTTTTCTGCTTTTACGTCTAATGTCCAGCTTGGTGAAAATAGTAGCCAGCTGAGATCCCGCCCCTCCAAGGGGGGTCCGGGGGTATGCCCCCCCGGGAGATTTTTTTAAGTTTTTAAAGTGAAATGCATGAATCTGGTGCACTTTGAGAGGGAAATTAAGAGGCTAAAGCTGAAGAATTTTGTATGAAAAAAAATGTAAACACTGTGTCAGATGATTTAGAAGCTATTGGAGAAGGACACATAGATTTTCCATAATAATATTAATTTAAATTTTAATATTATGCAGGGTCCTCTGGGATGGCCTTGATGCTCTTTTTCTTTTATGGGACATATTTCTCTGCAATATAATGAGTGCATTTAGATTATTTAAAAATGAAAAGGGCCATATTACATTATATTTTTAAAATGTGCCAAGGGCCAATCAATCAGTTTTGACACCCCTGCACTAGTGGGTTAACTAAGAAATGCAAAAAAAAAAAAAAAAAAAAAATTTTTTTTTTTTTTTTTTTTTTTAAAGGGCCATATTGCATTATATTTTTAAAATCGGCCGCGGGCCAATAAAAAGCGGGCCGCGGGCCGCAGTTGGCCCGCGGGCCGTAGTTTGGACACCCCTGGTGTAGTGTGTACTGTAGTTTACCTTTGCACCTCAAACCTTTTATGTGTAATTTAAGTTTGTGTTTATAACATAATATTAAACTATAACTTATACAATTAATAACAAATATCATATACAGTAAAGAAAAAAGGCAGCCACTTTTGTAAGGCCTTGCACATTGATAGATTTGTCTCCTTACAGGCACAGCCATGGAGATTCTGGAAAAGCTTGTTTGAGCCATCCCCTCTAGCTCTCCAAACACTATACCATACATAAAGGCAGCACCCAAGGACAGTCACATGAAGAATGGAAAAAAGTCAAAATTTCTTCATTACATTTCCAACATGTACTTTTTGCATCTCTTGTAGCCCACCCTACACCCCAGTCACATCCTTCCATGAGGCTCCATCAATCTCTATACCAAGATCTCTTTGCCATACCAGTCTCGGGCTATTTCACAGATTCCTGATTGAATATTTGACATTTTTACTATAAAATATTTACACTGATTGTTGAGTATGAGGGGGAATTTACAAACTCTTCTGCTCCTCGCTGCTCCTCAAATGCCAATATTTCCAGAAATATTAACCCTAACCCTTTGTCAGTTCGACTAAAATGCTGTTTAAGTTTGTCAAATGACATGAAGGAAGAGTTTCTGCACAGATACCTTTTACATATTTAAAAAAGGTCCTCATTTCTTCTGGAGCAGCAAACACATGAAGTTAGACACCAAGCCTCCAGCTACATGGAAAACATTTCACACAAAGGCACACTGCTGATGACATGCCCACTGTCGCTTCCAAACACCTTGTGGTGACGTAGCCTACATTAAGTTTGTTCCCCTCACCGCTCCTTGTTGTACATGCATGGAGCATTTGTAATCGGGAGCCTCATGCTTGGCTTCACTGGGAACCCATTGGAGCGGTGAGCTGGAAAAAGCAGACCAAGGTCTTGTATATGGGATGTTCCTCTTGGCCTGCGTGGCCCCATGTGTGTCTGTGAGGAAGGCAGACAACCTAATCACGTCAGCCTGGGACTGCAGTGATCATGCAGTGGTAGTAGCAAATCACAGAAGCCAAAGAACAAGAATATTTCAGAAGAATCTTTGGAACGGCAAATATTCTTGTCTCAAGCACGATGCCTAACAAAGCCTCCCATAGGCGTATTTGTGGCTATGTTTAGTTTTATGATGAGGAGCACAAGTGGCTGTGGACGAGGCAGAGAAACACATTTCAGCAGATGGCGTGATGAGCATTCATTTTGGAGTGCACTGGCCTAAATAACTCCAAAGAACAGCCTACATTTTCATCTGTATGTCTGCTCCCATGTTTTAACAGCAGCTCTTTCTCCTCTATCCCTCGTACTTCTTCTTTCCTTCATGTCGTCTGTCTCGTTTTCTCAGTGACTCAGTGATTTTCTTTTTCTCCACAACTAGAAACCATGCTAAATGAAGTCCCTCCAACACAGATGGATCCTCACTCAGATCATCCTATTTTCTGACCTGATAGCTTTCTGTGTGCTTGAGGGGGATTTAGTGTTCATGAGTGTGAAGGAGCTTTGGTCCGTGTGCAGACTTATTGGCTTCCTGCACAATACTTTTCAATACCTGGAGCCAAAATTGCTACAATTATAATTACCAAAAAAAAATTAGATATCTAACATTGTCGGAAGAAATGAGAAGATAGGTCAGATGCCCAAATTAACAGTGAACCAAAGTCTTTGCTTGCTGTGATCATTCCTTTTGGTTTTAATTGGCCATTAAGAGACACCTACTGTGCTTCTAGTTTAAGTCAAGACACTGCAGGTGAAAAGGGTCAAATGTTTAACTTATAGATATTGTAGTGCCGCCAAATCGTTCCCCATGGCTGACAAAAGACAAAGGCTGTAGACTGGACTTTTCATCAGTTTCAGGTTTATTTCAGAAGAGATTCCATCAGGACATTTACAGAGGATTTCATGGAGCATGGTAGCAGCAGGCCGAGAAGCCGCTTGGCTCTCTCTTGAGGTTACAGTACTGCGTTTATGTCTCTGTGTGAGGTGCATCACGTGTTGTTAATATCCTAAAATAGGCAGATGGTCTCATCATCTGTGCAACAACAAGTCAAACACACGTCCATCTATGGGTGTTTTCGTTCTTCCCCAGTGACCCCAACCTTTGAGACTATCTGCTCAGCAACTCTATTCAAATTCAAATCCACCACAATATCATCATGAAACTTTGCCAGTTGATTTCGTATATAAAAATCATATTTTTTTTCCATTAAAATTGTTTCAGAAATGTTTGAATGAATATGAAAATGTGGTAATGCATAATTGATTATGCATGAATTTGGAACTTTAAAAAAAAAACACTGGACTGTGTTTTTATCCCCTGAATCTTCCATTGGAGAGATGTTCAGCAGGGATCTCATTATTGAAAAAAAGGGAAAATTCTATGTTGAACATAGTAAGATCGTAGCTACAACATTTGTCTATAGGCAACTCTCAGTACATTATAAATGGTGCAGCACAGCACACAGCTCAGCCAGGCTCTGTCCCTTACACTCCAGTACAATTGTCTGCACAGTTGTTTGTGGCAGTAATCTCAAATCAAAGTTCCACTCACAGGCTTCTGTGGGACAAAAAGAAGAAGAAAAAAATATTTTCTTTCAGTGCAGTTCACAGATTTGCCTGTAATCTTCACTTCAATGTTTATTAACAAGACAGACACAAGTGACTATACACACTGCCTCTGCTTGATTTCATTTAAATGTATATATTCCTTTTTATTCAAGTGTGTGGGGAGATGAGTGCATATCAGGAGACGGAAGTACACAGCATCAGCGCTATTGCACAACATTAACTGTCTTACTAAAATATGAATCCTCTCTTTCAGCCAAACCAATATGCCAGCAACATCAACAGCCAGATGCAGACTTTGAAATGGGGCCGCACTCAGGCTGTGTGTGTAATGATGTTCTGCATGCACATAAAAAAACACAAATACAGCCCTGCCTTTTGCCAAATGCATGCTGGGATTGGGTAACCCTCCCCATCCCTTCTTTCTCCCACGACCCCCAGAGAAGAATAACAGGTTATAGAGAATGAACAAAACAATCAAACCAACAATGTTAGCAATAAACGTCTTTGAAAATTGCCTATTAGAAGCATGCCATGTGTCCGTGTTGTGGCAGAGCTGTGCTGCATTATCTCATTGTCTCTATTCTAGCTACATCATCTGACTCCTAGTGTCCTTCAGATTACTGTGCTCATTTCCCAGGTTCATGACAGTTTTATGTATTCACCAATGAATTTAGTCCAGACTGTTATTCAATCACTTTTACAATTTGTTTTATTTTTTATTGTTTTGAGGGAGGAAGTTGCACAATCAATCATCCACTTGTGTTGCTGAATAAATCTTGTGTCAGGACTGTTATATGGCAAGGCTTGTAAGTCCCAACAAATGTAATGCAGTTGCAGAACGACCATTTCTTTCTTCAAGTAAAATTATTTTTAAATAATGGATCATTTGATCTTCAATTCTGTGCAGATATAAAGTCAAATTAGTGGTGTATTTTGCACTGAGGCTTCATAAAAAAAATTAAAAATAAATTACCTCTTGTGGCTTCTTAAAGGAGCAAGAACAGTCTTTAATGGTCATGGCGCCTTTATGCAAACTGTGCTGGCACTATAGCGGGATATTAAATAACGTTAATAAAACAGATAGACAGCTGCTATAAAATAAGATTATAGCTGTCAGGGAACGGAGATGATTCAGAGGGAGGCTGTGTAGAAAGTACTGCAGCAGCTCGCAGTAGTGCTGCGCTCAGGAAAGAGGTCTGTCCATGTCTGTGATTTAACAAGCTGGAAAATGTGGAGAATATCAAGGAGAAAATCCAGAGAGAAAAGGGAAAGTCTTTGGTGCGGCAGCAATTAGTAGCAGCCTGCAGAGTCATGCATCTTCATACTGTATGAGAGATGGCTGACACATGGCAGGAAATATAAATGGCAGCCCCCTGCTGATCTTTATGCATAATTAATATTTAAGATCACAAGGCTTCCTTTATTGGATTTTTAAAAGATTTATAATTGAATTTACACTTGAGCGAGTGAAAGAAGTTGAGAAGGGTGTGTACTTAAAACAGACATGCACGGAATCTATCAGTACCTACAATTCATATACAATTGTACAGTCATTACTTGACAAAAAACTGGACTAACGTTTGTGCCGTCACCAGGAAAATGTCTTAGAGGCTGAATTCATGTTCATATTAGTGATGGATGTTCCTCAGTGGTCAGAGGTCAGCTCGGGTGAAAGGAGATCTCAGGAGACAAGGATGAATCATAAAGCAATATTTATTACAGGCTTGATCAAGGAGAATATGGATGAAGAGCACACATCACACAGCAGCAGAGTAACCACCCTCCATATTCAAGTGAGTGTCCTCTAGACCGAGATCTTTATGGTCCGCGGTCCCTCCTCCTGAAGTTATCTTCACTAACATTTGCTGACAGTTGCAGCAATTGTGAACACTCCTAAAGTAAGTACTAAAGTATATGACCAAAAGCTTACAAAATCATTCAATGTAGTAAGTCATATAATCTAAGAGGCTGTCTTCCCGCGATGTCTAACCTTGAATGCTTTGCACCCGGATCTGAGGAAGAGGGTCTGTGCTTACCCTACGGAGGATGAGTATTAACCCATTGATGACTATGGCAATCTAGGATGCATGTCCTTAATGCCTGAGGGTTTTCTGAAAAAATTGTACGAATTGTCAAGTCTACAAAAACCTTAATATCTAAGCCTGTGTAGCACATAGAAACATGAAATAAAATACATTTAAAAGTTAAGGTTCACAGGTTTTATTTAAACATGCTCCCTTAGCGCTTACAAACCAACAAATATTTCTAAAAATCGTCAAAATCAGATGAATTAGAAAATTATTAAATATTGTTAATAAATAGATGCAATGTGTTGTGTGATTTTCGTCAGTAGTCTATAGTATACCTTGATTCTGCGCACCAAACGCCACTAACTGTTCTGTCGCCGACATAGCTGGCGTATTTTTTTTATTATTTTGTTTTATTTTTTATTTTTTTGATTGACATGATTTTCGGCAAACCACACTACTTTTGGGTGGTCACGTGGTCTTAAAAAATCAACAAAACCCACCTCATGTGTATTTGAACCAATGACAGTGCATTCTATGCTGGGAATGCCATGAAAATTAGATAAAGTAATAATGCTGCGCGACGCAGCATCAGGCAGGAGAGCCAATGTGGCATCGCGCAGCAGCCGTCATCAATGGGTTAACACACCCTTCTGCCCTGGCCTCCTAGCCTGGAAATCCAGACCCTGATATCTTGAACGATAGGGGGTCTGGCCACGATCAATAGTAATTTCCAACTCAAGGGGCGGCTCCTACTCGTGCATTTCAAATGCCACCGCACGCAGTTGGATAGCACTACAACCAATCAGAGCGATGCACAAGGTGACGTAAGCCCCGTTCGTTTAGCGAACAGCTGTTAAACTGTTAAATTAAACGTTTGCCGTGGTCGGTCGGCAAAACAGAACATTCCACTTACTTGCTAATGAAATATTTGAGTGCCGTCTTCCAAATCGTAAAGGGTCGAGGCCAAAGCAGTCTCAAACTCACACAACATATCCGCAGCCATCTTTGATGGTTACTATCACGGCTTCGACGTTGCATGCACGTCACTGTCGTCATCCGGTTACGTCCGCCCCAGAGTACCATATAAAGGGCTCTGGCCCGCCCATATTAGATAGAACCAATTGAAACGTGAGCCCAGATTTCTGGTCTTTTTGAAAAAGCTTCAACGGAGAGTTTCCAGACCACCAGGCGCAGCAAATTTAATTTGCCAGCGCCTAGTGGCAGGTCTGGGAATGCCTGGCTACTGGCCTCCTGCTTTTATCCTTGGATCTATCTTTGTACAGTTCCAATCTTACTGACGTCTGGAAGAATGACGGGGCCCAGCTGGCCATAAGGAGTGTCCTTATAGGGAAAACAAAAGGATGACCATACCAGAGGCAATCAATTCTGTGACAATGTTATGGATTCAGTTCATCACAAAGGGACAGTTAAGAATCCTCATTCTACGTGCCTAGCAGGTATTTAGCTGTTTAGGATGTCTAAAACGTAAACCAACCATGGGAGAACTTGCAGGTAGACATAAAGAAGGCTTAGCTATAGGAAATGAATCCTACTGTAAGGCATCATCATTGAAGATGCTAAACAACCAACCAACGCCAAGCATAAATTATTCACTTCTGGCCATTTTCCCAGCTGGTCCAGGGTTATAAAGATTAACAGATATGTATCTCATTCCAAAAGAAGTATTCAGTGTTTTTCCCGCACACATTTTTCAAACTTCACCAGAAAGTCAAAGTGGAAAAAAAGACAAAACAAATCCCCCAAACTCCACTGAAGCCTGGCCAGCATAATGAAACTCTTCAGCAGATTTGTAAGACAGCACAAGCCGTTTTATCTATTTCACAGAAGAAGACAATAGCACTTTAGATAGAGAACTAAACACAATATTGAAATGCAATTGCAATCAAAGGAATGTAGTTTCTCAGTGGCTGCGGTTACAAATTAGTTTTTGATTGTCAAAGATGGACTATCAAACTGATCGACAATCAATCGCAGACTTGAACAGGGAATCAAACTAATGACATTCTTGCCACAACCTTTGGGCTGCAGCCAACCTATCAGCCAAAGTGGAAAGTGTCCCATTCAACACACAGTAACAATAGGGCAATGCATTTAATCAAAATGCCATGTCAATAAAAAAATTAATAATAAAGAAGATGTATTGTGTTCGACTTCCATTAAGCAATGCTGTATGCGGTCCCATATGGAGCAAACTCAAAGGTCAACCTAATTTTCTGTCCATAGTCGATGAAGACATGGAACATTTGTAGGAATCATCATAATCTCATGAATACTATTGATGTGTGTTTTGTATCATTTGCATATTCATGTTGTATTTGTACAGGAGCCATTTATTTGACCCCGTAGTAATTTGTTAAATCAACAAACATGGGCTCTTTCAATTGTGTCACCGGCTCTGTTTTCATGACAGTCAAATCTGCATCACACATTTGAACGCACCCACGCATCCCACACGGGGGATATAATGAGACTTTTTATTGAAATCTTCTAAGGATTTTGCTTATTTTGCTGCGCTAATGAACCATGTCTGCAGCTTCAATGAAAGTAATGTTCATCGAGCAGTAAGGATGATGGGTTTTTAACGTTGCTCTGTATTTGCATGTCTCTCTGCTTTCAGCCCACTTACACGGCATGCATGGTGTATACTTAAAATAGGACTTCCAACAAAAAAAAGTTCTGATGCAGCTCAGGATCATTCAATAAGGTCTGCTTTGATTAGTGCAAATACTTTTGTAGTAATGCTGCTCAAATGGGGCAGATTGCGGGCACTATCTCAACGCAAATCATCGAGTTATTAGTTGTGTATCTGATGTTTCAATTAACAATAAAGTGACTTAACTTAACTTAGATTATCTGGCCCTATGCACAGTTAGCCTGGTCCTACCAGGTCATTATACTTCATTTAATTTGTACAGAAGGTCTGGAATGACTCAATTGACAAACGTTAACTCACTTGAAGGTGGGTGTCTGTTGAAGTTCAAAACTATTGGATCTGCCCAGTGCCACTCTGGATCTGCCAACCAATCGCATAACGCTTGGTCGTGACTTATGACATGCGCTGGCTTGCTCTCTGTTCGCTGATTGGACAGCCAAAAATATGGCTGAGAAAACCCGCAAATACACCGCTGAACCAGACTGACGACTGAAGGGAAAATGAAAATTGAGCGGAAATAGTTAGGTGGGCGGTGCCAGGCTAATGTACAGTATGTATAGAAGCAAGTCGAAGCCACTGGATGAGTTTTAGCACCTGAAGGTTTGAACCATCATCCTAAACCGACCTGCCAGGCGCTGTTGTGGAAACACTCTTGACCCCCGGTTCATCAGTGCTGCCAAACACTTTGCCTCTCAAAGTGTGATTAATGGCAATTGATGAGGAAACATTAGCAGCCTGTCAGAGCCCTAGTAGAGGCTTTTCCCCTGTTGAGTACACTAAGATTTAATGAGCGCTGGGAAAGAAACACAACAAGAGAGAGAGAGAGAGAGAGAGAGAGAGAGAGAGAGAGAGAGAGAGAGAGATGATCGAGATGGAGCCAATTTGCATGTCAATGGCGGCGAGTGCTGCCGTAACGAGGACAAAAACAGACATTGATAAAGAGGTGGAAGGGAACGGCGGGGCAGAAGGAAGCGGTTGCAATTTCCACGTTTAATTAAAGTGACCCCCATTTTAATTGTGTGTGTGTGTGTGTGTGTGTGTGTGTGTGTGTGTGTGTGTGTGTGTGTGTGTGTGTGTGTGTGTGTGTGTGTGTGTGTGTGTGTGTGTGTGTGTGACGTGTGTGTGTATGTATGTATGAAGACCATATACAGTATTTGACCGGCACATACATTGCTGTGTGCACGGACAAATGTCAAATCATGGGTAGGTGTTGACTAATTGACTGACTTATTGATTGGCAGATGAAACGATTACACAGTAACTGGTGAACACACAGTTCCACTACTCTCATTACCTTTGCTAGGATTGTCCTGCTAGGCCTGGCTGAGCATGGGGTCCAGGATTCATTTTGACAGGGATTTCTTGGGGGTTAAGTCTCACATCTACTGTATCTATTCAGCCCGTGCGGCTACGTGCACTCTCATGCTTCAGTAACACAGTTAATGGAAGCTTTAGCCTTGATGAGATGCGATGTGTGAAAGAGAGTGTGTGGCCATGCTAATGCAAAGTAGACCTCACTCTTCACTGGATCGACTGGTTCAACCACATCTCTCTGCTGTCGATTTTTCTGACTATCGCTTTGGGAGATACTGTGTCATTGTCATCCTAACACCAGGTGGTGCTTGTGTCAGGAATGACTTGGGTGGTGTATGCATTTTCTGTGTCTAATGCAATACATATAGTTAAACAGACTACACTTTTAATTATGTTCTAATTTATTAAGCTTTGAGGTAAAAACAAAACAAAAAAAACAAACTCAGCAATGTTCTTCTAGATTGCTTTCACATCTATGCTTCTGTTTATTCAGTCTGAAACCAATGACAACAATTATAGCCTGGATTTGTTTCTATCATGCAGATCTGTCTGTTTTATTTTAATTCTCATGGGGAGCACCTTTAGAGTTTGGTTTAGCTGCCCAGTTAAATGACAACTCTTAATACCTTACCTCTCATTCACTCATTCACACACTGATGGCAGCAGCTACCATGCAGGGTGCAAGCTAACCATCAGGAGCTATTTGGGGTTCAGTGTCTTGCCCAGGGACACTTCGACATGTGGCAGGAGATGAAATCACCAACCCTGCAATCAGTGGACTACAACTTCCCCAGCTTAGCCATAGCCGCCCAGATCTCAGTTTGCTTCAACCAAAGTGTTTGTGAAATGGTCAAACATCAGATAGCCACAGATAATTCCGTGAAGGAGTTGAATTCTTGTTTTAATTGGTCTAGCCCTTTTTTTAAATGTTGGATCCTACCACCTTGATGCTAAGAAAGAAACATCCTAGTGAGGTTTCATTGTCTTTAGCGGTCCCATGAGAACACATCTTTGGGTCCAATCATGTGAAAAGTGGAGTCGCCCTCTCTTAGACAGACAGTCACAGTTCTCCTGAAAAGAAGCCTGTTTCGTCTTTATTCTCTAACTTCAACATATTCTTGAAGTTGTCTACTCGTTACTAGAACTGACGTTACAAGATGAGCCCTGTCAGAGTAAACCTCAGTGCTGAGAATTCTATCAAGACATGGGGGAGTATTAAGAATGAAAAGACAGCACACAGAAGGGTGAACAGTGAACAGAGCTGAACTGAGCCAACGTTGTTCATCACTCATTCAACAAATGAGCTCACTAGGGAGAAAAAACATCTTGAAACATCCCACTGGGACACGGTTCTTTCCACCCTTCACTTCAATAGCAGCACCTAGCGCCTGGTGAGCACTCCAACCAACCCAAAGATGAGGTATAGGTGATGAGGAGTGAGAGAGGGGCTAAGAGAATACAACGCAGACAGGAAATGCTGCGAGCAATCTATCTTTCGTCGGACATGTTAGAGATGGAAGGGAGATGATTGCATGGAGCAGTGAGGAAGAGGAAAGGCAAACTTGAATAGTTCTTGACACCTTTCTAAACCAGTGTTGACAAGCTTCGAAAAGGAGACAGAGAGCCGAGGATGCCTCAAAAACACAACCAGTTTGCATAATGGCACAGACAGATACCTATTGTTCAGGAATAAGCAATGCATACGTTTGAGAGGAATGTGCTATGCCTCTGTGATATAGTATTCTAAACTCAGGTGTGTATTGGGTCTTTTCTTCTGCCCTAGGGCCCATTTCAAAATTGGGGCTCATTAATGAGAGGCTGTAACTAGGCCAGCCTGGTGTCTAATGGAAAAAGTGATGTCTAAATGAGACCAGATCACCATTTCTAAATTTAAAGATACAGTAGCATTTAGGAGGGCTGGCTGTGGCAATGTCCAGAGTCTGGGAAGAAAATTTTTCAACATAACTTTTCAAACTTCAAATGACTTCACACTAGAAGGAGCAAGGCTACCATAGGGAGAAATCTAGTTTGGTTGACTAAAGCTACTTAGAAAAACTAGTTAAAAAAAAAGATCAAATGGAAAATGAAATAATAAGAAAATAAAACTCAATACCAGTTTAATTACATCTAGTTCACTACTCCCCATTACGCTGGCAATGTCCAATTGTAGGCTACTCCTTCTGTCTTAGAGCTTTTTCTTTCCGAATCTATGAATCACTGAATACACAAAGATGTGTAGAATTATTTCATCCTAGTAAAGGGACAAAATTGTAGCAGAAGAGCTGGGCTGAGGGGGCGCCCTTAGCTCAGTTGGTAGGGTGTCCCCCCCATGGGCCTCGGCCAGCAGCGGACCCGGGTTCGATTCCAGCCCATGGTCGTTCTCTGCATGTCACTCCCCTCTCTGCCCCATTTAAACTCTGTCTCTACACTATCAATAAAGCATAAAAATGCCAAAAATCTTTAAAAAAAAGAAGAGCTGGGCTGCTGCCACCTCATATGACCAGGCCACACGCAGATGGTCATTAGGCCGAACATCAGAATGGCCGTGTCCCAATCGAGGGGCTGCATCCTTCTAAGGACGCGGTCTACGCGGTCTATGAAGGCCATAGCCCGTGAAGGCCGAATTGAAGGCCGAACGAGCGTTGTTAAATGAGACGGTCTCCACAGGTCTCCGTTTACGAGCATTTCCGGTTTGCGTAACAAGCCGTTACCTTGCGTGAAGACTCGCCACTCCTGTGCTGCCTAGCAACCCTGATTGCTGCCAACGGAAACAGCCTTGTCAACGGAGGAAAAAAGAAAAAGAAGTTGCCTACCAGACGAAAAGAAAAAAAAGTACAAGAAAAACAAAAGAAAAGACAAGAAAAAAGAAAGGAAGATAAAAGTTAAGAAGATGGAGCAACACGTTGCTGTTTTGTTATTTATTTTATGCCATCTCTGAAAAAACGCAATGAATCTTGGAATATGTTAGGCCGCGAAGGATACATCTGTTGGACCCTTCAAAACCGTGAAACAAAGGCTGCATTTCTCGGCCGCATATGAAGGAGCCTTCCAAATGGGACAAGCCTTTGCGCGCCGCTATGACACAATCGGTCTTCAAATGCAGCCTTCGTAGGCTGCGGCCCCTCAAATGAGACAGAGCTAATGTGTCAGCCCCGAAAAGATGTTGTTGCTGTTTCAAATCATTGAGGAAATGTGACATTTACTGGAAAAGCGGTGTTAAATGGACATCAGCGAGGGTGCTCTGAATACTGAAACCAGCTGGATCTACTCCATGGGTTTTCCCGCATCCATCAGCTGGGAAAGTTCATGTCTATGATTGATTGGCAAGTATTTCAGATAAGGGCTGTACTTGGCACAGTGTGTTGGCTGGCAGTGATGAGGCAATCAGGGCTCTCACCTCGAAGCAGACAGAAAATGCTTTGGCATAATTGAGCCAACTGGACAGAATGAGGATGGAGAGAGCTTCAGAGGCCGAAAGGTTTTGCTCTTTTTAATGGCAAGAGCAGTAGTCAGCACAAATGGAACTCAAGAGCTTCTCTGTTACCATCATACTTTCATACCAGAAACATAGTTAGATTAAACCGACAAGGCTTTAAGATTATCTGGATTTACCCCAGATACACTGCTGTCCTCACTGAAGAGCTTGATACTCCTCCAATTGAGGATTACATGATCAAAAATAAATATTTTAAGCACTGTATGTACCCATACAATGGGTGATTTTATTGTTAGACAAGTTTTTCCAAGAATGTAGCTTTTTATTGTTTACACTCTGCTTCTTACTTTCTAGTTGAATTGTTTTAACCCTTTAACTGCCGCACCAAGAAAAAAGCAATGAAAAAATTATTTTTTTGCATTTTGTTTCCCCTTGGGTCAATAATAAACACAATCAGATATTCTTTTTTGCTTGGACTCCATAGTTTTTTAAATATTAACCTCTACCAAACGGTTGAGATGGCGATTCATGGTTAAAGTACCAAAATTCCTAAAAATACCAAAAACAGTAGAAAAGTAAAATATAACGCCAATGTATAATGAAATAAACAACAAAATATGTTTTGTGGGAATTGGATCAAGTTTTTTTTTCTTGTAGTATGCCACAAAAAATTGCTGTTTTTTATTTCAACAGACGAAAATGTTGAATCGAGCAAGAAAACTTTGCATTTCTAACTTTCATCTTGACCTCATCTGTGTTGAGGTGTAACAGCCCAATATACTCAACTTGAATTCACTTTTGATTGTATGCTAGCTGTCTTGTCGTCAAAATACTGCAGTATAGCGATTGCCATAGTGCCACGGCTACTCCGATTCTCCAGGCAGTCTCATGTTCCATTGCCCGCTCACTTGCAAACAAGACCCAGAGGTTCTTGAATTCCTGACTTATTCTAATACTTAAAAAAAACATTGCATAATACAGGAAAAAATTGCATCAATGACTTATGTCTTACCAATATTAGTCATTTGGTTGAAATCGGATTATGTTTGATAGTTATGATTTCCACATATTTAGTTACGATTTCTACATATTAATTTAAGATATTTACCAAATTCAATCGGAAAACATCCTGTTTGTTATATTCTTGGACAGGATATCAAGGCGTAGTCATGGTGGGGAGGGGTTGCAGTTCAGTGGGCTGAGGATCTCATCTCTGTTGTTTGCAGATGATGTGGTAATGATGGCATCATCGGTCTTTGACCTTCAACTCTCGTTGGATCGGTTCGCAGTCGAGTGTGAAGCGGTTGGGATGAGGATCAGCACCTCTAAATCTGAGGCCATGGTTCTCAGTAGAAACCTATGGATTGTTTACTTCAGATAGGGAATGAGTCCTTACCCCATAGTGAAGGAGTTCAAGTAGCCTACCTTTGGGTCTTGTTTGCGAGTGAGGGAACAATGAGAGTGAGATGGCCAAAGAATCGGAGCAGCAGGGGCGGTTTTGCACTCGCTTTACCACAACGTTGTGACGAAAAGAGAGCTGAGTCAGAAGGCAAAGCTCTTGATCTACCGATCGATCTTCATTCCTACTCTCACCTACGAGTGCCCAAAATGGGTTTCTTTAGGAGTGTGGCTGGTTGCTCCCTTAGAGATAGGGTGAGAAGCTCAGTCACCCTGAGATATTTGTAGTAGAGATGCTTCTCCTTTTGCAAAGAAAGTACTAGTTGAGATGGTTGGGGCAAACTGGTAAGTATGCCCCCTGGGCGCCTCCCTAGGGAGATGTTCCAGGCACGACCAAGACCCAGGACTAGATTGCGAGATTACATCTCTAAGCTGGCCTCTGAACACCTCAGGATCCCCCAGTTAGAACTGGTTAATGTGGCTAAGGAAAGGGAAGTTTGAGGTCAGATGGAGCCGTTGGCCCACCGACCCAACCCTGGATAAGTGGATGGGCAACGTATAAATGGCTGGATTTTGAAAAAATCTCAGAAAGTGACAAAAACGATGTAAATAAGAAATAATTTTAGCATATTTATGATGAAATAGCATTACATGTTTCATATTTACAGCAATGAATGATCAGAAGTATTGATTTGTATTGCACATATTACATTATAATGGCATTAGATGCACTTTGCTACATTAACCATAAAGTGCTAAATCTACCGTTTGGTTGAGGTAGTTTAGAAGAAAGTATTACACGTTTATTTAAGTCTTTTTTGTGGTATCAATTTACATAATTCTGTTCATTAGGGCGTTGGACAATATGACTTGTTGAAAAGATATACTTACCTTTCAAAATTTCACCCAAAAACTGTCAACATGTTTGGAGTGATTTTCCTGTTTATGATTTTCAAGTGTTAGGGGTCTTAAGAGGCATACCATTTAAAGACCCAGTGACATCTAGTGTTTTTCTTTAGGATAACATGTGTTAGCCGAATGGTAGAGATGGCCCAATCAGGTTTAGTTAAATTGAGCACCCCTCTCAATAAAATATAGTGACTCAAAATGTGCTCTACCAAACGGTTGAGCAGGCAGTTAAAAGATTAATACATTCCTGTATGTGAAGGAGACATGGATATTTTGCTGAATCTCTCTTTTTTTGACTGAAACCTTTTTAAAGTCATACAAGGAGTTGTAGTTTTTTCAAAACTATAAATGCAAATTTAATTTAACCCTTTAAGGTGGAATAAGCTATTCTGGAGGAGGTTAGTACATTTTATGAATACATTTTATATAGTATGATACTTTTTGTTCAAATCAGTTAATATCTCTCCACACAATCTCCTACCTGTCCGTACTGTGTGAGCACTGAAATAAAATATCTGGTGTGAATACACAGCCTAGGCTCTGTAAACGGGTATGTAAACAAAGGGGACCACTCTAGCAAGCAACATACCCATGTACAGAGCCTGGGCTGTGTAATAGCACCAAATTTTTTTCAGCACACACACACAGTACGTACAGGTTGCGGATCGTGAGGAGATATTAACTGATTTTGACAAATATTGATTTTGACAACAAGAATTCTCCAGAATGGCTGAGTCCACAGTTAAATTGAATCAGCTTGATGTAATTGCATTAACCTTACCTTTAACAACTTTTGGGAAAATCATGTATACTTCTTGCTATTGTCACACTATTGGATTTTTGTGAGGAACATAAAACAGTGCTCAGATGCATTTGATTTGCATCCATTTAATGGAACTTAATGGGCTGTGTTCAGTTGGGGGAAAAATAGAATTGGACTGTGCTTTCTGACACCCGGTGTGAGTGTATGTGTGAGTTTCTGCAGGATTTAAAAGGTTTTGATGTTTATTTTAGATTCATGCACAGTGAGGAGCACAGAGATCATTGAGGGAAATTAGGGTTTTGTGTTTTCAAATAGCAGAAGTGAACCGGAAAATTAGATTTCGGTCTTTTTCATAGAAGTGATTGATCAAGGAAGAAAAAGAACTAAACCAAGCGTGCAGGTGTTACTAGCATATTTTCAAAGTGCTTGAACATCAATGTTCATTTCTCGGTTTTGAATCATGCATTGCATTTAGGTCACTGATGTCTTTGTAGCCAAAAACCGGTCCAGTTAATCTGCATGGGGCACAGGGGAGTAGAAATCCACAAAAGGGAAAAAAGAAGAAGGTACAGCTGTGAACAGGATTCGATTTGGGCTCTCTCTCTCTCTTTGACGACTGTAGCCTCCGATGCCATGCTGCTTTTTATAACTCCCGACTTATGTTGAGCCAATGTTCAAATAGCCTTTATATTTGTCAGCCGATCCTAGCCTGTTTGAGCATTTTAAACCTGAGCGGTCACAACACATAGCGACTAGCGGGGCTGATCTGCAAAGACATCACTTGGTGTCAAGTGACGGCAACATGTCAGCTTCCACTTTTCCCCCTGTACACCTTTTCAAAGTGACGTACAACAGCGGGGATGGCAGAAAGCTGCCTGTCCTATGCTGCCATCAACTGTGTTTCCAGGACGCCGGAGCTCAGCCGAGTAAGAGTAAAACGCATGCCAGCCAAACCCATGGAATTTAAAAGTCAAAATTATACTAGCAAAAAAAAATAAAAAAATAAAGATGAGAGTGTGTCATCCTAGGTTATATTTAAATAAACCTTGGAGAACGGAAGGTAGACGCTGTGAAATAAACTGGGATGGTAGGCCTGAAGGAAAAAGGTTTTGGCAGATTAGGCTGCCATGGTATTCATCATTAAAAGTATACAGTATGATCCCTTTGCAAAACTAGTTCTGAAAACTAGGCTGTGTGTGTCTACCTTGCTGCACGGAGTGACAAGACAGAACAAAAGAAGGGGAGAAAAGTGAGACTGAAGAAGAAGAAACATGCGGAAGCTGGATTTTAATTGGCTGTTTGTTTTTCATCAGTCCCAGAAGAGAGACAATATTTACAAGTTTGATCTTTTGCCGCGTTTCTGCAAAAGTAATAAGACTGTCTGGTACAATGGGACGTGCGATGAATCGTCTGCTCTCTTCTTGCAGCAGTGGCATGCCTTTTTACAAGCTCTGTTGTATTCTTTCAAGAGCTTTGCACACCGCAAAGGTTAGAATGAAAACGTTGTGGTCCAATGAGTGAGCCTCACCTGTTGCAGCCACAGTTAACAGCATTGCGGATCCAAACAGTGAACGCATGCATTACAATTAGAATACAGAATAACTCAGCTACAGTTGTTTAGAATTTTACAAAAGAAAAAATAAACTAACACCGTGCCTCAACTAGCTTCATTTGCATTTTACTGTATAAAGAGTTGAAGGGCCATGTGGAGACAGACAACATAAATGTTAAACCAAACCAAATAAAAAACTAAAAAAATTCAGATTAAAATATCGTAGGAAAAGCCTTGCATAATAGAATAGCCAGAGAGAAAAAGCTGTGCTATAGAATTGTTGATGAGGTTTTGCAGTGTTGATGCAAATGTTTGGCCTGCTCTGACCCTTGGTTTAATCAGAATTTGAGAGATGCTGCTGTGAGCGATAAGTCCCTGTCCCCCTACCTCTGAATGTAGAGCGGTCTGAATCACACTCCACAAAGTAGCGAATTACATTTACTCGCGTTCCTGTAATTGAGTAGTTTTTTCGTGTACTTGTAATTTTTTAAGTGATTTTTAAAACCTATACTTTTACTTTTACTTTGAGTATGTTTATTTTGAAGTATTGTACTTCGCTACATTTTATATCACCTGCGTTACTGAGTAAAAAAATAGATAGAGCTGTTAAGCGGAAGTCCCTTACTTCCGGGGCATGGGGCCTATCGGCTCGAAAAATTACAACGGTAGTCAATGGAAAGAAATTTATTATTTTCTGGTCCCAGTCATGAAATGCCTTCGATTACACATATGTTTTGTATGGATTTAGATGGTATTTTTTCGTGCAAAGAATGGAACAATTTAGCGAGTAGAAGTTGGATACGGTCAGGTTTTGTGCAGAGCGCTTTTGTGGACTACAGCTCTTCGCTGCTCTTGACGCTTATGATATACGTCACCACCACTCGCACCGGCTTAGCTCCGAAACATGGCTGTGTCAATAATGCACTTTACTGCCTTCTTTCAAGGACAAGACAAAAGTCTTCAGCGTGGCGAAAACCAATACACAAGTGGACATGTGGAGAGTTTCAATTTCTCGAGTGGGGAGATTGTTGGCGTTGTCCATGCCAGCCATTAGCATTAGCATTAGCACTGTCAGTCGAGAAGTGGAGGGAATGTGTTGAGGTGACGTCACAGAGGCGACAAGACTTGTAGTTGTTCTCGTAACATTTTTTCAAAAGCCGTTAGACGAATAATCATACAACATACCGTCAAACTCTTCACATGAAAAATTATCATTTAGACCCATACAAAACATATATGTAATCCAAGGCATTTAACGACTGGGACCAGAAAATAGTAGATTACTTTCCATAGACTCGCATTCATTTTTAAATGCAGCGAACCTTTCATCCAGCCGTGCGATCGGCTCCTCCCTCACCTGTTTAGCTTTCAGCTTAACAGTGCAGAGTAGGATGGAGACGGTTCGTGTTGCCGGGAGCTTTGAAAAACTTCCAAAAGACGGCAGAAAGTCAGCCTTTGGTCGAGAAGAAAGGTAAAACTAATAGACTAAAATAATGTGCAAGATATGTTACGCGCGGACACGCAAGTCAGATGACATGCGCGACCGTGAGAGAGAGAGAGAAAAAAAGGCAAATGCGACCCAGCTTCACCTCAAAACATCACGACTAATTAGTTTACTCACTTTAAGTCGAATCCTAGTGGTCTATGACCAAGCAATAAAGGAATAAAAAACACAGGAAGTTTAAAGCTCCTCGACTCTTGCCACCACAACAGTCATCAATTAAGGACACTGTAACCTACAATGCAACTTGCTTATCCAGCCAGCCCCATGAGATATCAATAAAATATGCCCTCGCATTCCTGCTAGCAAAAGACGTGCCCTATCAACAACATATTTGCAACGGTTTATTTTGATTTTGACACTTATTTTATTTAATTATTAAAAATATGTTTTACTTAGGCTATTTGCATTGTCCTTGTTTTCAGTTCAATTAGGATATGTTTAAAGTCAAAAGTCATGGTTTCAAATGTTAAATAAGTGCATGTTGCAGTTCTTAAATCAATGAATAATTGTCTATAATAATTGTGATCACACAATGTCAATCAAAATAATCATGATTATGATTTGTCAAAATCGAGCAGCCTAACCTTGCAATTTCCATGGTTTAGATCAATTATACACAATTACATTATTAGAACTACAGCTGCAGTCTGTTTAGGTCTGTTGACCGGTTACATTCCCATTCCCCCATTAACAGACTATTTGCTCCATATTTGCTTATCTAAAGTATAATGACAGTATAAATCCATACATGTATGGTGACATGATTTGTTTAATTTGTGCACTTTAATTTGTAAAAGTGTTGCATTAATTAAACAAAACTAGTTTGAGATTTATATCCCCTTGTCTATATATATAAAGCCCTACACAGAAGAGACCCCTGCCCCCTCCCGTTGTTAAAAAGTAACTAGTAACTTGTACTTTAAGTACATTTTAAATCAGCTACTTTTTCACTTTTACTTCAGTAGATTTTTAAACCAGTACTTTTACTTTTACTTAATTAAAATTTCATCCAAGTAATCATACTTTTACTTGAGTAGAATATTTTTGTACTCTTTCCACCTCTGCCTGAAATACATTCAGCCAGCGCAGTCTCTAATTAACATGGATATGCACCGTTGCTATTTAAATACCAATGGAACCGTACTTATGTCTAGCAATGGGGGGAAAAGCAATCTGTTTATTTAGGGGGAAAAATACTTTGGTTGGATATGATTAAAAGCAGATATTTTTTCTCAGCAAAAGGTCTGTCTCGAGACCCCTGCTAAGTGGACACTATTGGGCATTTTTAACTTGAAGTAGCAACTGGCAAATATACTCCCACACATCATAGCAATGGCACACAAGAGCACCTCCAGACACCCACAAACACTGTGATGCACAGTCAGTCAAATACTTTCTGATTTAACTCAATAACACTTGACCTTCAGTGCAGTCCAAACAATAGTGCTGGAAGGCTTCCGCACACAAAGTGAGTATAAAACAATAAATATGACTATCTGGTCAGCAGGGATGACTTTGGGGTTCATGAGGCACATTGTCAATAAAACAGAGAATGTGAGCAAATGCAGGAAACTACAAGTAAAGGAAGACTCAGGTATCTCACACTTTAACATACAGTATCTCACAAAAGTGAGTACACCCCTCACATTTCTTCACATTTTTCTTTATATCTTTCCATGGGACAACACTGAATAAATGACACTTTGATACAATGTAAAGTAGTCAGTGTACAGCTTGTATAACAGTGTAAATTTACTGTCCCCTCAAAATAACTCGACACACAGCCATTAATGTCTAAACTGCTGGCAACAAAAGTGAGTACACCCCTTAGAAAAAATTTACAAATTGGGCCCAAAGTGTAAATATTTTGTGTGGCCACCATTATTTTCCAGCACTGCCTTAACCCTATTGGGCATGTAATTCACTAGAGCTTCACAGGTTGCAACTGGAACCCTCTTCCACCCATTTATGACAGCATCACAGAGCTGGTGGATATTAAAGACCTTGCGCTCCTCCACCTTCTGTTTGAGGATGCCCCAAAGATGCTCAATAGGGTTTAGGTCTGGAGACATGCTTGGCCAGGCCATAACCTTTACCCTCAGCTTTTTTAGCAAGCCACTGGTCGTCTTGGAGGTGTGTTTGGGGTCGTTATCATGTTGCAATACCACCCTGCGGCCCAGTTTACGAAGGTTGAGTGCACGTGGTCAGCGTCGTACACAGAGGTTGGCTTTGGAAAATAGACGTATGAGTGCTGCCAGCATTGCTGAAGGGCTTGAAGGGGTGGGGGGTCAACATGTCAGTGCTCAGACCATACGCCGCACTCTGCATCATACTGGTCTGCATGGCTGTCGTCCCAGAAGGAAGCCTATTCTAAAGATGATGCACAAGAAACCCCACAAAAAGTTTGCTGAAGACAAACAGACTACGGACATGGATTACTGTAACCATGTCCTGTGGTCTGATGAGACCAAAATACATTTATTTGGTTCAGATGGTGTTAAGAGTGTGGAGCGGCAAACAGGTGAGGAGTACAAAGACAAGTGTGTCTTGCCTAGAGTCAAGCATGGTGGTTGGAGTGTCATGGTCTGGGGCTGCATGAGTGCTGCCAGCACTGGGGATCTACAGTTCATTGAATTCTAACATGTACTGTGACATACTGAAGCAGAGCATGATCCCCTCCCTTCATAAACTGGGCCGCAGGGCAGTACTGCAACATGATAACGACCCCAAACACCCCTCCGAACGACCACTGGCTTGCTAAAGAAGCTGAGGGTAAAGGTTATGGACTGGCCAAGCATGTCTCCAGTCTTAAACCCTATTGAGCATCTTTGGGGCATCCTCAAACGGGAGATGGAGGAGCGCAAGGACTCTAATATCCACCAGCTCCTTGATGTCGTCATGAATGGGTAGAAGAGGGTTCCAGTTGCAACCTCTGAATGTAGAGCTAGTGAACTACATGCCCATGAGGGTTAAGGTAGTGCTAGAAAATAATGATGGCTAAACTAAATATTGACACTTTGGGCCCAATTTGGACATTTTTTCTTAGGGGTGTACTCACTTTTGTTGCCAACAGTTTAGACATTAATGGCTGTGTGTCGAGTTATTTTGAGGGGACAGTAAATTTACACTGTTATACAAGCTGTACACTGACTACTTGACATTGTATCAAAGTGTAATTTATTCAGTGTTGTCGCATGGAAAGATATAATGAAATATTTGAAGAAATGTGAGGGGTGTACTCACTTTTGTGAGATACTGTATATAAATAATATATCTTCATGAAGCTTTGCCTGTTGATTACGTAGGCTACTTTAAAACAATAATTCAGACAATTACCAACATATGAACAAATCCTTCTGTATTATCTTCAGGATAGTGCTTAGAATGATGTAAGTGCTTTAGAAGTTGAGATTTGTTGTATTGAAAAAACACATTTTGAGATAATGGCTGTTGTAGATTGTTATATAGGAGAAATACAGACACAAACAGAAAAGTATAGTAAAAGAAACACCTTAAATGTACATTAAAGACCTTTGATTTATACTGTACTAAATATTATGTGGGTGTTATGGAAGCAAAACAGCCAAAAATCCAAAAATGTACCAGTGTTTGACCAAACAATGTTTTTTGCCTGCAGTGTCTTGCCCTAAACAGCCACCTATTAGACACAGTTAACAGCCACACACGTACGCATGCACCCAGTAGCACCCAGGTAATCGGAAAGTTAGGCTTTGAAGAAGACACAGCTGTTCCTCTCACCATCCAACAGAAGGGGACTTGATGGCAGCCTGGAGGAAGCGTGGATACTAGAGTTAATCTTGCACGCTCCCACAGCATAAAAAGCTTTTCCTCAGGGCAACTCTACCTCAACTTCCCACTCTCCCCTCCGGTGCTACATATTTCAGCCTTCCTACCTAAGTACAAACTGGGCATCACTTCAGGCAGGACTCTCGCTTTAGATCCAAGTGTATGCCTCTGTCTCACAGAAGTTTTATGCTTGTTTCCCTTTGGCGACGTGAGAGTGAATATAATGTGCTAAAGAAACGAAAATATATGCCACACACTGCGAGAGACCAGACAATGATTTGTATTCGTTATGTGTAGCACTTAATGCATTTTACAGAATTCAGCTCAGAGAAATAATTATTGTTGAGCTGTTTAAAATTAAAGTAAATCCGTACGCCTGAACTGAAAATAAGTTATTTTGGTCATGGGCTGCTGACATTCAGCGTTCTTTGCCTGGTACCATGTTAAATGTTGAATGCAGGTGTGCATGGATAACATTTTACTTCAGCTAGTAAAACCTTTTCCATCCGTGCTCCACTGCAATGTGACTGTTGTGCGGCTTTTTTAATTTAGATCTCCGCAAAATAAAAGCTAACATCATAAAATCCAATTACATAATTAGCTTCAAGAACCGGAAATGTTTTGAAATCGGTGAGAACCAAAATGCCTTGGGCAAAAACATATTATCCGGATAATTATTTTACTGGTATACACAACTACTTACTATTCTGAAAATAAATGTTGATAAAGACAATACACAAACAATGTGCCAGCATAGATTTTGTGAGGGCACGGGTATAGAGAAAGGGATTGAAGTAGATTTAAAGATGTCTGGGCAATTTGCCTGTTGGAACCATCAATGAAGACATGTTGGTCATAGTGTTGGGTGCAGCCAGATATCAGCGCTGAGCTTGCCACACCCTCAGAGAGCTCCAGGGCATGCGTCAGGTGTGATCACACGCTGCTATCTACTACCACAGCCCACTGGGAGCATGAGAGCAGAGTGAGCAGGGGGCGATGGTGGCAAAAAAAGGAACTCGCATTCAGGCCTGTGTGTGCACTGCCTCTCTAAGCCGCTTTGGTCTGCAGTTTTGCACTTTTTTCAAAGGGCTGGCTCGTGCCACAGATGCTAAGCTTGCCACTGTCAAGAACAGCAGGCAGCCAAGGGATATACATGCTGTAGCGGGAGGCAGGGAGACAGACAGACAGACAGACAGACAGACAGACACACACAAAGACACACACACACACACACACACACACAGACAGACAGACAGACACACACACACACACACACACACACACACACACACACACACACACAGACAGATGTAGGTACGAAGGGCATGAACGAAAGATCAGAAAGAACCACCATTAGCTAAGGGGCATCGGTGTGCCTATGATCCACTGAGGAGCAGATAGATATACAAATAGAAGACACACACACATACACTCCTACACTGCCAACAGTGGACTCTCGGTCTATGCACATAACCAAGTGTGGACCTCTATTTCTGGTCATTTACAAAAAACACAATTAAGGTCTTTTGTCAGACTATTATATATAAATGTTCTATTTTAATTTGTTTTAAGAAGTTGGCAAATGGGGACATTAATCCTTGAGCGATAACTACATGTCAAAGAGGGGACACTATTCACTGCAGCAGTGGTTTAACAAAGCCAAAGTCCACTGTGAGGCAGGTACGCAAGTGCACATACACACACACACGCGATCATTTCACCCTTGTGGCAAAATCTTCCTATGTTCTTTATTTGGTTTCAAATCAGTGCCTCAGCATCTAGCGTGCATATAGGGAAGGGAAACGAGCAGCGGGTCTTGCTCTCTCCCAGTGTTCTTTCTGTCCACATCGCTCACATTTTCTGAACTTTGCTCCCAATGTCTTTTCTCTCTACTGTTGCTGATCAGATTGGGGAAAAAACACACACAAAAACAGTCTCGTTCTTATTTTATCTGAGAGTAGCTCACTTCCTCCTCTTTATCTTTGTGTTTGCAGCGTACAAGGCTGTAATCTCAACCGCTTCTCTCAAAGGTTTAGACATGCCGAGTGTTGAGGGCCTTTGCATAGAAAAACACTGGGGATAAGAAGAAAGAGACCCCGGTGTGGACTCCAGGGGAAGATATTGGATACCAAATTTAACAGAAAGTTGAAGACAACAGCTGAGTGATAACCCAGACATAAACCTTAATCTTGTTAATTTCCAGGTACTGTACCTCTGCCTTCACAACAACACTGAATCATCTCAGAGAAGCCTCCAGCAGCTCTCTGCCTGCAAATCAATCCTGGAGGCCAGACAATATCATAGGCAAGAAATTGAGATCCTGACACACAGTTTCATTTTACCACTGCATCTTCTTCACAATGTCACCAGCACAGGATGCCAGACAATGTGAAAAGGAGGATACTTCGGTTATTCTAGTGTCAAGGAGAACACTATTACAAAAGAAAAAGCTGGCAAAAAAGCTATTCTCTGCTAGACTGAAAACACTTGGGCTTCCCTGCTGTTTGCTCACAGGGCCAAGAGCGGTGGAATGATATCAGCCCTTTTGAAATTCAGCAAAAAAAAAAACTGGGGACATTGCTTTTGATCAACCTTTAACATCCTTATATCTCCCAAGCTGACTGAGCAATACCGTTTCATTCCTTTCTCTGGACATCAACCTGGATGTCAGTTCACCAGATGACTGCAGCCCTTTGTACTGTCTCCCTTACTGTACACTTAATATATGAGAGACTGCTGGGGCAAGTTACAAGAGCAGACATATTGCTACGATCACAGATGACTCTGAATTTTTTAACCCTTCTGTTTGAACGATTGTTGACACGTTTTCTCTGTAGTAAAATGTAATTGCTTTAATCCGATTGTCACGAGGTTCAATAGCTTTGTACATAGAGCCTCTGAATGCAGAACATTCATTTTGAACTTTGTATGTTTTATGGAACTTTTGTACACCCATGGTGTTCCCGGGCTAATACTGTATGACCAGCTATAAGAAATTAATTGGTGTAACAGAACATATTTTTTTGCCACTATTTAAACATATTAAACTTTGGCACAATGTGATAAGTAGCACAAAAAAATCCAAACATTATGATTTTTTTTTATACTTGTTGTATGAGCTCATGTCAATAAGACCTACAGGCCATAAATAGCGAAAAGGTGTTGCAAAACAACTTGCAATAATCACAAGAACTTAAAGTGGTAAAAATATGTAACACAACATTAAATTATATTATATGTATTATTAAAGATTAATAATTAGCTACTTGAAGCAGATAATGTTGAACAGGAACACTCAAGTAGCAAGTTATATGCAAATGAACACAACTGGAGGGTTAAACACCAATGACAAAGCAAAATACTGCAGTCAATGGCCATCAATCAGTAACAATGTACAGCTTGGGGATAGTATTGATAACAGATTTACCTTTGAAGCTAACGCTAGGCTCAACTGTGCGTAAAAGAACAGAGACTGACTGGCTCATTAGATGTAGTGTACATCTAATGACTCAAGTCTAAAATTAGCTCATTACAGTGCATTTCCAGTCCCTTCAGAAGCAGTAATTATTATACAAGGTGCTGTCATGGGTCTAGTTGGTTTGCTTAATGCTCATTTCTCATTTGAGCATTTAAAGATCCTCAGTGGAGAACCCCTACTGCTTCCAGAGCGACTGGATTTAAAAGCTAAACGGCTAACATCCGTTTCAATAATGATTATTTTTCTACATATATCAAAGTCTAATTGTGGGCATAAGGGGACTGTTTAACTGAATCAGTTAATGGGTAGACTGTCAGGTACGGAACATCATTAATGTGAGTTTGAGTGAATAAGATGGACTGACAATGTCAAGTGACAAACCAGTGTCTGTGATCTGTCCTGGGGCTATTACAAATATAACATTATAATAGACCCCCCCCCCCCCACACACACACACACACACACCACTACTGCACAAGTTAAAAAGTGTGCCGGCTTCAGAGGATGATGCCTCATCAACAAAAAAAAAGCTGAGGAAGAAATTGTGGCTGAACACATTTGCTGACTGACAGGTTTTTCTCTTGGTAGTGTTAAAACACTATGGTAAGAATGCTTAGCACCAAAGACACAGCCAAAAATACTTGACAGTACTAACTCCAAGTCAGCATCCGGCTCGATTGGGATATTCACTGGCTCAGATTTTGCTCTTTGGAATGCAGCCCAGCTAAAGGAGGTGTCAGCGATTCTGGATAACTCAAAATCAGTGATTATCTCCTCACTATCCGCTACCTGTCCATACTGTGTGCGCACTAGCCTAGGCTGTGTTAATACACAGCCTAGGCTCTTTAAATTGGTATGTAACCAAATGGTATGCAAACAAAGAGGGCCCACCAGTTTGCAGAGCCTAGGTTGTGTATCTACACTGTTTTTTTTTTCATGGCACACACAGTACTGACAGGTAGCGGATCATGAGGAGATAATCACTGATTTTGACAAAAAGTGATTTGACAATAAGCATTCTCCAGAATTGCTGACTCCAACTCTAAACATCATGCACATGTTGGAAACAGAGCAGGATTTCATAAGTTTCTGAAATGTTTTGAAGCATATAGGTGCATTTGAATATTCCACCACCAGAGCTTCAGTTAAGAACTAAGCGGCAAAATGAATGTATATCCAATCATAAAGGAAGGTGACAGACCCTCGATACACACATTCTGGCTACTGTGCCAGCATACAGCCAGTTGGTGTGGGTTTAGGCTTAATGCCGAGAAATTATTCTCCGAGCTGCACTAGACTGCAAGAAGGTGTTTCTTCTATAGTTACACAGACGTGAACATCATTTATCTTTTGCATTTTACCATTTCCGACCTGCCTTTTCATTTGACCTTACTTACCGATTCTTATGTTTGATGTGTGACTTGTGGTTACCCATGGAATCCTTCTTTGCATAGAAGCACAGACTTAGCCAGCCTTATTCCTACTACATCACTACTATGACACCACTTTGATGTTGTGAACTGAAATTATGTCTCCTAAAGGAATTCCCCACACACACCGCTACTCATATACATTTGCAGTTTTTCGGGCAAGGGTTTCTCCAGATAAAACCTCTCAGAGATGTGTCCCTACAAACCTGTCTTTTGTGTCTTTCTTCACCAGGTGCATCTGAACACCTGTTAACAGTGTAACAAGTATCTACAGGTTCATATCCGAAGCCAATTGAATTAGCATGTATAAGTAAGCGGCAACGGTTGAAGCAATGTTTTGGCATGGTACCTAACAGGAGCAGCTGGAGAGGATTTAAGATCTAGAGTGAGAGAGGGAGCATCTCTCATACTGGAGGAGTCTATGGTCTTGAGTGTTGCTCATGCGAGAGCAGTGATGCTAATTATCAACTCTGTTCTATTCCTGACTAATTTGAGATAAAACTGGGTAAGCATGTGCACTGAAATTATGAGATAGACAGTGTTCCTATGGATAATTCAAACTTAGCTTATAACACATGGAATATTTTGGACAACTCCTATTTCATCGTGCTCCACATTGTCTCATATATGCTATTTATTATTCAGATGTGCACACTGCGTATATTTCATGTGGCCCCCTATCGGCTCTCAAAATGCCAAAATGAACCAGATTCTTTGTCCTGAAGTACAGCACATTATTTCCCACAGTTTCCAATTAGTTTCGCTTGATGCTTCAAAACAACGTTCTATTAATAAGTGCTCCACCCCCATGCTTAAATCATTTAATACAGCTCTTGCTTAAATAACAGCACCCCCTGTTATATTCTTTGCTGCAGTTATAAAAGTCAAAATATGTTGGAGGGTAGGTTGGAAAAAGGCAATCTATTCTATTTGAATCCTCATTGGTGTGTACTGTATGTATCACATAACCCAATGGTATGACCCGATACTTCCTCTGTGCAGCATCTCAAGTGCCACATTTTATTTCCTTATTTTTTTTTTTGTGAAGGGTTCTTGTCCCAGTATCTTGTGAGTCAAAGGCTTTAAAGCAGCTAAGGAGATTATAGCGTACGCTGCCTTGAGCCTCTAGTCTAAAACCTCAGTCTGTTTCCACCAAAATAATTCAGACAAAGATGGTGTCGCTCTAATGATATCACAACACTAAAAGAGGTAACAGAGATCTAAATCAAAAGACAAGACAAAAACAGCATTACAGCAGATGCTTTCCAATGTTTTATAAATGCAATATATTATTGATGAACACATTAACGTGGTAAACAACAAAAATGGCCTCTGGGCCTAACATGGAGCACACTATGAACGTGGTAATGAAGCTAAATAGTCTCATTTGGACAATCTCATAACACCAGGGTCATAATTCCCCCTTCAGCCATAATCCAATCAGCGGCGTCTGTGCTATTACATGTGAATTGTGGGTATGATGGAGCGCTCCCCTTGGCTTAATCAATGTAATATTAATGTGTGAGATTCATAAATCATATTCGATGAGAAGTGTACACAGCGGGTACATGTCTTATTATCAGATGAATATTTGACTGAACTGACAGAAACTGGTCCAGTGTCCCCCTTGGCGATGCAATCAGACCGCATGTTAACGATGGCAAGTACATTCAGCGCACAGCACACAGTGATTTTACAGATACGTTCTCTTCCTCTTCCCCGCTGTGTTAGTGCAAATGAAGGGTCAGACTTCATTACATGCATGACTCACGCATGGTTCTCCCCAGGGCTGCCAAGTTTCACCAAAAGTTTGGAGTGAGATTTTTTGGCCGAGGGACCCAAAACCGTGTCCTCTTTCCCACCCAATCATTTTTGCTAGTGTCCTGCAAGTTTACATATTGTTCATAATAAATCAGAAATAAAAGACAATTGGAAAATGTGATCAAAAATCTTATTAAAATAAACGAATTCATGAATTGCAAAGTCGTAGGACAGGTTTTAATTAAACATTGGGTGTGGACATATTGTAAGTGGGGGTCTGGGGTTCCCCCCAGAAAATGTTGAGCATTAAACACTTAATTTCCTGCATTCTGGTGAATTTTTATGAAGCAATGTGTGCCTTTTCTGCATTAATTTTTATGTAAAGTAAAAGAGAACATTCATGGTTTCGCTGACACAAATTTAATTGAATAGCCTACAATGCATGTGTAGTGCTTTCAAATATCTCCTATTGTTAAAACATTTGGTTAAACTGTAATAAAGGTAATTATTCTATATGTATTCAACATTGTATGGGTTATCCAATTATCCAATTTCAATTCACCATTATTATATTAAATCTATGACACTTGATGTCTTCTCAGAACATATTTTTCCCACAGTAACCTCTAAGCTTAGTTACTCAATACATTCATTCAATTAATGTTGACAACATTTTAGAACAAAAATGTGTTGGTGTGTCAACCAGCCCAATAACATAATGCAAAACAAGCTTGAATATATCAAGTGAAGTGACTGATTTGAATTAAGGTGTTTTTACCTCTTTGTTCATTTAATACCGGCGTCCTTGTTGTCATTAATTTTCCATATAATTTGAACAAAGGGCGGGACTGGGAGGCGGCGGGCTTTTATTAGTTTTGTAGTGTAACGCAGGGGGGCGTGGCCGTGGTGGTTTGCCAAGTGGCTGCTGCGGCTACGGGCTGCACACGGCCATGGACCTATAAAGAAACCGCGCGTGCAGAAAGCATGGCAGAAAGAGGATGTCACGGAACTCAGTCGGTTTAGCTTTTCAAAATAAGACTTTCAAAGTAAAAGTACAAAAATATATATAGGGGAAGGTGGGGTGATTTGTGCAACTTTTTACTCAAAGTGATTTTAAAGTGAGGCCTTGACAGTTATGTCTCCAACTCAAATATGTACATATATTTCAGGATGTTGTGCATCCCTGGCAATAAAAACTTTGGATCTGGAATAAACTGTTTAAGAAATATAGCTTTCGGAAAAAAAGTTGTCTTGTCGCACAAATCACCCCACGTAGTGGGGTGATTTGTGCGTCATTGTGTCACAATGACAAAGTCACCATCATCATCTTTCTGGCCATCTGAACTCTCATCAGTGGTGTCGTTAAGTGGAATTGAGATGTCACTCTCTCCTGAGCTACTGTAGACTATCACTTTCTTTTGGTGACCAGCGTATACAGCCATGCCACTGGCACAACTCTCAGAAATGTACTTTGCACTAGTTGCTCCGTGCTTGTGGAACCAACTGCCACCTGACAAATGTGATTCCCCCTACATTTCTGCCTTTAAATCAAGGCTCAAAACCCATATGTACACCCTGGTGTTTCCTCCCCATTAACCTCTGCACTACTTACTTACCTCTGCACTACTATCTGTGTTTATGTGGATGTATGGGCTTTACGTCTTTTATTTTGGTTATTGTTATTTTACCTTCATTGTTTACCTACTGAATGCACTATGTACAGCACTTTGGACAGTGCAAACTGTCATAAATGTGCTTTTATAAATACATTTTACTTACTTACTTACTTATAACTCACCCAGGCCCTTGCGCACAAATCACCCCATCCCCAGAATTTTGGATAATAGGCATGATGCAGCAATTTAGGGTTGACATTGTGCTAACTATATAGACTCAAAGTGTAGCATACCAAAGCACTAAAACATGTGTCAAATGTTTTCAAACGTGTCTATAATTGTTCAGACACAATAATCAAAAAACCTTGATCATGGAAATTTTACTTTGAAAGGCAAAACACAGTTTTTTGAGCTTAAATGTGCTTATATCTTATTCCTTGTGTCTCCCTTCTTTACAGGATGAGTCAAATGGATGGCTCTTCTTAAATATGTGGTCACATTTCCAATTTCTTCCACGGTTTTCTAGAAACAAGGGGTTTTGCAACTTCCAAAATGCACAAATCACCCCACCTTCCCCTATATATTACGGGGATTCATTTCTCTGCGTGAGAAATTGGAGGTGTGGCGTGTGAGCGTGTGAACTGGTTGATATGCGTGTGTCTCACGGCCAAAGCGTGAGACTTGGCCGCTCTGGTTCTCCCCTAAATGATGACTATCCATCACTCCCCAAAAGAATAAGCAGTTACTGTACCAGCAGTTAAACTAATGGACGTCTTAGGAGCAATCATACGTTTATTGAGTGTAAAATCCGTTTCACAGTGTGTCGCTAAAATGTCCCGTGCCCTGAAGGGAGAATTTCCACCTTGACCTTTTTTATTCCGTGTCTAAGCCTCCAAGCTGCCACCGTGTCTCCAGAGTGATATTCATACCCACGCTGCATTTCAGAGGTTGTGAAAACCATGCGAGAGCAACTTGCTTTTTATTAGCCATTCCTGTGGGCACAATTTACAAGCCATATTCTAGGCAGCTTCGAAACAAAAGAACTGTAATGAGCTCATACTAGAACAAATGGGAAGAAGGTAATGGCTGCGCGGGCCAGGCAGCACGCGTTTAACTATCATCCCTTTTAATGGGAGATGAATTGTTCTTTTAATGGAATGTGGAAAGTAATTGATCTTAGTGTAAACAAAGGGGCTGCGCCGCTGGTTAGGGTCAGGGGCAGTTGTCTGAAAACCCGAAGACATTTTGCTGTTCAGTTAAAGTTAAAGGAGCTTGGGGCAAGAAAAGAAGTGCTGAATTGCAAGAATCTGCGCCTGTGTTATGAGAGCCTTTGTCTTTTACCCTTGAAGCGAAAGCAGTCATTTCTAGCTACACTTTGACCTTTTCTCTGCCTTTTAAAAAACCCAATGGTGCAGAAAGCCAGCTCCCATAATGCAATTTGAGACAGACATTTCACACACAGCCAGAACATAATGTTACTATAATCACATCTGGTTCTGCAGAGCTCTCAAATGTGTCTGTGATAGTGTCTTTCGGGGGCGCTAGACTGAATAATGTTTAGATACTGCGGTCACATTAGCTGCCACCATGTATTCGAACATTGGCATGTCCAAAAAAAATTATTCCATTTACTTTGTTTCTTAGTTGGAAAATGTGAGAGTTTTTATACAGCTTACAGGGGAATCACAGGTTGTTAGCTCTGCAGGTTTGCCGTTAAAGTCCCAAATGGTTGACGTGGGAATTTAGCAAATTTAATAGAAATCAGCTCCTGGGGTGTGTTCATACAAAATGGAGAATGGAAGTTAAATGGAATTAGATCCAGTGGTTACCTCTTGCATAGATGCATAGAGTTGCGCTTGGTTGGTAATGAAAAAGCACTCGGTTGTAATACATTCCCCTATAAAATGTATTTCATTATTTGTTTCACCTTGAACCATGCACTGCTACTGCTGTAAATCAGGAATTTATTTCCACCCGTGTGTGTAGGAACAGGGATAAATGGGGTCAACATTCTGGTAGAAAGTGGGATTAAACGCGGGTCATTTCTCCTCTCATCACCGCTCGTTAGGGGACTGAACACATGAGAGGCAGACTGGGGAACGGTCATTTGAAAATATCCAAAGTGTTTCTTAACTACCTCAAATTGCAATCAGGCGAAATCATCCTTCAGGAGAGGCATCAAATGATTGGCCCTCCTCAGTATCATCTGAAGCTCAACTGGCAACCCACTACAAAAGGCCTTTTCATGCTGAAAGAATACCAACTCTTTGTCAGTCTATGATTGTTTCCCTCACTGTGCTTTGTTTGCTATGAATAAGCAAAGGGACGACGACTGCAAAAAGCAGGATCATTATAATCTTGGCTTTTCTTCAGTTCACAAGGTTTTCTCTCATAATTAGAATCTTGAAAGAGCATCAGTTGTTCTCTTCTCAACAATGCAAATCAAAATTTTTAAGAAAATGTTTACGCAGCCAATCATGTGTCAACATTGTTGTCATTTATTTAAAAAGACAATCTGCCCGTTGGACTTGGTGATATTTCAATCCAAAAAACATAAAAAAGAAGTACTAAAAATACTGTTGAAATGTGCTGTTGTTCCTTTTTTTAAATATATTTGTTTTTGTCTTCACTGACTCTTGACAGAGTGGTTGTAGACAGCGTTAACTTGTCTTTGTACGTGATGAATTAAAAATAAAGCAGGAACTCTTTGAATACAATTAAAACCATTGAGACTAAGTGACACTGGACACTGATTGGCAGGTAGCTAGCACCTCGCTCCGCTCTCACAGCCAGACTGATGAAAGTGGGATTTGTTTGGATGACATTTAGCCCCGTTGGGCTGACACTTCAACACAATCAAATCTGACAGTTGCATCGCTAGCTAATTTAATCATTCCCTCTTGTCAACAACACCTATCCTAGTGATTGAACCTGAGAAAAATTTAGAAAATGAATGTATTTTTTTCCATCAAAGATCATTGTTAAATTAGGATTTGCCAAAACACACGTCCAGCACTAAACCAAACCACTTCCCCTTTTCCTCAAACAATCAAATGAGGGTTTTACTGTCTTTCTGCTACATTACTGAGACACAGTTATGAGATTAAGTGGGCTTGAGAAAAGGCTATAATTGAGGCCATGATGGCAGAGTGTGAAACCAAGTCCAACACTCAAAATGACTTCCAGACTGTGGCAATAGTATCTGGAAACAAAGGAAGGGACTCCCATTGTCTGTTGACTGCTGGACAGAAAACTAACTGGACATCCAAATCTGCATGTTACTGTGATAATTGTCTCTCTCAACACTGAGAATAAAATGGATTGTCAGAGGATTAGTAGCCCTATTACTGATCACATATCCCACCTCTTATTAAATGAGGATCTGCCACTGTGGCATAGTTCCCAGCCTGCTCTGAACATGACAGGGGCCTCCTCGGGCACCAAGCCAGCAGAGTAATATTGTTTGGTATGGGGACATAGGGAGGGCATGTCTTACCTGTAACAATCAATTTAATTAAAATCACCCCCCTGGATTCCATTTGACAAAACCGGTGTTTATTAATAGCATTGCGCTTGCTCTCACACTTTACGGAGCATATAGGTCAAAATGAAGTCTCTAGTTGCCAACACATTCCCCAGAGGTGTAGGCCTATGTGCTGCACACATTTTGTGATGTGTCTCTGCTAACGACACACCTTCTTAAAGCCCCACACGGACCTGCCAGGAAAGTATATCAGTGGTTAAACCGACACACTTTCCTAACCTGAGTGATTGGCTGTTTTAATTTGGAACATTCTGCTTTGTCATGACAGTGGGGAATGAATGCGGGCCCATTAGATCACAGGCTGGGTTTCATGAGTGTGTGCACATCTGCCTCTACTGTTGTTGTGGTGTGTGTGTGTGTGTATGCCTCATTTGTAAGCATTTGTTTGTGTGCGTGTGCAGGTGTGTGTCCAAGCATTGCAGAGGGAAGAGAAACGCCTTTCCCTCCGGTAAGCTTTCACACTGACATCAAAGCCATGCAAATAGAATCGGTGCGCTGGCTTGGTATTGATTTGGTCCCTCAACGAGGGAAATATTTTGTGTTTGTCTCAGTGTGTAAGTATGCGTGTCTGTGCTTGTGTGTGTGTGTGTGTGTATGTGTGTGTGTGTGTGTGTATGTGGTTGCAGTGTTTGTAAGCCTTGTCTCCACTTGAGGCGAGTGTGTGCCGATCTACATGGGAGCCCGAGCTAACTTAATGATGTCTAAAGGTCATGCAAGCCTTAGCAGACACGCACGCTGCCCACCGCGGACGCACAGCAAACTGTTAAGCATGGCCTCCATCTTCATGTCTGCTCAGGGAAGGTGAAAAAACTAAATGAAGAAAAACATTTGTTAGTGTCTGAAAAGATTTTGGATGTAAGAATAAGTAATGCATTGGAAAACATTGAAAACAAGCTCACTCTTTGACTCTTTTCATTCACTGGGCAGAACTATGTTTGCTGGAAATGAACATATTGGACATTTTAGCAGCATGCCCCAAATGACAAACCCCATCTTCTTCTGACACAAACATGCTTTCCATTGTAATGTATTGGAATAAATGCTCAGCTATTTTCCTATGTGTCTCTTTTTTTCCCCAGACCGATTCAGTCGCTGCATATTGGATAAGCACTCCCAGCGATGTGGAAAATATTAATTTTTGATATTGATTTTCGTAGGTGGGAAGAGATTTTGTTCTTGCCAAAGAATAAAGAATGCGGGCCTCGAGATAACGAGGTGGTATAACTTTGTTAGCGTCACACAGTGAGTTGCTCAGAGTTGTAGAGAGGAAACGGTGAGAGGGTGTGCTGATTTAATTTTTTGACAGCCTTTGACTGTGTAGGCGAGAGCGGCTTAGGTGAGCAGCCTGAGGTGTGTGTGTGTGTGTGTGTGTGTGTGTGTGTGTGTGTGTGCAGCTGTGGGGAGGGAGGAAAGCTCATGAGACTTTAGCAGCATGAGTTCAGGGAATCTGGTCTATTTTGGACACATCTTACTTCTGGATTGCTCCATAAAAGGCATACAAAGAGGGCATTTGTGTTCCTTTGCAGTTGAATATATACATTATGCAGTAACTGCCATGTACTACTCAGTCTAGAAAGTATTTCTATAATAAACAGAGCCAAAATTCAATCACATTTTGCTGCAACTGTAACGTAAAACCAACATCATTTCTACTGTCAACACCTGCCTGCATGCTTGACACTTCTCTCATAATGATTACCCTCAAATTCTGTGGACAACTTTTGGTATTTGGAATCATTTGACCTTTAAGAGAATTCAAAAGCCATTTCAACGCATTTCAGTTTATCAGCGCTCTCACAGGTTGAGAACATCCTGTGCATGTGTCCAGCCAAAGAATAGGAAATAATGATATTCTTGATAGGATTTATCTTCAATTTCCTCATTTCCAAACGCTGTCTGGCTGGAGGGGCAGAGAAAAGAACCCGCCAGGACGTTTGATCCTCTGCAATAAGTGGAAATCCAGATGAAATAGAGTGTCGTCAGCATACACACGCATGCACTCAGTATATACGCAGACGCCAACATACATGCTAGTTCAGTTAAAATACTTTCAAAGTGGTTTGCTGTCATTTAGTCCCCATGTGTTCTTGGGGGCCACATTTAGCGGACATATGGCTACATATGGCCGCTGTGAGCAAGCCATGTTAAGAGGATATGACATGGTATACGAATCAGATATGTGCAAGATCCCTGAAGCTGCAGGTAAATGCAGGAGCAAGGCCATTACATTATTACCAGTATTATTCATGGGCTGAAGAGTGATCATTATAATCACACTTATATTTGGATGAATTACAGGTAATTGAGTTGTGCTCTCACTGTGCAGTGACTTTAACAATCTCTTTAGCACACCGTCTGTTCTCCACTCCTTTTACATTCTGGGAAACAGTCCAGTCATATTTAATGTGAATTTTAGCTCCCACAGAAGAACTGTTGGCCATGTATCATTTAAGATGATTTGCCTTTTAGCATTAGAGCTGCTACACATTTCATTTGTCAGCTGTGGGTTGATGCTGACAATCATTCAACATAGTTGTCTATGGGGACAGAATCTGGTGTGTACTGCATGTCAATATTACTTAATAGGTACCAATGCATTCCACTGTAAGCGATATCATCAAACCCTTGGCAGTCCATTCATTCCATTTAGAGTAGGGAGGTGAGAGCTAAACTCATGGTGTGTGAAACAGTCAACAGGCTTAATAAATGATCATGGTTTAAAGCTGCCCTAATCAATGTTTTTATAGAAACAATAAATCAAATGATTATGTGTAATGTGAAGGGTGTTTCCTGTTTTGACAAGCCCACAAATAAAATGATCACCATAATCTGGAGTTCCCCCAGCAGCTCCACATAGTACTTTGGCTTCATTCAGTTCATGGTTTTGGATTTATGGCACGTAACTTTACTGCTTTGCTCCAGTGTCACGTCTTGTTAGCGCTAATTCCTCTAGCAGCATGACGCTATTTCCAGCAAAAAAAGGTCAGATGAACCCAATCTACTCCTATGCCTGCCTGGCAACAATGGTAAACAGAAGACTAATCATTAGCAACCAGGTAATGACCACAGCAAGCAAAGAACATTGTTTGTTTTTTCAATATTGTGAACCAAAAATCTCAACTTCTCAATTTATAAAATGAAAAATGGCTGTCCCAAAAAAATCCATCTAAAAGCCATTAGAAGGGTGCAACACATTGAAACACAATTATTATAACTGAAATTAAGACTTAAGTGTCACAAACTTAGAATACCGGTACTCACATGTACAAAACTCATTGTACTTTTTGTGCACTTTGCACCTACTATGTCCATCGCAGTCGGCAAGATGCATATTACTTATTCAAAGTCTCCCAATGATCTACAAGATATATTGGAGAGCCTTGAGGAAGGAACATTTTAGATAACAGCTGCATACATTATTTTTATCAACGACAGTACCGTCTGAAAAAAGTGTTTATGCTTGCTGTTGGATAATGCTACCTCATTAGTGCTCGTCAGACACTGAAACTGCACTAACTCATTAAGCTGATGTGATATTATGATGGTTTAAAGTACAGAAACAGTAAACACAAAAACATTCTGTTATTGCAAGACAGCCCCACACAGAAGGAAGTGCAACCCATCAGGTTGAGGCTTGTTGAATGCCTTATAAGTGTACCAGCAATCCAGTCGAGACAGTCTGCTCTTTGATTGCTCCGTCAATCCTATTTGCATTTCAAGTCCCCACTAGTTTACACAGAGACAAATAAATCCATCCCTATCGGAGCATGATAATGTGAGCTCACATTGACTCAGCTAAGGTCAGATCATTGAGAGTTTATGATTATCACTGTGGTTATGTCATGCAGAGCAGCCTGACATTACTTTGATTGCATCCAGCCTTCAGGTCTTGAGAATTTTTCTCTAGATGGATTTGTGAGAAAGATATAAGGAATAAGAGAAATACTGCAGGGAGCAATATGACCGCAGTTGGTGACAGACAGGAAATGATTAATTTAACTTGTAGCGGGCTGGCAAAAAAAAACAATCAAGACAATCTCCTCCATCTGCAATCTCTGTGGCAAGATTGCGTGAAAATTGGAATATTAATGGTAAGTTCTGCAAAGCATGGACATAGTTTAAAGCAATTATTCTGATAATCATAATCAATGTATTGTCCCTGTTCTGGAGAGGCTAATATACGGCCCTCTATCAGACCCAGACACAAACACACATACAGTGCACTGCTAGATTGTTTTATTTTTTTATGGACTGTAAGCAGAGGCCATATATCACTGAATTGCACAGCTGTCCTCTGCCGCACCAGTAAATTGATGCTAATGCAATTAGCTATGTTGCCTTCATCTCAACTCCACTATGAAATCTACTGGGAGGGAGCGGCAATGTGCATGTGCGTTTGTGTTTGTGTTTGTGTTTGTGTTTGTGTGTGTGTGTGAGAGAGAGAAAGAGAGAGTGCTCATGTGTGTGTGTGTGGGAGGAAACGAAAATCTAGAGGAAAAAAGAACAGACCTCCTGATCTAATTAGGAGGAAAGGCGTTAGCGGGAAATGGGTTCGGAACACAGTCAAACTGCCCATATTTCAGGGAGCGCACCATACATTTTCCCTGACATGAATATTGCAACACTGAGATCCATCCGGGCAGCAATAATCAAAGTAAGTCTGAGAGCTGTGTAAATAAGTATAGCAATAAGTCAGTGAAGACAACTCACCAAATATTACACGGAGAATTTGCATTTTTTTGTGTGTATTTTAGGCTTGTTAGCAGCTTCCTATGTCCTGCAGTGTTACACAATCTCCCAACTTCAAAACATGAGTTATAACAAAGCACATGTATAGAAACTATAGATAACTATGGGCTGTCTGGCAGATAAAAAAACAAGTCTATTCATCATGGTGTGTGAAAATGTGAGAATGGGAATGTAATTGTGTCAGAAGGCGAGTGAGAGAGACAGTGGAGTGCACACACAATGAAGGAGAGAGAGAGAGAGAGAGAGAGAGAGAGAGAGAGAGAGAGAGAGAGAGAGAGAGAGAGAGAGAGAGAGAGAGAGAGAGAGAGAGAGAGAGAAAGAGAGAGAGAGAGAGACGGCGTTGTGCTTCCAGAACAGAAGGAAAGTGAGAAATATGTCACTGAAATAGATTGGAGAAGGACTGTTTGAATGTGCAGAAACATTGTGTTCCCCTTTCCAAATTACGGACTAAAGGTCAGATCTCCCAATTCTGCCAAAGGCCAGATTTTATGAGCCCAACATTTGCTTGTAAGTCGATGCACCATCCACCAACGGAGCAGATTTAAATTTGTATGATAATGCCTGGGACCAGTGTGTGATAAAAAGCAGATGAGGAATGGCTTTGTGGCTTTTGTTTACCACACTGTACATTTCAGTTAGCGGCGCAGCTTAGTTTTTGTCCCTAGTGGTGCCAAGGCAGCAGTCAAATGAGGTTCATGTTATGATCTGAAGTTACTTAAAATCAATTAAATGCAGTATTATGGGGCCTGTAATGCCAGGATGTACTCATGCAAGAGACCACTCATAAATTAAAACAGCCTAACTCACACACTAAATTTAACTTTATTCAACACATTCTTGGTGTGGCAGCCAGAGCCACCAACGAGTAAAGAGAAATGGCAGTTCAGTCATCCAAAATATTAGGCGACCAGGCTGCAAAGGATTCTTTACAAGTAGTAATTCCATTTCTCACAAAACTTCTCCCCCAAATTAGCTTTAGTTTTGTTTGCAAACTCACAGTAAAGGTGTCATTCTTATCACTCAGCCACCTTCTCTGTTCAGCAAAAAAACAAACACTCACAAAAAGACGTGCACACAAATGCTAAATGAGCAACTCCCCTTATCATGCCATTTACCAAAAAGCAGACATTTATTTGAGACTTTGAGGGGTTGGGAAAAAATAAAGAACACTTGTCATGTACGCTGAGTCTGTCCTTCTATTACAGAAAGTGGGGCATCTGTTGAGATGATGTCTTCATTGTTTGAGCTGCGTGTCTGATTAAAAGGGGATAGCACTCTGTCAGGCGCTCCCTGTGTCCTGACCAAGTTTTTAATTAGTTTACGATAAGAGACCTTTTCCCTTCATTCCCCTCCAGCAATGGAGCTAGATCACATCAACAACAAACAATGAGGCGAGTGCACTTGAGAGGATGCCCGGCTTTCTCAGAATTGTTTTTAACGTGTAAAGAGAGAGAAATGTGGACAGTCACACGTTTCATTACTTAGTTCCCGTGTCTTCACCTGCTATCAAGCTACGTGCTAATCCTGACATCAGATGCTCTGATTTACTCTGACATTCATATGCAACATCAGAGACAACTAACATATATAATAAACGCATGAATCTCTGTTGCACAGTATTTGCGGTGTTGTTTCAGCATGTGTGTATGTGTGTTGTGGGGCTAGATGAGCTGTGTGATATCCATGGTGCAATGGTCAGTCCACACAGAGTTGTGTTTACCCCAAAACAGCACGGCTGCTCATACGTGCCATGCTTTAGACCTAGAAAACTACACATTGCACAGAAAGTTTGCCTGCTGCCTAGTTGCTCAATACTTTGAAATAGACGGTACAAGTACAGACAGTCGCTTCAGTGTCCTGTCAACCTGAGCCTATGTGTATGAGACATTTGAGGTCTGGATAAGGGGTGGCGATGGATCTAAAGCTTTTGGCTTTTACGTGTTGCGAGTGTGCATGCCGTTTTTGTTGTGCTGTATTTTTGTCCGGTTGAAAACAATGCTCTTGACTCATGCACAGTACCAAGAACATGTTGTGAATAAAGAAAGTGGAAAGGAGTGAAATGTTGTCATACATCGGGAGAAATGCAGGAGAATTTAGAACGCAGGAGGTGAACGGGAGAGGGTAATAGTAATACATTCAACTTATATAGCGCTTTCCAAAAAACTCAAAGTAGCTTTATCAAGAAGAAAGGAACAACATAGACATTTATGCACACAAATATGGGGGGGGGGACTAGGGGTAGGCAGAGGAAAATGTATGGGTCTTGAAAGGGTAAGGGTATAGTGAAAATTGTGAGTCTTGAGGAAAAATCGGGAGGGTTGGCAAGTATAGGGCTGCTCCTTGCAAAACCATGTGTTTGTGCCTGGGCATTTATCCCCATCTGTGTCAACTTCATAACAGTACTTCTAAGGATGTAAGAGTTCTGCTCTGAAATATCAGTCCTCCGAATGTATTCCAAAGGGACATGATAATGATGGGTTTAATGCGAACATCCATCGCTGATGCCAAAACAGACACAGTGAATGTGAGATTGTGCTTACTGGCTGATTTTGATAGATACAGTGACTATCCTGACTAAGCCCTGCATATGTTTCAGATCTAGTTTTGCACATTTGCAATTCACAGCAATATTAGGGTCGGATCTACTGCTAGGACTTTGGAGGTTTTTGTGACAATTGGATATTTATTTCAATGGGTTCTTTATTTCAGGCAGAATTGGACAAAGGCAACATTTTATTTTTCAAATAGCAAAAAAACCTTAGTTCTGAGTTGGTTGAAAGCAAGTTCCCAAGGTGCTTGGCTAGCGAGCAATTTGGGAATAAGTATCTTGCCCAGGGCTATGTGGACAGGAGGAGCTGGGAATGGAATACCAACCATGTTACTAGCTGACAACCTGCTCTACATACCTGCTCTAGACATGGACAGTATATCAGAATACCAACATAAATTAAGGTTTTGGTTCTCTAAGAGTATGCACTATACAGGAAGATGAGATCTGGAATGTCAATAATAGCTCACAATAGTTGGGTGTGGACAGAGCTGATGGACAGATGAGACAGTAGGTTTCTGGCGTTGACAGTTCCACAACTCAGCAAAAACTGCCCCGAGAGCACAAAGTGTGTATCCTATAAAGTCAACTCAGCAGGTGCAGGCAGTGTCTCTGTGATTGCTAATGGAGTTGCACTGGCTGACTCGCACATGGAAATTGCTGCCCTCTGAGCAGGGGGTTTAAACTCTTGAAGTGAATTTGATCCTCACTGTAATGAGCGTTAGTTTGAGTTTGTCTTTCGGCTAAATTGTAGAATGAATGCCAAAGGAAATGCTCCATTCAATTTCATTCTGGGTGAGGCCAGCTGTGTGAAGAGTGGCTGCTTGACTTACTGTGATGTTTAGTGGCCTCTGTCTGCCTGGTTAGCATTCAGAAATATGAGGAGCTAAGATATATCTGACATATGAAGAGTATTTCAGAGACCTGGTCTTGCTTATAGGATACCATGACTTTTTGCAGTTTTTTTCCCAGACGCTGAGAGTCAACAGCACCAAAGATAGGATCGGTGTGCACCATGTTTGAAATTAGTATTCAACGATTTGTCATGCATCTTATTGATTCCTCCAAATGCACGTGTTCAGTTAATTAAGAAATATATGTAAATTGGCTTCTGGCAGGCGCACACTGTTCTGCAGCTTGGAACAGTCAGTCTCCTTGTGTCACAGGTATGGAGATGCATTGGAAGGATTAGCAGACAGACAGACACCCTGGGGGAGAGAGACGCTGGTCACAGCACTCCTGCCAATAGCTGTAAATAGTCTCGCTCTGCCAGAACACACTGTTGTCTCCTGTTCCACAGACAAATGGCTCCAATAAACGAATGCTTCATGCAGCATTTATCCCCCCGCTTCCCCCTCTAAATTTTGACCCCAGACTTAGGCAAACAGCTCAAAATATTTAACCTCTAAAACACAAATCATGTATTTTACTTCATATCCGTGAGTAAGTTCACAAAATAATACTCACAAATAATTCTGTTGAGCTTTCACCATCTATTCACTGTCCAGTTCTCATGACAGAAGTGTGTCACTTGTTCCTCATCTCATTGAGCAGTACAGTTTGGTACGGTATGGTTTGGTAAGGAACAGTAACCCTAGATCTGGCTTGTGCTAATAGTCACAGCCAGAGCATTGAGGTGCGAACACACTGTACCACGCGCGAATGGGCGGCAGGCATAGAGCGGTTCACGCGGCGCCGCAGGAGTTGAGAATTGAACTTTTTGCCGCCGGCCGCGCCGCAATAGCCAATCAGCGTTGAGCTCCTCCCGACGTCACTCGCTTCGGGACGACAGACAGAGGAAATTAAGATGGATGAAAACATAATAGTCACAGTTTGCTCCCATAAGTTCTGTGAATAGCCTCTGTGTCTGTTGAATGCTGTGTACAGCTATCAGTTTTGCTTTATGAACCAAGTTAGCACCGGTTAGCTTGGGTAAGGCACCATCAGCACAGCAGACTGGTCCCCTCAGCACCGGTTAGCACCAGCATCAGCAAATCCCCAGAGTAGAGAAGGCTACTCTGGTTGGGCGGCGGACACAACATGACCCAATATGATCACGCGGCGCGGAACCTGCGATTTGCACCTTTGGCCAGAGCCCCACTGGCCGCGGCAGCTACGTTACTATCATGACATCATAGCAGCGGGCTACACAGTGTAGCGTAAAATAAATGTTGACTATTCTCCATTCATTAGCCACAGTATGTGTGACAAATTACAACAAAAGTGAAAGAAAAACATGTTTTTAAGATAAGCATTCATGCCATTAAATAGTGGTTCAGCCCCTACAAGTGAAAACAAATCAGGAGCAACCTAAATGCACACTTGTTGTGCAAAGAAGCCCAGTGGGCATTTATTTCAATGCACTCAAGAAAAATCCATTATGGTAAACCTCTGCAAACACATTGTGGATTCAATTGAGATTTGGCTTGATTTGCCCTGGTCACAGCCACATGGGTTTTAATCGGATCACCTTATGAGCCCCTTCTTTGTCTTTCATAACACATCTCCAATGGCAATAAAATGCCAAACCATTCTCCTTAATATAATTCCCCTTGGTTCCTTTGCCCTTGTATGGCCGTCTTTAAAAGCAGATGATTTCATTTGATTTCACAACTAAAAGCACAACGTTTTCTTTCTGACTGGCATGTTGAGTGTTCCAGTGATTACATAATTCAATGGTTGTTTAACCAGCCATTGTACTGGTGCCGTCTGCCGAGATCTCCAGATAGACAGGCGCTCAAAGAATACCCCCAACGTCAGCAACCACTTGCTTATCCAACTCCTAATTAGGTAAGCAAATGCATCGCACGCCTGGGCTCTTTTCAGAATGGGGAATTAGTTAGTGTCACATTCCGGAAGAAAATAATACATATCAATAAACCCTTCTACTGCATATATGGGGGTTCCTGTTGGATGATTTTAATGGATGATCTGTCTTACTTATAGCCAGTGACAGGGTGCAATGATTTCAAATGTGTTACATCTGAAGCTGAAAGCTGATGATGAACACTGAAGCCAACTGTTGCAGTCAGCGCGGCAGCATCATTTGCCACTTATAATGATGTAATCTCTCTGGTATCTAGGTTACTATTTGTTAATTTTACTGAAACTATTCCTAAAATAACAGGATAATTATGTATTTTTTTATCAACAAGTACTGAAAAGCCCAACAGCAGAATCCCTGCACACCCCCTCATCCCACGAAGCAGCACTTTGAGTCAATTTGGTCAGAGTTATCTGGGACTACGGGACAACACATAACTGTTTTTCTGCTTAAAAGCCATCTTGAAGATGCAAAACATGTCCACAGTAGACCCTCAGTAATATTTCATGTTGCCTGAACAACAGCGTCAGTGTACTTGGGCTGAGAATAGATAAGGAAGCCTTTTAACACAGTTGTTAATGGTCATGTAACATTCAAATTTGAAGGCACCCCCCAGGTGAAATCTGGATTATTCTGACAGACGTCTCTAATGAAGGCCATCATGAAATATCTATTACTCTCCTCATGTTGGTTGGGGGGATATTCAAAGTTAATGAAGCCCAGTGGGAATGTGTTAGTGAGGCCAATCTACATCACATGTGGATCACCACGGCAGGCATTTGGTCAAATGAGGAAGCACAGGTACAGCCTCATACAGACATGATGCCAATACTTATTGTGGGGTATGCACTGATTGACAGTGCTTTTGACCCACATGCACCCATGTATTCACGGCTCTGCTCTATTATAATATCACACAAAATGACATTTCCTTTATCAGACCTTTAATCTTTTGGAAGTGGCTATGTGTCTGAGACTTCAACAGCAACACACAGAAGCATTACATGTGTAAGAATCAGAAGACCAAACAAACGGAAAATTTGTTTTAGTGTTTCTAGTGATTTCCTGTCCTCCTCAGCGTGTCCTACTCTGCCAATCCTCCACTACTGTCCCCTCCTTGCTGAAGCGAGAACACCCATAGCCCCTGTGATCGCCCAAGAATCTCCTCGCACATCAAGAGGCCAACAACCCCCTATTTGTACTGTGTTGGTCTCCATTAATGCACTAATGCATTCATTGACTAAACCAGTGGGGTGCATATTGGGAGAACAGCAAGCAATCTTTGTGTTAGTGTGAAAGCGGCCCCCACAGATAATAAGGTAATTTGAGATTTCTACACATATGACGGCCGCTGGTGTTGAGTACAGTCAATATTCTCGGTGAGCGCATTAATGCCCCAGACCAACCTACACTTAGGGTGTATTCACACAGGGAAAGTCCGCTAGTTAACTTGCTTTGGTCCAGACCATATAGAGTTTAGATTGTTTTTGTTTGGTGTGGTCCACTTTCATATTGCCCCTTTTGTAAGTGAACCAGCATTACGAAGCAAAACCACACGTGATCTGAGGTCATTCATTCATTGGACAGACATTCTGGGGTGGAGAGAAGCAGGAAGAACGAAGTAAAAACTGCGAAATATATCATTGATATAATATAGGGTTAAAAATAATAAAAAGGCCTACATCTAGCCTATAAATAAAGAAGAAAAAAATCTAATTAGTGTTGTTTCATATATGGTTATAATACGAAGCCCTATGACAATCCCACGTTATGTGGCTTGTATACAGTCTATGATGTGAAACATCATTTTTACTGTATTTTTGCTGCTGGACGTGTGGCTCGCGAGAAGAATAGGCTCATGCCGACACTCAGCTGATTAAGCTGTGTATCAGCTGGGTGTCAGTTCGGCGCAGTTCAGCTCCAAACTGACACGGGTATATTATAGTGACGGTCCCGTCCCGTACATGGGAAGCAAAATAAAAACACACACTTCTTGCACAGCGTGAACCTGTTGGCACTGTGCGGGAGATGCTCCCCTCTCCTTCATCTGATCGCTGAACACATTCAGCATTTTTACCCGTCCTCTCAGTCAAAATGTAATATATTGTTCTGGGCTCCAGGTCAAACCACAACTTATCGTCCTAACAATGGCGACAACAACACTTTCCCATAATGTGAAGCTGACGGCAATTTATTAAAAAAGAAAAGGCACAGTGCTTCCTGCATTTGGGTCGGATCGAGTCCGGACAAAATCACACCACAAATGAACTGCAGCAAACACACCGAGACTAGGCCTACCTCTTCAGCTGGGTCTCGGAGCGCGGGTTTGGTCCGCTTATAGCAGCATGCAATGGTTAGAAAGTAGAAATAATGTCTAGACAGAGTTTGCAGTTTATCACTAGACAGACAATAACTTGAATTTACACTCAAAGTATAGTGAATGTCTGTAAATCCTTGTACTTGCATTCTGTAGAAAGGCTCCTCACAGGAAGGTCAAACCCTAGTGTGCCTTCACACACTACAAGGGTTTGAACAAATGTGTCTGGCTGGTATTCAGAGCTAAGTGTTATCCACAATTCACCACGGTCTTCACCGGCTCCTGCATTTGAAACCGTTACTGTATGGCTGGTTCTATTTGTTCCAGCTCAACATCTGAAAGCCTTCTCTTATATTAAAAATCAAAATATACAGCGGATACTAACAAAGCTCCATCTGCTGATGAAAATCATGATATATGACTGAAAGCTTCACAATAACTCCTACTAGATCAACCTAAAGGTTCAACTGCTGTTTCCAATTCAAGAATGAACTTTAAACCCAACTCTCTTGCGATTGTTTGCCAAATCCTTTAGGGTACGTCTTATTAAAGATGGTGGAGCGTGTGCATATCAGCAGGAGAAAGGCAGCAGGCAGAGGATGAAGAGAGGCAGTCCACACACTGAGGCAGCATTAGTGTTCGCCTGATCAAAACCTTGAAAGTCACAACGTTTGGGAGCTTACAGTTCTCTGAATGGACCACCTCTTTTTTATTTGACACAGTATTCATGTCTTCTTGCCACATTTGATGGGATTACTGTTTTCACAGAAGATATGTAAAAACCTTGGCTGTCGCTAGCCAAACAGCAAACATGGAATTGCAGATATTCATAGAAATTCTAAATATCTCAAGTTATTAAAATTGTCTGTTGAAAGGATTGTACAGCCTTGGAAGAGGATGTGTGCTCTCTGAGTCATTTATGGTTATTATTGAGTTGTAAAGTCGTGCTTGAAGCACAAACAAGACATCCCCAGACAAGGCGTTAGAATATAATGACTGTGTGAAGTTTGCTTGTGCAGTAATGGCGGCTGTAACCTTAAGACAGTTTGTGTGTGTAGAGGGCGCAACTTTATGATCCTATTTTCAGAGACTGCGACACCATATGCTCTGCTTCTTAAATCTTTCCTCCAATATGCTCCGTGGTAGAAGTCCACCTCCCCCACTCCCATGTCATAAAATACATGAAGACTTAACTTTAATGCACTGACAGGAGACAATTATTAGGTTAGAGGAAGGTAATGATTTAACCATGGGCGATTAGAGACATGCTTGAGTATAAAGACAGGACATCTTTACAACTCTATGGAAAAGACTCAACGGCAAATCTCCTATTGTACCCACCCTCTTAGATTGTACGGGCTGTCAGATTAGTTACATGTTGGGGGGCGCCTTTAGCTCAGTTGGTAAGGCATCCCCCTCCCGGGCCGGGCCCAGCAGCAGACCCGGGTTCGATTCCCACCCGCGGTCGTTCTCTGCATGTCACTCCCCTCTCTGCCCCATTTCACCTCTGTCTCTCTGCACTATCAATAAAGCATAAAAATGTCCAAAAAATATCTAAAAAAAAAAAAAAAAAAAAGATTAGTTACATGTTTATGTTGTACAGGATTCAATATAACATGAGTTCAAAACGTTGTGACGTGTAGGATTGGCTGTAGATTTAGCTGCGTTGACAGCCCAATGCCAGAGTGAAGAAACTGCTCATGCAAATGATGGCCAACTGATATGTTTTATGAGTTCAGTTTGAGAATTCTCAAGCATATTTTACCATGAAACATTGCCTCTGTAAAAAGCTCAGTTATGCATACAAGTCTGCTGGGCGGGGCTTAAAATGACCTGCTTACAAAGGCTAAAAAATGAACTGGTGGATCGCATTAAAATGTATTTCATAATAAGCGACATGTTTGCAGGCAATCCTCTGTAGGAAGCCTTTTAACCCCAATAAGTAGCCAAATTGATCAGACCAGAAGAGTAATTGTGTGCTCACACTCTGTAACCACATTATAATAATACAATTATTTTAAAATGTTCAATGGGAGCTTAAGTAAATGTCATCTTCCATCCCATTAAAACAGGGATGGAAATTAACACCCGCCACACGCCAAATGCGGGTAGATTTGCGTGCTGGCGTGTAAATTGTGTCACTTCACCCGCCACTGTGTCGGGTAATACTTTCCAGTCAGGTCCGATCTAATTTGCATATTTAATACATTCGTCATGAACATGATGACAGGGCGCTACACAGTTCAACAGTTTCTTTTTGCCTTTCTAGTCGAACTGAACTACGGCGCGATCCGCTCCGCTAGGAAATACTATCTGCGAGTTAACGTGTGGAGGCATAAGTCGACAAATCAATCGACTTACTTTGCCCCCTTTTTTTCTTCCCACAGCAGAGGTTGAGGTGCTGAAAATAAAGTGAAAACTGCGCTTTTCCTTTAAGCAGCAGAGCTGCCGCCGTTGTTACAGTATTTGCATCAAAGCCCTAATGGTAATACAAATGAGATGCTTTATTTAAACGCTGTCCGTGCTTAGAGGTGATTTTAATTGTGTCGGCTGAAACAGAAACTAACGGAGGGATTCGGCTCACATACAGTCCCTTGAGTCGCGCAGTCAGTTTGCCGACATGGCTTTGTATTTAAGGCTCGAGACATACAATCAGATCGCATACAAACAGGGAAGCCTTTCCCATCGATATCGCTAACGGGGAGAATATCCCCGGTTATTATTTGAGCCTCAAACCACAGAGTTCTTCCCCGTGCGGTGGCTCGCGCACTCACTAGTGATCTCACGGTGAAACGCTGCTTTGCTCGGACGAAGGCATCGTGTGTTTCTAGATGATTTAACGTCATAGTCTCAGACGAGCGTTTAACATTATGCTGCATCTTTTGCACTGCACTGTTTTTTATCAACAGTGAAAAAATGGTCCCACACCGGACTCTTATGTGTAGCTGATTACTTCATGCACGCACCTTGCAGAAGTGACGCTCCTGCAGCGCGCTCACGACCAGACGTGACACGGTGACATCTCCCATTAATAAAACGGCATAACTCCCTGATTTTCAGATTTCTATTTTTAAATTCGACTTGAGCGCAAGTGGAAAACCAGTCAATGTGTCGACACATTCACATCCCTAATGCATATGGAGAAAGTGATAAACAATATCAACATTTCATATCATTAACTAAAAAGAAAAAAGAAATCTAAAGGTAACTTCAATACTGTATTATAATTATTGACTAAATGATGAAAAAAAGGTGTCTGCAGGGCCAGTGAAAATATACAAGGGGCCAGTAAAACTCGGATCTATTGGCCAAGCGGGCCAGTTGGGAAAAAAAGTTGCATTGAACCCAGAGTATATATGGAGTTCAATTATACAATGTTTTGAAATAAAGATGGCGTGTATTGTGTATCATATATAGTAAGAGTGTACCATTTAATTTGCAACTCAGTTCCTTGGTAGCACCTACTTACAGTACAAATGACTTCTGATGGAAAACATTTGTATGAAAAACACTTTCATTAGCTATTCTTACTATTGTATTGTTTAACATTAACGCATATATTAAAAAAGATATTGCGTATAAAAAGTGGCTGGTAAAAAAGATGAGTGGCTGGTAGATTTTTAAATCTACCTGCCACAGTGGCTGGTAAGCAAAAAAGTTAATTTCCATCCCTGCATTAAAACATAACTTTATGTTGGGGTATTTTGCTCCACCACAACCATTATGGTGTTAGTTGCAGTCTCACTCCTGTGGCAGGGTGCCCTTTAGAATGTCATGCACTTGTCGAGATAACATTTTTCAGGTTTGAAAAAAAAAGAATTGTTGAGCAATGTCTTTCAGTTTCCAGTTAACATTAAAAGTATTCCATGAAAGCAGTTTGGAGCTAAAAAAGACAAAAAATGCAAATGTTTTTTTTTCTTCGATTGATTAATTATAAGCCAAAGGAGACTCCCAAAATGAAAATTGTCTGAATCTGAATGCTCTTTAAAGTATGCACCTGGATGTAAATGTGAGCTTGTGTTTGGCATCTACACAGAGCAACACCATCTTGTCACACACTCTATACTGTGTTCATCCATCTGCTCAGCCACATGAGATTGGTGTGTGTGTATCTGGAGTGTGTATGTGCTGGATTGTGTATGTGTGTGTGTGTGTGTGTGTGTGTTCTGGAGAGAGTGTGTGTGTTAGCGGGTGTGTCTGTGTGTGTGTCACGGAGCATATCCCGCCTCTGTCTGAGATCAATTAGACCTGTGCGCCGGCCGGCATAGGAAATTTTAATTATGTCTGCAGATGTCGGGCTGAGTGGCACGGAGGCCGTCAGCCTGGCTGAGAAAAGCCTCTGAGGCAGGAACTGTATTTAAGGAGACTCTCTCTTAGTCCATGATACAGCCATTAGGCCCTGCAGGAGAGAGGGGCTGGAACTGTGGTCGTGATTTTGAGAATGTTCACTGTCATTAGTGGGTTAAAGATAATATTTATCTTCTTTTTTGTTGAGATAATGTGTTGGCATTTGCTTGGCTTTAATTTGACAATTTTTGCATTTGTAAATACCGTTGATTGGCAAATTTACTGCAAAGTCATGTATCAAACCTTCTATTTAGCACTAATAAGCAGTTGTGCTGGCACTCCTTTCTAAGCACCCCATTTGGTACGAAGCAATTAAAAAAGGAATTTAGAATTCAAAAGGCAAATGTGTTTGGAATAATTTAAAAATGAAAAAATTAAAGTGTTTTCAAACGTATTTTCAGGTCACGATGATATCAAGTGTTAAGAGATATGGGTTAAACGAAGGTGCAAGGATGTTCTGGTTGCCTAAGTGCCTTGTCTTTTTAGACAGTGTGTACAGATTCACAGTTGCCCTATTTGGATGGTGGATCTCCCCGGAGAGAGGCAGAATTAGGGAAAATAACACTAGCCTTATTAACGTGGCTGAATGCAAGGTTGGGATGCTGCCAAGAATTGTTGGCAAGCCTAGTTGTGCAAAGATATAAAAGCGTACATGTATAGACGAGGGATGCATAAGTGGTTGGAAAGTTTTAATTTGGCCAGTCAGGGGAGAATTGAGATGTGTGTGCCTTTTGTTTGTGAGGGCCAGGGGGAATAAGGATAGCATAACTTTCCCCGATACGCCGCCTTGTTTTGTGTCACACACAGTCAGACAGTGGCTGCATGTAGCACAACTCCACAAAAGCAATCTAGGTCATCTTTCATCATCTGCTGCTCTGGCACAGGCAGAGGGATGCGCTCAGAGTTAAGTGGACACAAAGTGTGTTCAGAATGTCAGTGTGCAGAGACTGAAAAAGAGAACTCAGCTAATGACTGTGCATATAGCAATGCCATCACATGAGCTGATGCATCCCTTACATTTGTGTTCTGGTTATAAAAAATGTATCAGCAGACAAGGTTTTAAAATCAGAATATTATGATGTTAGCATAGATAGTTAGCAAAAACACATTCCTTACCACGGTATGTATAAATAACAGGACAGTATCTGCATGTTTTCTGAGGAAATGTCTAGTCGTAAAGATTCACAGTTCATAAAATTTGTTCCCAAATGGAGGAGAACTGGACAAATGTATGTGAGCTACAGTACATGACATCAACACACACCAATGTGTATGTAGAATAAAGTAAAGACTTACAGTAACAATAAAGCACATGGAACGGCAAAGGAATCTAAATAATTGACATATACATTATGTCGATTGCCTGAGAGACCTTAATACTGAAAAGTTTGTCCAAATGAGATGTTGCCAGTGAAATTTGAAATAATGACAATAAATATATAAAAAAGGCACACGTTGACTTTGAAGTGGATTCCTCACCCAAGCAGCACAGGTGGGTTATATTTAAATGCATGCCAGCTATCAGCATTAGTCACCCACCTATGTCCTACATTTCCCTTTTTAACTTCTGACTGCTGTTGCTCTTCGTCAGTGCAGTGTGCCAGTGTTTGTCATGCAGTGCATATTGTTTCACAATGTTCCAGACCTTTCCACTTGATATATTATATAAATCTGCAGTTTTATTTTTGATTGTTGCACCTGCATTTTGGGCAAAGATGATCTGGTCTCTTTGGCGCTTTGTTTATCGCTCTCTTCTTAGATATGACAGATATGCGGCAACTTGGTATTAAACTTAATCTGACCCACCTTTACAGCTTTGTTCATTACCATGCAAACTTCACAGTATACATCCCTTTTCCCATGAGGTAGTTACATCATTTTCTATACGCTCTGTTACAAACTACAGCTCATGTTGTGCTTTACAACATTTACTCTGTTACATGAGTTTTTGCCATAGACACTGTGAAGCCCCAGTGTGTATTGAATATAAAGAAAAGCAGCATGGTCGCCACACTGCTCTATTGAGCTGAATGACGGCTACTGCATGAACACTGCTCTCTCCTGGGTGCAGACAGCATAGACGAGCCCGGGGAGCGTCTGGGGGGAATTACATATTGTTTTTTTAATGCAATGGTGACTCATTAATTCAATATTCACAGACACATTGAGGCGAGCACAAGACCTATTTCAAAGCATGGACACTTTCTTGCCTTGCCTTTCCAACTAGACAATGTGGCTCCAGCAGGATTTACTAAAGACAATCGCTTCAAAACTACGGGTAAAATGGTGAGAACAAGCAAACTAAACTCTTCATTTTGTAGTAGTCAATGTTAGATTTCCTGATGAAATGGGTTTGTGGAGGTGAATTGGAGCTTTATTTTGTCAAAGTGTTCTATCATGTCTGCTGCTGATATTCCCCCGTCAAGCATGGCTTGTTTTTAATAGAATGTGTTTACTTTGAAAATGTCAGGATAATGCCATCTCAGTTTTTTATTTTTTGGTATAATTGGATCCAAGAAAAGATATGGAATATGAATTGTCCCTCAACACATTGGTTTTTCTGATGAAGTCTTCCTGTGACGCTACTGGAATGAATATCTGATTTTTTGCATTGTGGAGAAAACAAATGATCAAGAAGTATTCTAGTTTCTGACCTTTAACTCCCCTATACTGTAGGTACATCAGTCTAAGGTTCAATATCGTTAGCCTACAGCACAACCAAGACCAGGATTGTCTCCTTCCTAACAGCTACCACTGTGCCACCAATTACAGGTTAAACATTTACAATACAATACAATTATCTTATTAAAATAATAAAGTGAAGATCTTGGCTGAGGTATTCCCTGCTGATGTGCATTTACATTCTAATTGAGCGCTTGCTTTTAAACCAAGTAAACACAACTTAAAAGAAATTGACCGCATTTCTTTGGCAGTCTGGTGGACTAATCAATTCTACTCAGGATGCTTCTGCTTTCTCTTTCTCCCACAAACTAAAATGGTGTCTCGAAAATATGTATAGGAAAAAGAAACCTCGCCTACAACCTGCACTAGAGTATTCTTTGAACAACTATGTCTCACCAGTGTATGCAGGCCTGAGAGGTACATACGGTACTTTCCTCTCACAAAACACAAAAGAAGAAGAAAGATTTTACAAAATATTCCACCGTTTTTGATGTTTCATGAATAAATCAACAGTGTTCATTGGACAAAGCATCACATATCCCTTTCTCCTCCGTCTTCATTCCTGCTTTCGCTTTAATCCCTCTCTTCTTCAGCACCTCTTTATTTTATCTGTCTATAGCTCGCACACAGACAGGCTTCTCCCACCGTTCATTATACGAGGCCGCCACTGGAGCTGAGAAAAGGGCATGCGAGTGTGTTTACCTTGGTATATATGGTATACTCTGAAGCAGCATCAAACCAAGGCCTGTCAAACAGCTTGAAATGTAGCGAGCAGCATAAACACATAGGGGCAAGTTGGACATGTTTTTTTTCTCCGAACAAATGGTTAAAGGTGCTGTAAGCGTAATAGTTATTTCAGCTAACTTCCTGTCAGTTACTGCAGTTAGCAGTCCTCTCGCTCCTCCCTACGTCACCACATTAATGCACTGCGGTCTTCAAGCAGCGAGTTATCTAGCATCATCTCAGATTCATAAGTGTGTCATAAACATGATAAATACCATCAAAACAGACATTGGGAAGGATTTTTACCTGCTCCGCCATTGTAGGCGCATAAACATTCACACATCTGTTGCTCTGGCCTGCACCGGCAGTGAGACCATGAGTGAGACGGGTGTCGGTTTGTAGCGTTCTCTGTTGTGATTGGATGAAAATTTCGGAATCCTCCAATAAGTTTATTTGCCGATTGCATGTAGAGCCGCTGACTGAGAGATCAGCTTTATGAAATGTGCACATTATGTAAGTGATCACTGTATGAATAAAGAGCAATTTAACACTTATATTAACATAAATAAACCGCTTACTTCACCTTTAAGTGAAATGAAGAAAAATGTGAGGTCAAACCTCATGAAATAAAAGACTCACAGATATCTTGAAAATTCCAATGTTTTGTCAGCTTTAAAGTTCGACAGCGATGTTACTAAGGAAGAAATACTGTATTCTTCTTCTTCTTCTTCTTCTAAGTGGAAACTTAATGTAAGCTAATACTGGCAAACTTAGGTAAGATATTGCTCTGTAACTGGCATTACTGAGTCAGTTTTGCAATGTTAAAATAGTACACACAGTTGCACAACACATTTAGTCTTCATGGTTTTCACAAAAGTAAACAAAATTAATTAATTTAAACTAAATGTTAGCTAACTTTAAAGGGATATTCCAGAATAACTGACATTACTGAGTAACTTTACTAAACTTGTCTATTACCATCTAAAGCTACTGTTACACTATGTTGTAGCGCTCACCTTTCAGGTCACTATACAGACAGTCACCAAACTGCAGCATTACTGTCAAATACAGAGATGTCTACATACACTTTGCGGACTATAAGTAACATCAGCCACTGTTAGCAATTGTTTTCAAGAATATGAATTGTGTTATTTCTTACTTACTTAAAAATTCCATACCCTCACTTTAATTCTATGTTCTACAGCGCAAACCACTAACCAAATGCTCCATACACTGTCTAAACATACATTTAGGAATACCCTGCGGTCTAACAGCAGTGGTAGTGTCTGTGCATATCACGAAGAGTACTGCTAATGAACATGTTAATAAGAAAATCATTTCAATTACCGGAGAAAATGGCTCATTTGAACTCAAATTATTATCGCTCTCAGTGCAAGAGCCAACTGCATATGAAACAGTATAGTCCTTTAAGCAGTGATTCATCCTGGGGAGACGAGTCACCCTGCCAGATGGAAGACAACGCACAAAGATGTAATTAATCACTGTGTTCCCACTGGGTCAGAGAAAATGAAGAAAAAAAAAGACTGGATTCACAGTTTTACTACTCGGTGTTAGAAAAAGGTTGAGTAAGATACTGGACGTGAGGTTGTAACTGGTTTAAACAAGATAATGAAGAGTTGGACTCGTCCCACACATTGATTTCTCATCATATGGTTAGATGTGCTTTGACCATTGGTGCATTAAAGCTTTTTGCTTTACTTTTCGATCCAAGTCTTCATTGTCATTAGCAGGTTTCAGAACAAGGGGACGCATAGAAACTACAATACAAACTCGCTTCTCATAATGTGGTAGCAAAGAGTGAGAGAGCCAGAGGACACGCTTAACAGCTCCCTTGACTGAGTTTATGTCCTTTTAGGGATAAGAGGCTTGTCTGAGTGGAAATTGCTTTCTAATGTTACATTGCTTCTTCTACTACATGTCCATATGTACTGGAGAAGGTTTATATGTTGATTAAAATGTTAATTGAAATGAAATCCCTTCACCTTAAATCATAATTAAGCAGATGAGTTATGATTATTATGATCCACTACCTTTCCGTTCTGTGTGCGCACTGAAAAAAAAAACAATCCAGTGTTACTACACAGCCTAGGTTGCTGAATAGCGTGAGGATATTATGCACTGATGTTGACTAAAAGTGATTTTGACAACGAACATTCTACAGAATCTCTCACTCTACCTTTAATTTAACAAACATTCATGCTCTAAAATCAAGGTAACAACAGGCTAGTTAGTTAGTTAGTTAGTTAGTTAGTTAGTTAGTTAGTTAGTTAGTTAGTTAGTTAGTTTCAACCGCGGTCAGGTTTTAAATAAAGGGACTGACACAAGAGGAATTGCTTTGAAGAACTTGTCTTAATGTAAAGCTGTATGACTTATGTCCTTTACATCTCATTCTATTGTCCACGTCTTGTAGAATGAGAACATTAGTATGCCATCCGAGGCCAACATATGACATCCCTTTATCTGCAGTTAGCTCTTCATTACTTCCCATTTCCTTCCTTCCTATCAGCTTCTAGCAGCATTTCCTCCCTGATTAGGTATACACAGCAGCCCTTCACTCTCCTACAAAATGTCCCCTGTGGATCGCGACCTATCAGTCCATTCTTCATAGAAACATATTGACTCTTTTGATGGTCCTGAGTCCCTCTACAAAATACCCCCCAACACACACACACACACACACACACACAGACTATGTTATTCAAATAAATGAGCCTGTGGAGGGGGCCAGTGTTCGGATCAATGCACAAATCTCAACAAATCTCTCCCCTGGTGCACACGTGTCAAACACCGTGTCGTGGGGAGATTACACCTCTCGCTAGCTACTCCTGTCTCTTCACTTTTGTTTTCCAGTCTGCAGATTCTGTGGGATGAATGGTGAAAATCGATCATTACTATTCGGGTTGGTGGCAGGACCCTCAGCGCCCTGCCTTTGGCTTACAAGTTGCTGTCATCCACTAGGGATAAACCTGATGGCAGGTACTGAACCTAGGGCAGAGAGCTTTGAAAACCGAACAGGCATGTGGCAAGCTCTCTACAATGAGCAGACAACATCTTTCAAAGTGTCACAACTCACATTAGAGCTGAATAAGTGATGTTGTGTGTACCGACCAGTTGGCAGTGTTTGTAATTATACTAATGGTGATGGTGATAACATTTTGTGGATTCTTCTCAGGGCCTTTTTAGTTTTAGATTCTCATTCAATTAGATTCTTGTTTTGCTGTTGCCATGAGCTGTCTGTGTACAGCTTCACCAACAAACCATTTATTTTGTACAGAACAAATGGAAGCTCAATACATATTTGAAAGGCTATTCTCCTTTCACCCGGCCTGACCAAACACATCCTTGGTCTGAGAAAAGAGACAGAAACCTCTCAAAGCTGACATGTCTTTCTTTAAAGTAGATACTCGGATGGCCACAAAAGCCAATACAGTCCATCTCTCTCTGCAATGGCTTCCCCCACTGATGTTTAATCAGAGTGAGAGCTGGGTCTTGCCTCTGCTTCTACTGGAATCCATTCAGTTGGCCCTTCTTTTTCATTTGTTTGTGTTTTTCCTTTTTAAGTAACTTATCCACCATACTTCTTCTTCTTACTTCTTACTTCTTCCCTCAGGTTTTCTAGCTCTATCTCCTCCCACATGTAGAAATGCAAAAATTTCACAGAAGGTCTGTTAACAGAATTTAATTTGCCTTATAATTGTATAATATTTGAATGCTGCAAACATTCATGCTTTTTGCTGTAAACTTTGTTTGACCTCACAAATATGCAACTTGCTCATTTCTCACAAGGAGAGGAGCACAGGATGGCCTTGGGGAGTAAAGAGACTCCCACATTCCGTTCTCAGATATTGTATGAAGAATAATATCTGCTTGATAACACACAGGATGTAAGGTTCTGGGAACAGTGTAATTAAAACTCATCCACGTCATCAATGACCCTGGACACACGAACCAAATGTGTTCGCATACACATTTTTGGGAGATAAAGCTCCTACCATTTCTGTTCATTTCTTTGTCTCAACCATGTATGCTACCTGTGCTGCATTGTTGTACCATTGCTTTGCTCGCAAGTAAAAATCTACCAGACTTTGAAGATGCCTGACTGGATCTCTTTATTTAAAACACTTGGGTTTTAATACATGAGATATAAGAATTCCTGTAACAACGTCCGTCCCCACTCCACGGGTTGTGCTATTATTAATTTTTTTGATTTATAAGGGGGCGCTGTTATTAAGCCCCGACTGAAGAAACTTTGAGAGACCACGCCCCTCACACCGTATGTCCGATTGACTTGAAATTTCTCACACAGGTGTACCTTAGGGTGCTCTACAAAAAAGCCTCTGGGACCATATAAGTCCGCCTGGGAATATTTTCCACTAATTAGCATGAACTGAAAAACAGGCTTTTAACCACAACTTCCTCAAATTTCACTGTATTGACAAACATGTTCATGAACAAAACGCTTACGCAGGTGCGGGGCTTATCGGCAAATTGGCCATAACTCATTGACCATAGGTCCTATCATCATGGAACTTGCTGGATATGTGCAGGAGACATGTGGCAGCATGTCCACCAAAGTTCGTCGAGATTAACCCATAGGGGGCGCCACAAATGCGAAAACCATAATACAAAAATGCATTGTTTGACAGGCCACGCCCCTTTTCCCCTAACTCTGATTGACTTGACATTTCTTACACGTGTTCAGCTCATGGTGCTCTACATCAAAGCCTCTTGGACCAGGGGTCAGACATGATTTTATTTTTTTCGTACTACTAATATCCGCTGGATTTTCTATTTTCTTTTACTGCTCTAACGTCCATCTGGCATTCATCGCCGGCCTGATTAAATCCTGTTCAATAACAAAGCAGAGAGCGGGTTGGAGACAAATGAATCGCAAACATGCTTTCTCAGTCCCAAGGTCTTTATCAGAAGAACAATTCTGCTCCTCCTACTTTATCATTTATAAACCAAGCATCAAATATTATATATTATGTATAATTATATATATATATTTTTTCATTGAGTCGGCATGCATAGGTCCATTTGTCTTTATCTTCAGAATTGGGATGGAGAAACCAGGCACATTGTTAGAAAGGCATGAAATACATCACCATGTGGGAAACTGTTAACTCTGGACAATAGTTTGGCTTTTCTACCCACTAGACGGTGTACCAACATTCATCACTGTAGTGTTGCCGAGTGATGCCAAGGAGCTTTCCAATATTCACTTGTTTAGTTGGAGATAGTTGTCGCATAAATCATTGTGAAAAATTGCCTGTTTACTGCTATAGAAAAAAAAACACAGAAGGATGGAGATCAATCTTGTGTGAGCAGTCCAGCATACTCTTTGATTTAGCAATGGCTATATACATTATGGTGCCGTCTATGAAACATGTGCCTCAGCTTTTCCATTACAATGCTGACAGTCATCATGAGTCATGAAAGATGACACTGACAACCATAGAATAACATATCAGAGAGGATCTGAAGAAGAGTTTGTCAAGAAATAGTAACACCACGTTGCTTCTTCCAAAACCATCAAATGTAATTTTAAAATCATCGTTATAGTTGTTTCAGTGGATATTTTGAACTTTGGACTTCATTGGCGGTTCCCCTCTGCTTTACGCCCTCCAAGGTCTTGTTGCTTACGCATACTTAAGTGTGGTCATTAAAAAAGGAAAGGAAAATATTGACATATAATGACATAGACTTGTCTTCGCAAATGTTCAAACTTTTCTTAAACTGTTTGGGAACGGGGTTTGAAGGAGCAGGAAAAAAAAAGAGTAGAGTGCCATCAGGAGTCGGCAGCAGTTTAATTGTAACATCTCTCGACTGGAGGTAGCATGAGTCATACTGCAATATTCAGAACTGACAGAACTGCAGAACAAGATTTCCATTAAAATGAATGAATTGAATTTTACGACAGGAGAGTTCCAGACCCTCGACCTTGAATATGTCTGCCATCTCTGAGAGTAAAAAGATTGGAACGAACACACACACACACACACCCTTAGACAGCACCCATTCACGGTGCTACAGATGAATGTGAACCATTTTTTCATCATCATTTCAACTCTCTTTGGTTGCAAATCTGTTTGCTTCTCCGGGGCCTTTTAATGAGCACTCTGTAGCAAACACTGCCTGGCTAAATGAGGACGGCTCCTCATCAGTGGAGTGAAGTGTCTGGGGCCAAAAGGGAAAAGGACCTTAACTGCGTTCCAAGATACAGCAAGTCAAGAAGCTCTCAATCTTGCTTTATACTTCTAGAGGAGAAAACACCCACCCCTCTCCCTCTAGGTCATTAGCTAGAACTGGTCGCGCTGGCCTTTTTTTTATTACTAAATGTGCCGGTGCCCTGACCACATGAGCACTGTTCTTGGACCATGTCAAAGCCGTCACACTACACAGAGCCACGCCGTCAGTTCATAGGCTGAGTCACTGAAAGCTAGTTCATTACGTGGCTTGTCATTGCTGTTGGAAGATGGACCAAGTCACTCCAGTCATGTAACGATGCCCCCGTGGGATGTAGGCACAGAGAAGAAGAAGAAAAAATCATTTTGAGAACTGTTCCTTTTGTACAGTCAACTCTTTCAGGTCCCATTTTTAATCCTCGTGGCTTGATCCATGGCACATTTACGGTCACAAGATCCACTGCTCAGAAATGATAAAGGAGAAACAACAATGACTGTGTCCAAGTTCACTTTGTAACCTTTACATACTCCTGTCCTAAAGCCTGTCTCTCTCTAGAGGCAGCTACATTAACATCTTTCCAGTGATGGTGCAGAAGCCAAGCATTTTTCATAATGAAATGCCTGTAAGGTGACAGATAAGGCCCCACCCCTCTGCACTTGTCAGTCAAGGGCTTTGCCTGGTGGAAACTTCAACCGTATATCCAGAGTAACATGACAGTTCAGTCAGACTTTTTCTTTGGAACGGCAGGAGAGAATGAAAGATTGAATCATATGTTTTTCAAATGCCCGTGTCACCACAGCAAGATTACATATTATTGGCACATCCACTAACCCAGACACCCACTCACCAGAGAGTATCTGTTATCACGCTACGATGCATATTAGCATTCTGACTGTCTTCCTCGGAGGACTTCAAAACGAAGCGAGGAGGACTTGAAACGTCACATCCATTTTCCTCTTGCTTTTTAAACTTTTTAACCTAACTGACTGCATGGGGCTGAGTAGGTTAAAAAAAGAAGACACATAACTCTGCATCTGGCTAATCGCAGCTAGTTTGTGTCTAATTTAAAGATGCACGCAAACCAAAAGGCAGACCACATAAGGAGTATTTTGGACATAATTGGACTGACAAACAACTGAAGTTAACCTCATGATTTACTCATGCTGCTGATGAGCCTCCCTGCAGAGCCTCTGCAGCTGGAAGGCTTCAGCCCACAGTATAGCTGCTACATCAGGCTAAAGATGGGGTCCTATCTCCAATGTATTCACAGGTCAGCAAAAACAACAACAACAACAACAAACATTTGTGATGAGCCAACCTCCGCCCTGAAATGGACAGTGTGTGAACTGTTCCCCTTTGCACAGCCTGACTGCCAGCAGCACTGCTTCTTTTTGCACAACCCCGTGTTCCTTCTTTACTTGGTGCAGCAAAAAACAACAGCCAAGGTCAGGCTGTAGTAGTTGTAGTTCATAAAGTTATAGGTGTAGCAAGAGAGAGGGTCTAGGCCAGTGCCAAGGCTTGATTGTATGGACTTTGTGCAAGCATGGCAAGGTCAATATGATCTTTTCATGGTCTTCCAGCTGGCAGTGAGCAGAAAATCTGGAGGACTGATTCCCCCCCCCCACCCCCATGTTCCAGCTAGATGAGACAGAGGAGGAGAAGGCTTTGAGTTGCCTGAAAGCACCCCAGTGCTCCCTAGTGGACGTGCACACATGAATTAACACACTGACACGACCAGAGACACATATTGACGTGAGAACACGTGTACAAAACACACACACACACACACACACACACACACACACACACACACACACACACACACACACACACACACACACACACACACACACACACACACACACACACACACACACACACACACACACACACACACACACACACACACACACACACACACACACACACACACACACACACACACACACACACACACACACACACACACACACACACACACACACACACACACACACACACACACACACACAAGCTTGTGCAGATGCCCAAATAGAAACGACAATTGAAAATGCTGATGTCTGAAGACAAGCGAGATGGGGAGAATGCCAGGCCTTTCAGCTGCGCACAATTCATGTTAAAAAAAAAAGTAAATGGTTCTGCATGGTTCTGGTCTCTCAGGTAACAAAAGCCCTGTGACAAGCTATTATATGTTCAAGGCAAATGGGGAAGAAAAGTGGATCTAAGTGACCCTGTCAAAGTTCTTTGAATAATAAAAACCCATCAACCCAGTGTGGTTTTCAAGCGAAATGGACTTTGAGAAATATATTTGAATCATTCTTAACAATTCTTCCCTTGTGCTGCGACTACACTAAGTTATCGAAGACAAAATCCAGAAGTTCAGCCAAAGCTAATATGAGGCTAGACCAGTCTGGGTAATACAAACTGTCAGAGGATAAAAGTTGTTCTTTTCATTACAAAATCCCCTCTTAATGTTTCTCCCACACAGAGTAACCCTGCCGAGCCATGGCCAATCAAATGTATTTTCTACACAGAATACTTTATTAATCCCAAAAGGGCAATTCATTTCTACAGTCTATCCCATCCATGTAAATAAAAGGAATAAATAAACTAACAACAGCAATCAAACATGAACATGCAAGTGAGAACAAGTGCACAGATCAGCGGGTCGCGTTTACTAGCTTGATAGCCGTGGGAATGAAGGAATTTGCATAACGATTAGTTTTCCGCCCATGCACGTAATAGTACCCGCTTGAGGGCTGAACTGAGAAATCCCATGAAAGTACAGGGTCGGGTTGACTTATTGTTATTATACTACAGTTCCCACAATGCAACTCCACAGCTACAGAGGAAGTAACGCAACTGTTTTACAGGCTGACTGGCAAACCATATGATTACTATATTAACTTTGTGTAAAATCAGTAGAGGGCCCCTTTATGACTTTATTTTTAAGATAAAATGCAAAGGTCACCTATTGTGCAAAATGTTTTTTTTAACATTATGAGTCCAAGGTGACAAAAGACTCCCAAGGAATGAGACAAAACAACTCTCTCTTTTACTTCACCTCCACCTTTCTGAAAATGTGTTAAAAAACCAGTCAGATATATTTCCCCTTATGACTTCATAAGGGGAGAAGCCACGCACCCTCAATACCAACCTAACCTTGCACTATACCTCCACCTGTGATAAGCACACCCCAAATATCTCTCAATGTAACTGGCAGTAAGATTCAAACCGGCAGTGAGATTCAGGGCCAATCAGAGCAGACTGGGCTTTTTGGAAGGCGGGGCTTAAGGAGACAGATGCTGAAAAGAGGAGATTCAACAATGGCACTGTGAAAACATATAAAGGATGTTGTAGACACTACGCCATGAACATCAGTGTATACTAGAAACCCAAATTACAATTGTTTTTCACTTCACTTCTAGCCATCTCAGCAGCGGAGCAAGTTACACTTCTATCCCTGGAGCCGGTTCAGACCAGCGAGCATGCTGGGAGCCTGTGCTCTGATAAGACACAACACAGCCTCTCTCATGGCACTGCTGCTCTGCCTCTTCATCGCTGTCTGTAAACAACCTGCCCATCAAACACACATGCACGCACGTACACACACACACACACACACACACACACACTGAATGCCAAGGGTTGATAAAGGGCAGAATTGACATGCTCGCCTCTTCTCTAGAAAGGTGAATGGAGGGCGTACAGGGATGCTGGGGTAATAAGGGATAAGCGGGTTCAGTGAGTTAAACTGCTCTTCCTCGGTCTTTCAGGGAAAATCATATCCATTAAGTGTTTTTTTGTCCTGTGATGAGGACGCTGCTGGCTCTCCTCAACAATCCCATTACAGATCATAAAGGGAGCTAAGGGATGTGGCCGAGAGCACCAAGGCTTCTCCTTTAAAGAGGCGGCTGTGCTTTGTGTGTGTATGGCAACTGCATCAGGCCACATCCGTTAATGTCCTTTTAAACTGCAGGTGAACACTGGGAGCTTTTTCTACAGACTCTCCTTGTTCCCGTCTGATGCTCTGTGCTCAGTGGTTTGGAGTCACAGGGCCCTGGGTCTGATTTAGCTCAAATGAGAGTTTGGGTTTAAGATGTATGAAAACCATGACCAGTCTGACAAGGAGAGAACAGCTTAGTGGTAGTGCTCCACTGGACTGGAAAGACAATGGGAGTGTTACGTTAGCCCCTAAAATGATCCCTTCTTTCCCCTTTGATTTTTTCGTGCTGCCATCTTGCCAATATTGCAGGAAAATGAAATAGGAGGCTTGAAAGTCTCCTTCAAGGACCTCTGAGCATTCTCTTATATGGCTGTATATTTTTAATGATCTAATAAAGCTGCTCTAATCAATAAATGTGTATTATGCACCATTAAATTGTGAAAGGAGGCTCTTGTAGTGATAGAACCAGAACGAATTACAACCAAACAATGTTGGCAACTACAGTGGTTGAGAATTATGCTTATATGGCGTACATGTACATTCAACAGTGGAGTAGAAACAAAACTCAAAATGAATGCTAATGCTCCAGGTCTGCTGGGTATGGGCACATTCTTCCCTTTGTGCCCACAAGTTGCCAAAAATATGAATAGATAAATAATGCAGATTTAAGGTCCAATACTAGTGCTTTTGAAGTTCTATATCGCCATTGTTCAGCAACAACCAGTGAGAACACAAGTGACTTTCCGCAAAAGGTTTTACGAGTTTCAGGAGTTTGCAGTTTTACTGTGCCGTATGTTGTGCTAATTTAAATTCCGACACAAATCTAGAAGATTGGACAGTCTGAGACCTAGGGCCAATTATTGCTGCAAATCTATTTATTTCTGTCTCCTGCTCCCACTCTCTTTCCTCCATTCTTTTCCTCTGTTCCTCCAAGTTAGTAACTGGAGGAAAACAAGTGAAGACAGCACACATCAGTTGACGTCTTCATGGATCTGTATGAGTGACCTCAAGGAGAAAGGATCCTGCCCTGTCTAATAACAATATGCACATCATACATTTATGTTTTTCCCTGCTTGGATATATACAAATATAAAAAGTAGATCATTTAAAACCATATAACGTGTCACATCTTGCACAGTCTTACCACAAGTCCTATATTCTTTGTGCATTGCATATGTCTTTGTCCTTTCCTGTGAATAGAAGACACAGCCATTCAGGCAGTGAATAACATGTCCGCCTTAAAGCAAAAACCTGCTAAAATGTGCAATATAACCACAATGAAGGTGTTTACTATTGAAGCTCCCAATTTGGCAAGCGTCACAATTTTCATATTTTATTTTGAAAGTATGACGGGGTACAGAATAACAACAGCTTGTCTTTTTGGGTAATAGTTTGCTGCTCCCCCAGCTCTTGAGATGGGGCCAACTAATGTGAGGGCCAGTGCACACCAGGGTGTTCATTTTACATTTAATATCAGGCAGACACACACACACAATTCTCCTCTTCCATTAAGTCAAGAAGAACTCACCGTCTCATTACTTGCTGGCAGCAGCCCTGTTCAATGTGACTGTCGTGAGTGAGTATGAACAGGTTCCGGGGCCATCTCATTAAAAGGCATTAAGTTCCAACCATCCACACGGGACATGGTGACACAGAGAAATGGCTGTTTTTCTTCGACAGAGGACAATCAGAATAGAAAGGGCCTACGTTTGATATGTGAGCAATTGAGTGGGAATGTCACTTTCACATGTGACACATATTCACATTCCGAATGTGAATATGTGGTGAGTGTGCAAGTGTGTGGTAACGACATCTTTGCACTGTCCCCCGTTTAGCTCAGTTAAATGGGCAATGATTTTTGAGCATGGAGAAATGCTGCAAAAGACAAACTTAAAGTTGCTCATTGTTAACTTCTGTGAAGAATCAATGGTTGTAACCAATCACGAGGTAAGATCTGACACACTCACCACTGCTTCACACAGTACTTATCGCAGACGGACAAAAGACTCCTTTGATTTGGAAAGTCTTACTCTCATGCCATTAGAATCAAGCCAACACTGAGACACACAGCAGCACTTGATGGCGCTCATTGAAAGTTGCAGTATCGATCAGCGTGGAAGGGGCCTTGTGGGGGTGTCACAACACACCGCAGACTCCTTGAGTTAAATTGATCATAGAAATGCTTAAATAATAAAGTGAAATGCCATTCTGACTTCTCTATTGATTTCCCCATTAAGTGGCTGATTGATACAAGCTTTGAATGTCAGGAGTCTCATTGATTGCCACTGAGATCCACACACCTCGCCAATCGCAAAGTCGTGTCACTTTTCCTGTGGCTCTTCCACCTGGATGGACTAAATTAAAGGGTCAACAGGTGCAAAGATGTTTTGAATCTAGGCTGCGTTCCCAGCAAAGTGATTACACACACTCTGCGGTGTTTGGTTAACTGCATTGGAGAACGATGCCACTCCAACTTCCAATCTCTGTCCCAAAATATTAGCAAATTTGGAGCCCAAAAACAACAACTCTGAAACGCAAAGGCTTAATGGGCAATAAAATACGCTTGGCATGGGACTGTGTTGTCAGAATATGGAGAGCCGCCCAGAATTTCTTCTTCAAGCCTCCGGAATAAATTGAAGTTGATGAATATTGCCAGGCCAGCAGTACAATGTCATTACATGCTCTGGACATGCATGCCAAGATGAGAATGATCTACAGTAAGTATGGTTGTAGAACCCAGTGAAGTTTGAAAAGTCATGAGGAAGCCTGGTCTAAAATAGTAAAAATCGAGGTATGATATCTGAGTTGGGTGTCTCAAGTAGCTTTTACTAAAATCTGACAAAAATACATTTTCGTAGGTATTATAAAACTTAGTTAAAAAACAGCTTGCTTACTGTCTAGACCGTTTGACAGGACTGTGTGGGCGTGTCCTAATAAAACGGTCTCCATAGCAATGGTCATTGCTTCATGAGAATGTTTGGGCTGAGAACTGCCGTGATTGGTTCAAAATACTTACTGTGTCATAAGAATCAGAGCATAGCCGGCCTCATGTAAACTGAATTTCTGTTAAGTTACTATTATGCAACTAACTCTCAAAATTATATAGTCTGAAGGATTAACTGGGTTTGGGTTTACAGGGACTTTAACAGCACCCTGGATACTGAGAATGATCCAAAGTGGGACCATACAGAGAATGGGACTCTATTATACATTTTATTTATTGGCACCTATCAAAGTACTCAAGGTCACCTTACCATTCAGAGTTACAACCGTGTTAAGTGTAATGTCGTAAAGTATTTTCAAATTAGGGCTGACATTATTTGCAATGACTTTCATTACAGAAACATCTGACGTACAATTGCATATCACATACACTGTATGAAAACACAGCTTAAGTCGGGAGAGAGCACAATCAGGGCAAGCACCAGTGTGATAGGTCTAACACATTAACACTGACAATCAAACAAAGCAAAATCTAGGGCTGCGACTTTTGGATTATTTTCAACTCTTGATTATTTTCTTCCTTAATCAATTGCTCATTTGGTCATCAACAATACTCAGTAGTGAACACCATTGTTTTCATTTTACAGTATTATTCTTTTTTCTTGGCGGTTTTTTAATGTATCTTTTTAAGCATTGAGATAGAACTAGGTTTCAGCTACTGCCAACTAGGCTACTGCCTCACTGTATTTGCTGTTCAGACAACAAAGAAATAACTTGAATTTGTTTAGCTAAAGTTCATCAAAATACACCAACCTAATTCTAACTATATTAATTATTCGAAAATAATATATAACTTATAGTAGTCCATCCATCTGTTATTTGTTTACAGGGGCCTGTAGTGAACATGAAATAACTGAATACAAAAGAAAGGCAACAAGTAAAACTGTTCTGCCGTACTTTGATTGACAAAGCAAACTGTTCACAGTCACTTAAGCTGCTGCAGCTTCTCTTGAGACTTTTATCCCAACTACTTTGTCAGGAAAGAGAAAAGGCTTTTTGGGACAAGCAAAATGAATGGTGCATTCATCTTTCAAGGAGACACTTTTTCGAAAGAAAATTGCCACAAGCAGTGAAGTGAACTTTTTCCGCAAAACTTACTGTTAACTTTCTTTATGATTCAAAAGAAATGTTGATATTTGCCTGACGGGGTTAAGATGTGCGCACACTGCTAGGATCCTGTTTTAAGCCTTCCCTAAGGGAAAAGGCAGCCGGGGGAGCTCAATAGAAAGCTCATAAGAGACTGTGGTTTTATTGTTTGCAGTGGAGCTCGGAGGCAAACATGGGGAGATAAGCCCCTGACACGCTTTCCTCTGGAGGATGATGCTAGCAAACATTTTACTGCAGTAGCTTCAATCACATCCCATCTTGTTAGGTATGTTTAGAAAGTCTCTCTCTGCTCATGGTGCACCAAGGAACACCAACATCTTCAAGAGCCTTGGCAGCAGGTATGTGCAGGTTAACAAAGCAAGCGCTCCCCCACTTCCTCCCACCTCCAGTACTCAGATCATTTAAATGACTTGCCGGCAACCTTTTTACAGGCTCGGCTTGGTAGAACATAACAGAGGTTAATAAAGTAGAGGTCAAATCTGTATCACACCTGCACAGCACTGTTTTCCTCCATTTTACTATACGCTCTTACACAGTAAATTCCCCAGTGTTAAATATGCAGTGTCAAACTCCATTAACTCTATCTGAGTTAATATAACAACAGCTGGAGTAGAATGCCTCCTAGTGTTGGTGTCAATTTCGGTAGTTAAAAGACGGGGTGTAGAAAGTACTCTATAAGGCTTTAAATAACACTATACAGTGTATTTTTAACTCTATTTTGAGTTAATTTAACTCTAAAATTGTAACACTTTGAAGAGAGTTAATTTAACTCCAATTCTGAGTGGGACCAAATACACTCGGAAATGGTGTTAAATTTAACTCTTTTAGTGTTATTTTAACACTTCAAAATTTAATGTGTAGTCATACAAGCATTTTTCTCATTAATGATCTCCCCTATAGGGCAAGCAAGTATAAATGAACTGAGCAGAGTTTTAATGCCTGGGTTCAGATAGGCGCGTTTACCTGATCGTCCAATTATTCCGGCTGCCATGGTTGGTATTTATTTCATGCTAATAGCCTGCATCTTACCGGAGGCTGAGGGGGAAAAAATAAACAAGTGTAACACGCACATTACACGGAAAAAATGCCAAACACTGGCCAATCAGGGGTGTGTAAGGCGACAGAGCGAGACAACACACATTAGGGACTTGAGTTGAGTCATTTTATACGAAGGAGGGAATTTGCGTGACACTGGCAGGAGGGAGAATGTATGTAAGAGGGGAAAAGAATGGATTGAGGGAAAACAGCTGTGTGTGGTTGTGTGTGTGTGTGGGGGGGGGGGCAACAGGGCTTGTGGTTGTCTGCATCAACAGTGCATAAACACATTGGTGCCTCGCAGAAACACATTAGGTAATAAATGCTGATGCTAATAACAGCAACCACAGGCAAACATGCAACAGAGTTTTAAAGGAGGCTTAAGCAAAAAAACAGACGTATTGTTACTTACTTACAGAAACGTTTGTTGTGAATGTCAGTTATTCTTACGGAGTACAAGGCATGAACCTGCATATCACAGAAACAACAACACAGGTCATCTCCCAATGTTTCACCTTCTATCTGTTTTCTGCAGGAATGAAGTTTAGACTTTGGCCATTTAGTTTAGATAACTGTCACATTTTTAAAGGTCACTTATTACGCAAAATGCACTTTTCCATGTTTTTTAAAATGTCCATCTCCACCTTTCTGAACACCTGTGTTCAAAAACCCCAGTCAGATGTCTCTCCCCTTATGACGTCATAACAGGAAAAGCCATACCCACCTCCTCCCCTATTAGCAACAAAACTTAGCACTACATCCACCTGTGATAAGCCACACCCCAAGATACCCCTGAATCTAACTGGCAGTTAGATTCAAACCGGCAGTTAGATCCCAGGACAATCAGAGCAGACTGGGATTTTTTGAAAGGCGGGTCTTAAAGAGACAGGCTCTAAAGTGCAGCATTTCAGACAGAGGCAGAAAAGAAGAGATTAAGCAATGCCACTATGAGAAATATAAAGGTGTTTTATGGACAATACACCATGACCACTGTTTCAAAAAGTACAATTGTAAACCTAAAACTGAGCATAATATGTGACCTTTAAGTATATGCTATAACAGCATAGGCCTATTGAAATATAGCCACGGTATTGAAAATAAATCACTAAGAATAATAAAACTCACCATATACCGTATGAAGGACTATCTGTTATCACATGAACACAGTTTTGATCACATGACAATCGAGCAAACTCCTTCTGCAGATATAAATGATAAGGTCCAGTGAAAGCTAAAACAACAACAACATTGGCCTTGAGTTTAGATTATTTTGTCAAACCACTATTTCCAGACGTCAATACAGAGCTTCATCTCTCAAATGAAACTGATGTTCACAGCAATGAGCTGCCCTCCTGTTTTAATTACAAACCGCTCAGAATCATTAATGCTGACATCATAAATATGTGGAACGATAACATGACATCATAGGACCACAGTAATAATCTGGTAACGGTCGATAAATGATGACATTAAACAATCCTGTCCTCACTGACATTGTGCAATCAATCCAATTACACAGGAACTAATTCATTTAACCCCTGCATGTTGATGTGATGTGAGAAGTGACAGTGTGCAAAACAGAACAACATAACCCAACACCCATTTATATCACATTTATATGTTCTAACAGTTTCCAAAAACATGACAAGCAATTTTTTCCACAATAAAAGCTCTCATAAATCAAAACATAAATAAAATATGTGCTCATATTTTTGTGAAGTATCCAGGTGTAGCCTTCAGTGGTTTTTGCTTAGTTCAATATGGGCTCGTTGGGTTTAAATCTAGTTTAGAAGTTACTGTAAATGAACATTTGGACATGTTAACCACGTTGTTAAACCACAGTGAATGATTATCACAGTGACGCCTCAGAAGATATTATCTAACCAACATTTAAAAAGTGCATGTTAATATCATTTCTGACTTTTAACACTTTCATCACTTATTAGAATAAACTGACAACTATCCAGAAAGTGTGCTTGCTCCATTTGGGTTTGTCTTTGGTACAAAGAATGCTGTGATTTGTCCTGTCTTCACTGCAGTTTGACAAAAGGTCACTGTGGGAATACTGTTTCCACACTTCCCATAACAGATTTCAAATGGAATGGATTTCAAATGGATGTGCTTATAGAGTATAGAGCCTATTTCCTTGGTGAAGCTTCCTCCAGGAAGCCCCTGCTGCTCTGAGCAGCACACTCCTTAATGATTAAAGACTTGATCAATTCCTGGGTTATACCAGGACGGAGGATGGAGGGGTGCAATAAACAACGGATGGCAGCCTATTAATGCAAATGAGAGCTGCTCACTTTGCACTCCCTTGCCTGTAATGCACACATACAGTACTAGAGTGAATCAAGGAGTGAGGCTATAATGATATCTCGTTATCTTATCTCATGCTGTGCAGTATTCTCACATGATATGCAGTAACATGTCAGTGCTGCAGCACATTGTATCCTTGACTGCTTAACCAATGAAAACTCCAGGTCATTTGATCAACTTTATGCCGTATGCGTAGTGTATTAATTGCTCGCCATCTCAGCCACTACTGAATGTTCTCAACCAATAAAGAATGTTCAGAAATCTGGATGAGCAGTTTATTTACCAATCAAGGTGCATATCCAGGTTTCTCAAGAACCGGAAGAAGGCCTTATCAAAGTTTTTGAAACCAGGGATAAGATGTTTACATACACAACACATGACAAGAATAAAATAAATATTCAACCACAACAAGGATACACATGCACATGTTAACTCACTATCCTAATATATATATATATTTCTATATCCATCTATCCATACACATACCTAAAACGTTAGCCTTAACTTTAGAAAACTTTCTTGTACATCCACATTGCAAAGTTACAAAGATTCACAGCAGGACACCACCTGATACAACCAGTCTGATCTGTTGGTCTCCGTTAGAGCAACTCCACTGCAATCGTTTTTCTGGCTCAGTGCTTTGCCAAAAACACCGCCATGTTTGTGATGAGAAAGGGTTGCCTTAAAGAAATAGCTAGTGTACACACCTGGACATCATTTCCACCTGCAAACACTACATTCTGTGTTGCTGGAAAGGCTGTTCCACTCTGATGCTTCTCAGTGCCAGTTACAGGTGCATCTTAGCATAAACAGTCACAGTGTGTGTGTGCGTGTGTGTGTGTGTGTGTGTGTGTGTGTGTGTGTGTGTGTGTGTGTGTGTGTGTGTGTGTGTGTGTGTGTGTGTGTGTGTGTGTGTGTGTGTGTGTGTGTGTGTGTGTGTGTGTGTGTGTGTGTGTGTGTGTTTCTACATGCTGCAGGGTGGGGTTACCCTCCTTGCTCTTTCAGCTCCCAGCTGGGCCGGCCTCTGCATTGCCCTTCGTCTGATGGGGTTTAGTTGCATTCATCTGGGCCAGCCTCCCTCATCAAAGTGATTAAGCAGTTACACTGATTGTGCCGATGCTCAGAAGAAGAAGGAGGAAAGGACCCTCGGGTATTGAGTGCTAAAGCTCTCCTGGAGATAACAGCTTAATTTGTGCCTAATCAAAATAAAGCCTGTTGATCTTAAATCACCAACCTTTCCTTCAGCACTGGGTGGCTCGGGGAATTGAGAAAAGTTACCGTTGAGGAAAATCCAATGGAAACATATAAAGGTCTTATGCAATGCACAGTAAACATATAGGTGTGTTATAATGAAGCACAGAGGCCTCTTATTCCAAGCCAAACCAAATATATAGGGCTCAGAAAGGGGATAATGATAGACGCCTCTAGCTATGCTGCATTGATGGATCCCAACTGGGAATAATGAAAGAGTTTGGTAATTAAATCAACTTGCATTTTGTCTCTCAGCGCTGCTATGAGCATCAATAATGAAACAGGAGTCTGGAGAGTCCGCTGGATCATAGTGACAGATCCAAAGGCATGGATTCAAGTGCTGCACACGCACACGCACACACACACACACGTTCCCATTAGACCATGCTTCCTTCATGTGCTGACATTTCTTTACCCGCTCATTTCACCATGAAAGCATTGCCAGAGCTCATTGCCAGAGCCCACGCATCTTTAGACACACACCAGATTCAACATCAAGAATTAATCACAGCAGAGCTCAAACTAAAATTACAACTGTGACGGAACAAAGTGAATGACTGTTGGCCGGCTGAGTTGTGCACATGTGTGTCTGTCTGTGTGTGTGTGTGTGTGTGTGTGTGTGTGTGTGTGTGTGTGTGTGTGTGTGTGTGTGTGTGTGTGTGTGTGTGTGTGTGTGTGTAAATGCATTGCTTTGTGAGGACCAATCCAAGCGTTTAATCATCGAAGTGAGGACACTTTTGGAAAGTGAGGACATTTTGTCTGGTCCACACTTCTCTAAAGGGGCCATTTGAGAGTTGACACTCGTTTTTGAGGTTCAGGTTGGAATTAGGTTTAGGTTAATGTTAGTGTGAGGGTTGGGGGTAGGCATTCAGTCGTGATGCCTAAGGTTAGGTCAAGGGGCTATGCAATGCAATATGTCAATAACGGTCCTCACAAAGATGGGTACCAGTGTGTGTGTGTGTGTGTGTGTGTGTGTGTGTGTGTGTGTGTGTGTGTGTGTGTGTGTGTGTGTGTGTGTGTGTGTGTGTGTGTGTGTGTGTGTGTGTGTGTGTGTGTGTGTGTGTGTGTGTGTGTGTGTGTGTGTGTGTGTTCGTTCCAATCTTTTTACTCTCAGAGATGGCTGTGTGTGGTGTAGGGGGCAACATAGGGAGAAGTAAGAGAGAGACTCACTCTGGGAGGATATCATGATGTAGAGGCGGGGGTCTGCAGCGCGTATGGCCGCGGTGTATCGATCCTCTATCCCGGGCACCTGCGCCTTTTTCTCGGGCATGAGGCGAACCCTGAGCCGGCCCCCGTCCGCGCCCAGCCACCACTCCAGAATGGTTGTTAGATCCATTTCCAGGGTGAGCGCCGGGGCCTCCTCGTACACAGACAGCCCCCCGCATCCCGTGTTGACTATATCCTCTCCTATTTCCACCACAACTTGGTTCGACTTCCTGCTGGCTTTCGTCAAGCCCAATTTCAGAACTTTGGACAGCGGCCGCGTGTAGAAGAAGGGGAGCTGTCCGTCAGCACTGGACGCGTTCCCAGAGTCTGTGGCGGCAGTAGACTTGGGCTCGACAAAAGTAGCGATGGTTTTCTGCAAAGGTATGCAGTCCATTTTCAAGTTTGCGCGCACCGTGTAACACCCGCTGTGTGTCTGGCAGTCGCCGTTCAGGGGTCTCTTGATGAACTCCGCCAGGTAATAGCGCAGCAGAGAAGGGACCGCAAAGTCCACGGCCAGGGTTTTCCTCTTGAGCCTTGAGTTGATGGTTTGGTTCAGGTCTCTCTTGGCCCCGCTTTCCCCGCTGATGTTGCTGCTGGAGCCGGCGGTGGGTAGATCCATCCCCGCGGTGCTCCTTATCGGCGAGGCGCACTGCAGCCCGGCGAAACATGCCGCAGAAGAAACAAGCAAAAACAATATCCTGGCGTCCATGGTTTAGACAGTTTTAACTCATTTGTTTAGGAGAAGCGAAACCCCCTTTAATCCCACCATTCACCGCCTCCTCTCCCTGCTCGTCTCACACACCAGCGCACAGAGAGCACACACTAGAGTGCGAATCGATGATCCTGCGGGTCCTGCGCCTCTTCGCCGGTGCGCACCCGTGGCAAGACGAGGGGAAACTGTTATCTTTTTTCACATTTGTTTGTCAGCGACTGTTGCTGTCCTTCCATCTTCAAATAGAAAAAGTGCCTTCATCTCTCCTTCTCTGTCCCCAGCACACACACACACAGACAGACAGACAGACAGACAGACAAGCAGACGGTCACACGCGCACCTTTCGAATAATGCCTTTTATCGTCAGCGCGAACACATGCAGGGACTCTGATTGATATGCCGGCCGGATCCGCTCCGGTGCCTTTCAAAGACTCCCCCTGTCTCTTGGATCAGTTGTGACGGCGGTACAAGAGGTCTCTCTGTCAGTAGTGGGGTGCAGCGTAGCTCTCTCTCTCTTTCTCTCTCTCTCTCTCTTTCTCTCTCTGACTCTCTCTCTACCTCGCAACTAAATCATGCATTCACAACGAGTTTGGAGGAGCAGAGCATTCGATAAAGTTGAACGGGGGAAAATGCACACACTCATGGGTAGTAGAAAAGCCTGGCTGCGGCCTTCTTCTCGGGTTAATTGTCTGCGGAGGATTCTCATTGGGTTAGAAATGGCAGCTCCGGTCGCTTCCGTCTGTCTGACACACCAGCTCATGCGGTAAAGTCATTCACACATACTTGAAGACGTCAATATGAGCAGTTTTTGTTTCTCTCAGTACGGCTCCCTTGTGACAAAGCCCTCAGCCTGTGTGCGCACAGGAGCCTCTGCCGTTATTGAACGCGCGTGAAGCGCCCACAGCGCAGCCGTGATGCTTCCTGTATATTTATTAAAATGAGAACATGTTCCGTCGGTTTGGCAGCACACAACTCCCCAAAAGTGTTGTCTCTCGTGAGTTTTCAATGAATCACCGAGCCTTCGCGTGTCCGGAAATTGGATAAGATTAGTCGCTGCTCCCTCCCGGTTGTGTGCAAATCAAATACTTTCAGAGGGAGGCAATTTGGTTTGGAGCCCATTTGGCTTTTGTTTTATCCTCTGTGAAGATGCCAATATGCCCTTAAAACATCGGGGAGCTCTCCCACAATCTTGCCAGATAATTTTGCCACGCAGACTACCTACTTAAATGAAAAACATGGGGTCAGTACATGCCAGAGAAATGCTCCTCATCTACTCACTCCCCCCCCCCCCCCCCCCCCCAGCCAAACTATAGTACAGTAAATCTATCTCTTTCTCTCTCCAGAAGTTGTTCGGGTGAGACAGCCGCTAGATGGCGTCAGCTCATGCTTGTGATATAATTTTATTTTTCTGAACACAGTCTCTTTTCAGCCTTATCTATGGAGGATAAGGACCGTATGTGAAAAGCTTTACATTAGTTGAAGAATCACAGAATCCATAGATTAAAGGCAGACCTCTTAGATCAAAGACAGATTTTGGGGAATAAAATCCGATTTTTGGATTTATTCTCAAAATAGAGGGGGGGGGGGGGGACTGGGGGAGGGTGTTATAGCAACTCCTCACCTCAAGTGACTCTCAATTTGGTTCAGCTGATAGTTCCCCATCTGAAAACAGGTTCCCCTCACAAAGTGTAGAATAGTATGGTGGGGTCCACATATTCTCAACTGTTCTTGTTTTGTAGTGGAGAAGAGTAACAAAGGTTCCAGCTAATGCAGTTCCGGTGTACACGCTCAGTGATTGTCACAATAGTGGCAGGTGCACATCATTGAAACACATCAAGCACGGTGATGGACATGAAAATAAAGAGCACACACACACACACACACACACACACACACACACACACACACACACACACACACACACACACACACACACACACACACACACACACACACACACACACACACACACACACACACACACACACACGTTTTGACAAATGAAGCTACAGCTGCATTGTCGTCCATTCATCTTTCTTGTTCTCTCCATGTTCTTTTTTCCCTGCTACACACACACATGATCCTCAGGCAAATTTACATTTTTACAGGTATACGATTTAAAAAAAGATAACTTAGCGATTCTTTTTTCTTACGTAACATATCATTACCATCTTCAGACCCTTGCAATCGTCTGACCCTGGCTGGTGTAGTAACAGCAGTAGAGAGCAGAACATCAGAGCCAGAAGCCTTTTATCTTTATTCTTCATGCATTCTACCCAAATATCAGAACGCATTATTCAACACATTATTGTTTTATTCAGTCAGAGAAGGTGAAGAGTCAGAAATGGTGTGGGAGGGAACTGAATAAAGTAAGAATGGAGTGGGAGAGAGGGATGAAGAAACAGGGACACAGACATTCTGAGCTGACTTCAATATCTAATCTGAAATGCTGTTCCCCGCAAGTGTCGACCCAGTGGTACAATGTGACACCGCCTGCTCTGATATTTTTACATCAAGACCGATGATTCTACAAGGTAATTGCTTGAGCCAGGGTGAGCCTGCATGTGCCACCATTTCAGTTGTTCAGCTTTCATGAGTCTGAATGCAAGTTAGATCATTTAGATGGGGGGGGGAAGCAAATGAACTGTGGAAACGGCATCACCATTCCTCAGAAACAAGACAATATGAGGAGTTATTATTAATAGATTGAACACATTGGTGATGTCAGACTAATTGATTTTAACCGGCAAAAGCCAGAGCTGCAGCATTACAAGATTGGGTTCCATTTTCCACAGTAAATTGAGTCTGATGTGTGTGAGTCAGATGAATTCATGTGAAGGATGTATAGGTCCTCACTTTGTTAACAGCTATTGCTCTATTCTTGGTAATAGACTTACACTTTGAAAGCCATCTACCAGAGCAGCCGAGGTAAACTTAATTGATTCCTGAGTGATCACTTATTTCTAATTTGAAGTCCTTATGGGGGAAAAAACGCCGGCAGTATCCGCTACCCATACATAACGCCACTATAGCTTGGAGCACACTCAACCAGCTACAGTGTCCATTTCATATGAAGCATGTTTGGTATACAGCTCACAGGTCAGTGCTTGGAGAAAAAGGTTGTTGGGAGAGAGGTAGTGTGATAAATTACAGACAGATAAGTTCTTACAAAGACCCTTCTACATCCCCCACTACAGCACTGCTTACCATGCTGCGCAGTAAACCTCATAAATCAGAAGCTGAGTCCCTACAACCAGTGTGCCTTTCATCGTACTTCATGGCCTGGTCCATCCACCTTCTGTATGTATCTGTACGCCACTACAGAAGCATAGATGGATGGAAATAGAAATCACCAAACGTTCCTCTGCCTTCTCACAGCCATTTTTCAGATCTTTTGTCTGTTCCTTTGCTTTGGTGCATGCACAACACACGTCGGCAATGATTGAGGAAGAAGCTCACGAAGTCCCACACAGTCGAGCCAGGCATTTTCAAACGCCAAAGCGACAGCCCCGCTTTCTTTTAGCCTTCTAAACTCCTGACAGTCTTTTCTCACGGTTCCATAAATCAAACTCCCCAGACCTAGAAATAAGGCTTTGGAAGAAAATAGAAAACAAAAAAAAAGGAAGGCTTTAGCACCAGAATTTCTCTTAGAGATTCGGAGTTCCCTGTTGACAGCTTTAATTCTGTAAAAAGAATGTGTGTGTGTGTGTGTGTGGGGGGGGGGAGGGGTGGGGGGGTGGGTTGGGGTCATCTCTCACGGTGCAGACAGGTAAACTTTTGATAAGTGGCAATTCCCTGGGAAGTGGATTTGAAATATGTCAGCCCTTTTAGCTCTGCTCCAATGAGCAGAACTCACATTAATCATTGCGGTATAGTGCAGAGGGTGAGCCTTACTAGCCAGATAGTTAGCATGCCCACTAACAATGCTGATTCACCCACAAGTGCTTCCCACATCCCACAAAAGCAGAAGTGTGATTTAGTAGAGAAAAAGAAAAATAATACTAATTGAGAACATTGTGAACCCCGCAGCGTGAACAATTTGACCTGCCAAAATGTCAGATTACGTCTTCCACGATTCCTCCTACATAACGGGAATTTTCGTCAGACAGCTTGTGAAAAGTGGCTACAGTAAGTTAGACTAATGGCACACATTAGTCTTCATAAAAGGTTGAGTATGTGCCAGCTTCTCCTCAGCAAGGTGCATAAAACTGCCACAAGGTTTTTTAGATTCATGGGAAGTGGAATAATCCATACAAAGGTTGCAGGAGTACATCTGCTGCAGGGTTGGCAAAAGTTTTGTTTTCAACGTGACTCTTTTGACTTGACAAAGTTCTGACTCCAACACTTGTGTTGAACCGACTGGGCTGTTTGAGAATTCTCTTTCCTTTTTTTGCACAGTATGCTCATGTTTGCCAAACTTCATCTTCTAACACACACATCAGACAGACTGCTCCTCTGTCGGCCTCCAACCATATCCTAAAGGATACCGCTGGTCCCCCTGGTTACTTCCCACTATACAGCTTGTAAGATGTAAATACAGTGTTTCAAATGTGAATTGCAAAAAGAAAGAAGTGGCCTTCAAAAGAGGCATTCCACTATGACATGTCAAAGTTGACTCATAAGTGGGAACACTATGAAGCATGTTGGAACAGTTGAACATTCAGTCTTATATGTCACTGGATAATTTGTTTTGTCAAATTTGAGATAATTGCTCAAATTCTATAAGTTTTAAGACCACATTGTGGGATTTCTTAGCACAAGTTGTGTGTATACTTTAACCTATAACCCATAACCGTAAAAAGTTACAATGTCGAAAATGCTGACAGGAAGTGGCCCATTTCGCACATCCAGCAGACATGCACACAATGTTAAATGCAGGTAATTACAGTTTGAAATAAATAAAGGATTCAGCATACATTACTCATGAGGCCATTTCTAACATCTGCTTGAAAGACATAAGCTTCTACAGGGCAGGTACAACAGGTGGGGTGTATAATGAGCACTATCCAGTTGCATTGTGGGAGGTGTAGGATTTATTGTTCTAGGATCTGGACTCAAACAAGGGATAGAAAATTGGGATATCTGAGCCTCAGCTGAATCAATTTTGACCTTTTATTTTTTTAATTGCTTACACAAGTCCCCGAGCGAGATGCTTAATTGCTGGTGGTGTGCCATGATACTTCTGTCTGATACTGTTACTGAGTGGCTAGTGACTCACAGAAATCTAATGGAAAAAATAAATCAAATAAATCACGCAGCAGTTGAAGGATCATTTCATTTAAACATCAGCATTTTTTTTAGATCATAACTTTGGTGCAGTTGCTATACTTCTGCATCAGCACAATTTCATTAAACCCCCATGATTGCAAGTGAGCAGATTATTCACTGAAAAAATTGGGAAGGATATGGCCGAGCTTTTTCTACATTCCAACTTCATTCATTGCACACACACGATAGAGCTCAGAGGGAGGGTAAGACTCCGGAATGTGTTTGTCTTTATTGATTTATCCTGTTTGTCTGCGCTCCTCATAGTGAATTCATTGCCTCCATTCATTCCACCACTTTGGAGGCTTTATCAAAAATATTTTAAAATTCACACGCCTGACCACTTCCAAAGAAATCCATCTTTTCCTGGAAAATGAATTTTCGAAGACCAGGCCTCTGAAAAATAATGAAAAGGATGTAGAATGAAATGGGGAGCAGCCTGTGCACTCGGAGGTTCCTGTACAATATTTCAACACACACACACACACACACACACACACACACACACACACACACACACACACACACACACACACACACACACACACACACACACACACACACACACACACACACACACACACACACACACACACACACACACACACACACACACACACACACACACACACAACCTTGGGTGCTTATCATCAGACACAGGATTAGATCTCTAACGGGTTTTTATATGCTTGAAGCTTTCTAAATGCAGCTTTCTTCCCGTCAAGGCTAATCCCTCCATCTATAAAAGCATTTTTTTTAAAAGACCTGCTGCTGGTGTACAGTCCCTGTTATTATAGATCATTCATCACCAACCTAGAAACACATATCTGAGGCAAATGGAAGAGTTCCCCTGAGATCATCCTCACAGCTATCTGTACCAGAGGACCAAGTGTGTTTCCTTTACTGTGTGCTTTAATGAATGTGCAGGTAAAAAAGACTGATTCAGTACATCAGCATTAGCCTGTCAATGCATCAATCATCTGGACCAATCAAGGGGCAGCTCTGCCTAGACCCCTTTAGATTCTGACTGATCATTCCGGTCACAGTGTATGGATCGGACGGATGGGTCAAAGAAGTCACCGTTAGAGCTTTCCTCGATTAGTTAACCATCGACCTGCTGGATGCCTAATGGGGCCCTTTGGCGGCTGTGACTTCAGCGCTGTACACAATCTGATGAATTCCCACTCTGGATATGAAGACGCGGGGCAATTGAGATCGCCAGTTCCCTCTCCTTCACAGATCAGAAGGAAAAGGATGGGAGAGGAGAGGAGAAGAGAAGAGAAGAGAAGAGAGGAGAGGAGAGGAGAGGAGAGGAGAGGAGAGGAGAGGAGAGGAGAGGAGAGGAGAGGAGAGGAGAGGAGAGGAGAGGAGAGGAGAGGAGAGGAGAGGAGAGGAGAGGAGAGCGTTCAGGGCCGTGGGGGTGATTTTTCACCGGGAGCCTTGTCAATAAGACTCGCGCACAGTGCCGCAGGACCTCAGGGTTTGAAAATGATGTATGGGCTGAATGGAGTGTGATCCAGGGGCACGGCCAGACGTTTGACTCTCTGACATACATCACAGGGGGAAAGAGGTTAGAGGTGAGTTAGTAGTGAATTATCAAGGAGGTGGACAGGGAGAGGTGGGAGGGCTGCTGTGTGGCAGATGAATAAAGTAAGGAAGTGAGGAGGTGAGCTGTTATGCCTTTAGAAAGAGCAGACCTGGTATCATTGATTCAAGTTTTCTTTTAAATAGAAAAAGAGAATTTTAGAGCGGGGTGGCATTTGGGGTGAAGTGCGGGGGGAAGCCAGATACTGTGTATTTTCAATGCACCGCCTTCTCCCTCTTCTCTTCCTGAGTTTGTTTTCTTGTTGTCCCTTTCTTTCCATCATACCATCTCACCTACACTCAACAAAAATATAAACGCAACACTTTTGTTTTTGCTCCCATTTTTCATGAGATGGACTTAAAGATCTAACATTCATTCCAGATACACAATTGTACCATTTCTCTCAAACATTGTTCACAAATCTGTCTAAATGTGTGATAGTGAGCACTTCTGCTTTGCTGAGATAATCCATCCCACCTCATAGGTGTGCCACATCAAGATGCTGATCTGACATCATGATTAGTGCACAGGTGTGCCTTAGACTGTCCACAATAAAAGGCCACTCTGAAATGTGCATTTTTTTGCTTTATTGGGGGTCTGGGGACTCAGAACCAGTCAGTATCTGGTGTGACCACCATTTGCCTCATGCAGTGCAACACATCTTCTTCGCATAGAGTTTATCAGATTGTCAATTGTGGCCTGTGGAATGTTGGTCCACTCCTCTTCAATGGCTGTGCGAAGTTGCTGGAGAGGGCTTATGGTGGAGAAATGAACATTCAATGCACGAGCAACAGATCTGGTTGACATTCCTGCTGTCAGCATGCCAATTGCACGCTCCCTCAATGCTTGTGGCATCTGTGGCATTTTGCTGTGAGACAAAACTGCACATTTCAGGGTGGCCTTTTATTGTGGACAGTCTAAGGCACACCTGTGCACTAATCATGATGTCAGATCAGCATCTTGATGTGGCACACCTGTGAGGTGGGATGGATTATCTCAGCAAAGCAGAAGTGCTCACTATCACACATTTAGACAGATTTGTGAACAATGTTTGAGAGAAATGGTACAATTGTGTATCTGGAATGAATTTTAGATCTTTAAGTCCATCTCATGAAAAATGGGAGCAAAAACAAAAGTGTTGCGTTTATATTTTTGTTGAGTGTATTTCCCAGTAACACTAACGTAGGTGAGTGTGTGCGTGCCTGTGATGCGCCCCATTCGTCCATGGGAATATCAATATCAGCATTTGTTTAGTATGCATATCTGAGAGTTTTTATTACTCAAAAAATAAGAACTGCAGTAGCACAGCTTCAGGAATATACTGTATCACTAATACACTGCTCTCTTCCAAACACAGTTGCTCTCCTGCAGACCAGTGGACAGACAGGCGCGGTGTGGGAGTGACAGAATGTGCTGACCATGGTGAACAGACAGAAAAGAAATTGGCCTCATTTCAGTATCTTGTTTGCACCAAATTGCTTCTAGTAAAAGCAGATGTGTCCCCCACATCAACTGGTCTTGTCTACCAATGTTTCAATTTATTTTAGATTTGTTTATTACCATCTTGGCTCTTACGACTATCTCTCCTTCCCTGCTGTCAGCACGTCTGTTTGTGCGTGTGCGTGTGTGTGTGTGTGTGTGTGTGTGTGTGTGTGTGTGTGTGTGTGTGTGTGTGTGTGTGTGTGTGTGTGTGTGTGTTTGTCAACGGTACATATGTTGCTCACTGTTCAACCTCTAAAGTACATACACATATCTGTGTAGTGTGCGAGAATGAGCGCTCCAAAACAAGTCATATGTTGCTAAGCAGTGCTCCATAGAAACGGTTGCAGACAGGCACAGCTGCAGGAACCCTGATTGAAAGCTATGTCAATATGCTCTTACCCTGAAGCCTGGGCCAAGGATTGTTCCGACAGCGAAAACCTTTTGCCTGGGCATTTGCCGGAAACTGACCACCTGGCTGGCATATGGCATTACTTACTCATTTTACCTTGATGGTCTGGAATCAGATTTATCAATGTCAATTAAAAGAACTGTTCACCAAATAATGTTCAAAATATTAATTTTAATTCATGTAATATATATTTACTTTTGTAAAAAGTCAATGTCTTGAATTAAGCAGAAAGGTTATCAGTAGCTCATAGAGTGAAACAAACATTTTAATTTGACTCTCATACAGCCACCCACACACAAACAGTATAAATAGTAATACCAGAGATAGTTATCATTTAGAGTGGTATTTTCCTTTTTTCCAGAGCTGTAATTAAAAGAGTCTTCAGTGTGAATCTAATTTGAATCAATCAGCTTTTGTTATGGTATCATTATAAATACAAATCAACTTCATGTTGTAACAGTCACACATGACCGGCTTAACCCCGGTGCTGTGCTGGAGAACAGATCTAATCAGTGTGTCAATGTCAACATCCGTCAATGTTTTAAAGACTGCTTTTCTCATATTAATTTGTATGCGATGTATCATAATTAAAAATAAACGTTCTGCCACACATTTAAACCTTGTCTGCCTTCACCCCACGTGTTCTGGCACCATGCTGTCTGGTCGTCATTTGATTTGAATGAATAATATCCAACCACAAAATGGAGCAAATGTCCACATGAGATAACATTCAGTAGATGGGCTCTTCCAACAAACCAATGAGCAGCCCATTTATTTTGCTGCGGTCAGAATCAGCACTTAAAGCCACTACGAGTAACATGGCACGTTGGCGGCCCCTTTGGACAAAAGCGGTCGTATTTTTACGACGCCCGCTGTCGCAAAGCTGTTTTCTAGCTCGTGCCAGGCGTGCGAGTGTCAACTGAGAAGGGCGCAATATAGTGCATGTCCGTGTGTTGAAAGTGTGAGGGCACAGACTCTTTTCGGCTCCGTGAGAGTGGTTAGCTGAAAGATTACGTGTCCTCACAGAAAGCGAATGAACGAGAGACGGCAGTTAGTATGGATCACGATGAGGTAATGTGTTTGTGTTGTTGATGTAAATAATGACTATTTCAAATGAATAATGGTTATTTGATGATGGTGAAGCAAAGCAAACTTATACCAACTGCTCATTCATTTAGGAGTAAACACTGTAGTCTAGTTCGCTCCCGTGAAATTGTATACACGTTGCTTGGCAATGCCCTCGTCCCGCCCGTAGCCTATATCACTCTCCCTTTTAGCTTTTCTTCATTGCATTCTCTTTTTTTTCTTTGATGGTTCAGCCCCGTTATCAGTCATTATGACGACAAATAACTGTCTCAAACAAGGCTCCCGCTCCCCTTCCCTCACCTGGAGGGATAGGCTTCTCAAATCGCGTTGCTGCGCCACACTGAAATCTGCGACCAATACGAATATGTGACCATAGAGCCTGCACGCGCGAACAGAAAATCGGACGGTGTGCGACCAGACCAAAAGCAGTAATAAAAACTATATAAAAACATCTTTCTTTGCACTGATGGTCTCGTTTGCTGTTAAAGGTAATTTATGATTATCAGAGGAAACATGAGGCTGTTTAAAAGATATTGAAATGTTACTCGTAGCTGCTTGAAACCACTATAGGACATTAAACCTCTGCACTCAAACAACTGGGCAGAAGCAGAAATAACCATGATAGGTCAAGGCTTTCAAGTAATCTCGTGTAGTATTGATCCATTCATTCATTCATTTTCCACCATATACTGTAGTCTTGTGTGCAGGGACAGGGGAGCTGATGCCTATTCCAGGCTGTGGTCACCAGTCTTTCACAGGGTTATCACTTGTATAAGAACATCCATTCACACCTATGGGCAATTGTACACTAAACTATTGAATGTAATTGTGCACTTTGTTAAGTATTAAGTACAGCTGCTCAGATCTAGAACATTGATGGTAGCAGCCAGGAACGGAGCCTTTATTCACCCAAGACTGTTAGATGACGAGAAGTTGTCCTTTCTCAGCTAGTTGTGTTTGCAAGTTAAACAGCTGCAAAAGGCGGGGAAAGTAACTAAACTGAGGTTATCTTAATGTTACATGGTTTCCTCATCCACTGGACAGTTGGAGAAGTAAAGAAAACACAAAAACGGTATAAACCAGCTGATAATAGATCAGTAATTATAGCTTAGATTTACTTAGATAGCGCCTTTTCATGAAACCCAAGGACGCGTAAACACAATGAAGTGTCCCTGGTGTCACTATATACACATTATATAGCACACACATAAGCAGGAGAGAAAAAGAGGCACTTCATCTTCCCTTCTGTCTGAGTAAAAAACAAAAGTGTGCTATACGATAGCCACTCCACTTCTAATTTGTTTAGCTGTTATATGATCTCTAGACAGTGAAGTGAGAGGAATTAAATGCAACAGAGGTCCAAGGGCAGATTCAAGGGCATTGTGCTTACATGGTTTATACATCTATGCTGGACACAATGCTCCCCTCCCCCCCACCGCCACTCCATCCACCCTTAGCACTCACACATCCTGAGAAGAATTGCCTCGTAAATCCACCACAACACATCCCAACAACAAAACTATACGGCACAAATACCAGGAATATGAACACTGTACAAAAGGATTCTGGGGCTATGTAGATGTTAAACAATCTTTCTGATAAAAAATGTATTCAGTTTACTTATTTCTTTGATTTTGTGGCAACATTTTGGAAAAAATCTGCACATAAAAATCAAGCCTTCCTATTGTTTGATTACAAATAGAAAGAATATTGAGTGAATCTAATATAATGTTATCGGGAAGCTTCTAATGAAAAATACTCAACAGTTTTCTTATTTGGTGTTTCAGCACAGCCCTTTTTCCCACAATGCCTTGCGCTGGACTGAATGTATGGCAGGTGTGCGGTTTCACAGACACCGCAGACAACATACAATAGGAACTTGAAATCCCCCAGTGCTTATCAAGAGACTAAAATGTTTATATTGGTGTTATGTAAAAGGCATTTTCTGTAATATTTGATTTGGTTTTAATGAATTCCTTTATCTGCTCTGTTTGGATCTACTCATATTGGATGAGTTACTCTTAAGCATCTTCTGTCATTTATACTTACCCAAAATCAAGCATAGTTATATGTATTTAATGATATTACTTGTAACCTGTTCGGCAATGCTGCTGGATTGCTTGTGTGCTTTACCAAAAGAAGCACCATATAGCATGGGGATACTAATAGCCCTCGTCTCCCTTCCAATTCCTTTTTCACCCTCCTTCCTGTCCTCTCCTCCCCTTTGCCATCAGGTCAACCTAATGAAGCTTCCCAGTCTGGAGATAAAGTCTTTTCAATGTGTCCTGTGCTCTCCCTGGTTAGCTCCTGTGAAACACAAACAGTCACACATTGGGTATCAGGGGAAACTACCCACAGTAACTCTCTCCCCCTGCTGTCTCCACTCCTTTTGTGCATTTGGAAGTCGCCCTACAGAAGTAAATCACGAGGGGGCCCCGGCGTGAGCTTTAAATGAGCCGATTAATCCCCGTGCTAATAATCACTCTATTAAGAATGGTGGAGCAATGATTAAAGCTTGCTGAGGGCACTTGGCACCATGCTTTTTCTTTCTTTTCTTTTTTTACCACGCTGGGCTCTAGATAAAGCACTCATGGGAGGCATGTGGTAAAATATACATTGAAGGAGTGACTACCGGTACTCAATGAGAAATCTAAAGAGGTTATATCATTAGAAGAAGCAAAAAGAAAAACTACAGAGAGAAAAACTGCATAATTGCCTTTTTTTCTCCAACACCGACATAAAAAGTTAAGTATGGAGCATGGGTTTCGTTTCCACTGAGGTTTGGTTCACATTTATTTGCGATTGAAGTTGGAAAGGGTACCAAAATAAGCGAGCCGAGCTGCACCTATTTTTGTCTTTCGTTGTGGTACCAAGCCGTCCCAAAGGGTGAAGCTACTGCAGTCTGCTGATTGGTTGACAGAATCATTTCCGTGTGAGAGATAAACCATCATGTGTAGGTGTGTAGTCACCTCGGGCTAAGTGAGTCTTGAAATGTTTTGTCAGGCAGCTCTTTGTTTGTTGTGTGATGTCTTTCCTGTGTCCTTTTGCCAAGATGACATCATAATGACGTAGCTGCCGCGGCCAGCGCCATTCAACTGCTCTGACCTATAGAATGTATCACTCTGACCGTCCAATATAAACACAGCCTTCTAAGTAAGGGTCGGCAGTGGAAACGCAAGCAAGATGTAGGGTTACCCTGCCCTGCCTAACCGAACCGTGCTGCTCAAGGGAGCATTTGCTCCTTGTATTTCTTGGTTGTGGGACAAATGTTTCGCCCAGAGGGAGTCGATTCATCTTTATAATATGTATTTGCCTAAAGGGCATTTGTTTCATAATCCTGTTTACTTGTCTTCCACTCTCAGCACTGCATCTTTCTCCCACTAACCTGAGTCATGGCTGTATTTGTTCTGTCTCGGTCAGGCTGTTCTGTACTGTCGTGCGCACTTTGTCCGAGAAAAATCAGCTCAATTATACAGTCATGTTTTTATTTCCTTTAGTACAATGCTGCTAAACCAACTCAGAGGAGTTCAGAAGGCTCCCTGTAAAAATTGCATTCATAGCTGCTCCCTCCATCATTAATTCTGTAGCTCAGTTTTGGTCCCCGTCTTCTAAAAGCTACCCGACACAACCATGTTCATGTGAAGAGAACTGGAAGGGGTCAAAGACTCCCATGAGAGGCGTACATAATTTGGTTATGTCATTGTTTAATTATGTTTTACATGCTACTTTGAAAAGTCGAGCCCAGAGCATTTGGTAGACACCTCGCCAGTGTCGCTTGTGATAGATAGCAAACGTTGTTAACTTTGCAACGGGTCTTGAATGAATCATACACGTAGATGTGGAACAGACTGGGTTGTGGCATTTGTGTGCCTCTCAACGTATGTTGCAGATTTATTGGGGCTTTAAATCTCTAATAGTGTCTTAGAGCGTGTCCTTGGATGCACATTAAATTACAGTGAACTTGTAATGGCTTTCCAATAAATATATCCACCTCTCCCTTAAAGACTGTCTTTTGTAACAGGCTTTGTGTGAGGTCAAATAGGCGGGTGGAGGGCACCACAAAGGGTGTTTATCCAACAGTAGATAGGAGTTCACATAGGTCAAGTGCACCATGTTAATGGAGCGTTGAGGATCTGACACTGTTCATTGTTTATAGCGTTGAATAATTTACACATGAATATGAGTTAAGTTGTCTCAAGCGGTACTCCTCAGCTTGTTGAATGTCTTTGCTTGTCTCATTGGGGAGATGACATTGGGGATTGTATTATTATCTCTGCTTGAACTTGAGACTTTAGATCTTCAACAGAAAGCAGTTTCAAACTGGTATCTGAAATAAATAGGTCTGACAAAAGATGCCATTCAGTTGAATAATGAGGATTTGATGTGGTTCTGCGTCTTTTGGGAGATTGAATAGACAGAATATCCTCTGCTGCAATCCATTTTGATCACTCTTTAGCTTCGCTAGGATAAAGCTTTAGGGAAGGTAATGCTTTTTGGATGGTCAATCAGTTTCCTTCACCACATTGGCCTTTCTCACACATCCCTGACTTTTCCAGTAAAATGAGCAAAATCTTTAAACAATTGTTGGATGGATTGTCATGAAATAGTCAGACTCCCTTTTTCCTGACAGAATGAATGATTGAATACTGTTCCTCAGAATGTTCATCAAGCGCAATCATCAGGTCAACATTTCTATTCCACCATGTCTTTACGGTTGTCATTGTGAACACAGCACGCTAAAGTTAGCGATTAAAAAAATCCATGTGTCGACAGCCGAACTGATTCAAATTGAAGTGTATTGGTTCCATTAGAAACTCATGAGATGGACGGCTGAAGAATACAGTCTCCTAAAGTGCATTACTTTAGTACTGATACAACAACATAACCCTTCTTTGCAAGTCCAACTCCTGCAATATTTCAGACTGTTATATCATGCCAAATTTATATTTTGGATTATAATACACACGTAGAGCCTGATTGACTTAGATCCCAAATAAAGAGTTCTAAATTGCGTGTGCATTCTAACAGATTGCACATTTGGTTGGTGGGCGTTTTGCCGGTGATCAACTATACAGTATATAACTGACAAACAAGGTGCAAACATGGTAGAGGCAGTACTAGTAAAACAAACCCACTTTCTCCGTCTTCTTTTATGTCTCTTCCTCACCAGAATAACTGCAGCCATCTGCGTGCAACGCTGTGCCTATTAGCGCCTATCCTTCAAATGTATTAAATACAGACGCAGTCACAACGACAGCCATCATTTTCAGGCTATGTAAATCACAATGTGTGTGTTGTATTATCCTTTTTGCAGACTACTCCAACTGCTACTTTACAGCACTGTTGGATCACATTTAAAAAAATGCCAAACATAAGTTTTTTCTGGAAGAAAATGTTCCCTCCGAAGAAGTCTGGCTCTACAAAAAGTGTAGTGGAGTAAAATATAGAGTTTAAAGTAGCACAATATGGAAAGTCCCAGTACTCGCTTAACAAAATACTCCATATATTTTCTAATTTACCATCCAACTTTAAATATGTTAGCCTTTCATTTAAAGTCCAAATGCAACTCATGCACCTCTCAGCTCCCCTGTCATAAGTAATGCTTCTGTTAAAATGTCAGCCTGTATTCTCTTATGTACTGAGCACGGAGCAATAATGTAATGTGGCTAAATTTGCGCAATTTCTGTAGCAATTACCAGAAGCCTGGCTAATGTAAATGGATTTAATATTCGGGGGAGCAAATGTTTTCAACAACCGCCATTACAGCATAACATTTTGTCCCTTTTATTAATTGCTTGATAGAGAACCTAAGCAGAGGCTACCAAGCAGACGGAACTGCACATACTGAGGGCCTTTCTGCACACAGGATACATGGCAGGAATCCATGTCATATGTATTTACTTCAGCTGTAAGTGGACATCATGGAAGGACACCATTAAGCTGTCCTTTTGCATTGCATCATTTTCTTTCTTTATTTGCCTCCTTAAAAAAATAAACCCTGAGATATTGTCAACTGTAAAATTAGACATTATTTGAATTGTACATGATGCACACATTATCAGCGCCTTGTTTTCCCTAAAATACTGTACTATATTATAATGCAGGGAACTTCATGCTATAGTAAAACCTCATCACAAAGGTCTTGCAGCGTATTACAACTGCATGTGTTTCATACATGGTTATTGTACTATTCATGTGCAGGAGAGCTTCAAAGACATACGGTCTTCATGAAACTAAATGCCCTTTGTCCGATGTGCACCTTGGGAGATTCAATTCATAAGGAAATAAGGAATGAATACTGAGTGCCTAGGCTTAATGTGACCCTTTCTCCTTCACTTGTCTGTGGCCGCTTTCCAGGGCTTTATACGTTTTATAGCTGGAACAAAAAGGAGATCCATTCATTTTCTTTAACTTTCGCCGATGGAGGTCGACAGCAAACAATGGCATTAATGCACAATGAAGTCGGACGGATACAGTAACTCACTTAACTGTAAAAACCTTTTGTTGTTGTCCCCTCAGGAGCCTCCACTTAAGCTTCACCTAGGGGGGTTGCATTAGGCCGACCGTGCTCTCACAAGCAAGACTTTGCATTGCAGGAGAGAGCAGACCTGCAGAGTTTACCAAGGCTGCGGGGCTGACTGTGCATTCCTCCCCGGGGATTTAAGGGGTTTTAAACTATAGCGCAGTCACACATCCAAGCGTGATCCCTCCTAAGCCTCTATAACAGCTCAGCCGGCTCTTATTTCACATCACGTTCCCACCCCACCCTCCCCATGGGGCGACTAAACAAGCCTTCAGCATCACTCCACCCAACACAGGCTTTCTGTGACAGAGAGGCAGAAAGACACCAGACAAGACGGTGTTCTCCTCCGGGGGAAAAAGAAAGAGACACAAGATCTACACCAGCAGCAGCATCCCCTTCAGAAGCAGCCGTTTGTACACCAGTGATAAGAGGGCTTTTCACACACATGGGGCTGACACACACCAAGCAATCCATATGGAGGCAATGAAGGCAGGCCTCTTGCGGTTTCAATATGCAGTGGGGGGAAAAAGACGACTTGTTGGATCCAATTTATTTAAAGGAATAGTTCAAACTTTTTTTTATTTTAGCTTTTTGCCTTACTCTCTGGTTCAAGATAAGCTGTCAGAAACCATTCATTTAACTGTGTGTTCATTTTTTAAGAAGAAAGAGGCAAAGGTCGGTCATCGCTCGTTAGCTTAGCTCAAATACTGTTAGTCAATGGAAGTGTTAGCCTGCCTCTGCTTTACAACATCACTACTGGACTTGCTCCTTTACCACGTTATGTTACACTCTATATTTTACACTTATATCATTTTAGAATCAAAAACATACTGGAAGGAAACACAAATGAACGTAACGCAACAAGCTAAAAAATAAATAAATGTTGAACTATTCCTTTAACATCCCCATAAGTCAGCGTACACATCAGAATTCTTTCGATTCTTACCCAAAGTTTACACTTTTAGATCACAAGAATTTCAGTTTCTGAGAGATGATGATTGAAGACTTTGCCAAAGCAGCACCACTACTGAGTCACTCTGACACTCTGCCTGAGCTACATTAAAGTTCTCACCATTACTTGCCCTAAATCTCACACTTTATAAAATGTGTGACACTCTAAAAGCTAAGCCCTGCTGATCCTCCAGAAGTCCAGAAAGCCTTTTCTGTCACATTTAGTTTGATTTATTTTTCATATTAAACCATTGGGCTATTTTTCCTCATGTATTTTGAGATAGCCCTACTGCTTTTCACAGTTTCAAAAGGTGCTGTCTTTTTTATATCAACAAATCATTACCACATAAAGATTGGGAACCAGGATTTGAAGTCTGCGAACATTTTTGAGGTCAGGAAGGAGGCAGGTGTGAATGGCTGGTTGTTTTTACTTTTATATTCATCGGGTTGCGTTCCGAATCGCATACTTTCTACTATATAGTATGTAGAAAAAAGATTTAGGATGTCCCGATTCTTGTGGCCAGATTTAGGATGGTTAGAAGTACCCGGATGTCCTACTTCATGCGGCCAAGATTGTTAGT